>NC_139694.1:11265248-11925248 GCF_964106915.1 Podarcis gaigeae | reverse complement strand
GCTGCTGTGCGATTTTGCTGCTTGGCACTTAGCTCCCAGAGGAATTATTTGGAGAGGGTGAGTATGCCTCCTCCCACATTTGCAATACGCAGTTGTCCAGAACACCTATATTTCTGGGCAACATATTGGTTCTACAGTTGTTACAGAAGTTTATATGGGCCTACATATTGGCTGTATACTAAGCAACAGAGCGCCCACAGCTATTTCTCTGCCCTTGGTCTCTGTTTGATGCAATCGTTCTTGCTTTATTGCACATTGTTGCACACATACCCCAAACTCTGAGATGTGTGAGATTCCAGGGGTCCCAGGTGCTTAACGAGGATTCAGGTTCCTCAAAAGTGGGACAGTGAAGACTGGCGTCTTTATGATATATGGTTTATTTACACAGATATACAACCTGAGCCTACAAAGGAGGGGCTCTCAGCATTAACACTTCAATATGGCCTTGCTTCTCCCATAGCCATAGCCTTTGATTCCTGCAGAAATCAGGCATGCATGGTTCTGTCTCCCAACTGCCTAGCCTGCAGCCCTGTTTCAATGGCTTCTAGGTAACACACACTTCAGCTCCACCCTTTGTCTTTCTAACTACCAGTGAGTTGAGGGTCCACTCATTTGCCATACTGCCAAGATCCACTTCCATTGTTGCCTTAATAGCTCACCAGGAAACTAGCCTTGCATTTTTACAGGAATTGAATCCATGCTGTATCCGGGAATTAGAAGGGGGCTCAGGCATACAGCTTACACCCCTCCAAAAAGGGGGAAAAACACATCATAACAATATTATGTGTCATAAATGGGAAACTGCAGTTTCATATTTAAATAATGGATCAGGTTCCAGAATCAGGATGGAATTACTGAAAATCTTTATGTCTTCATTTCTTTTATTTTTTATTTATTGCATTTATACTCTACCTTTCTGTTTAAGGTGGCTAATGGTGGCTAACACAGTTCTCCGCTTCCTCGTTTAATCCCCACAACAATCCTGTGAGGTAGTTGATGCGGAGAGGCAGTGGCTGGCCCAAGGTCACCCAGGGAGATTCATAGCTGAGTGGGGACTTGAACCCTGGTCTCCAAGGTCCTAGTCTGACACTCTAACCACTGCACCACAGTTTTCATGAAGTGTAAACAGAAGGCTTGGAGACCAGCTTAATAAGATCAGTAAAAAAAAAGAAGAAGTAAAGGACCCCTCTATGGTTAAGTCCAGTCAAAGATGACTATGGGGTTGTGGCGCTCATCTCGCTTTCAGGCCAAGGGTGCCAGCGTTTGACCACAGACAGCTTTCCAGGTCATGTGGCCAGCATGACTAAACTGCTTCTGGCGCAGTGGGACACGGTGACGGAAGCCAGAGCACACGGAAATGCTGTTTACCATCCTCTCCTCATTGGTACCCATTTGTCTACTTGCACTGGCATGCTTTCAAACTGCTAGGTTGGCAGAAGCTGGGACAGAGCAATGGGAGCTCACCCTGTCACAGGGATCTGAACCGCCGACCTTCTGATCGGCAAGCCCAAGAGGCTCAGTGGTTTAGACCACAGCACCACCCGCATCCCATAATAAGATAGTGCAAACAAGATAGTCCCTGTGCTCAGGCAGGGACCTATAATTAACTTATGTTACTCTGTAAAGCATTACATCAATAGTGTTGTTGTTGTTTAAAAGCATTTTTACCAGGCTCTTCAGCTGAAAAAAACCCCAGTTTAAGAAGGTCAGTACAAACAAGACAGTCCCTGCGTTCAGGCTTACAAACTAAAAAATACAATGCAAAAGGGAAGGTGGGAAAAGCAAACCTTGACCCCAGCTCTTAAAGCTGCCCAGTTCCTATAATGACCTGCTTGAATGGAAAGAGTTCTGCTGTCTTTCAGCAGAGCCTATCAAGTGGGATGTGCTTCCGATCCCTTCATCTGCTAAAGCCAGGTGAAATACAGGTGGAATGATGAAGGTGATTATTTCATACCATCTAAAGATAGAAACACACCAGCCTGGACACTGTGTACCAAGCATTTTGATAGCAAACCTACTAGCACTGTCTCAGATATACTCTACAACTATACAACCTTCAATTCCATCTCATAAAACATATGCCAGGAAGGATCTGGAAAGAATTCATCCCATTTGATCCACTTAACAATGATGTCATCTGTAGCTACTTCATCACAGATCAGTTTGTTGCCAAGAGTTTAGCACAGACTGGTGGATGCCAGTGTTGTTGTTTATTTTGCTTTTCTTCCAGTAAGTCCAAACTATAGCAGGACAAAAAGCATCACTGGTGCCAAAGTGCAAAAGACTCAAGTTAAGTTTTGACAGCTTGGGTAGAGAGAGCAAGCTTTAAAGTCCTGTGGTGTATTAGCCTTTCTGCCTTGTGCTACAGATACTGCCGTGGGAAGAATTCATATAAGAAAAATTATGGTGGTGGAATATTGCAGCCAATGGTGGCTGTACCCATTGTGATGGATAGGGCAGAAGGCAGGGAACAAACAAACAAACAAAAATAGCCAGTGTGGGAGCCAATGCTAGACAGAGCCAAATAATTCTTGTCTTGTCCCCATCTCCCTCCTCTCTGCTGAGTACTAGAAGTGCAACATTGAGACTAAGGAAAAGGAAGCTGATAGACAGTGTCACCTTTTTGGCTGGTTAAAAGAAAGAAACAGCAATGCCCCGTCTACCCAAACAAATCAGAAACCACTTATTTCAGCTGTGCAAACTGAAAACGTGAATTAATTCAAGAGAATCTGGACCCAAATACATTACCTTTCTCTCTGTGTTTAGAAATTAGTGCTACATCTCCTTTAGATCCTACTATCTTCTTAAAAGGTAGCTCAGATTCCACCAGTTGTGGAATTTTTCTTGCATTGTTTCTGAAGAGCAATATCAGCTGCACTAACCTGATGACATTATTTGAAGAATGGTGTTTCATGGTTTATGTCAGGATGCTGTCAGTGGCTCCCGGCTGGTTGTCCAGGAAAGTATAAAGCAAGGAAACGTTTTTTACCATCCTTTTTTATTTCAGACTTTACAGAGAGAGGTTATAGAAACCAGCCTCTTGGATAATGGCGTTGTCCCAAGTGAATCTCCACCCCCATCTCTCCCACTTCCTCATTCACCATCATTCTCATCATTTCCTCTATAGGAGCTGCTCCGTGCCCTCTGTCTTTAAGCTCTTTGCTCTCCTACTTTTAAGGCTCGCCGGGTTCTGGGAGATGTAGGGTCTGGAATGCTTTCTAATGACAACATGTCAGCCAGCTGCTGCTCTGGCTCTCCATGATTCCCCAACTTTTCCCCTCGTCTGCCTCTGAGCTGTGACCTCCCGCAAACCCCCGTTTTAAATCTATACTGTCTTCCTCTTCTTCCTCCCTGGAAGGGTCAGGATGGGGAGACGGTCTCTACCATTCCTCCTTTGCCCAGTCCCTGACAGTTTAGCTCCCCTTGGTCCAGGAAAAACACTAAATGGACCCTTCACTGCATGCTTACCAGGGATTCAACAAGTATTCATACCTACCTGCTCTGAAAGCAAGAGCAACTTATTACCTATGGCATATAAATGTCCTGATGAGGGAACAGGCTTACAAATATCACTGTGTACACAGTAACAAAAGACATTAAGATGAGTGCTGAGTCAGAATAAGGTGCAGATTTTGTGAATATTTTTCTCCCCCGTGTGAAATGCACCATCCTCTTTGCTGATTTTTTATGAGGTCCCAAAGGGGGTCACAGACATGACATGCAGTGAATGTTCTTCAGAACCTTGCCTTGGAGCAAAACTCCAAAGCGAGTCTCTTCCCACCCCGGAACAGCTGTTTCTTCAGCACCACTTGTGGTCCATATCTGAGTTCTTCCTTACAACAGCCACATCATCATGTAGCCTCCAGATGTTGTGAACTACAACTCCCCTCTGTCCCAGCCAGCATTGCCAATGACCAGGGATGATGGGAGTCGTAGTTCATAACATCCAAAGGGAACCACATTAGCTATGCCTGATATAGCCACTCAGATATGCTAGGGGGTGGAATGAGGTAAAAACAGCATCAAAGTGAAGCAGGAAGGTACATATTTATGGATAGCAAGAAACTAAGTGAAGAGGATTTTCCCTACAGCAAACATATGGACCATTCATTATTCTGATTCCGGGGCTGTGTGTGTGTATTTATTTTAACACCAACCCAGTTTGATAGGATCTTCCTTTCGCTGCCCTTCTCTTTGCTTCTCATAGCTGACTGTGACGGCCGGCAGCTGTAGGGGGTGTGATAAGTGCAATTTATTTCCATCTAATGCAGATAGAATTTTAATAGCACTAATTCATGAATATATTTATATCCTCCCTCATTGCTTTTATTCTTTATGAATAGCTGTAGGGGGAAATGTTGGGTTACAATTCTCTCCCCTCAGGACAAGGGAAGAAAGGGTGGGGGGATAAGGAAATGATAATACCTTGGGGAAGCCATAAGTCTAGTTTTCAAAAGGTTAAGAGAGGCAGGGAGAGAGAGGTTTTACAGGTTCCAGGGCTTAGCAGGGGAAATTGTATGGCTGCACCAAAAGCAGAAGGGAATCACACATTTGAGATAAGTGCAGCTCTGCTCTGAAATAGTAAATGAACCAAATATCTATGTGTGAAACATTCCAATGGCTTGAAACCTAGATTTTCATAGTCATGAGCTGTGACTGCTTCCACCTTAGCTGAAATCAATATTTTGCACATATTTTTTTTAAAAAAATCTGCCCAGTTTTCAAAGTCAGATTTTGAACGTTAATTTTTGACATTCTAATTCGCATTTTCAACACGGACTTAACCCCAAAATTTGAAATCTGCATGCTTTGTACGTCTTGGTGTCA
Source organism: Podarcis gaigeae (assembly GCF_964106915.1). Classification (NCBI taxonomy): domain Eukaryota; kingdom Metazoa; phylum Chordata; class Lepidosauria; order Squamata; family Lacertidae; genus Podarcis; species Podarcis gaigeae. The sequence continues at coordinate 11,920,421 of NC_139694.1, read as the reverse complement.
TTTTATCATTTTGATTTTAAGAGGCATCTAAGATAAATTGTTATAAAATGTAATCAATCACATACTGCTTAGCACTGCTGTTTTGTCCCGCTTTCTTTGTGTTTTTCCCATTGCTGGTTCCCCCTTTCCCCATTTTCTTTCTTTAATAATTTTGCAATTATAAAGTTTTTTTTTAAAAAAAAAAAGCATGGCATTGCTATCAGATGCTAAATATTAGCACATGTCAGCTGGCCAATAACAAATTCATTTGCACAGAGTTATGTTGCAGAGTCTCATAACTGCCTGATTCAGAATACTAATTGGATGTGGTTGAATACACGCTGATATTCTGAGCTGGGCCTCCATGGCTCTTTGCCCTCCACTCTTGCCCTCATTGGTTCTTCTCTGGCTCAGATTATAATGTCCCTAAACACTCTTCAGGAATTCAGTACCAAATGCATGAAATGGCTCTCAAGAAAGATGAGGCTAGCTTATACATCTGCATGTGTGTAAACCCCCTTAAAAATTACAATTGCAAATTGCAAATCACCTGGGTTTGGGGGGCTAGTTCACACATCACAATCTAGGGGATAAGCAGGTTCACTCCTTCTCAAGAACACCTCCATGTGTTTGTGCCAGTGCTTTTTTATATGTGTGTGTGTTCTGGAACATTACAACAGAATGTGTGATGCTACATTACAATTAAAATTCATGATTTGCAGTGCAATCCTAACCATGCCTACTCAGAAATAACTCCTATTGAATTCAGTGGGGCTTACACCTAGATAAGTGGGGTCACATCACAGTTGCTGCCTTAATTTCTAAGTCCTGTTTCAATCTACTATGGGAGAAAACTAGCATGGCTTTCCCTAAACATATGGTAGTTAATATTTCCCCAAATTTGGTTTAACTGTAAAAAGAACAATTTCCCCTGCTTCCTTTTCATAGAATCATAGAATCATAGAGTTGGAAGAGACCACAAGGGCCATCGAGTCCAACCCCCTGCCAAGCAGGAAACACCATCAGAGCACTCCTGACATATGGTTGTCAAGCCTCTGCTTAAAGACCTCCAAAGAAGGAGACTCCACCACACTCCTTGGCAGCAAATTCCACTGTCAAACAGCTCTTACTGTCAGGATGTTCTTCCTAATGTTTAGGTGGAATCTTCTTTCTTGTAGTTTGGATCCATTGCTCCGTGTCCGCTTCTCTGGAGCAGCAGAAAACAACCTTTCTCCCTCCTCTATGTGACATCCTTTTTATATATTTGAACATGGCTATCATATCACCCCTTAACCTCCTCTTCTCCAGGCTAAACATGCCCAGCTCCCTTAGCCGTTCCTCATAAGGCATCGTTTCCAGGCCTTTTCATATGTAATACATTAAAATAAGCTACATTCCCCATGTAGTTGAGGAACAGATTGTCTTCAGCATTCACTTAGATTCTTCTGCAGTCTTGATAATGGGAAGCAATTCTACGAATTCAGGTGTAATGCTGCGCTTTCTGCCTGGACAATTTAGAAACATGTTTGTTAGCTTTGTACATTCAAATGGCTTGAATAGCTGCAAATCAACAAAGGAATAATACATGTTCTTGATATTCTTTCAGCCTATTATTAACATGCAGCTTATAAATGCAGGGGGAAACAGCAGGCTCTTTTTAATTTTTAATGCTTCGGGGCATGCAAAATTACTAGTAGTAATATAATTACATATTATGGCACAATAAATGTTTGCATGGATTTGCTTAACATAGGTGCACAAACGCCCTACCTTGGACAGCCTTTGCGTCAAGTGGTTTTTCTGATTCAAATCAAATGCATTTCACAGGTGTAGCTCTCACCAGTCACCTGTTAGGAAATTTATTCTGAATAAGCACATTTCATTGTAACAGCTATTGACATTTAAATGTTACCGCAGTGATCTACTCTGGTCTCAATATATTTATGTTCGTGGAGATTTATTTTATTACAGTCATTTGGCAACTTTATACAATAGTAGATGTGAAATGAGTCACCCTGTATGTCCTCTGTGCTACTATAAATAAATAAAAAGAATTATTTGTTCATGTGGGGGAGGGGAGAGAGAGAGAGACTCATGCACTTGTAAGGGCGAGAGCTACTGGGAGGGGTTGAGATGTTCTAAGGAGAAATCCCATGTGTCCTTCCCACGTGCCCAGTGAAAGAAGACATGTTGCTTGACAAGAGTGTGGGAATGTTAAAGATAGTAAGGAAGGATATATTGAATAAGTATTATCCTTCCCTCACTCACACTAGTAAAATGATGTAGCAGAGCAAATTCCCCTCAATACAGTGGTACCTCGGGTTACAGATGCTTCAGGTTACAGATGCTTCAGGTTACAGACTCCGCTAACCCAGAAATAGTACCTCGGGTTAAGAACTTTGCTTTAAGGATGAGAAATCGCGCAGCAGCGGTGTTGCAGCAGCGGGAGGCCCCATTAGCTAAAGTGATACCTCAGGTTAAGAACAGTTTCAGGTTAAGAACAGACCTCCAGAACGAATTAAGTTCTTTACCGGAGGTACCACTGTATACCGAACTTTTCTGTGTATTGGACCATCTTTTTTTCCAAAAAAAAGTATGTGAAAAATTGTGAGTCTTCTTATACATGGGTAGTGCCTTGATGTGGACTTAGGATTGGTTGATGCCAAATTTGTGGGTGTGGCAAGCTGTGTTGTTGATTGGCTGTTGTTGGAGCAATTGGGTGGGTGCTTGGCTGCTTCTGCCAGAGAGGGGAGCTCAAGAACTCCGGGCATTCCCCCCCCATTTTCTAATTTTGGAGTCCCCAAAAACAGGGGGCATCTCATACATGGGGGTGTATTATACACGGAAAAGTACGGTAGTTGGAAGCTAGTTTGAAGAGTCATTTGAATCTCTTAGTTAAGATTATTTCCGGGTGTCCCCTTTAATCCCTCTTCAAAGAATAAAGACACAAGAGTCTTTCTGAGTAAAGTAACAAAAGGTTTACTCACATTTCAGTTCACGATTTGATCCCTGAAAGGCAGACTTTCCTTGGTAGTTACACGAAGAAACTGTGAGTTCATCTCATATGGAGACTGAATTCATGGGCTTCTGGCTGAGAGCCAGCAGACAACAAACTTACATTAAGACAACAAAATGGCTGCAGGAGAGCAGCAACAAGACAGCAAGAATCAAGACAATAGAAAGGCAAAACAGACTGAGAAAATGGCTGCATGACTCGGCGCTTTTAAGGAGTCAGCCAGAGCCACGCCCATCTCCCAGATCACATGCAGGGAGGGGAGGAATAAGGAATGTTGCATTTGACTGCACCAATGGATTACATCCCACAAAGAGGCCTGGTGACAAGCCAATTAAGACATTGAGAGGAATGTATGACTGTCATGTAGGGCAGTGGTCTTGCTTAAGTGCTCCTCATAGCTTCCCAGCAAAGTCTCGTAAAAGAATGATGCATGACTGAACATCATTGTGCTCAGACTATCCTTGGCCCCCATAAGTGATACCCAATAATGTACCTTGGAGGTCCAGGGGATTCTGGGAAGCCATGAGGACCACTTAAGCAAGACTACTGCCCTACATGACAGTCATACATTCCTCACAATGTCTAATCTGGCTCATCACTTGGCCTCTTGGACTTAATGAGTAGCTTCACAAATTCCTTGCCCTGCATGGAAAGAAATAAAAAGAGAATTAGTTCATTCACAACATCTACGTATCTTGATTCCAAGGCTGATTGTTCAATAGCAGAAATGTGTAGACATTTGATATCTCTTGGCTGCTTCCTTCTCCCTCGCCCGTCACTAGAAAATGTAAGGCGATTGTTCTCAGTATCCCTGTCATTTCCTGGACTTCTGCCATTATTTTATTTTGTGTGTCATTTATATGTCAGTAAATATTTGAACTATTGAAAAGCAATTGTGACAAACAGATTATGCTAGCAGGACTGCAAGAAGTTTTGTAAGGAGGATTCGGTGAAATATTGCAAGGAAGACTATGAAGAGAATTATTAGTTAAGGACAATTAAAAGTAATAGAGAAATTAAGAAATGCAGATTAAGTGATAAAGAACGGAAAATCTTCAGAGGTAGTTGATGGAAGTCTAAAAGATTGTATAAGATAAGAATGTATGTTAAAGGACTGTTGGAAATGATATGTTAAAAAAATAATAAAAATGTATGCCTGTGTGTGTGTGTGTGTGTGTATACACACACACACATTTTAATTATTTTTTTAATAAAAAATTCGTACCCCTGGAACGAATTAAGTTCTTAACTAGAGGTACCACTGTACCTGCCATTGTAGAACGTGGAGGTGGGTCTGGATACTGGGTGCTAGATTAGTAACCAGTTCTCAGGAAGTAGAGACTGAGGTTAGATCTGCAAATGCCCTACAAATGCTACTGTCACTGCTGCTGCTGACTGCTGCTCCTCACTTGAGTGCCTGGCTATTTTTCTTTGTTATCCTATAGATTTCTTTTTTAAAAAAAATATCCTGCAAATTTGTAAATAAACACCTATTAGGTGAGCCTCCAGTACTTTTCCACATGAATGTGATAGCACCGTAATGGCTGCTCCTAAAATATCCTCCTTCTCAAGGAAGCGGGGGAGCGTGAAGCAATAATTTAAGTCCACAAATTAATCTACTGGAGGGACTCTTAAATGCAAAACCAGGGCAGCTCAGCAATGCATGTGAACTCCAAGGGACCACAGAACATTCGCATTTGATGGAGGACACTACGAGGATGAGTGCCCTATCTATTTTGCCCACCGTGCAAATTAGCCAAGGATGCTCTCTGCAATTGGCTGCCATAATCATGCAGCTTCCACGACAGGCTATTTGTGACAACCCGTAAGGTAGCCGTCAACCTTTAACAACTTCAGAGAGGGGAAAGGAAAGCCTCCGGTGAGCACTCACACCCTGCTCATTATGTAAACGCTGCACTTGGCTGAGATGTGGCACTTGGGAAATGAATTCAGAATAGAGAGGATCTGCAACAACCCATGTACAAAAATATAACAGATCTACAGCATTTGCCTTCTGTATACATTCAGAAAGCAGCTGCATCTTCACTGCACAGTCTTATATATACACACACGCATACACTGACCAACAATGCCAGGGAATGCTTGAGTTCATTGAAGTGCAATGGCGAACTGGGAGCTAGGCCGGGGTGAGGAGGGAGAGATGTTTTTCAATGTTGGAAGTAAGCTATGAAAACAGGAGCTCACACTGACTCACTCAGATTTCACAGGGATTAATCCCTGCTAAATTGTTCCTCTAAAGAACCATTTTCTTATAAAACAGCACATGTGCAAAAGTGAAGACCCCGCAGCTCATCATAAAAGGATGATTTCATCAGTCACTGAAATTACCTCTCTTCTCTCGCTGTAGATTTGTTTGTCATAAATGCAGACATTTTGTCTCCTCTTCATTTGTCGCAATGTTTCATTTCCATCCTTAATTGGAAAGCTGAAGCACCTAAAAATGAGGTGTAGTTTCAAAGGATAGAGTTGCATTTTCCTTTTTTTTTTATGCCTGGGTCACAGGTGGCTTTCGGGGATTTTTTTCTGGATCAAAATTGGAGTTCCATTTCCTACTTACATAAAAATACATCTATCCTTGAGCAGTTTTCAGATGAATGGGCAGCCATCACCACTGCAACAGCAAGGGATAGCCCAGTTAATAGTGCCATTCTTATTTCTTTCCTCCTCCTCTCTATTTTCTTTCTCTTCATAATAGCTTAGCTTTTATTTATTTCCTTCCCTTTATTTGCTACACATTTCTCATTCACTAAGAATATAAGAACATAAGAAGAGCCCTGCAGCTGGGTCAGGCCAAGGTCCCATCTGGTCCAGCATCCTCCTCTCGCAGAGGCCAACAAAATGCCTCCAAGCAGGAACTGAGCACCACAGCACTCTCCTGGGAGTGCACATTCAGGGGGAGCAGTCCCAAAGTGTGATACAATGTCAATAAAAACACAAAGTTACATATCAATAAAATACTCTGATGTGGTTTGGCACTGAAACCACTTGGCCACCTTTGGGATGATCTCTGTTGCAGGAGAGAGGTGGGGAGTGTGAGTCTGTTGATTCCCAGCTGCTTTCAAAATCACCAGCCATGGTATCTTTCTGGAGATACTGTCCATTTAGGGTGTGGGTGGCACTATGTTGCAGAGTTTGTGTTCGTATTTAGGTGGCCATTTCCAGAAGGTGGCACTGGCAGATCTATGCTTGACCCAAACATATCTATACGTCAAGATTCTGTCTCATCCCTCAAGCAGGACCAACCTGAGATGGACAGCAGTTCTGATGCAACCAACTTTCCTCTTCTGATCCCCCAACAAACTGAAGCTCAGTCCATTCCAGACAAGACAGAGGCACTGTTAGTAGGTGGCTCCTCTGTCCAGATGGCTGTTTTTTGTTTTGTTTGTTTTGGGTGTTGTTGTTTGCTTGTTTGTTTGTTTGTTTGTTTGTTTTCCTGCTGGGGTGCTCCTGGATTCATCACTGTCATTAGAGGCTCATGTGGTCTCTGTGGCATGGAGTGCTTTTAACCAGCTTAGACTGGTTTTCCAACTAGACTCTTCAGTGGTTCATGCACTGCCCACTTGAATTACTGCCATGCACTGTACATGGAATCCTAGAATTGTAGTGTTGGAAGGGGACCAAAAGCGTCATCAAGTCCAGTTCCCAGCAAAGCAGGAATCTTGTGCCCAACATGGGACTCAAACCCATGGCCCTTGTATTCAAACTGAGCTATCTTCTATGAACATGGTGCTGCCTTTGAAGATGATCCAGAAAGTACAGCTGTTGCAGAACTTAGCAGCAAGAATTCTGATAGGAATGTGAATTAAGAACATATTGTGGCATTTCCTCTTCACTGTCATTGGCTCCTAGTCCATTTCTGGCCTAATTTAAAGTGGTGGTTTTGATCTATAAAGCCCGGTGTGGCTTGGGACCTCAGTATCAACATCACCTTACCCCATATGTGCCTACCAGAGCCTTAAGATCTCCATCACAGGCCCTTCTCTGCCTTCCCTCTCATTTTGGAGGGTGGTTTTCCCTAGAAAGACTAGACTGGTGCCCGTGCTAATGTATTTTTGGTGCCAATGGCTTTTTAAATTCTTTTTTTATTCCCAGGCCTTTCAGCATTGTATTTTGATATCCTCTTAGCTTCATTTAAACATATGCATAATATCATTTAAATATTGATATTACATTTTTGCATTTGTTTTGATGGCAGTTAGGGTGCATTTTAGCCTTTTTAAGGTTCTTTTAGTTCTATGTATAATTTGGTTATTTGCTGTTTTAGTGTTGGTTGGTTGGTTTAATTTGATTTTAGTATTGTGTTGTGTCGTGTGGGGTTTCTATGCTTTTCAATTGGTTTCAGTTGTCTGTATGTTACCCAGAGAATTAAAGAATATAATAAAAATATAAACAAAGAGTGACATCACATCTGAAGCAGTTCCATGTATCTGTTGTACCATATATATTCGTCATTGCAATTGAGCACACACACAGTTATTCCCCAGGAAACTAGAAGAATAAAGTGAAATATTAGGTGAAATTATCAACAATAAAACATGCATTGGGTACACAGATCAGATAAAAATAAAAATAAAACATGTTATAGCAGACCATAATAAAAAGCTCTGGTCTGACACAAAATTATTAGAATCCAACTCCCTGTTAAGCAGATCACTGAAATGTGAAATAGACTATAGCTCTGAAAGTCAACAGAAATCTATCCATGACTATCTCTGAAGAATTTAACTATAAGAAGCCATGTATTGCTTATAGAGTCATCAGCCATGTATGGATTTCATGAATTAGCAGGAAAAGTATTAGCCTGCTTCCTTTTCTGGTAGGAAGATTTTCTGAATAGGAACAAACACATTCTTTACACAGCTACAAATACGCCCTGCTTTAAATTTCAGTGATGTGCTGAACTGAATAAGTCTTTGTCCACAGAAATTTTAACCAAAAGGCTTGCCTTTTTATGGACTAATATAATATATTTTTACTATTGCTACGTATCTATTGCATTTCACTTCCTGCAACAGGAAACAGTAACTGCCCAGGACTGCCCAGGGCATAAACAATGCTTATGCACTTAGGCCCAGTTCAGATGTAACGGGAAAGTATGCCTGACCAAGTCTCAGGCTCACAAAATCCCTCGCCTTGCCTCACCTCTTCTTCTGCATGTTGTGAGGAAGGAATCAGAAGCATCCAGTTCTGATGTTAAACTAACCACAGTTTTCTGTGTCATTCAACTTGGGAAAATGTGGTTTGTTTAAACTATGGTTCTGAAACCATGGTTTGATTGTGACCTTTTTTCACTATAGTTTAAATAAGGCAGTTTCCCAAGCTCAGATGTCACAGGAAACAGTGGGTCATTTACAATCAGTGGATGCTTCCCAACTCCTCCTCTGGTGTGCAAATGAGCACAAGGACCAGGCAGTTTTGTTGCTTGTTTGAAACCATGAAATAATGCACATTCTCTATATTGATGAAATAATGGCTACCTAACAATATTGGTGCTAGCTATTATTATGAGGGTGGTCATGTCTTACAGAAGACAGGCACTTATATAAATGAGTTCTATATTTGAAGTGCTATTCAGACTGATATAAATATTTTTAAAAATCTTAGGAATGGAGAAGAGAAACCTTGAAGTTGCCTACCACTGAACCTAGTGAACTAGTGAAGCCTAGTGGTTGGCTGTTCAGAGCAATTGCTCATATGGAGAAATGTACAATACTTTGATTAAAACTTGAATTGTTATTTCTAGATTTGCATCAGTAACTAAATTAGCAAATGCAAATTTCATACAACGCTATGTCCTTTTTGTCCTCTTTTTTTTGGGGGGGGCTGTTATGCATTTCCAAAAAAGAGGGAGATGCATTGACAAGCCACCCTTACTATAATTAATGTCAAAGTGGTGTGAGGGGTGAGATAAGAGCTAGCTAAAGTGCTGGTATAAGATCTTAGTCTAGACCAGTTGTACAAAAGCTTAGTCTCTCTGTTAGTGACAAACAAGTTTTGTATCCACATAGATACACGCACAAGCAAGCACGCTCACTGGTTTAAGGAAGCATTGAGAGAAACACTCAGTCCTCATACTTCCCTACGGAGCCTTCTTTCACACATGAAAGACCATGGCTGTGAATGGCTCATTTGGGCAGGCTGTCTCACACATATTCCCATCCAGCTAAATGAGGGGAATGTTGTTAAGTGATGCTAGCAAAATCAAGTCAGAAATTAGTTTTCTTCTAAAACCTCTATGCTTAACCATGTCTCCCATGGTCAGGGGAAAGGGAGCTTGCATCAGAAGCCAACCAACACAACAAAGGCATTTTGTTCTAAATCTGCATCATAGATTGCAAGGGAAAGGATTAAACGTTAACCAGAAGCTTGTAGCCAAAGAATTGGCTGGTTGGTTCAAATCAATCTATGAAATTTAAGCTTCCCTAACTATTTATTTCGGGTGGCGCTGTGGGTTAAACCACAGAGCCTAGGACTTGCCAATCAGAAGGTCAGTGGTTCGAATCCCCGCGACAGGGTGACCTCCCATTGCTCGGTCCCTGCTCCTGCCAACCTAGCAGTTCAAAAGCACGTCAGAGTGCAAGTAGATAAATAGGTACCGCTCCGGTGGGAAGGTAAACGGCATTTCCGTGCGCTGCTCTGGTTCACCACATGACCTGGAAGCTGTACGCCGGCTCCCTCGGCCAATAAAGCGAGATGAGTGCCGCAACCCCAGAGTCATTCACTACTTTACCTAATGACCAGGGGTCCCTCTACCTTTAACTATTTATTTGCACTTGTTACCCCATTGAGGGCCCCCGAGCCCCAGTGTTCTAACACAGCAGAAACAATTTAACACATGTCTTGGAGCACAGGGGAGCAACCTACATCTCAGAGGCCACACATGGCCTCTCATTTCATTTTATGTGGCCCTCATCTATTCCTGGAGCTGCCCCGTTCTTCCATCCCACCAGCTTCTTGCTTCTTTTTCGTTTCCTTATTATTTTTCCTGGCTTTAAAAAGTGCCCCCCCCCCTTTAAATGGAAGGGGAAGTGTTTAATTCACTTAAAAATGGTTCAGAGTAAATACTGCAACATTAATGTCATTATTATTTATTGTCTGCTATTTTGATAGGGATTTAGCAATAAATGATTCCAACTCCAGTTCCTATTGAAATTCAAGCTTAAGCCCCTCCCACCGAATGAATGAGGTTTTAAACTGCTTAACTAGCTCAGGGATTGGGAAGAGTTGGTCATGCAGAAATATCCTGCAAGACGATAACACTGATAGCCCTGCAACATCTAAGCTGTTTTGGATTTTTGTTTAGAACATGTATGACTTAAGAAGAGATGGATTACTTGAAAAACTTGTGCTTCCTGCCTTTTGAGCATTAGTTGGGGATCACTTGTGGGCTCAGATATTTTCTGGAATTTGTCTAAATCTGAACCAAACAACTTATGAACCAACCCAAAGAGGTTGACCAGCCAAGTCCACCACCAAGGACTTGAGGTTGCTATCTGTCTCAGCCAGCATAAACAGGGGAGAGGGCTTGCCTATTTGACTGGCCATAGCACATATTGTTAAGACCTAGTCTAAAGGGAGACTTACAGTGCAAACCTAATTATACTTACTCAAAATTCAGCGCGGCTGACTTCCAGGTAGATGGGGTTTGAATTGCAGTCTGGAACAGCAGCTAAATATATTATCACAGAACACTCACACATACCCACAAAATTAATAGAATCCTTTCCCACAATTTAAAACACTTTGTAAAAAAGAAATAATTAAAAAAATATGGCATAGTGTTAATATGTTTCAGCCATGTATCAAAAAAGATTATTAAGATTTATGTGTTAATATTTCATTTGTTTATATATTGATTTTCTTTCTTTTCAGCCTTCCTGAAAAGGCAAGATCTCCCTAGCAGAAGTAATTTATGTGCTTATTCAATATCTTATCAATTCAGTTTTGCATATCAAGAAAAAATTACTTCTCATCCAGATGATTTCTTCAGCATCTGCACTTAATTTCTTTCTAAATGTCAGTGTGACACCGCAGTGGTAAAAAAGAGAGAGAGACCAATTTTCCAGTTAACATTCTCTACAAAGCAAAGTACAGCTAGTACTAGAAATGAATGCAAATGCTTTCTGTGGAAATGTCTCTATTTACTTTCCTCAGAGAGCATGCTGCAAGCTAGCTCATGCTGCCTAGAGAAGGAATTAATAACTATGTTTATAACCATTATAAATATTATTATTTTTAATTGGGCAAATGCTTGTGAGGCAATACACTTTTGTTAATGTGTTTAATTAAATAGAAATGCCAGTTGTTACTTCTATCAGGGGCTTTTTTCAGCTGGAACTCACAGGAACTCAGTTGCTGCACCTTTCAGGTGGGGGCCATTGCCAGTCTAAGAGAACGTGAGAGGTGTTCATGGTGAGTTCCAGCATCTCTTTTTCTGGAAAAATAGTGCTGCTTCTATCCCAGTTTGCTGGAGTTACTCGATTTAAACCGAGCATAGGCAAACCCGGCCTTCCAGATGTTTTGGGACTACAACTCCCATCATCCCTAGCTAACAGGACCAGTGGTCGGGGATGGTGGAAGTTGTAGTCCCAAAACATCTGGAGGGTGGAGTTTGTCTATGCCTGGTTTAAGCCGTGTGTGTATTGCCCCATTTCTCTGGTAGTCCACACTCGTGTGGGACAGAACCACACTATGCATCCCTCCCTGCCAGGGGCTGGACTGAAGAGGAATGGTGGAGCCCTCCCCTTCTCCTGAACCTTCCTGAGAACAGGAAGACAATATAGATTTAGAACAGTGGTTTCCAGAGGGCCATATTTCAGAGGGTGCAGAGGGAGAAAGCTGGGAAATATTAGGAGAGGAAGAGCAGGAAGAAACAGCACCAGGGAGAGACCGCTGACAGATTGAGTGTCTTTGGAAAGCATTTCTGAGCCCCCCTCTCCCAGGACTAGGAGGGCATTGAGAGTAGTAGAACGGAAAGCGCAGAGACAGAAAGCTCAGATCAGCTGGCATAGGGATGATATAGAATAGAAGAGATGGAAGGAGTTGGACTTTACTCGGATCAACACCATTATTTCATTGTCTCTCTCTGTGAATACTGAATAAATTACATGGTAAGAACTCCTCTTGTTTATCTGGTTTTTGGCTGCCACCGGAGGAGGGATTGGATTCCCTGAAGCCTGACACTCCCATATGGTTGTCCAATGATTAGAACGGAAAGGAGATACACCCAATAGCTCCAAAGCCACTAAAGATAACGTCAGAAGGCTTCCAAGAAACATTTTCCTATGTTGATGCTCCATGTAACAGGCCAAGAATAACTTTTTAAGGCCTTTCACCCTGTGTACATTGCCCAAAATTCATGCAGCAGCTCCATGCCAGGATTATACCGGAAGTGCTTACATGCCATGGACTGATGTACTGGGGAAGAGGCTCTCCAACTTTATCATGGAGATTCACCCATGGGGAAGTTGTTTTTATTTTTACACCAGCATATAATGATCTCTGGCAGGCAAGCAGCCTGATAAGCAGCAAAGACTCTTCATCAGTTTTATGTAAGTTTATTTACAAGAAAAACACACTGAGAGCTCAGTTCCCCGCCTGCTCTCATTCACAGTAGTTGATCAGTCTGAATCATTGTTCGTCCACCAACAGGAAGAGCACCAAAACCACACCTTTCTTCTCCTTCCCTTCCATTGTTTTCTGAGCGTCTCAAGTCTCCTAGTACGGGGACTGAACGGCTGGTCTGTCTCCTCCCCACTCCCAGAAGACACAGCCTCAGACTCTGGCTTATCTGCTGGTTGCCTGGCAATGCTCTGACTGCCTTCCAACTCTTCCTCTCCTTGGGAGCTAGCATTGTCTTCCCTGGGAAAGGCAGGCTGCTCTTTCTAGACTTTCTAGACAACCAGCTCTCATCTGCAGGGTCAGTCCCCTGCTTGCTTAGCTCAATTTCTGAGGCTGACTCTTCCGCTGCACTCTGGGGGGGCCACGTTCCTGACACAGCAGCTGCCTTGTGGGCAGGATCAGCATGGTTAAAAATCAGCCCTGAGATATGCCACGCTTTGCTTTTAATAAAAAATGTATTCACTCAAAATAAAGCTCTACAGTTTACCTTAACCATTTGGATAGGTATCGGTGCAAGGATAGTGTGTTCCTCCTATTAATTCTCTGTAGGAAAAGATATGTTTTCTGATGTGCCTGGAAAATTAGCTTTTTTGTGAAACCTAGTAAAGGCAGATGGAGTCAGAGCTGTGCAGGTGGATCAGCAAACAGCAGTCATGACCCAAACTCCCTTATAAGGAGTTAGGAAGGACTACCTGTCCAATCAATGTCAATATGCATCCTTGCTGATGTGCCTGGTTTCCCTGAAGCCCCCTCTTTGGTAAGAGCCACATAGTGGTGCACAGACTAAATCCCTGCATGCTCCAGTTGCTGTTCAAGAATAAGCCCACTGGGCTAGAATCCTTGCAAGACACATGAATCATGACTGATGAGGCTGCATTGAGGCAAGGTTAAGCTGTGTTGAAAGTGTCAAGGCATAGGGAGGGAAAATAATGATAGGGATCTAAATGTAGCTTTGATTGCATTCTGGCAAATACAGTCTGTTCTACTGATGGGCCAACTGCTTGGCTGAAAGTATTTTTGCGATTATTAGCAGGAATGCTATGGTACCCTGTCCAGGAGAAGGTAATGATTCAGATTATGCAAATGAGCATGTTTTGTTTGTTTGTTTTTTAAATGGCATTTTCCAAGCGAGTTTTTTCCTTTAATCCAAATAGAAACATTAGGAAGATATGACACAGAGCAGCAAATAGAATGGCTGTAAATTTTGGAAATGGGATGTCAAGCTAAAAAAAAAGAAAATGCACAGAAACCCATGTTCTACAAGCTGACTGCAGGTATGTGGTGATGCTATCCAAAACAATGATCAAAGGATATGAATTACCCAATTCAGGTGACATATGTAACATCCTACCAGGATGCGCCGAAGTCATCATAGCAGTCAATTAAAGTCACATTTTCAATGCATGTTTCAAATCTGCCTGCTTTCATCTTTCATCCAGCGGCACTTTTTAAAGTAGTATTCTGAGCTGTAACACAAACATGCTGCTTTTGAGTTCTATACAAAAGCTTTGATTCAGCAAAACACTCCAATGTATACTTTAACAGAAGTCCTATTACCTTCGATGGAATTATAAGCATGTCTTTAAATAATGCTAAATGAAACAGAGGAAGATAAACCATAAATTCTGCTGCTGGTTTTACTGAGCAAATTATGTGGCTGAGAACACAGGGAAATTCCTTTGGAAAACTCCTGTCGGAATGATCTCAGCTGTCCACGGAAGTTTACAAACATCACTCTTGTTAAGTCCGGAGGGCCACACAGTTCTTGCTGAGGCTGTGGTGCGACCCTAGGTGGCGTTGAAACCAATATCCCCTGGATCCGCTGCTGTGGGTGGAGCCTCCGCAAGTGGAGTGGTCTGAGTCTGTGGTAAGTCTGGCAGACCCTCTGAAGTGGCTTGGTTCGGCTCCACGCTGGCAGTTTGCAAGGGAGGTGTAGGTGGAGCCTTGCCATCTGTAAGTGTCTCTTCTGGAGCCACAAGCGCAGTTGGGGGCACCACGGTAGTGTCCAAGTCCCCAACCCTGTGCCTAAGCTGGTCTATGTGCCGGCGCCACAAGCGTCCGTCTTCGAGTGCCACCTGGTACGAGCGAGGTAGGAGTTCCATGATTCAGAGGCTGGCGCAAACGACGGTAGAGGCACAAGTGAAGCCATGATTCCGATGCCGGCGTGAAGGGCGATGGATGGAACACCGTGCTCTAGCCAGAACAGTCAGCTCTGAATTGGTTCTGTTCAGTGATTTCACTCAGTGATTCAGCTCAGTGATTCAGCTCTGCTCAGAGGTGGCTGCATCTGGCTGTGCTCTGATGTCCATCTATCCCATCCTCATTGCCAGTGTTAAGTTGTGGGCGAACATAGCAGACAACACAGCGATTTCTCCAGAGCAGCTCTTTACTTGTAAGCTGGACAGAACTGAACAGCAAACAGCTCAGCCGGCCTGCTTTTATAGGCAGTCGGCTGTCAACATTGTAGCAACAACAACCCAGAGTTTCCCGCCTAAAATAACTGACGTGGACCTGAGTGAAAACCATCTACAGTATCCCCCTGCTTGCCCAGGGTGAAACTTCACTACATAACACCTCTAATCCATGGGAGCTGGACAAAGGGCTTCTTTTTGACTCATCGGTTCACTATGTCTGAAAAGGAAACATGTTTAGGATGGTATTCAGCTCCCACTTGCCACCAACTATGCAAGGATTACCACTTGTTTAAAGGGGTTTGCCCTCCCTCTCACCATGTCCCAGGTCCTCACCAAAACTGCTGCAGAGGATGAGAAGAACCCCTAGATCAGATCAGATCTAAAGGAGAGGAGAATGTTCGACTGAACAAATGCACTACGAAAATTTGCATAACACTACATTGAATACAACCCTTAATGTTTAGGGCTGAGGTGAGGATGATGAAGATTGCAGTTTAATTTAATACCCACCTTTCAGCCTAAAGTCCCACGGCAAGTCCGAAAAATATATAGTGGTACCTCAGGTTACATACTCTTCAGGTTACATATGCTTCAGGTTACAGACTCCGCTAACCCAGAAATAGTGCTTCAGGTTAAGAACTTTGCTTCAGGATGAGAATAGAAATTGTGCTCCGGTGGCGCAGCGGCAGCAGGAGGCCCCATTAGCTAAAGTGGTGCTTCAGGTTAAGAACAGTTTCAGGTTAAGAACGGACCTCCGGAATGCATTAAGTACTTAACCTGAAGTACCACTGTACACCTCAAGTTTCAAAAGCCAGGGCTACTCGCCACACTCCGCGATCTTTTTCATGTAAAAAAAAGACAAACTCCCACCCACTCATTCCAAGAGTGTTAAGAGTAGTCAACATGATTGAATAGTGGTATTTGCAAAACCACAAAAGTAAAGAAGGAGAGGGGTGATTATGATGCCTCCCCAAAAAGCAGCCAAGATGACAAAAGGGTGGCAGCAATTATACAATAAAAATTCATATACAAATATGAATTGAGGGCCTGAGCTATGGGCAGTTTGATCAGTTGCATTAGATTAACTACAACAAGTTTATTAAATTTGTGAGGTCCATGCCTTTACACAAAATACCATAAAACATTATTAAAAGATAAACAATCAAATTATAAAAATAAGCTAAAATTCATGCCATGCTGTCCCAGCAAGGAAACTACCCAAAAAAACCCACCATTCAGGAAAGAAGATACAGCAACAGGTTAGGAGAACAATGGGAGGGACCTCACCATTTCATCCAGAAACCATACCCTAGTTTTCATAGCCTTCACCACAAAGACCACTACCACGTGAGGATTAGATTAACTATATATGAGGCAAATGCAGAAAATTAGAGGACATTCAGTATAGCTCTAGTAGTGACAATGTATACTACTATCTATGAGTGTTTCTGATGCATGGTACCAGGGCTGGACAAGATACATTTGGTCCACTTCTTCATCCAATGCTCCCTAACTTCCTTGTGAACTGGAATGCAGCTCCTAGACACATTATGCACACGACTGAATGTTGTAATGCATTTTTGGTGTACAAAAGGGGGCACCCCAAAAATGTGTGTTTTATATGAGAGTGGTGAGTGAGAAAGGGCACTGCTGCATACCCATCCTCCTGACAGCTGAGTCGCTACTCTTTACTGGGAGGGAGAGGGATGAGGTGGCAAGGAGGTCGGCACTGTGTCAACTGATGCACCAACACAACACTGACCTCCCTGCCCACATTGTCGCTCCTCTTCTAATATGTGGCAGGCACTCAGAAGCTGGAAGACCAGGTGTATGATGCCTCCCCTCCTCACCAGCCACTTCTGGCTTTAAATAAGTGGTGCACACAGAATGCACATGTGAATGTGTTTTACAGGTGAATGTGTTTTACACGTGAATGTGTTGGAAAGCATTGAAAGGGGGATGGATGGATAGAGATAGGTTGATAGATGGATAGATGGACAGACAGACGGCACAACTGAGGGAGGAAATTTTCAGATTCACATGCAGTTCAGCATAAAATAGTTGGCAAGTGATTCAATGTTGTGCCTTCCAAGCCCATTTCAGCAAAATGACCCAGAAGAATGAGATGCCATGGTAGATTATGACTGAAGGTTGCTGAGAGATCTAGAAGAATCAATAGGAACACACACACACACACTAACACTTCAGTTTCAGGCACTTGGGAGAGATCCTGCTACAGCATGGAAAGCTTCAAAACTGTCCCAAGCAGCCTTGCTTCAGTTCTTGATTTGGGACTTTCTGTATCTTATACATACACCCCTAATATTTACGCTCTCGAAATATATATTAAAGCGTGTGTTTTCTCTCAAATAAATGTGTATGTTTAAACTACTGAGAATTGTGCTGCAATATGCAGAGATGTGTGAAATCCAGTGGACGGTCTAGTTTCCATCTGCACAGTGCGTGAAAGAAGTGCAGAGAAGCCATTTGGTATAGGAACATGCAAATTTCCAATTCTTCAAGCATCCCTTTCACTTGTGGATAATAAAATCCATCGTATACACACATATTAAAGATACACAACCTTTTCCCTGCTTTGAATATGGTCACCCTAATTGTTGCATTTTTAATCTTTAGTGGAGCATTGCAAATATAATTTACCAAAAAAAATTGGGGAATTCAATAAGACATGCAATTATGAGGGAAACATGGTATAACTTTTAAGCAGAATAATCAGTGCACTCTTTTATATAAAGAGAGTTGACATACAACGTAAATGGTATTGTCTGGGGACATTTTAGAGAGAATGCTTTTTAATTATTGGGGCAGTATATGTTTTGGAGAGCTATAGTAGCATAAAGGGAAATTTTCAGATTCACATTCAGATCAGCCTAAAATAATTGGCAAGCCATGCAATGTTGAAGCTTGGATGTCACTGCGAATCAGACCTCATTGTAGTAATGCTTGTGGAAATTACTGAGCCATTTAACAAAGCTGAATCCTCAGTAGATTTTCAAATTATTCGTTTCTTTTTGTGATTGCCAAGGGCTTGGTCCTCAATTTGCACACAGAAGAAAACCATTTCACCTGGCCTGCTGTTTCTCTCCACTCTGTGAGTTGGGATTAGCAAGGAGTGAACAGGCAAGGAACAAGGCTGGAGGGTTCGAAGTCACTCCTAAGCACCTACCATACTTTCCCATCTATAAGACAGTGGTTATTTTTACCTTAAAACAATGCTTAAAAATTGGGGTAGTCTTATACATGGGTAGCGCAGAGGTAGGGGACTGTGGAAATTATTTCTGTCTTGGGTAGTAGATTGTCACTGGTGTTATTGCGGGTGGTAGGCTGCTGCGACAATGTCTGCTTGTGATTGGGTGTTGCTGTGGCAATGTTTGCTTGTGATTGGTTGCTGCTGCAAGAATGTCTGCTGGCGATTGGTTGCTGCTGCAACAATGGCTGCTGGTGATTGGGCTCTGCTGCGGCAATTGGGTGTGTGATTGGCGGCTCCTGGTGTTGATTGGAAATACTATAGGAGGCTTCTGCGTTGCATTCGATCACAAGCATTTGGAATTTGGGTGAGCTTTTTTTCAGCATTCCTCCCATTCTGGACAATCTCTCCCCCCCCCCCCATGTTCTTGATATTGAGTCCCGAAAATTAGGGGGTGTCTTATCCATGGGGGCGTCTTATAGACGGTAAAGTACAGTAGGTCATGCTCCCCCCAAAGTGAGCATAACTGCTGAGCCACCATGAAGGAAGAAAAGTCCACTGCAAAACCTCTTTGCTTCACTGAGATGCCTGAAGAGTTAAATTCTAGTGTAGCTGGCCTCTTTCCTGGAAGCGGTCCCATTGAGCATCAATAAGAAAAGGTCAAATCTGGATTCAGTATAGCGTCTCTTGAAAGCGACAGCAGAGAAGGTCCACATCAACGTGTAAACCAATCACTGTCCACTTCTGATTCACTGGATCCTTGCAAGTAGGCAGTTGCTTGGCTGTGCTTTTCAGGCTGGTTGGAAGTACTACTGAACTACATATTGAGATAGCGGAAATGTTATTTATGTATGCCACTAGTGCAGCCCGTGTTTTGTTAGCCCCAAAATGGAAAAGTCCCAACTAAAGAATGCATGTGCGTGCATTGCCAGGCTCCATTATAGTCTTGTCCATGGGTAAGCAAACTAAGGCCTGGGAGCCGGATCCAGCCCAATCGCCTTCTAAATCCGGCCCGCAGATGGTCCAGGAATCAGTGTGCTTTTACATGAGTAGAATGTATCCTTTTGTTTAAAATGCATCTCTGGGTTATTTGTGGGGCATAGGAATTCATTCATCCCCCCCCCAAAAAAAAAATATAGTCCGGCCCCCCACAAGGTCTGAGGGACAGTGGACCAGCCCCCTGCTGAAAAAGTTTGCTGATCCTGCACTAGATCAACCTCTCTTTTTTGAGGCAGCTTGTTTAGTAGTTGCCACTTCTAATTGCTACGACTACATAGCAGTTTTGTTTCACACATCACTTTTGCCACATGGAGCAGAGCCCACATAATTTCAATGCAGGTGGCAACCACACTGCTGAGCTCATATATGAATTGGGCCTCAGGCTAAGACAAGAAGCAGAAGAGCAATATAATTGGAGGCAGCCCACTGGAGCCAAGACTACAGAGGTGGTCTTTCCCCTTTTTTTAAGATAAGCAGATGGTATGAATAAAGTGGCATGCTGACAACTAATTCAGTCCCATCACTAAACCCAGAGGCTATTCTAAGCCTTCTGTTTCTGACGGGAGGTCCTATCATAGCAAACCAATGGATAAAGCTTTTTTCACCTGGCATGCAATTATCCTGTAGAACTCGTTATCAGCCAAGAGACAGTATGAAGGCTAATGGTATATGAAGATTCAGAATAGGATTAGATACATACAATGCACAGTTTCTACACTTGCGAATTAAATAGTGCTAACTGACTTAAAATGCTAATATATAACAATGCTCCTGAAAGAAGAAATTCTTGGAGAGTTATCAATCTTATTCAGCTCTCCACTGGTGTGTATTATATTTGAAGCCTCTCAAGTTATTCTGAAGAGAAAATGACCAAACCATATCTCTCTGTTTTTGAAAACTGGTTTCCATGTCTTTTCAGACAATGTTGTTTGTGTGATGTCATTCTGCTTAGCTGGAATTGAACATATTGCTAGAGAGATTCAGCTGGAGACCTGCAGCAAAATGGTATATGTTGCTGGAGTCTGTGGCTGAGGGGGTTGAAAAAACAAAATTTAGTGTCAAAGACAGTCACCCCTGTTTGCATTTTTTAAAAAAAGTTTTGGAACATTTACAAGTGCAAGCAGTCTACATGCAAGTCAATGGAGCATGAGGATTCTGAATGCAGTTCAGTGCTTGATTGAGCCTCCGTGGTGACTGAGGGGGCAATATAGGACAATACAACATGCCCGAATTAACACTGGTATGGTAAATGCAGTTCAACATCAGTGAGCCATGCTAAAGAAAAGCAAATCCCAACTTTGCATATACACTGATGGACACTGAGTTGGCAGTTGTTGCTGGCATCCATCTGTCTCAGGAAACAGTGGAGTGAAGTCAAACCGCTGGAGAATCACAACGCCCGCTGTGGCTGCAGAGACCGGTAACTCATGACTGTTGCCTCTCAAATTGGTTTTGCTGCATTAGCAGCACCTAAGTGACCTCTCTGGGGAGCGAGCCTGGGCAGTGTGTATGGAGGCCTTGGGCTGCCCATCTGGCAAGACCTCTCAGCTTGGCTACAGGAGTTGCTGGAAGGTGACATACAAGATGCCATCCAACCATCTTAGGAACTCCACTCTGGATTTGTGTAGGGTTTTCTCCTCAGCCCTTTCTTCTCCCCAAGATGTCCTGCAAGACAAAGGGTAGAATTGGTAGTGCCTGTCCAGAAAAGAGATCTTAATGGTGGATAACTCAATGAAAGGTTTGACACCCAGTGTGTGTCAGCTGTGAAAAGACGGACTCCATGCTGGAGACCATTAAGAAATGGAAGGAACAGAATGCTGACCTAGAGAGAATGTTTACTGTGATCTAGCAAAGCTCTTATGTCCTTATGCCTTTACCTTTTCAAATCTATCCTTGCAGTCATGGAAGCGGGAAATGCTTTAGTTTTATAAATGAAAGAAAGGCTTTGTGGCACCATATTTCACCCCAAGCAATGTAGGAAGCTTTATAATGGCATCCAATGTGTTGATGTCTTGGAAATCTGTTCACAAGAAATTTTGTACCTCCCATGGAACAGTACTGCACCCCAGCCTCAAGTTCCTCTCCAACCCCAAGATCTTGTGGCATGTCATCTTCTTCTTTGGCAATCACTCGTAGCCAAGTAAGATTGTCTTCCATAAACATGGTTTTAACAATGAGTCCGTAAGTGACTGTGGAGGCCAATTCTGGACCCACACGTCCTTCCACAGTGGGGACATTGGTTTCCGGGCAGGAGTTGATCACGGTGTGGATTTGCCAATCGTGTCTTCCTCTTAGCATGTTTCTCCCTTACATCCTGAGTCTGAGTGTCTTCAAAGCCCATGACACCTTTGGTAAAGACTGTTCTCCAATTGGAGTGTTCGCAGGCCAGTGTTTCCCAATTGTTAGTGTTTATACTACATTTTTAAAAAATTTGCCTTGAGACAGTCTTTAAACCTCTTTTGTTGACCATCTTTGTTTACCTTTCTTGTGTATCACTGTTGTGTATCACTGCTAGCCCAAAAGCCATGTCAGGGAGCATGTGTTCCTTCAGATGTGGTTGGGCTCCTGCTTCCATCAGCCTCAGCTGATGATCCCTTCTCTGTGCCACCAGAGCAGCTGATCGCGGAAGAGAACTTCAACCATTTCAAGCCAGAATGCTAGCAACACAGAGCAGAGTCCTCCTGATCCTTTGAATTGGATAGTCACAGACAGCTGAGCCAAGCCGCTGCTTGCTTTGTACCACCAAGTTCTGCTCCATTCATTTTGTATGGGCAAGTTTGTCTGAAGAAAGGGCTACTTGGGTACCTTTAATGGCACACAGGCAGACAGCTTCCTTCTTTTCTAAGTACTTGCTGCCTCTCCAAGTTTTGTTTTTTTTTTGGGGGGGTGAACCTTACCAGCACTTGTGCCTGGGTCAAGCTCCTAACTGGCCACTTTGCTATTCTGTGATAAAGCAGTGTTTGTGCTTGTCGTCTTGCAGTTGCCAGGCAACTATGGAACAGTCCTCATGTCACCTATAAGTCAACCTTGGAAGATTACTGAGTGGACTTCCATAGAAGTGAGTTTCTGGGAGCAGTGGGAGCACCCAGCAGAGAGCTGCTTAATGCCCCCCAAGGCTGACATCTGGTCCAAATGTCTTGTTTGCCTTTTGGGCACTTTGGCTCCATATGCATCTTAATTCAGCTTGTGCTCTTAAAATGTCCTCAATTATGTCAGATTGAACCTTGCAAAAACAGCGGGGTGTTAATGAGATTATTTGTAGAAATAAGGCTGGCATGGTTCTCTCCCATAACACTAAACAGAAACACATTGTGTTTTTCTGGTTGATAGAAAAGCCCCTAAGTTTCAATTTCTAACTTTAATATGTATGTTATTGCTTTGGGTAAAGTTCAGGATGCTTCCTAAAATATACATGGGGGCAACCTTTGCCAAAAAATAACTAAATACACTACATGGAGTGGTTGATGTGCTCAGCATTTTGCAGTCAATATTTCCCTCGGCCCTTGGGGCTGGGTTTTTTGTGTGTGGTTAGACCAAGGGATTATTTTTAAGATTTGATTACCATAAGAGCGGTAGACTCGTAATCTGGGGAACCGGGTTCGCATCTCTGCTCCTCCACATGCAGCTGCTGGGTGACCTTGGGCTAGTTACACTTCTCTGAAGTCTCTCAGCCCCACTCACCTCACAGAGTGTTTGTTGTGGGGGAGGAAGGGAAAGGAGAATGTTAGCCGCTTTGAGACTCCTTCAGTTAGTGATAAAGCGGGATATCAAATCCAAACTCTTCTTCTTCATATTGTGAGATGATTTTATAATCGTACAATTGCAGAGTTGGAAGGGGCCTCAAGGAACATCTACTCCCACCCTCAGCAATGCAGGAATCACAGCTAAAGAATCACTGACAGATGGCCATCCAACCTTTTTTAAAAAAAAAATCCAGTGAAGGGTAGCCCATCACTTTCTGAGGGGGTCCATTTCACTGTTTAACAGCTGTTAATGTCAGAAAGTTATTCCTAATGTTTAGTTGGCATCTCCTTTCTTATCATTTGAACCCATTTAATTATCTTGTATTATACTATTATTTGTATGAAGCTTGGAGATACTGGTATAATGTAACAAGTTCCTGGTGCTTTATTATACTTATCTGTAAGATGCCTGGCAAAGAGTTCTCCCTCCATTATTTGCATATTCTTCCATAAGCACACATTGATTTAATAGAAGGCATCACCCTGATATTTGGTACTTCATTAGAGACCAATCGGGCGGCCACAATCTGCACATAAACATACAGCAAATCCATTTTAGGAGGGATCTTTTGTTGCAGATGGCATGCGAGGGAGAAAGAAGAGCAAAGAAAATGCTAGGTTTGTCTTAAAGGAAAGCAGGTGTTTTTACTGCCTCTTGAATCTTGAGACATCTGGCTAGCTATAGAGGCAGTGAGGACATATTTATGCAATAGCCGTGATGAGCAGGCTCTCCCTCCATCCTTGCCCAGTTGGTATTGATTGGCTGTTTACTCTCATTAAGTGGCTGAGAAACGCAGCTACAGCCACTTGTCAGCAGAGGCTGCTCTGCTGCCCTAGTAGAAAACTAGGAACTGTATGCCTCCTGATAATGTTTCCTGAAAAACATTTCAAAACAATGCGACAGAACCTCAGGATCCAGAAGGCTCTGAAAGCGACGTCTTTATGTTAAGCAGGACCTGGTATTTCTGAAATCAAGTTCCTAGTTTTCCTATGAACTTGCACAAGCACTAGTGTGATCCAGGAAGAGGCTATTGCAGGCAGGGGGTAGCTTGGTTCTTAACAGCTGAGCTTACTATGGCCAGGGGCAGATTTTTAGAGTTTCGCCTAAAGTGATTTCTATTTGCTGTTAGGATGACAAAGTAATGTGCTACAGTTTTGCTTGAGGACAGGGGGTTGTACCACTATAAAACAATGTTCCACTCTATGTTCTCACAATTTAATTATTTGAATCAAATAAGACATATTTGTGGGTTTGTCAAAATAATGGAAGGAATATGCTTCTCTTGGCTAAAATCCTGACTAGCCCCTCTCTTTCTCTCTCTATACAGCAGGTTTGCTTATAAACAGCTTTAAAAATAAATAAATACAGATAGCTTTTTGCTCAGCTGGGAGGTTACAAGTTAAGTTGCATAACTCAAAATGCATTCTTCATATCACTTCTTATCTGCCCCTCTCTGCATATGACAAAACAATATATGTGGATGCATATGAACTGAGAAATAATTCATGTTCAGTAGTTCAGTTAAGTAATTTTAGATTCTGGACCCAGTGCTTTTATGCCTCCCCAACCTCTTTAGATAGTAATGGGCATTACTTTAAATAGCATTTGTGTGTGAGTGGGGGACCTCTTTAGATGGTCATGTTAATTACTTCAGTTAATTCTCAAAATGTAGTAAACCTGCTGCTTTTTTTTGGGTAGTGGGGCTCCTGCTCATTTTGCTGAGTGTGACCCTGGAATTCCTGTCTGGACAACACTACCTTTCATATCAACACAGCCACCCAGATAAAAGTTGTCCCACTATGGAGCTCTTTGCATGAACTGTACATTATTACTTTGAAGCTACTAAGATCTTCATGTGGGGGAAGGTAAAATATAGCTAAAGCTTCTGTTGTGGTTCTTCAGTGGTCAACCAGGAAAGGGAAGGGAGATGAAAAGCAAGACATGCATGTTGAATTACAATGGCACACAGTGCTATTTTTCTAGAAAAAGAGGTGCCAGAGCTCACAATGAACAATGATCTCCTTTATTTTCTTAGAATGGTAATGGCACCCACCTGAGAGATGCCAGAACTGAGTTCTGGCTGGGGAAAAAAAGCCCTGCCAAAAACATTCTATTTCTCCTCCTTGTTTATATACATATGAGTACAAACTGTTGCCAAACATATCTTTTCATAATTCCATCAGATTAGTTGGCTGCTTGTGATGGGTCCACATTCTAAGGGCTGAACAACACATATGCTCAAATTCGTATGGACATGAATGTATGAACCACCTTCATTGAAATGGAGGCACCTGACACCAGTGAAGTTCCCCTAAAGCTAAGCAGGTTTGGCCCAAACTCACCTGGGAACCACGTGTAAGGTGTTGTGAACACTTTGGAGCATGAACACAGCATAAGTGTAATAATGAGCTCCATCTGTGGTGTTTGTTGTACGATTTCTCATTGTCACATGAAGGCACCACATGATGATGCATCATTCACTATGCAGAGCCCATGCAGGCCAACTCAGGAGTAATTCCAAGTTAAATGATGCTTACTCTAGGACTTTTTTTCTGCCAAAATTCACAGGAACTCAGTTCCGACACCTCTCAGGTGGGCCTGACCATTACCATTCTAAGAGAAAGAGGTAGGAGTTCGTGTTGAGTTCCCACACCTCTTTTTCTAAAAAAAAATAGCACTGCTCCTAGGCAAAAGTGGACGTACAATTGCTGTCTTAATGATGCACCCACATGAATGCCCATCACCTCAAGACAGTCCTCAGGTGATGAGCATTCATGGGTAGTGGTACAGACCCATGGTCCAGCTGCACCCACACTTGTTGTCTGACCAAGTTTACACATTAATTTAATTTGTGGTCCAGCTGCACCCACACTTGTTGCCTGACCAAGTTTACACATCAGTGATGGGTTTGAAAGGCATCTCTCTCAAGACGCACACATATCAACAAACTGCACACAAATAACCCCAGGTGACTGTGGGGGAGAATGGTGGCATCATGCCCACACTCCAAGGGAGCGTAGTGGTGACTGAAGGCAATGCTTCAGAGGTACTCAGCACCTAAGCTCAGGGATCACAGTTGCATCCTCAGACACACCCCTGTATTAGTGAAGAGCGGGGAGGGGGAGGGGTCAGGCTAAGGCAGAAAGGGGAGGAGCTTCTATGCAGGTGAAGCATTAAAACTGGCGCGTGAGGGGAAAACATGCTGCCCCTCCCCCATACCCTAAGCAGCTGAGGTAAAAGCGCGCGCCAAAGAGGGCGCCCGCAGAGCCCGCGCGGAACGTAAACAGAGCCCAGGAAACACATGGCTGCCGGCGCTGCTGCTGCTGCTGGCCTCGCGCCTTCAGCAGCTCGGCAACTCCGCCGCCTCCCGGCCTCTCGCTGCCTCCTCAGTCAGTCGGCTTCAGCCACTGCAGGAGCAGCTCCTGGCGCCAGAGGCTAGAGAGGACTGCTAACAGTTGGGCAATACCAAGCAGCGACTTCCCCGGCCACGGTCGCCACCTGCGCGCAGCGGCGGCGGCGAGGCGCGTGGGGCTTAGAGAGCAGCGGCCCCTTCCCCCCCCCCCCCGCCGCCCGCCCCTCAGGCGCTTTCCCGCCTTCCTCTTCCTCCCTCCTCAGTCAGCAGCGGCGGCAGCAGCAGCAGCGGCGGCACCCTCCCCCTCGCTCTCGGCCAGGCCAGGCGGCGCGCAGGTGGCGAAGCTCGAGGCTGAGGGGCACGCTGGCGGCCACCGGCGCCAAGAGAGCTCGGGGCTGCCCTCGCCGTTTCCCGCCGGCCATGGCCCCCCGCCGCTGTTGCTGTGGCATCCGCCTGCTGCTGCTGCTGCTGCGCGCGGTCGTCGTCCTGCTGCTGCTGGGCGCCTCGGCCTCGGCGGGGGCGGCCCCGCCGTGCCCCTCCTCGCCGCCCAGCGTGGACTGGGTGCAGGGGCTGGCCCGGCGCGCCTCCGTGGTGATCGAGGGCAAGGTGCTAGCTCACAGCGTGGTGGAGCCAGGAGGAGGCGGAGGCGGCGGCGGCGGCGGCGGCGACGACGTAGGAGGAGGGAAAGAAGCGACGTCGCTGTTGCTGCTGCTGCCGTCGCCGCCGCCGCTCCTCACCCTGCCGGAGCAGCAGCAGCCGACCGCCGCCTCTGCTTCCAGCGCCACCTTCTCAGGGACCGTCCCCTCGCCAGCTCCCCGCGCGCTGGTGCCCAGCCCCAGCCCGCCGCCCGTCTCCTGGGTGACTCGGGTGCGCGTGCACCAGGTGTGGCCGGCCAAAAGCGGCGGGCTGCGCAAGGACGGGCTGCTGTGGGTGCTGCTGGCCGAGCGCGGCTCCGCCTGCGGGAGCAGCCTCAAGGAAGAGAGCCGCTACATCTTCTTCATGGAGCCCGTCGCCGCCTCCAGCCTCAACGGCACTGGGGCGCCTTCGCTGCTGCTGCCGCCGCTGCCGTCGCCTTCGCCGCTCTTCCGGGCGTCTTCCCCGCCCCTGGAGACGGGCAGGAGTCTCAAGAAGGAGGTCAGCAGGGCGCTGTGTACCCGGGGATGTGGTAAGTCAGCTGGCTGGCGAGGGGTGCCCGAGGAGCGGTGCCTGCGCATCCGCTTTGCGGGGCAGGTGGGGGGATGAAGGTGGGGAGAAGGATGAGGTTACTTGGTTCCTCGTTCCTT
Source organism: Podarcis gaigeae (assembly GCF_964106915.1). Taxonomy (NCBI): domain Eukaryota; kingdom Metazoa; phylum Chordata; class Lepidosauria; order Squamata; family Lacertidae; genus Podarcis; species Podarcis gaigeae. The sequence continues at coordinate 11,892,784 of NC_139694.1, read as the reverse complement.
CGCTGCTCGCCCTCTTTCTTGCCACCTCCGTCCCCGAGGTGTGGGACTTGTGGCCCACTCTGGATCTTTCCTCTTTGGAGCGATTTGCAGGTGGATGTGGATCGCAGGTCGTTCAAGTTGGGTGCCAACCATGGGTGGGAAACTTTCCGAAAGCTCCCTCTCTTATACGCACAGCAACAAGCAGGTTACTAGTTTGGGGTTGTGGAGAGTGGCTATATTACTGCAACAGAATGGAGCCTTTATCTCTCCTGCCGATTTATTTTTTAGTTAGTTTGCTCAGAGAAGGCTGCATTTCAGGCCATCAAGAAAGAGGGAGGGAACTAGAAGGCTGCTTCGTGCGGGGCAGGGTGTCTTTACTTCACCTGAATAAAGGCCTTGGCTGTTTGTTTGCTTTCTTAGAAGGAGGAAGGTGCTTGATGGGGTGATGCTTTCCAACCCTTGTTTACGTTGGTATATTGTTGGATGTGTAACTTTAGATGAAGCCGTAGGCTTTTGAAGCAGAACGAACGAAGAATTTGGTTGCATGTTGTATCTGGAAAGGTTGCTCTTTGGTCGTGGCGAATACTTCCTTGACTGGATCTCCTTTGGCATATGGGAATTGGATATGTATTGTAAATAAATCCAGCAGGGCCCAGCCGTTTTTCAACTGCTCACGTTGTGTCCACCCTTAAAGTCTTCTGATGCCTCCAAAATCATTTCCCTCAACAAAAGAAGCAATTGCTCTCTCTCTCAGCTTCTGGAAATTTAGTGGCTCCCAAATGTTAACAGTCCTCTAGACGTAATTCTGCCCTCCCATTTCTAGATGTGTTAGTACTCATGAGAGCCACTGGATTTAACTGGATTGTTTGCGAATGCAGTGCCCTGTCTTGTTTTATAGCACCTGAAATTCAGTCTGTCAGCTCTTGTTAACGTGAGGGTTTCAAGATGATTTTGTTTTGTGGCTGGGAGAACGCAAATGATTGTTGGAGGCAGAGCTGCTGAGGAACAACGCTGACCAACCAAATCCATGAATCTTGGTGATCCTTTTCATTGTGTGTACTTTCACCTCAACTCAATTGGTTTCTGTTTTCCTGTTTAATTTGTAATTGTTACCATAATCGTTTCGGCATTTTCTAGCTACCCTGTGCCAAATTACTTCAGAATGGCTGCAGAAGGGAGCTGTCCACATTTAACGGTGCTGATGTTGAGTGAATGACGTTGGGATTCCCCAGGACTGGCGGATAGATGTCACTGTAAAACAAGGGAAATACTCTGCGGGGACCTGACATATTGGCTGATATAAAAGCTGAACATTTTTCTACATCAGGTTGTTTTTTCTTATGGTGCAGTGAGGAAAGAACGTGTCTTTATCAATCCTTTGTAGTAAGGTTTCTGGTGTGATTAAACAAGATACAACAATGGATTGGGCTGCTGCAAACAAAACTGGACACTGGCATAATATGAATTAAGTATAGGGGAAGAATTGTGGGAGTATTAGAATCCTGATTATTCTTGTCTATTCCAAAACATTGTCATACATCTCACAGGTGTGTTAACATTAATAAAGCTTCTAGTTTTCCTGTGACTTTCATTCATAACAGTTTTGAGGCTCCTGTGATCTGCAAGCTTACTTGAAATATATATTCCATTACATGTAGGATACAATGTTGTTGTTGAGCTACACACACACACACACACACACACACGTGTGTTTAAAAATCTGAATACTTCAGTAGTTGAGGCGTTCTATGGAAAATGAGGAAATATGCAAAGGCGAGTTAACGTATAAGAGTTAACCACAGTGGAATGTTTTTGTTCCCCTTTTCCTGCTGTGGACCTGAAGTATGCAAATGAACATATACAGCATGATTGAGTTTCTTCTTAGCTTGAAATGTGAAAACATAAAGATGGAAATTTCTCCCTTTTTTTGCAGGACTTGAATTTTAAAATGTAGGTTGTGGTGTTGGTTCATTGTGTGTATCTGCTGTTGATTAAGTAATAAAATGTGAATAACACCCTTTGGTGAGGTGGGGGGGGCTCTCAGCAGCTTTTTGCCTTAACCATATTGAGTTTAGCCATTCCCAGAAAAATTAATGAGAGAATGGCTGATGTCTCATTGCTGTCTCAGTTCCCATCTTTCTGTCCATAGATTGATGCTTGTTTATGTATTTAAAATATTTACCAGCTATCTAAGGCAGTTACTGAGTCAGGATTACTGCCTCCTTTCATCTTAAGATAGGATTCCACCCCTTTTGCTTAGTCTGTAATAAACTGAATTTACTCTGCTGCTGTGACTTCTCAGCATCTGACAGCCTTTGACTTCCATAAAAGTCAAACCTGGTGAGCTCCAAATGCTCTAGACACTGCAGTGAGGCCCTAAACGTGTTTTTTTTCAAGTCAAGGACTAGGGTAAACCATCTGTTATAACAGTATTTAGTGAATAATGGTGGAGAAGTGTTAAATGGAATATCAGATGGCATTAAAATCTCTGGCTTCAAACTCAGCAGTTCAGTTCTAATACCATGCTGAATCATGACTAATGGAAGTTTAACTACAGTTTAGTGTGATGCCTGAACAGATAAACCATGGATTGCTATTGACCAGCAGTTCGGAATCAGAAACAATGTTTAAAATAGGCTTGTAAATTATTGCTTGTACTAATTATGATGTGTGAATTAACAGAAGATAGAAACAGCCATCATGCTGCCTGTGGAGGCCACTGCATCTAGTGATTGGTGTGCTGAGCATACGTAAAATTAAAGCTGATGAATAACTGTAACCATGGTTTGCTTGCACATTGGGAAGCTGTAACCATTGTTTGAGTTTTAATCTATGTTTAGCTGTGAGGTCTGTCAGGATAGATTCACTATATGATTAGTGGTTGATATGGTTTGTCAGGGTGTATTAATTACAGAGAACGTTCATTACCATATACTCAAAAGGCCAACTTCTGAATCGAGATAACTAGGTCTCATGCTTGTGAGATTTTATTTATAGATGGATATGTTTTATTTCATCTATCAATCAAGTTCTTAATTTTATGTTGTTGTTTACTTAATTCTGAAAGGAATGAATACTTTCTCTTTATAAGTGTAATTTTTAATAGCAACCTTCTCCCCCCCATACATTAAATATAGAGGATTCTCCCCCCCCCCCTTCCCAGTTCAGGATTGTAGGAGAAAACTGGTTTTTGACTTGAAGTAAAATCTCACAGAAGAAGGGGTATTATCTCAACCATCACCAAAGTTACTTGCATTTCAGGAGTAATACATAACTCAAAGATAAAGACTGTAAACCTTAATGATGTGATTGCTCCTTACTCAAAATAAGATGTTCTATTGACATCATGGGTTATAGATTATACAGAGATCAAAGCAGTCAGATAAAGCTCTTTTTTCATGCTGCGGTAAAACTTACACAAGCTGCCTAATGAAGGAGAAGCTGTTTATCTGCCTGTTTTGTAATGTACAAATGATTAGCTGTGTGCACCCTTACTCTCTCATTAGTTGCATAAAGTCCACACTATATAAATTATATGCTTCCAATATCAGAGATGCTGCCAGCTACCATACATTCTCCATGCAGTGCATATTTTACTCCGATTCTTCTCTAACACTGGCACCAGCTGATCAAGCTAGAGGAAAATGCCAGCCATTTCTGGGGGGCAATCAGTTATGGGGGGGGGATGTCAATTCCTTCCTTTACTGGTTGGTAATCATTAGGATTTGGCATTGAAAGCAGGTGGTGGGCACTGCAGCCATGTGCAAGTGTTAGATTGTTGATTGGCCCACTTCCCGCACTGATATAGCAACTTTGGGGGTGGCTTGCCCATCAATATCAATATCAGTGTAGTTACCCTGTGCTGGCAGAAGTTCCCTTTGTCTCCATTGCCACCTTCCAACAGTTACTGGTAAATGTGGGCATTCTCCTCCCAATCTTGATCACTTGATAGCTGCATCTAGCAGTTCGTTAGGGCTTTATTGGCCAACGCTGACTACCACCCTAAAAGAAAACCAATACCGAAGTGCTAGAATTCTGGACTGTACTACATTAGACTATACATGTCTCTCTCCTGAAAGTTCAGATATATAGGGTGAGTCCTTTAAAAGAGGCCCTGTGGATACAGAGTACACATGTTCTACGGGGCCTTTTTAAAAGACTCACCCTGTAAAAAGCTCACTCTGTGTAATAAACCAGGGATCAGACAATACCAAATCCTTTTCTCTGATATATTAGCATAGATGGGGGGGGGGGCGGTTTGGTCTGTGGAGAAGCATTCAGAAGCATGTCTTCCTCACCTGCAATCTGAAGTGTTATGGCTGAGAAGTAGAACCATTTCAGTCTGCATAATTTGTGGATCAGCTGTTACTGCACACCACTATACACAGATGTTTTACATATCCCTTGATTATGTGTTTCATACAGTGTAGCTTCCAAGTCCCTGTGGATGGCTCCCGTTCCTTTGTCCTACATACATTCCAGTGCCTTCTACTTGGGTCCTTTTTAAGAAAAAATGGGCAGGGGAATGTCATGCAGTTGATTACAGGGGACCATCTGGCCCAGGGTTTGTTTGATTGGACTCTAAATGAGCCAAGAAACATCTGTGTACTTCTCTCTTGAATCGTGCAAAGCAGCCTTAAGTCCAGCCAAAATTAAAGTTGGCGTCTTCTTTCTGTACTACGTGTTTTGATTTGGCCTGCAGGAGAAGATTAATTAATAGCATGCGTGAACTTGCTTTGTGTTCATATATATCAGGTATTTGGAGAACTGATTCCCTTTGTGCCTATTGATCTGCTGTTTTTGAGGCATCCAGTCATTTGCATTTTCTATTTCTTTCTTGTAGTTTGTTGCCTTGTTTCATTTACCTACTGTGAGGGATTTCTAAAAGCAAAACATTGCGCTTGTCAGTGTATGTTGACTATGTGCCTCCATTTGCATAAAATATTGCTGCGAAGGATTTTCTGTCCAGAGCTAAAGAGATTTCTTATAAAGCTGTATTAAGTGGTAAGCTTTAAGAATAGCAATAACTTTACTGCCTGTTTTTCATATAAGAGTGCAGAAGCAGACTTAGCCAATAGCCAAGATAGCCTGCATGTGCATCAGTATTATGTTTAAATGTGTGCATTGAGTCTGCTAAAAGCCACATAAAGGAGGGCCTTCATTACTTACTTAACTTCTTACATTCTTACAGATTCAGTATCTATCAAGACAGTTATTTGGGTGCCCCCCCCAATCCTGTCTCATCTAACAGAGTAAAACTTGAAATATAGTCACCTGGGGAAACCTTAAGTACAATCAATTTTAAATGTATTTGAAAAGCTGCCTGAAAAATAGTCCACTTCCTTATTTACCCACTCTGGGGAGTATATTTTCATCTCTATATACTAGGTTAGACAGACTCAGTACTAATGGAAGTGACATATATACCTTCCTAGACACAGGAGTTATGCAGTTCTCAGGAGGTTTGAGGTTAACAAACTTGTTTTCTTTTTTACAAAACACAACAAGTCTCAAAAGAGCATATTGTAAATATCATTGTCCCTAAATCAGTGCAAGCTTAGGCATGTCTACTCTGAAGCAAGTCCCAAGGAATTTGGTGGGCTTCTTTCCTAGGTAAATATGTATACAAAGGTAAAGGACCCCTGACAGTTAAGTCCAGTTGCGAACGACTCTGGGGTTGTGGTGCTCATCTCGCTTTACTGGCCGAGGGAGCCAACATTTGTCCGCAGACAGTTTTTCTGGGTCATGTGGCCAGCATAACTAAGCCACTTCTGGTGAAACCAGAGCAGCGCACGGAAATGCGGTTTACTTTCCTACCGGGGTGGTACCTATTTATCTACTTGCACTTTGATGTGGTTTCGGACTGCTAGGTTGGCAGGAGCTGGGACCGAGCAACAGGAGCTCACCCCGTCATGGGGATTCAAACTGTTGACCTTCTGATTGGCTGGAACAAGCTCCATGCAAATGCAATAGTTATCCACGAGAGGTTTTTTTAAAGGAACTCTTTAAGGATCTTTAACATTTCAGAAGTTATCTCCCATCACATTCATTTGGAAAGCACCCCATCCCACCACCACCCCCATAAATAAATAAATGTGCCAGTAACAGATTTTGAGCCTGGAGTTACAGAAGATAGATAAGGAAATTGAGAGAAGCATCCTTGCCTGAGGTGTGCATATTCATTTGAAAAAATCCAATCACTGTCTCCAAGCCAGCAAGTTTGGCTAGGTTGGCAGGAGCAGGGACTGAGCAATGGGAACTCACCCCGTCGCGGGGATCCTCCACATGCAGCTGCTGGGTGACCTTGGGCTAGTGACACTTCTTTGAAATCTCTCAGCCTCACTCACCTCACAGAGTGTTTGTTGTGGGGGAGGAAGGAAAAGGAGAATGTTAGCTGCTTTGAGACTCCTTCGGGTAGTGATAAAGCAGGATACCAAATCCAAACTCTTCTTCTTCTTTAATAAATGAATAAAATAAAATAAAAACCCTCAGGTCTAGAGTCCGAATGCATCCCTCAAGGCCTCTCTGTCTAAACCTTAGGACTTTCACCAGGTCACATGCCTTACCAGCCCTGCACGGCACCCTTCTTTACCTCTACAGTAATTGTGCCATTTAATTGTGATAACGCCTCCTGCATGCTTGGGTGAAGAAGGATGGAGAGGTGCTGCTGGGTGGGTCAACAGCTGTAGAAGTCTCTGACTTGTGTGACTGAAATGTAGCCTATTGTACGAAGCCACACCCATTTTTTGCCTCAGGCCCCACTTACCACTGGAATATGATGCCCCAAACATTCCCTGTGAGGAAATGTGTGTAGCTCTAAGGCTGAAAAAGTTCCCTACCCCAGCCGTAACAAAATGAAAAAGACAATATTAGCAGATCACTTTTCTTTCTAAGAATGGCTGGTAGCTGCAGCTCATTCAATTCTAAATAATCTTCAATTACCTTCATTACCTCAAAATGGGTGCCTATATTGCCACTTTTGTACATTCATTTAAATGTAATCGATCATCAGTTCGTCAGTTAAATGGTAGAGGAGTAGTCAACTAAAAGTTATGTAATTCAGCTGGCAATCTGGGTTGTTTTAGTTAAATATTGCTTCCATATTAAACATAAACAAACGGGTACATCATATGGTGGCTATGTATGCCCAAAAGTGGGAGCAGCGAGAAGTCTACCCAGGAAAGAGAGATACATTTTATTTCATCTAGGACATCACCATACCAACAAGAGGAAAGAGACTCAGCAGGGTCCAAGTTGGTCCCACATTTTAGAGTCAAGATGCTTGTGTGTGTGTGTGTGTGTGTGTGTGTTACTGGTTCCAACAAAGTGCAAATGTAAAATACATATAAGAAAATATAGAAAAAATAAGAAAAGGGGAGAGTATCTTAGGAAACTTACTGCCACTGAGTACATTATGGGAATACGTACATAATTCATATCACCCACATTAAAATAGGATACTATTTTTTAATTGTTTTTTATGTTCACAGTATCCTATGGAGAAATCACAAAAAGAGAACATATGGATCAGATCTCCAAATCATCTCTCTTAAGCTTGGTACCAGCTCAGGTTATTGGTGAGGGAGACTGAATATTTGAATGCCCCAATATATGTATTCCCTGTGAATAGAAAATGAGCATGACAGGGGGAAATTTCTAGGCTAGCTAGCTTCTTGATATTCAATATTTAAATGTGCTGGGATCCTACAGAGTCTCCAGTCCAGGAGCAGATACTTGCTGCTGTGTTCTGCCTCTTTTTTTCATTTCTGCACTGTGCGGGTCTCATAATGCTGCTTGAGTACATCTGATCCCTGAAATAAGCACCATATGGATGTACCCTAGGTAACAGAAATGTCAGATTGCAGTGCACACTGCTTGTCAGTACGTTGTACAGACACTTTTTAAAGAATGTAAATCCTACTGCTGATTAAGTGAGTGGATTACATGACTGTAGTACAGGCTACTTGTGTCTCTACCTCTGAAATAAGCTCACTGATTTCAGTAGACCTAGTTTTCTGAATAAAACAAGCTGAATGTTGTTTCATATGTGCAGTGGTTGCAGAGATACATCAGTGGAGTTTTTGTGGTCTTAAGGAACAATTCTAATAGGGTTCTTAAGCCAGAAAACGTTTTGCAAGTTACTTTGTCCAGTTATGAATCAAACAATGCTAATCAGTTAAGCTGCCATCTGCTACATTCATATTATCACTAGTAATTATAAATATGAAAACAGATTTCTTTTTCTTTACTGGGAAGAAAAGAATAAGGATTAAAGAGAGAGACTTTAGAATAGTGTGGAAACTCAAAGCCATTGTTTGCACAATTGTTTAATTTAGTTTTGATTGAAAATATACCTTTAAGGCTTTCTGATAATGGGTGCAATTATCTATCTTGAGATTCCGAGTGTTTATTCTATGTCTATTGCCACATATAAGTCATATTTTATTGTGTAATGTTCCGGAACTGCAGTACTATATTTCTCCTTGTGCCAAGATTATCTTTAGAAAAGCAATGAGAATCTAAATTACAATGTGCCATGATTATTTTATCTGCAACAAAAAATGTGAGTCATAGACAACATGAGTGACTATCTTAAAACACCTAAAATGAATTGTACTACAGAATGTGTAGAACAAACGCTTCTTAACGAGGAACAATATATTAAGATTCACTTCTTTCTGGAACTTATATGTTTAATTTATCTCTAGGAGCAAGTTGCATCAATATTTAAAGTTCACCCTTGACTATGCAGTTGTATTTATTTTATTTAGTAAATTTAGAGAGCCGCTGTGTTTTATCCTGATAAATGGTGAGATTATTGTTCTGATAATTGACAAAATGTTTGAAACAGAATGTTTTGTCATCAAGAGTGAAACACCCACTCAGGTTATTGCAAAGATTCCAAAGCTTATTTAAAGAAACATGCAACAGTCACCTGTATAGGAAAAAAAGCAGACATGTCTTACAATGATTAAAATCCTCCCCAAGTGACCTTTGAGAAAACTAAACAATAGATGTTCTATCTCAACTGTCACAGGCATTATGCCTTTGAATACGAGTTGCTAGGAATCACAAGTTGGGCAAAGTGCTGTTGTGCTTGAGTCCCGCTTGTGTGTTCCTACAGGTATCTCGTTGGTCCCTGTGAATACAGGATGTTGGATTAGATAGAGCATTGGCCTGATATAGCAGGTTCTTCTAATGTTCATTTCCTATCACAGTGAACTGAAACAAAAACATGGTAGGAATGGACACGTTCAGTTAGTGTTACAGAGGAGAACTGTTCCCGCTTTACATTTTTCAGTATAAAATGCATAATACAAAAATAAAAGCAAAGATAGAACTGGAAAAATCTGGGGGGAAAACATGTCATTGCACCAAACTGAAATATTTTTCTTCTCCTGCAGCTATATTTTCCAAGCTGTATATCTGCCCATATTATTTAAAACATAATAAATGAATATCACTTAGCTGAAAATATAATCCTCTGGTAGTTATTATTCTTTAGCTTTAAATAACTTGTTTGTTGTTTTTTTTGCATTATTGCTATATCCCATAGTTTAATCAACCAACTCCATGACTCTTGGTATATTTCATAATCAGCGGTACAAATATTTTCTGACACAATCACTCATTGAATCAAATCATGATCTTCACAACTGATATTATCAAGGATGTAGCTCACTAGTAACAGGCCTCAAGCATCTGGTAACAAGTACATATAAATTATGCCTATTACACGTGAAATTTCCGTCCAAATGTTTCTCATTTGGGGGCAGCCCCATCACATGTGCAACCATGTACCTGTGGCACCACAACCCTTTGAACATATGCTGGTTCCTAAAACACTTTCTAAAAATCATCCACTGAGTAAGTTGCTACCTAGATACTGCCACAGACTGGCCTCTTTTAAACATTAGCAGTAGGGGAAATATGTAGTTACAAAAATAATCTTTAACAATATTTAAAATAGCACTCTCCCTCAGAAATTATGGTGGCAATGAGAAAGGGAAGCTTGTACTCCTCCTCGCCTCAATTTCTATGTTCTAGCATAATTTTAATTGCAGATTCTCAAGTATTTCTCTACTAAAGTGGGGGTTCATGTCTTTGTGCAGTTACTGATACTTAGGTTGTTGTAAATCAATTAGGCTTTTCAAAATTACCATATAACTTAAATCATTTAATTCCTATGATGTTTTTAAATGCTGGCCATACACATGCCGACTGCTGTAAATGTGCCTAATTATGAGTTTTCATACACTGGTAGTTCTATATACATTTAAACTTTTTTATTACGTTGAGACAAATATTGATTTTTCTTATAACCCAGTTAATAGCAGTCAGGATGCTCTCTAGTGGTTGTGTTGTTTTTGTTTTTAATGGCTATCTATGTAAGCAACTGCACCTCTCCTTGCGTTGAAGGAGAGCCTCAGAACTGAAGAATAGAGACACAGCAAATGTCTTTAATAGCTACCTCCACACACTCCATCCTCTTGTGATGCTATGTTGTTAACATGATTGCTAACCATCTTTTTCCTTGTCCCCTCTTCCTGGTTTATTATTTAGCAGTGTGCTAAACTGCCTCATTAGAAGCTGCTGTTAGAACAGTTAATGCTACTGTATTCAAAGCTTAGAGACTCGTAAGAGAAAATGTACAGGATCTAGATAACTGCCAACTGGATAAGGGAAAGCATTAGAACTAATTTAAGATCTTGACCTTGAGAAAGCAACCAGCATAAATGAGTTTTCAGTAAGAGCTGTGTATTGTTTAAAACTGACTTCATGCAATGAAGTAGTTGAGATATCTTTTATAACTTTCATAACCACCACAAGCTGGTTTTAAATAAGAATATACGTTTCCAGTTGTAAGAAACCATGACTGAATCAACTGGTTTGTTGGTTTGTTTATTGCTGTAGGTCACTTTGGATGCAATATGTCTAGAAAAGTGACATGTAACATACCGTCCAAGTGTCTCTATTTTCCAGGGACAGCCCCGGATTTACAGAAGCTGTCATGGTTTCTGATTTGATCCCAGAATGTCCCTCTTTTCCTTAGGACATCCCTATTTCCATCAAATAAATGTTGGAGGTTTTGGAGTTATGCAATCCCCGAGGCAAGGAGATAAGTAACTATACAACCTTTGGAAGACATCTGAAGGCAGCTCTGTATAGGGGAGTTTTTAAATGTTTAATGTTTTATTATGTTTTTATATTTGTTGGAAGCCGTCTAGAGTGGCTGGGGTAACCCAGTCAGATGGGCGGGGTATAAATAATAAAAGTATTAAAAGTATTAATGTTGTTGTTGTTGTTAAACAGGGCACTTCTTTCATTGGAGAAATGTTGGACGGTATGATATTATAAACACTCTGCAATAAAAATTAATAATAGTAAAACACATGTGAAAGGCTTTGTTTAAGTTATCATGTTATGGAGTTGTTTCCTGAGTTGCTTACATGTTTCACAGTGAATGGCAGTTGAGCTAAGTCAGGGTTGGGAACCTAAGTGGCCCTCCAAATGTTGGTGATCTGCAGTTTCCATCACTCCTGACCATAGGTCATTCTGGCTAGGGCTGATGGGAGTCGGAGTCCAGCAACATCAGGAAGGTCACAAGGTTCTCTATTCCTGACCTACGGTCTGAAATTGAATGGTAGAATTGTGTTGTGGGTGTACATACCAACTTTCCTTGTCTTCATGCAATGAAGTAGTTAAGATTTCTTTTATAACTTTCATAACCACCACAAGCTGGTTTTAAATAAGAATATATGTTTCCAATTGTAAGAAACCATGACTGAATCAACTGGTTTGTTTTTTGTTTTGTTTTTTACATTGTATGTCATTTTAAATTTGGCTTTAATTAATTTTATTTGTTTATATTTTACTGAAATATGTCACGGGTTTGGGCTAGAAATACCAGTAAAGGAAATTCTGGCAGCAGCATTGTTGTGCAAATGGTTGCATAAGAGCTCATAGAATACTTTTCACAACATGGACTTGGCACCAAGCCTACATCTTGAGATGTGGTGTGGTTTCCTGTTCTTGCAGACATTGTGCAAGAAATCAGTCGGCGCTTGTGCCAACAGGTGCATATTGCTGGATTCCAGGTCTCTTTTCTCATGCAAGGATATTGCACTAAGTTAGGGAGAGTTCTTCCACTTATAAAGGGGACATTCCGCTTGCCAAGGGAACCTCTGCATAGATGTGGAGACTGAAATGAATGCTGGGAGCCTGAGAGCTGTGCTGACTCGGGGCCTGCACCATGTGTACCCCTTGTACCCCCTTCTTTGCTGCAAGCCCTGACACACAGCACACTAACAACAACATTATTTATACCCCACCTATCTGGCTGGGTTTCCCCAGCCACTCTAGGCGGCTCCCAACAGAATATTAAAAACATGATAAAACATTAAAAACTTCCCTAAACAGGGCTGCCTTCAGATGTCTTCTAAAAGTTGTGTAGTTATTTATTTCCTTGACATCTGATGGGAGGGCGTTCCACAGGGCAGGTGCCACTACTGAGAAGGCCTTCTGCCTGGTTCCCTGTAACCTCACTTCTCATAATGAGGGAACCGCCAGAAGGCCCTCGGCATTGGACCTCAGTGTCCGGGCTGTACACTGCTGAAAAGTTTTTCATAAAAGATTCATATCAAGTTATTAGTACATTCCTCTTTTGCTGCACTGCCAGGATACAAGCCAGGCTCTAGCACCAAAACACTGCTTGCTCACATTAACAGTAGTGCACCAAACCAATGAGCTTGTTACAGTAAGTGCCATACTTTTAACCATTGCTTTTCTTCAAGAAAAAAAGTGCCATTACTGCATTCCCTTGAGTACCCCCAGAAAGAAAGCACTGACTACACAAATTCTAAGTTGTCTTTTCAAACTGTATAAAGGTGGGGGGTTTTGGTTGTTGTTGTTTTTTTTTTTGTTAGCCAGCCATGTGCATAACAGCAAGTATGAAGTGGTCTTCATTTTTTTATGATCAGGCTTGCTGATTATCACCTGGTTTCTCTTGAGGGTAAATCCTATTAACTGAGTTGCAGTTTGTTTCCCCCCCCCCCCACAACTCCCATGATCCCTAGCTAACAGGACCAGCGGTCAGGGATGATGGGAACTGTAGTCCAAAACATTTGACGGGCCACAGGTTGGGGATGCCAGACCTAATGCCTGCTGTACATAGCAGAAACTAGTAAGATCTGTCACCCCCATTTTGAAAGAGGCTACAACGTGCAACTTTTTTTTTTGTACTTTTATGAGGAAAGAGTCCCACATCCCCCTAATCCCCCCAATAGAGAGTTCTGGAGAACTTGAAAGGTCGATCATTATTTTGCGACATTTTCAACTATGAAATTTGGAGTTTATGTAGTGCACTGCCCTTCTTCTTGTTCCTGAATTGTTCATTTTACTTCCATCAATGTTTTCCATCTTATTTCAGCAACTATGAGGATCACAGAAGTTCTTTAAAAGGATTGAAAAGTGGCGTTCTCAATATTTCTTTCCTTTCAAAAGCCTGCAGGCTACACAAACGCGTCTTGGGTGCCACAGTGTGCAGGCATATGTTGCCCACCCCCAAGATAAAGCAGCACACAAAAAGGATTATATTAGCTAAGCTGGACGTTAATTTGCAAAGCCCACTAGAAACAGAGTAGTTCAATGCCAATTTGATCAAATTACCTACTCCTCTAGGAAGGAAGGTTGTGATTTTAAGCGCTCTGTGCGAGCACTGCCCTGTTTTTTTAGAACTCTTTCTTCTTTGGCAATCACTCGTAGCTGAGTAAGATTGTCTTCCATAAACATGGTTTTAACAATGAGTCCGTAAGTGACTGTGGAGGCCAATTCTGGACCCACACGTCCTTCCACAGTGGGGACATTGGTTCCTGGGCAGGAGTTGATCACGGTGTGGATTTGCCAGGCATGCCTTCCTCTTAGCACATTTATGCCTTGAGTTCTGATTTTGAGTGTCTTCAAACAGTCAGTTCAGTGCCAATTTGATCAAATTACCTACTCCTTTAGGAAGGAAGGTTGTGATTTTAAGCTCTATCTGGGAACACTGCCCCGCTTTTTTAGAACTATGGAAGGCTCAGTTAACACTCTTGGTGTCTCCCTTTATTCTTCAGCTGTAAAAATCCCATTTGGGAACTTAAAATATCAGACATCCCCAATAGATTTTTAAATTTAATTTTACTATTTCCACTTAGGTGTTCCTTTCCCCTTTTTATTTTACTATTCAATAAATATGTAGTTATACAATCAACATCTAATGTAAATTTTTCATAAGGCATATAGATATTAATATGCAAATATTTACTGCTGCAAATATTAGCTGCAAGTTTTGGGTGAGGGGAGGCCCTCCCCTCGCCCGCTCTTCTCTCTGTGGGGCAAGGGGGGGGGGGCTTACTGCACAACTCCCGTGTCCCCATCACTTTGCATGTGAGAAATGTCCTTCCTTGGGGATGTGTGTGTGTGTGTGTGTTTTGCACAAGTGTCACTCTCTCCTCCAGATTCCCCTCCGTCGGTCTGAGCGAAGAGTCCACATCTGCAGAGAATGAGCTATAGCTTATGTGTTCAGGAACACACACACACACCATTGCGATGGGAGGCCGGCTGTGCGTGTGTCTCCCCTCCCCTTGCTGCTCTTACAACCCACCCTTTGGGTTGTCTCCTGTGAGAGTTGCGAGAGGCTCCCATGCTTCAAAATTAAAAATAATAAAAAAGAAAGCTGCAAGTTTCTTCTCTTCGTTTGTTTAATACTTACAGTTGGGTTAGTAAACAAGATAATGGGCAAAATACCAGTTCTTGAAGGGACGCAGGTGGCGCTGCGGGTTAAACCACAGAGCCTAGGGCTTGCCGATCAGCAGGTCGGCGGTTCGAATACCCACACCGGGGTGAGCTCCCATTGCTCGGTCCCTGCTCCTGCCAACCTAGCAGTTCGAAAGCACGTCAAAGTGCAAGTGGATAAATAGGTACCACTTTGGCAGGAAGGTAAACGGTGTTTCTGTGCGCTGCTCTGGTTCGCCAGAAGCGGCTTAGTCATGCTGGCCACATGACCCTCCGTGCCCCAGAATTGTGAGGGGAAAGACTCCATCAGGCAAGGCCTCTTTCCACCTGTCCTGCCCCACCCTCTGACCCTAGGAGTCCTCATAAGGGAGCTGGTCCTGGAGGAAGAGCTGTGAGGGGAGAGACTCCATCAGGCAAGGCCTCCTTCCACCTGCCTTGCTCCACCCTCTAGTCTCTGCTTCTCAATTTGTATTGTATTGTTTTATGTACTGTGGCTTGCTGTTGTTTTATTGATTATAGTTTAGATATTATTTATTGTAACTGTTGAGTGGGTTTCTGTTTAACTGTTATATGTTGATGTTATTATTTTATACTATTCTAATGATTGTTGAATGTTACTTTTTTGATGTAGGCTGCCTATTTTAAAGTTATGTTTTATTATCACATTTTTGTATTGCATTAGATTGTTATAAGATGTACATTTTTTGTTTCTTCAGCTTGTAAACTGCCTTGAGTATTGTAAGACAGAAAGACGGTATACAAATTTAAAATGATGATGATGCCCAACCTGGGCTATATTTAGGTACGCTCCGCCACTAACCTAGGCTCTTAAAAATATGGTTAACATATTAACTCTCATACAAGGCAGAGATGGTTTTGGACAGTAAGAACCATAACGTGGGGAAGGGTATTTACCCTGTTTTAGATGAGTTGGCACTAACTCTGAAGGGTTGAGTGAGGTGCAGAGCATGGGAATTCTCTTGAGCCCATCTTTGGTCTTGGATATCCAGATGAGAAGTGCCAGCCTAGGAGAGGTGCTTTTACACAATTTTGGTAGGTGTACCAGCACTGGATTTCTGGCCGCTGTCACACGTTCTCAGGTTATAGCCAGACTACACTGTGGCCACCTGCTGTACCTGGGGCTACCTTTGAAGAGCACTTAGAAAATGCAACTGGTGCATAACGCTTCTGCCAGGGTAGCGCTAGGACGCAATTATTTGCAGCTTATTAATACAATACTTTCCCAACTACAGTGGTACCTCTGGTTACGACCGGGATCCGTTCTGGAGCCCCGTTCGCAATCTGAAAGGAACGCAAACCGTGTCTGCGCACGTGTGGGTCGTGATACGCTGCTTCTGCGCATGTGTGTGACGTCATTTTGCATGTCTGCGCATGCACGAGTGGCGAAACCCGGAAGTAACCCTTTCCGGTACTTCCGGGTCGCTGCGGGACGCAACCTTAAAACGCACAACCTGAAGCAAACGTAACATGAGGCATGACTGTATAATGATTCCCAGTTTATTTCTGAACCCAGTTCAGAGCACTTTGATATTCAAAGCTCTAAATCAGGATTTCCAAGCCACCCTCTCCTTGACCTCACTGGTTGTGGTGGCAGAAAACTCTGCTGCTATCTAGGAAGAATTTCTGACAATGGACAGCCTTCTCTATGGGCAAAACATCAAGATGTCCACTAGGACACTCTCCAAAGGGCCATGTGAATGAATCCACTGGGGCTTTTATGAAGAAAATGTTGTAAACATTATATTTGAAAAATATTCAGAAGATGGTATAGTAATACATACAAACTCTTCTTTGGAAAGACAGTAAATAGAATAGCTTTCAAAATTGGTGAAAGTCATCGCTTACTTGCCACGATCACTTTCCTCC
This sequence comes from Podarcis gaigeae, assembly GCF_964106915.1. Classification (NCBI taxonomy): domain Eukaryota; kingdom Metazoa; phylum Chordata; class Lepidosauria; order Squamata; family Lacertidae; genus Podarcis; species Podarcis gaigeae. Next base: position 11,876,146 of record NC_139694.1, on the reverse strand, counting down.
AGTGAGGCAGGGAAATCTTTTGTCTGAGCTGCTCTTTTAGAATAGCTCCAATAAAAGACACATGCAACAAAGACAGGTCAGAGAGGGAGTATTTTTGCAGTGGCACAGAATGGCTTTGACAAAGTTAGTGAATCAGTGGAGCTGACAGACGAGGCTCTCTCAAACTGATTGATATTTTCCAAAAGAATGATTAAATACGAAGAGTGGTGCCTTCTCACAAAGAAAAGAGCTTACCCACTAAAGATTAGGTATTTGATATTACACTGATAGATGAACACTTTAAAAAGGGCTTACCCTGGTTGTCATATTTAAGGGCACCTAAATCTTATCAAAAGAGCCAGCCTGTTTTTGTTGTTTTTTGCTCAGGCATACTAGATCCAAAAAGGAGGTTTTTTAAAAAACAAAGACCTCTAGGCAAATCTGGTATGTATGTATGTATTTAAAAATGTAAAAGAGAAACCAAGGGATTTTGATACATGTGACACCAAGTAGTGCTGATTATCTGTGGGACATAAATGGATTTTGATGTCCAAATTTATTTTCTGTCTAAAAGTATTGAAGATGGTTTGGTAGCCAAACCATGAGAATGATATTTTAATTATTTACCGTATTTTTCTGTGTATAACATACCCTCGTGTATAAGACGGCCCTCTTTTGGGGGGGACTCAAAATTAAGAAAATGGGGGGAGACTGCCCAGAGTTGTTGAGCTATTTTTAGGGGAAATTGCTGAAAGTCGCTCACCCGTCTGACCTACGCTGCTGCTTGAACGCATCGCTAAAGCCACCTGGTGTCTCTTCCACCACCAATCCCCCGCCCTACTGACGCAGCGACAGCCAATAAACACCAGCCCTTGACGCAGCCACCAATAACATGCCAAAAAGCCGCTGACAATCTCAGGCTCGTGGCAGCAACCAAACCCACTTTCCCCCTATGCACTATCCATGTGTAAGACAACCCCCAATTTTTAACGTAATTTTAAAAGAAAAAATCCACGTCTTATAGATGGAAAAGTACAGTAGTTCTAATTTCCAGCCTATTCTAGTCTGAGAATTCAAAAGGTGGCAAAATACTTTTTTAAAAATGTAAGTGATGCATATTATGGTAAATGTCAGAAACTTGGAGAAAGCTGACACACTGAGCAGTTTATAACATTTCTGTTGAGCCTGTTCAGAAACATACAACTTAGTAGTAAATTTCATATTTTACCACATGTCAGATAATAGGTGTAATGTACACCTTATTTGAGGCACACCTTATTTGAGGGGGAGGAGAGAGGTGGCACACCTTATTTGAGGGGGAGGAGAGAGGTGGGCACTTTATTTGAGGGGGAGGAGAGAGGTGGGGAATAAGTTTGTCTATTTCCACTGAAGGGCACTGCCAATAATAATAAAGGGATGTCCTATTCCATAGTAGTAGTAGTAGTAGTAGTAGTAATTATTATTATTATTGTTGTTGTTGTTGTTGTTGTTGTTGTTGTTATTATTATTATTTTATTTGCACCCTTCCCATTTGACTGGGTTTCCTCAGCCACTCTGGGCGGCTTTCAGCATATACAAAACCATAATAAAATGTTAAACATTAAAAACTTGCCTATATAGGGCTGCCTTCAGGTGTCTTCTAAAAGTCAGATGGTTGTTTATTTCCTTGACATTTGATGGGAGGGCGTTCTACAGGGCAGGCGCCACTACCGAGAAGGCCCTCTGCCTGTTTCCCTGTAACCTCACATCTCGCAGTGAGGGAACCACCAGAAGACCCTCAGAGCTGGACCTCAGTGTCCTGGCTGAACGATGGGGCTGGAGATGCTCCCTCAGGTATACAACTCTGCATCACTGTGCTCCCATTTTGTAGAATTGGCTTCCAATGAACATCAGGCAAGCACTAATGATGTGTGGCTCTTGCACAGTGAAAGACCTCTCTGTTTACCCTGGAAGTTCCTGATATCAAGCTTTTTTCATTTTGTTTCTTGTTTCTTTTTGTTCTGGCTGCTGTAGTTGTTGAAGTTTCACAACCATTTGGATGTTTTAACTGCAGTTATTTATTGATTTTAATGGTTTTTATGTGCACTGTGAACTGCTCTGAGATTTATAAATCTTTAAAAAGTGGTATATAAGGTAGGTTTTTAAAAAATAATAATAATAAAGGTTTTTTTTGCTCTCTGTATAACCCCCACCAAACTACTCTGCACCATCAGAAGACAATGTCAACAAATACAAGATTTGCTTGACATTAGCAGAAGTTGAAACTGGGTGTTTGGTTTCTGGACTCTACGCTTCAGTCCTAATGAATCAGCTGTTTAGCTCTAGTCATCTGTGACACCATAGCTTCATATTCAACAGCAGCCAGTGCAGCTGTAATGACAGTGCAGCCTGTAAGCCCAGAACCAAGCTTCTTGGAGAATTCTAACATAGCCTCACTGTGATGTCAGATCAATCACTGTCCTCAAGAGAGGTAGGGCAGGGCAGGGGAACTCTATAAGGATGGAGGTTCAACAGCACACACTGCCTGTAGTACCAGCTAGGGGTGGATCTACAGACAGGGAAAAGAACGCTATAAACAAGCCAGAAATTAAATTGTTATAACGGGGGGGATGCTATGGAAAATCATAGAATTATTTTTTTTTTGCTCACCAGTACCATCAGGTGTTGGGGATGCGGGTGGCACTGTGGGTTAATCCACAGAGGCTAGGACTTGCCAATCAGAAGGTCGGCGGTTCAAATCCCCACAACGGGGTAAGCTCCCGTTGCTCAGTCCCTGCTCCTGCCAACCTAGCAGTTCGAAAGCACATCAAAGTGCAAGGTACCGCTCCGGCGGGAAGGTAAATGGCTTTTCCGTGCGCTGCTCTGGTTCACCAGAAGCTGCTTAGTCATGCTGGCCACATGACCCAGAAGCTGTATGCCGGCTCCCTCTGCCAATAAAGCAAGATGAGCGCCGCAACCCCAGAGTTGGTCACGACTGGACCTAATGCTCAGGGGTCCCTTTACCTTTTACCATCAGGTGTTACATGACCATTGAATGCATAACAGATTCCAAACACTGTTTTTCGACTAATGTAGCTGAGTTCAAGGTCTTTGCTGTGAGTCAGGTACCACAGAATCCCCTTCTCTCCACTTCCGGCTGCATGTGTTTATAACAATACATAAAGAAAACTTGGATCCTATTGCCTGGCTCTTCTTTGACATCTATGGTGCAAGCCATATTTCTTCACACCCATGATTTTCCTGAGCTGCGAAAAAGCTCATGAGTCAAGGGCAGGCTATGGCAAGACTGGCAATTTCCTCCTTTTCTATCAGCTGCTAGTGCAAGAGAGCTGATCCAACAATGTGCAGTCTTATAAGTTGTCAATCTTTGTGACGTGATACCTTATAGTAGAAGCTTGTGCTTCGTTGTAGTGCTGTAATGTATCCTAGCCTGAGGTGCTTTTAAAGCATTTATTTATTTCAAAGATTTATATCCTGACCTTTAACAAGCATCTCAGTCAGGGCAGCTAATAAACAAAAATACCTCCCAATTAAACACACACACAAAATATAAATAATAAATAAAACTCCAGTAAACAAAAAAAATTGATGCGTTCTCAATCCCACATCACTAGTCTTCATGGAAAGTTGACATCTTAGTGCCATTTGTAGGAAGAATGTATCCATTCCCTTAATATGTACAGATTTTCAGTACAATAGGGTATTTAACTAAGAATATTCAAGAGGAAGGCAGGCTGGCTTTATATGGTTATATCAATATTTGGATTACTAATGCAGAATAACCCCTCCTGGTTGCTGGAGGGAAGATATTGATCTGAGAAATCCCTTTCAAGTGGCATAGCAGTCTATTTAACTTCCAGACATAGTGTGGAGGGATAGGAGAATATCTCCTTTTTCAGTCTTGGAGATGTGATCACCCTTATTCCCTCTTAATTAAAACTAGTAATGTGAATGAGTTCGCAACTGGGGGAGGGGATAATGTCTTGCTGAAGTCTGCTCCTGCTCCTAGTCAACCCTCTCTGCCATGTCTGAAGTTCTTGTTTTTATTTTTAAGGTTTTAAATTTTTACTTTTGAGAAGGGAGAGGAGATCAGAGAGTAAGTAGGTCAGGTATGGTAATGGCTTCGTGGGAGTTGATCTGGAGGAAATATGACCCTCTGTGCTTATTTTTCCTCCAAATTTTCCCTCCAAGTTTCTTACTAGACAAGTCCAAGAAGGATATCCTTGACATCTCTGTGGAAATGTTTAGCTCTAATCCTATTCTGTACTGGAGGAGGATGTGCCTTTCAAGCATAATCTGACCGATTTACTGGTTTGGGCTGCCATTTTTCTTGTTTGTTTATAACATCCTAGCACAACTTTTGATTTGCGAATGTTATTGCACCTCACCAGTCATTTATTCAGGTCTGCCAGGAACATAGCAGCCTTGCAAAAAGAAGCCAGACCACCATACGTAAGTTATGACCTCTGTTTGGCTTGTTGGTTGCAAATGGTGCAGATCTGGTGTATAGCAATAATTTGGTCCCAACCTAAGAAGCTAGCAGACCCCCTAATAGTAGCAGAATGATCATCAAATGGTGGGAAAGCATACTGAAATGTGGGCTAGGGAATCTTTCCATCATGTATAAAGGTTGCTTTGGGGCCTTCGTACCTTGAAAATCTTATTTTGTTTCTCCTGCATATGTCACTCAGTTATCTGTGCAGGGAACAGTTTTTCTGATTCGACAGTGTTCTGAAATTTGCATGGGCCCAGATTGCTGCTTGCTTCTCTTTTTAAAATTAAGAACTTTTCCTCAAATATAGAGATGTGAGTAGTAGGCTTTGTTGATTTAATTGCAGATATTTTAATTCATATTTGCTGTAAGTGTCGCCAGCTGACTTTGACCAGCCCAGACCTTCTTTTAAAATGTGATAATCCCATCTATACAGTAATGTCCTAAGAGATATTATGGTGGGTACTGGTACGGTGATTAGTGGTTGAACTTCACTGATGTCACAGTGAGGCTGCACAGCAGAAATGTAGGAACTAAGCACTACAACTTCCCAATCATCTGCCAGGCAGCATAGGCTAGAAACTCCCTTTGACTGCAACTGCGATGATAGTTTGTGGATTAAGATGCCACAGGACTCCTTATATCAAGAACTCTCAGATGATAGTTTAGAAGTAAGCGAGGCCAGGATCAGGATTACTGAAGGAAAGAGGCAAAGCAGGCATTGCAATGAGAAATGGGAGTGTGCTTAAAGCATAGGTTTAAAAGGGGGTCTGAGGAGCAAAGGGCAAGGGATTATTAGTGGAATTATTATTATTAAAGGGTGAGTGTTTTGGGATGGTGAAATATTCAGCAAATGTTTTCTGTGAGTTGCCATTTTTAATGGAATATTTTTGCCTGTCATTCTCTTGTACAGTGACTAAACATCCAACATTGCTACAGTCCACTGGCAAATTATCCGCAATCCATTATTTTGCCACTTCCAAACCATTCTGATGATTGTGGGGTAGGGGGAGCGACACTTCAAGTGTATTAAGGGCTAACTACTCAGGAATAAATTATATTGTGTATATGCCCTATGATTCCTTGATAATTCATAATGTTCATTCATCAGTATGGGTGGCGATTAAAAAACACACACTCAAAATTACAGAAAACAGTTATGAGGTTGGCAGGCAGGTAATTATTTGCAGTGTGTTTTGCAATTACAGAATACTCAACCATTAAAATGCCAACAAGATTTTTAATTTTTTTTTTAACAGCAACACAATTTTGCATAAGGCTTTCTAGAAAAGCATTCAACATGTTTTGCTGGAAGAGAGGCTTTTAAAATGTAAAATCCTGTTGAAAATTTGAATGTGAGCAGCAACAATAATGATGATGTGTGTTCCAATTTTGTTAATTAAGGGAAAGAGGCTGCAGGAGAAGCAATGTGAATGTGTTCACAGGGTCTCCCATTCTTATAAGCATATGAAGTTGTCTCATTAAGTCAGAGCCTTTCTCTGTTTAGCTCAGTATTAGTCCCATATTATCTGCTAGGACTGTTGCTGTCACTCCAGGTGAGGTCTCCCCTTCCCTCTGTTCTTGATACTTCAGATCTTTTTGATGGGCATGCCTAAATCAGCTGTGAACCCTTTCCAATGCCCTATCATTGTCCACTCATAATGACCTGTGCTCATGATCATACTGGATTGGTTATATGTCATCCCACTTTCAGTTCTATTTATACCTGCCAAAGGCTCTGGGTGGACGTCGTGCTTTGTTTCAGTGCGTGTCCTGTAGCTCCCTGCTGAAACGCTGAAACTTTTTATGCCACAAACATTATGCTTTTGTTGTGCTATAGTGCAAGAATGGCCCTCCAGACAGCAGTAATGTGGTAACATGATTCATTAGAACAATGAAATAAAGTGGAATGATTTGTGGATCCAACAGCAATGAACTATTGTTGGGTCAATGACACCTTGCCAAATACACCTACCAACAACAACACACCAGGGTGATATGAGTGAGAAGCTAAGAGCCTGGTGGGGTGGATGATGGGACCTTACACCCTCTTTCTCCGAAGCTTGTGGGTATAATTAGGCTTCTCCAGTGGCCTTTAGAACCCTGAAAATCACATGGTGACTGTTGCTTTTTTTGGTTTGCTGTCTATGAGCATCATCCACCGTCCAAGACATAGGATGAAAAATGTCTTTCAAATAGCATTTAATGGACACGTCTTTTTAAGTGCCTTTTAAATGGGAATCCTTTAATCTACCTGTCTAATGCATTGCATATTGGCTCTGAAGTAGGAGAACGATGACACCAATGACCATTGTCCAGTGACTTGAATGGAAGACGCCAGTTTACAGGCAGCAGCAAACCCGCCTGCTCTCCCAAGCACAACCAAAATTCCTCTCTTTCCTGTAACCAAGCTGCTGCTAGGGTAAATGAAAATGAATGAAGGGCTCCATCATGAACATTCTGAACATTCTTGTTTCAATTTCTTTCATTTTGGTATGAAAAGTGAATGACACAAATGTGCTGTGCGTGTTTTAGGTTCTTCCTGTTTGTCACAAAACAAATGTGCCTTCCCAGGATCACGTAGACTTCCTCCTCAGATCCCCAGGTTGGATGGGGGGGGGGCAAGAAGCACACCATGTTTCAATTAATAGCCAGTATAGTCAAACTGTGCTGGGCCCGGGGGTTAACCCAAGCAACGTGGTCCAGGTCCGGTCCCAAATCCAAGGATTCCACAAGGAGTCAGTCCAACAGGGCCAAGGCAGGGAACCAGGCTAGGTCAGGCACAGGGTAACAGGCAGGTTCCAGCAAGCAGCAATGTTGCTCCCGCAACCTGAGGCCGGGTCCAGCAGCCTTTTATCTCTGACGGGGTAAAGGCCAGTCCTGATCCCCCAGTGACTCATCTCCTTGTCTCACCCGAAGGCGAGCACTCCTCCTGTGAGTATTCAGGTCTCTCATTCTCTCAGACCTGAGTGTCTGCAGCTCGGGAGATGTTGGTGGTTTACTAGACCCAGAGGCCACCTCAGCCTCTCCTGACCCAATTGGTAGTGAAGCAGCTGCACATGATTGCCCAGTAGAGGTCAACGAGGTAATCTCCGCATCTGGAGTCAGGGCAGGCTCAGGCCCCTGACTCGGCCCAGCTGGTTCTTGTTGCAGGGGAACCTGTGCAGACTGGGGCTCTTCAGAATCAGGCCCCAGACCCAGTTCAGATGCCACCGGAGGCAGAGGATCTGGTGCAGACCGAGACTCCTCTGGTTCTGAGTCCAAGCCCAAGTCCCAGGCCATCACACAAGTATAGCCAAGGAAAGTCCTATGATGATCCCTCTGTTAATAGCCAAGGAAGTTGTGTCCTTCTTTCTTAAAACCATTTAATGGGAAAATGTCCTTCATTAAATGCTTATTTGCTTGGAAGTCCATTTTTTAAAATGTCATAAATATATTATATGTATAATATTAGTAAGCTGCACATGGGTGAATGAACATCTCTACGCTTGATTAAAAACAAGTCTCAGCATTAAAAAAAGAAAAAGTGTTTCCTGACAGTTTTCTCCCAGCTGATAATGTTGGTGTGTGTGCACATTATCTCATTGCCCCCTAGGAACTGTAGTTTGGTGTTATCTGCCCTGCATTAACCACACAGCATCAATTACAAAGGAGCAAAATGTGGTGGGCGGGGGGGGGGGGGGGCGGCAGACAAAAGAAGGTTTTAGATCTGAATGCAGGACAGCAGCCCCACAAAATGCCTGCAGGAAAGTTGATGGACCCAAATACATAAGATGCTCACTAAGCATAAAGGGTGCTTTATCAAGTACGGTAATCTGGTCATTTACTTCACACAGCAATCCAGGAAACCTTTATCAAGAGGAAGGGGTTAGCAATGCATTAAAGAAATTCCATGCAGATAATTTGCTGCGGTGCAGTTAGATAACATTAGACTCTGGTCATAGTAGTTTTACAGGGATCCCCCTCTTTAGATGGAAACATGTCTTATTTCACTTAAGCCAGCACTGCTCCAATTCACAACGAGCTGCACATTGCACTGTGTGGGGCCCTGGACTTCTACAAAGTCCTGCTTTTACAGCGCCGGCATCACCTGGATGCTTGGTTTATTAGATGTGGGGTTTTTTGTATGCATGCATGGCAAGAATCCAACATTGCAAGCTGGAAAAAACTCTCAGGTAAATGGTGCTTCATTCATAATACAACTGAGTAGTATAAGGTTAGATGAAATCGGCATAACAGAAGATGCAATTTTAGCAACATCCTTAGTACTTTGTAGCTTGTTTCAAAGATTATTACAAAGATTTGTCATTGCCAGGGAAGCATATAGGTGTGCATCTAACCGGTGGAAAGGATGACAAAGCTTTAAACTGTTGTGCGCCTGTGTTTGTTTGTTTATTGCTGACATGAATTTCAAATCAAGGTCTTGCTTATGAAGAGGTAGAAGCATGACTGTGCAGTTTTGAATTTGTAAAAGAAGGGTTCGTTTTCTTTAGGCCTACCCGAAGCCATTCTGATAATCTACCTAACTTCTGAGTAACACTTTGCATAGCATTCCAACTAGAAAGTTGTACTGTATATTGATTCACATCACTCTGTTTGAACTAGGTCATTACTAATCCCTAAAGCACGTGTCTCTTGTCTATCTAGATCTCCTTATTTATGCACATCTTGTTCTTCCATTCTGTTCACCCACCCTTCAGTTAGGGATTTTTCCATACGTCCAAGTAATTCTGTCATTTGGCATGCTGGTATAGCAAGAGAGATGCAATCTTGGGGTGGCTGTTCTTGTGTGTTTGTACATGATTTGTGCCTCATCCCATGCCCTAGTCCCTATCTTAATAATACGACGTTAAAACAAGCATCTTACAGCTGCCAACATTGCTTGTGTGGACCTCTTATAATATACTTCTCTTTGATTATTTTCCCACCACTGCTCCTCAACTGTTAGTAACTCCATTTCTTTTTGTTCATCTAATTCTGATACATTTTGTATTTTGGCAGGAACCCTAACCCAGTATTACACAATTTCTGGAAATTCTCAATCGTATTGAGATTGAGATGTCACTACAGTAATTCCCTTTCTGCAGGTGTCACTCTTGGGTGTACAAGTGAACACAAGTGTGTTTGCACATACTTAATATTGTTCCTGAACATTCCAAACTCTCAGCAAGACGAAGTGTTCATGCAAAGATCCTAAGCGTTTGTACTTAAAAGTCAGTCCCATTGAGCTCAATGGAACTTATTCTCCATAGAGATCATGCTCACCCTTGCCCTCTAAAAGCAAGAGGGACACTGAGTCAAATAAAAGAATGTATAAAGGGGCACCCTATGTGGAAAGGGACAGGATAATTAAATAGCTAAATCAATGCAAGTGTTACATATATTTTATTCTATAGTTCCCTTGTCCTGGAATTAGGTGTACAACTTGTTCTGGGAGGGATTGCACTCCTCCTAAAGGAATAGGTTTCAGATTCTATGATTTTACTCCTGGATTCCAATTCAATGCCACAGCCTAAAGTGGCTTATGTGGTTAGGGCTACCGATGCCCAACGTAGGCTGGTTTACCAGCTAGGGTAGCCTAGTCTCAGTTGCCCATGCTCTGGAGACTTCCCATCTGAACTAAAGTTAAGGGAGCACATCTTCCAGGACTCAGAGCTAAGGGGGTACTTCTTGCCTCACTCCTTTATTACCTCCACCTACAGCTTCCCTCCAGATTCCCCCCCCCCCTACAAATTGTAGTAATCTATGCTGAATCACAGGCACCATTTCCAGTTCTGGACCATGACTAGAGAGTGGTGGGTGGGTGGGATTTAAAAAGGTGCCAGGTGTGAGGCGGGTGTGGTTTTATCTCTGGGTAGCAGACCTGAGTTGGAGTCTTCAGTGGACCCCAGAGTAAGCCTGCCCCGAGCATGCCTGCCATTGGTCCAGTCTTGCAGGCGGGCTGAGTTCTGAGTATCCAACCAGAGGGAGAGAGGTTGCAGCATCTCTCTCCCAGCAGGAATTTCCTGGCTGTGGTAGTGGGCTATCACTGTCCTGCAAAGTTGCCCACTGCTCAAGTAAGCGGCATTCGCCTGCAGAGGTCCCCACAGAGATGGGAGGGCAACAGTGGTTGAATAGGAGCTCTTGAAACTGCAGTGCCTGCACACATATTTACTCTTGAGTGGTTTTCTTACTGCTCCAGGTGGCTTGCAACTGACAATGAGTTTTGCCATTGGCCTGAAGAGAAGAAATCATCAATCAGCTAACCTATGTGATCAGTTTTAGCCAGAGTAAAGGTTGATTTCAGGTTTATTTTCATTCAGAGGGCATATATGGGCATCAGCAATGGTGAAGGTAGTAGTTCTTTTCTTTAAGAAGAAAAGAAAAGAAAGTGACAGCAATGAAACTGATGGGCCACTTTTATCAGTTTCACTGGAGAGACAGCTATAATCCCAAAGCCATCTAACAGTAGAGATCTCTCTTCCCCAGCCTGCCGAGACAAATGGGTATATTTTTGTTCAAAGGGGCATCTGTGCACACAGTATTTTTTCCTTGATGTTTAACATCTGAATTGAAAGCTTTGGCTCTGGAGTCTATATATGAAAGCTGAGTATTGCACACAGGGTTCTTGTGGGATTTGCATACAAGATTTCAAGAATAATTCATACCGACGTACATAGCACCCTTTTCAGGCTCCGGAAGTGCAAGCTGTAATAATGGGAGAAGGCAAGTATGTGGGTGGTACTCCTTGGCCATGGCAAGGTAAACTGGAACTGCCAAATCTGTGGAGGAAATTGGAAGTCTCGCCTCCTAGGAATGATACAGACATGTGACTGTATATATCAGAAACAATTCTGCTTTTTTTCATTTCTGAGCGAAGTATCCAACCAGGTTTTGTTGTGCTATCAACCAGTCTCCAACCAGGTTTTGTTGTGCTATCAAGGACTGCTGATCCCCTTACGACATTCCTCAATTATAATAGCTAAAAGGCTTCAAGTTTGCAAAATACCCAGTGAACAAGGCTGCAACCCTACAAACCCTTGTTTAATGGTAAATCTTCTTGCAATCAGTCGGTTTTACTTCTGTGCCTGGGGCACAAAACTGAATAACAGTTGCTGAAAACATCTTAAAACTATTCAGCAGTTGGTGGAAATACCTGCTTTTTTATTTTATTCAGACCTGTCCTTCCTAGCTACTTTTACATTACATAATTAATGTGCAGGAGGGTGGTTGTGTTTTTTTTCCCGTCCTGCGGATTCTGCATTAGCAGTTGCAGAAGCATCATATCACAATAAATATATTTGTTATCTATTTACCGGTATTTAAAACACACCCTATGAGCTTCTTCTTGGTCCAGTTACCAATGGAGCATGGGAAGTTACTAGAATCATAAAGAATGGAAGCAAATGAAAAAGAGGTAGTTTCTTGATTTCTGTAATAAATAATAAGAGGCAAAGTACCTTTTAAATTGAGATGCTTATTGGCAAAGTTTAGGTCAGAACTTCTGTCTACTGGCTGCCGTTTTATTTGCCATTTATTTCAAGAGCACCTGTGCTTTGTAAACTCAGTATGACTTGCTGCATATATTTCAAGGTGCATATGCTTTGTAAGTGATGAATAAAGATGTCAGGTGAACTTTAAAGAGAACTACTTTGTATAGAATGTCATACAACAGCTTGGAAAACCCAAGTTAAAATCCTTGGGTCAGGAAGCTCATTATGTGACCCTGGACTAGTCACTAAACCTACTTCACAGGATTGTTTTAAAATGGGGGGGGGGGGGGTTGCATCTATGCCACATTGAGTACCTTGAAGGTAAGCCAAACCGTAGTAATTAAGGCTATGGGGTTTTTTAAAATAAAAAATAAAGGCAAAAGCAGCTCCCCTTAAATATTTGGTGTTGACTTGTTTAGTTGAACTTGTTGAGAGTGCTCCATCATCTTGGAATGAAATATTTTGGCATGTCCTATCAGTTACGCAATTATTTCTTTGACTTGAAGTCAAAATTTTAAAGCAGTCTTACTTATACATAACTGAGCAATAAAAAAAAATAATGAATGGAATCTTCCTGGTTACCTTATTGCAGACACAACTTGAACTGTGAAGCAGCACTGTTGCATCAGGAGGGAAAAGCCACCAGGGAGGTATATTTTGCTTAAAAGCTGAAAGCATTTCAATTTTAACTTTTAATAAGGCAATATCAATATATCTGGGCATGCAGAGAATGGCACTCAGTCAAAATATCTCTTCAAGTATGAAGCACAGGGAAAATTGTTCTTAAAATACATGCCTTTGAAAGAAGCAGTGGCAGCTTAGGGACTTGCTATTCAACATCACCATTTATCATCATTTATTGGAATTGTCAAATCCTTCTAGGAGGCTCATGCTTCTTGGTCTGACTGCTTTATTGCTGCATGTGTCACTCAGCATTTATGTAACCGAACTAATTTCCTAACATTGCCAATTCTTCCTTCAAATTTCTCTATCTTGTGCTCATTGAGACTCTAGGCCACTTAATCCCTTTTAACAGTTTTTAAAAACAGACTCCAGCAGCAGCCTTATTTTCACATCACAAACCATGGCTCTATACTAATATATTGCAGTATTCAAAAGATGTAGGTGAACAAGGCTACAATCTTATAAACACTTACATAAGAGTAAATTCCCTTGCAACCCGTCATTTTTGCAAACCTGTAAAAATAAACTGATATAAAAATTATGCTTTTCTCATTTTAATTTCTTACATTTGTGTTTATACCTAACTAGATACCAGACTGACTCTGAAAATCATATTTCTCTATCCACTTCAACTAGAACAACTTTTCCCTCTTTTTGTTTGTTTGTTCTTATCTAAAATATTCCTGATTTGGACAAAAAATGTGAATTATAGTACAGTACTGAAATGGTATGCAGTGGTAGTAGGAGAAAAGACAATTCCACATGAATTTATAATGAATTTCATGTATCCTATCCTAACCTCCTTGCAGAATAGTAATGTGGTTTCTCTCACACACACACATAAAAAACACCCACTACATTATCTCTGCAGTGGTATCACAAATGGAGTACGTGGGTGGCTTTGACTCAGCCCCGAACCAAGAGTCATATGTATCACACTTTCTTCATGAACAGAATATTAACGCTGTTCTGTGTTGTTGATGGCAGTGTTGGTCAACTTAGGACTGATTCTTATATAATTGTTGCAGCTTGGGCGTTGTTTTTGCATGGTTCCTAGCGGCAGAGGCTGGTTCTTATTAGGACTAATAGGGCAAAAGGCCAGAGGATGCCAACTTGAGCCAATGATAGGTGGAGCCAACTCATTCTTCTTCTGGCCCCATCCTTCTCCATGTTGAGTTTCTACAAGGGCAGTACTGAGTCTAAGGAGAAGGAGGCTAACAAGATCAAGTAGCACTTCCTAGACTGGTTGTTCAGTAAGGAGGTAGGCAGGTGGGGGCAGGCTGAAGGCAAACTGAGCTGGTTATGGCAGTGCCCCCCCCTTGCCCTAACAGACCAGCCTTCGTTGGTTCCTAGAGATGCCAGGAGTAGCAATTTTGCAGGTGATTTGCTTCTCTGGCCAACGCTGACATGGAAAGTACCCGTGTAATCCATCTGTTGCATATGGTTTCAGGTTGGAGGCATTCCTGATGCAGAATGAGAATATACAGTGGTACCTTGGGTTACATATGCTTCAGGTTACAGACTCCGCTAACCCAGAAATAATACCTCGGGTTAAGAACTTTGCTTCAGGGTGAGAACAGAAATCGTGCTCTGGCGGCGCAGCAGCAGGAGGCCCCATTAGGTAAGGGGTGCTTCAGTTTAAGAACAGTTTCAGCTTAAGTACGGACCTCCGGAACGAATTAAGTACTTAACCCGAGGTACCACTGTACAAAGCAGAACTGATTCCCATGCCATGACTATGGTTTTAAGAAGTCCACTTACCTTACATAACACAAGAACAGGCCTTTTCTGCAGTGGCTCCCCATTGGTGGAATGCTCGCCCCAGGCTGATGCCTTCATAATACACCTTTAGGTGCCAGGCAAAAACATTACTCTTTCACCAGGCCTTTGGCTGATTGACAACCAGTTCCCTTTTAAAATGTGTTGGGAAGTGGGGTGAGGCATTACTGGGTCATTCTTGCTTTTATTTTCATTACGTGTTCTGTGTTTTTATATTTTGATTTTATGTTGTGAACTGCCCTCAGACCTGCAGGTATAGGGCGGTATAAAAAAGGTAAAGGGACCCCTGACCATTAGGTCCAGTCGTAACCGACTCTGGGGTTGCGGCGCTCATCTCGCTTTATTGGCCGAGGGAGCCGGCGTACAGCTTCCAGGTCATGTGGCCAGCATGACTAAGCCGCTTCTGGCGAACCAGAGCAGCGCACAGAAACACCATTTACCTTCCCGCAGGAGCGGTACCTATTTATCTACTTGCACTTTGATGTGCTTTCGAACTGCTAGGTTGGCAGGAGCTGGGACCGAGCAACGGGAGCTCACCCCGTCGCGGGGATTCGAACTGCCGACCTTCTGATCGGCAAGTCCTAGGCTCTGTGGTTTAATCCACAGCGCCACCCGCGTCCATATAGGGCGGTATACAAATTTAATAAATAATAGTAATAAGAATAATACCTTAAGTGGTCAGCAGGCATTGCAGCCTGGCCATGGCCCCTATGTCAGCGATCTGGCTGGTTGGCTGGGAGGACTGCAGGCCTGCCTGCAGATTGGCCAGTGGTGGGCAGGCCTCAGCCTGGGGATCCCCCAGGGGTATGGGCATCGCTTGGGTCTGCCCCTGGGGGAATAAATTGAGGTCAGCCCAGCACTCCCCCTTGGGGGCCTTGGCACGCATTCAGCCTTGCATGAGGATTTTATGGTGTGGAAAAACGTTAATATATCCAAAACTATGTACCATAGCCATGTTGCCTGCAGCTTACACCCCCAATAGCAGAGAATTGCTCTATATATTTCAAAGGCTGTCTCTGGGAGATGGAAAATCTCTTTCCCCCCACCTCCCTCTCCTGCATGTAAAAGCTTTAGATGTGGAAATGAATGGTCTGGTGCTTTCATCATATCTGGTCAAGAGCTTTCTGCTCCATGTTCTTAGGCTAACTGCTATAATCAAGGCTGAAGTAGATTATTAATGTGTTGAACTCTGGCAACCAGCTTAAGCAGGAACAAATATATTTACTATTATTCATACCTCTGTTCTGTCTACCAGGTAATCCACTGTTAAATTAGGCTTTACTATGCATATGTATCTCTCCTACAGATCAAAGGTAATTCCAGTGAAACTGAACGGATGCAAAGCTAGAATGCATTGGGAAATTAGCAGGGCAGTTTGCTATTCAGGATTATAGAGAACATTGTGAAAGCTAGTGACCACTATATTATGTTTTCCAACTGGAGAACAGTGAGGAGCATGCCTATATATATATATATATATATATATGCAGGTTTTGGTGTCCTCGGGTGTCTTCCCGTGTAAAAGTTGGGGTGTCTAGGCGACGTTTCGACGAGGTCTCACTCGTCATCTTCAGGCTGGTGCTTTCGGCTTCTTGTTACTGGAACAGAGCGGGATCTCAATGTTTGAGTTCCTATAAATACTGTAGAGGGGGTGTGGTGTCTAGCCTCCAATGTTCTGGGCAGAGAGGAAGTTCCCAGGCTAGTGTGCCTTTTCTTCTTTTGTTCCTTAATTACTTGAGAGATACCTATACACACAACAGCAACAACAACAACAACAACATACATACAGACATATATGTTTAGAACCATTCAAACAGAATACTGTGTCAAAAACTAAATTGTGGATCTGTGAAATGTATTGCTGAATCAGCATCAAATCAAATCCTGAGCTCTTGAACTAGTGGAGAGGGAACAGGGAAGATAATTTTACGATCACCAATGATGCTTCAATTATTTGAAGGGGGTAAGGAGGAAGGGGTAAGGAGTAAGACCAATAAAAAAATTACAATAAAATAAGAAAGCAGAAAAGATTACTGTCCCCATCTTATTGCCATGATCTGCCTCAATGGTGAGGAAATCATCACCATCATTTTGTGCCACTTTTCCCTAAAAAGAATCATGCTCAAACAGCTTACAGCAAAGAAATAGTGAGAGGAAGAAAATTTATTATTATTATTATTATTATCATCATTATTATTATTTGCATGTATGAGAATGGCATTCCTTTCTAGCAATCTTTTTCATGTGTTTCCAGCTCCTGTTCATGTATATGCATCTTCCAAGAGCAGCTCAGAAGGTGGAGACTGCAGTTAGAGAATAATCTTAAACTTCTCTAGTGCTTTATATGGCACCTTCTTTAGCGCTACTACGTGGCATGAGGCCCATTTTTAATTTTTTCCTATTAGGTAACATATGGTTACATAGCTGTGCAATAAACAGACAGTAATTTTAAAACTTGTAACATGTAGTTTGATACTCTGCAATATACATAAAAGCAAGGTTTTTTTTAATATATATATATATAAAAGCCTGAGTTAATAGTAGCAGTATTTACATTTGCCAGTAGCTTTATACAAAAAGAGCCTCAAAGCGACTTAACAAGATAACATACAAACAGATAAAGGCAATTAAAATCCAGAATAAAGCAAAACAACACAATTCAAAATATCTAAAATTATAAAAAATGGTGGGATTATGGAAATCTAGCTTTCCTTTTTCTGCTATTGGCAGGTTAGCATACAGGTTCTTAAATTGTTTCTATGTTTCTACAATCCTTCCTCAACTTCCTTGATCTCAAATAATTTTCATAATTTAACTTCGTGGTATGGCTGCTGAAGCAAAATTTGCATTCTCTTTGTAAATGAAAATATGGGTATGGGAAATATCTTGCTTGCTTGGATGTGGCCTAATATCCACGGTTCTTTCCGTCAGAAAAGGTTTCCCCAAACAGGACCAGGAAAGGAAGGAGCAAGGAATATCATGGTGGGCAGTTTCTTAATGAGAAGGCTAATTTCTAGAGAGACTCATCTGAGTGTCTCTGCAATCTTTATCCTCCCATTAGCCAGAAAGTGCTGTAGACCTTTTGTGAGTTCAGAATTTATGCACTACTAATGTCAACATTGAAGCGGATGAAATGATACCACTCGCTGAGCCTCCTGTGCTCTTGGCCATTAGCCACCAATGATTGCAGATCCATTGTGAGTTCAGAATCTGCGTGCATTAATGTCAACACTGAAGCAAGCTAAGAGGTGCCCCTTGCTGGCTTAGTGGTGAGATAAATACTTGGCAGTTAAGAAGCTGAGCATGAAAGATAAAGCTGCGCAGGAAAGCTCTGGTTCTTCGAGCTCCTTCCAGGCGGGCAAAATGTATAGTCAAAACTAAGCTGTCCACTCCAATGCTTTCTGCTTTTGCTTCATTGCAAACAGTCCCTCTATTTCCTTCTTCTTTTAATGTCAATTGCTCAGACATTGTCCTGATGAAAGCTTTTTCCTTGGGGAATCAACTCTCTATTTGGACTCCTGTGTCTGCATCCAAAACACCAAAGATCACACACCCTGATCTGTCTGCATTTTTGGCCCACAGCCTGCAGGTATCTCAACAATTCACTGGCAATTCTTCTCACTGGATTTTCCCATTAAACTCAAAACTACCTCATCTCACCTAGGTTGGCTGAAACAGATCCATAAGATGCACCCTTTCAGGGTTGGAGATTTTCCTTGTGTACACCCTAGCACAGGGGTGGCCAACCTTTTTGGGAAACTCTTCAGGGCATCCCCTTCCTCCCAATAATTTTTGACTTGAATTCTGAGAGTGGAGCAAAATTTAGAAGCTACAGAAACAAGGGTGGGTGGGTGGGCAGTGGCAGTCTCTACTCATAATAGTAACAGTGGTTTTTGTTTCTTTACACATGGGCTCATATCTTCATGGTCATTTATTTCTCAGCCACTTTTACATGATAAATCATGCATGCTCAACGCAGCTTGGAACATCAACAGATTTAAGTAGGTTAATTCACTAACAATGACGAAGCACATACTTTTTTAAATAGCCGTGTGAACAATAAGCTAATGAAAACATTCCACCTTGATAAATGTATTCATAATAACAATACAACAACACAACCCAGACAACAGCAAAAATAAAACATCTCCAACAACCCCTAAACAGTTCCCCACCTTGATGGTCTCTAGGCACTTTGGGCAGCAGGAGCAGCCTTTGCAGGTGGAGTCAGTCAGGGCCCCACTCTGCCAGACCAGGTGGAAATGAGCCAGACAGAGAGCAGGTTTGGTTTTTTTGCAAGGCTTCAGTGAGACGGTCTCTGGCACCTTCAGAGTGCGATTGTGCATAGCTTTTTTGTTTTGTTTTTACTTTTTGCTGATGGCTGTGGGAGCGGCGGCTGAAGCAATGCTGCTTTTTGGTTGCCCAGCAACCATTTTGTCCCCCCCCCCCCACACACATAATGTCCCAGACACAGTATCTCTCTAGACATTTTGAGGAAATACAGAAATCTGTAGGTTAACATAAGTGATGAAAGCATGGACCAGAAGCAAATGCTTGGATTAAAATACAGTGGTACCTTGGGTTACATACGCTTCAGGTTACAGACTCTCCTAACGCAGAAATAGTGCTTCAGGATGAGAACGGAAATCATGCTCCGGCGGCATGGCGGCAACGGGAGGCCCCATTAGCTAAAGTGGTGCTTCAGGTTAAGAACAGTTTCAGGTTAAGAGCGGACCTCCAGAACGAATTAAGTACTTAACCTGACGTAAGGTAAAGGTAAAGGTAAAGGTACCCCTGCCCGTACGGGCCAGTCTTGCCAGACTCTAGGGTTGTGCGCTCATCTCACTCTATAGGCCGGGAGCCAGCGCTGTCCGCAGACACTTCCGGGTCACGTTAACCTGACGTACCACTGTATAAACAAGTCAGTGTGTGATTACAGATAAGAAATTTCGATCCCTTCAAGATTTTAAAGTATAGGCATGCTCTAGAAGTTCTGTAAGACATTCTGCTTGTTTAACTTTAAAGGGCAGTTTATAACCTCCCACTTGGCTCACCTGCTGAAATCAGTGGACTTTTTAAACTTTGCTTAACTTGAACTAGATCATGCCCAGATTTGTAATTTGTTATATACTGTTGTTATACACACTCTAAAAACACACACATGTGTTATACATATTCTAAAGCAGCCAAGTAGTGTGTAAAAATAAACACCAACTTTAAAGCAGAAGCAATGAAAGTCATATTTTTGTTTTCTTGGGTGGCAAGAAAAACAGCTTTGCTAATTAGCATTCAGCCCTATGAATGATGCAGTTGTAGCCATGCCAATGAGAAACCTCAAAATATGTGTAAAAGATAGCTGTGGTGTGAACAAAAACTTAACAGACTTCACTTCAATATTTAATTATAATATGTTGTAAAAAGAAACCACTGGAATTGTTTCTGCAACCTTTCAAACCAGATCTATCTAGTTTCTTTTTGCTATACACATTCCTTTATTATTCTTCTCAAAAAAATTCAATCAATATTTAATATCAGAGCAGCCACTAATATTCAGTTCTTTCTCATCATTTACCTAAGACTGCAGGTTTCTATATGAACCAGAACAAAGCTGTAATATCAGCAAACAGTAGCAATAAGAATGTTTGCTTGTTTTGTTGCGATTCGAAACATGGCTTTAGGTCAAAAACTGCTGTCCTTGGAAACTGCTGTCCTAGGTCAAAAACTGCTGTCCTTGGAAACTGCTGTCCTTTTACCAAAGGCTAAAATGTAGTGAAAATATTGTTTAAGATACATAATAGATTCAGAATCCTTTGTTATTTGTTCTTCTGTAGATAGTGGAAGAAATAATCAGGGATTATAGACCTGTAGGGTAAAAGATGTACAAAAAGGCTGTTGTACCAACATTTTGTTCTAGTTTCGGATGCTCCTTTCCTCACAGGATTCTACGCTGCATGAGAGAATGCGTGAGATTCATGTGTGCTTTCACTTATTTCTCCTATGACTTGGGATCTCCTGGTTCATCTACAACAGGGGTCAGCAAACGTTTTCAGCAGGGGGCCAGTCCACCATCCCTCAGACCTTGTGGGGGTCCAGACTATATTTTGCGAGGGGAAATGAACGAATTCCTATGCCCCACAAATAACCCAGAGATGCATTTTAAATAAAATGACATGTTCTACTCGTGTAAAAACACCAGGCAGGCTCCACAAATAACTCAGAGATGCATTTTAAATCAAAGGACACATTCTACTCATGTAAAAACATTCTGATTCCCGAACCGTCCACAGGCCGGATTTAGAAGGCGATTCGGCCAGATCCAGCCCTCAGGCCTTAGTTTGCCTACCCCTGACCTACAACCTGTGCTGTAAGAGGAGTGGGAGATGGAGCACACAGCCTGTGTACTGCTCCTGTTTTCACCCCAGACAGAATCCTGTTGTAGCAAAGTACCACCAGAAATGGCCAAGAAATGGTGCAGAAGAACAATGCACCCCTATCTTGGAGGCATTATTATTGATGTACTTGTCATCATGTGGTGCCAGGAGCAGATGCCAGGAGCAAGTCAGCAATAGCTCACACGGTTTCAGTGAAGTTAATTCAAATAAACAAGACAGCTCAAGAGGCCAAGCCTAGAGAGCACAGCAACTCTTCCTGGTAGAACTTGCCCTGATGAGGCAGTTGTGAGGACTAAAAGTCCCCGCCTTCCCACAGTTCCTTCTCCCAAGCAACCTGAGGCTCTGTCATCTTGCCCGTCTTTACTTCACCCTCTTCATGCCTTTTCGGATTCTGGGAGATCAAGAGAGAGGGGAGCTGGTCGCCACAGGACGGGGAGACAGCCTGGCTTCCTCACCAGCCTGAGTCATCCCTGCTCCTTGATCCCCTGTGCTTTGCAACCTCCTCTTCTGGGCTGCTCTCTGCCACAGACTCTTCCTGCTCACTAAAACCTGTCATCTCTTCATCTTCTGACACCACCACCTCCCAGTCTGCTCCCTCTTCTGACGCTGGCCACATATCAGGTTCATATATGAAGAGGCTCAGAATACCCAGAATAGGCACACTGATGTTAATGGCCATGGCTAATTTAGGTTTGCATATTTCAGTGGGTCTTCTCTGAGTAGAATTTAATGGGATGCAACCTGCAGTGCCTGATGCAGTGCATATTGAAGAACATCAGTGTGACAAAAGAGGCAGTGAGGTGGAAAGCTCTTAAATGGATTTGACATGGGACACTTTGGGGACAGCAAGGAGAAGATTATGACTCATGCCCCTTGGAAACAGGGAGAGGACAATTGTGTGTTGGTAGGAAGGCAGAAAAAGGATCTTAGTAATATTGCGTAGAATAGAGTGAGGAGGTTCACTCTCAGCCCACCAAGAAGCACTCGTGCACATACTGGGAGAATTACGTCAAATTATTTTTTGCTTTTTGCCCAAGATTAAAAACCTTGGATTGGAAGATGGGAAACAGATCAGGTGTCGAGTTGTATTAGATTCAACATTCTTTATACTGAATGGATTTCCTTTTTTCTTAGGGTGGAAGGGATTTAGTCCCACATGTGTGGCAAAAAGAACCTTTCAGCTGATGTTTACAGTTTCTCTGAGCTTCCAGTCCAGACTGTTGCTTTTGCTTTCTCCTATTTTGAAGTTGTACCTTTCTTGACATACGAGAGTGGTTTTGAAAAATTAAGAACATTTTTGAGTTAATGAGCATATGAGCAGTTGCTTACAAATTCTTAGCTACTCATTTGATTCTGTGATTAACTGTTTTTCACACATTTTAAAGCACCGAGACCAGTTCAATCATTTATTCATTTTCTTTCCATGATAGCAACCATAAATTTCCCTAGGTATGTACTGACAGAGAGCCATTTCATACATTACACAGAGGTATACCTGAATTTGCCATATACACTGGACAGGGAGCTGTGGGTCTTTGTTTATGCTACAGTTGTGCTATTATTATTATTAATTATTACAGCTACTACTACATTTATTACCAGCCCTTCATTAGCAGGTCCCAAGTGGGTTCCGACAATCTAAAATGCAACATTAAAAACAGTTAAAACAAATTACAGACACAGGAATATGGCGGCTCCTGAAAAACACACATCTCAGGTGTCAAAAGAGAGGTTAAATAGGTGTGCAGTAATTTACATTAGCTTTAACGTATTGTTTGCTTTCTCTGCTATGACAGCTTTCACCACAGTCAAGTTTTTACCGCTGTAAACTTTTTCATAAGTAAGGAATTATGCTACTTTTTATTCCCCTGTTTCCAATCAGTGTTAATTGGCTGTTATTGAGCCAAACTCTGAGTATCTCAGGTTTAGGATTATCTGAATATTTCTTATTGCATATTTTCTCACTACAAATTCTGCATTAGAGAAAAATATTTTTGTTGACAGGCATATAAACCTTCTGCCAATAATTTTCTAACATCCACATAATTTAATTAGCCAGAGGCCTGGGAGAAGAGGAATGTTTTTGCTTGGTACCTGTATGTAATGAAGGTGCCGGGTAAAGAAGAGTTTGTCACTACCTGAGGGAGTCTCAAAGCAGCTAACATTCTCCTTTCCCTTCCCCCCCCCAACAAACACTCTGTGAGGTGTGTGGGGCTAAGAGACTTCAAAGAAGTGTGACTAGCCCAAGGTCACCCAGCAGCTGCATGTGGAGGAACGGAGACG
Organism: Podarcis gaigeae; assembly: GCF_964106915.1. Classification (NCBI taxonomy): domain Eukaryota; kingdom Metazoa; phylum Chordata; class Lepidosauria; order Squamata; family Lacertidae; genus Podarcis; species Podarcis gaigeae. The sequence goes on along the minus strand of NC_139694.1, from coordinate 11,853,065 downwards.
CGAACCCAGTTCACCAGATTACGAGTCTACCACTCTTAACCACTACGCACGCTGGTTCTCCCTGAACCTCCCTGGGGACAGCATTCCACACGTGGGGAGCCACTGGGCTTGGGAAAGGATTGGTAGCTTGTTTTAAGAACGTCTTCAGAGACACATCTGTGTGCAACACATTGCAGTAGTCCAGTTTTGAGGCAGGAAGTGCCACGGTTGGTGCACTAGAACTGGTTATTAGCAAGGACTAGAAGGTGATCCATGCCACTGAAACTGACAGGGCCTCAAATGACAAGCAGAGGATTTTGCCCTTAACAGTTAACACATCGCGTGCCATCCATCAGGCTTGTTAGAAGCGATGCAGGCAATGAGGAGATGGAGCCAACACTGGTCTTTCATCCCAAATATTAGGAGCCTTTGGATAGGTGCTAAAACGTTAGCTTATGCTGCGCTTTACAGCCATAGAATAAAAAGTCTTTATATTTTCCACTGTTGTTAAGGCAACAGAAACCACATTCTCATTCTCAGTGGACCAGGGGTTTGCCAGACATCAGGGTTTTATGAATATCCTACTCTATGTGAAATGCATTTTACAAAGATGTTAAATATTCATGGGCTTTTATGCAGCCAAATTTCTTCCTAACATTAAATGATATACGATATAATCTCTAGTGATTTTTAAAGGGGTCTGGTGATCATTGTTATGCTGGTAAAGAAGAAAGGCATCCAGCTAACTGGGCTAGGCTAGGTTTTAATTTGAACACATTTGGTGATAAAGCTTTTTTGCATGCATTCTGGTACTTGTGTAGCATCATGGCTGTGGACCAGTCACAGTTTAAATCTTATCTCTGCCATGAACTTACTATATGAACTTAGGTAAGCCATTCTTTCTCAACCTCCACTTCATCAGTATTATGTGGGTGATGATTCAGCCCTGTAACAAGGACTTCTGAGCTAATATACATGAACCACTCTTCATGAAATAATCTTAATGTGCCCCGTATAGATGCAAAACCTGATTAGCATTTTCCAGAAGAGTGGCTTCATTAGTACATTGCACTGAAAAATAAATCTTCTGGCATCTTAAAAAGGTAAAGGACTCCTGACAGTTAAGTCCAGTCACGAACGACTCTGGGGTTGTGGTGCTCATCTCGCTTTACTGGCCGAGGGAGCCGACGTTTTGTCCGCAGACAATTTTTCTGAGTCATGTGGCCAGCATAACTAAGCCACTTCTGGTGAAACCAGAGCAGCAGACGGAAACGCCATTTACCTTCCTACCGGAGCAGTACCTATTTATCTACTTTCACTTTCCAACTGCTAGGTTGGCAGGAGCTGGGACTGAGAAATGGGAGCTCACCCCGTCGCGGGGATTCGAACCGCCAACCTTCCGATTGGCAAGCCCTAGGCTCAGTGGTTTAGACCACAGCACCACCCACACACCTTAAAGACTAACAAATTTATCGAGGCAGATGCTTTCATGGACTTAAGCCCACATCATCAGATACATTACTCTGAGTTACAGGTATATCTTTTTGTAGCTGTTCCACTGCATCTGCTATCAGAAAAGGTATTATTTATAAATAAATAAATAAAAAGCCTGCATTTGAAGACCCTGTTTAACTGACCTGGTCATCCTTACACAAAGGGAAGCCAAGTGGGGTATGCATGTGTGGAACAAGATCCAACCATGCAATGAAAATTTTCAAAAGGCATTTTTATTTAAAACAACAACCAAACAACAACCTTCAATATCTCGTTAGGTGTCATGTTCTGAATAAACATGCATTTTCAAGTTTCTTTTTCAATCCTCTGTACTGTGCATGTTTCTGCAGTCTTTCTGTCGGCTTTTCTTTGTGCCATGACTGCAGATTAAAACAAGACACAGCATTATTGTTCTTAAAAAGAAAGAAAAAGATATCCCAGATACCTTGGGTATATTCCAGATGGAGTGTGAAAAGTTTTGAGAAGAGTTTCCTCCTGCATTCTAGCCCATAGATGAGATGGGAGGGTGGGATACAGAGTGCTGCACCCTGTAACAACCCTCAACATGCATATGCAAAGTAACACAGTTAATTGCTCCCCTGCTGCAAAATGTTTCCCCACAATCCACCACCCCATCTGCAGGGGGAGCATGGCAGCACAGGTGGCGCTGTGGGTTAAACCACAGAGCCTAGGACTTGCCGATCAGAAGGTCAGCGGTTCGAATCCCCACGACGGGGTGAGCTCCCGTTGCTCGGTCCCAGCTCCTGCCAACCTAGCAGTTCGAAAGCACGTCAAAGTGCAAGTAGATAAATAGGTACCACTCTGACGGGAAGGTAAATGGCGTTTCCGTGTGCTGCTCTGGTTTGCCAGAAGCGGCTTAGTCATGCTGGCCACATGACCCGTAAGCTGTACGCCAGCTCCCTCGGCCAATAAAGCGAGATGAGCGCCGCAACCCCAGTGTCGGTCACGACTGGACCTAATGGTCAGGGGTCCTTTTACCTTTACCTTTAAGGGAAGTTGTATATTTCACCTCCGTTATATATATGTAGTGTGATGGGCAGCTATGGTGTCTTCCTAATTCTCCCCCTTTCCGTGTTTGTCATCGGGGGCAAATGATGCAGATCAGCTGGCCAACCAGCCTGCCAATGAGTGTTCAGTAGCTGGAAGGCAGCCATTCCATCCCTGGTCATCTATCAGTCACCAGTTGCTCATCAACAGAGCTCTTGCTGGCTGACTAACTAATTTTTATCTCTCACACGCACACCAACATAGAAGGGAGAGAAATAGGAAGCCACTGGCATTCAACCCACTACATATACATAACTAAGGCAATTGTGGAGATTTTGCCGTGTTTTTATGCCTGTCCCCCAAATTACCATCCCATGGGGGGCCTTTTTTATTTTATCCCCTCCTTCAATTCATGAAAAGAAACAATTTTGGCAAATTCGTTCACAGCATTCATTTCAGTGTTTAAAAGATTATGTGTTAATTAATGTTAATTTTCTTTTTGCTATTTTTAAATGACTGCAATATGCTCATCATAGTAAGGCACATTTCCTTGATAATCAACAATGGGAAACAAATGTTGTCTTAACTTAAATAAGGTTGAACTATCTTTTAATGTTGTTGCTTTTTTTGCCATAGAAGACACACCAACAAAGATTTAATTGAAATGTTTGGGGCAGCCCAATACACTTTATCTTGATATTTGGTACCTTCTCGCTTTACTTCATGGTAATTAACAACACAGAATTTAATACCCTTTATGAGCATTTGAAAATTGAGTAACATCTATTTTATTTGTGCTGGAAGGTAGTCCCCATTGCTTCACTTAAGCAAGCAATTGCCGTTGGGGTCACTTAAGCAAGCAATTGCTATTGCCACACAGGACCTTAAGCTGAAGATGAATTTATGTTGGAACTTCCAAACGATCAAGGAATATCAAAGATGGGGCTGAACAGATAAACAAATAGCCATATCCCCCAAATTACTACATTTATAGCAACCCAGCTGGAATCCATCTGCCTGGCATAGGTTTTAGGCTGAAAGATTCCTGATGACGTCACGAGTTGTATCCTGGGCACTTGATCACCAGAGAGCTGCTGTCCGTTTTCTCTCCCCGATTAATATACCTGAATAATAAATTTATTTGCAAATGTTTGCTTACTGTATTCACACATTTTAAGGTATTGTAGTTAACACCTATTAGGTGTACTTTCTCAGAGAAGATTATCAGTCCATGCCCTAACAGCAATCGCTAGTTGCAGTTTGAGATTTCAGCACCATGGGTAGTTCAGCAGTTCGCCCCCCACCCCGGAAAAAAAGTGCTAGCCATAAAACCCTTACCTTTAAGGAAAGGCAGAATGGAGTGAAGGAAGCCCCGTGAAACCATTCACCTTTCTTTTTCTTTTGTTTTTATAAATTTTTATAGGTTTTTCTACATATCATTTCCAACAATCATTTAACATAACTTCTTATCTTATACAATATTTTAGACTTCCGTCAACAACCTGTGATGATTTTCCATTCTTTATCACTTATTCTACATTTCTTAATTTCTCTATTACTCTTAATTATCATTAACTAATAATTCTCTTCATAGTCTTTCTTGCAATATTTCAAATATTCCTCCTTACAGAACTTCTTGCAGTCCTACTAGTGTAATCTGTTCATTACAATTGCTTTTCAAATAGTTCATATATTTATTCCAGTCTTCTAAGAATCTCTGGTCTTCCAGGTTTCGAATCCTTCCTGTTAATTTATCTGTGAAACCATTCACCTTTCAGCCTAGCCCAACCTTTCCGAAGCTTTATTAGAAACACCCAAGCAATCCTTGGGTGAGGCCTTTTTAATAGGTAGCAGTTTAGGAAACTGGAAATGATGTGCAATCCTAAAAGGCCTGTGTTCTGTCAGGGACTGGGCAGAGGAGGAATGGTAGAAACAGCCTCCCCATCCTAACCCCTCCAGGGAGGAGGAAGAGGAAGACAATATAGATTTACAACAGGGGTTTGAGGGAGGTAGCAGCTCAGAGGCAGATGAGGGAGAAAGCTGGAAAATCATGGGACAGCTGGAACAACACCCAGTTGACGCGTCATTAGAAACCATTCAAGACCCTCCATTTCCCAGAATCCAGCGAGCCTTAAAAGTAGGAGAGCTAAGAACTCAAAGACAGAGGGCACGTAGCGGCACCCGTACAGGAAACAATGAGAATGACCAATGAGGAAGCGGGAGAGACGAGGGGTGGAGATTCACTCAGGACAATGCCATTATCCAAGAGGCTGGGTTCTATAGCCTCTCTCTGTAAAGATTGAAATACAAAAGGACAGTAAGAAACTTTTCCTTGTCTTTATACTTTCCTAGGCAAGCAGCTGGGAACCGCTGACAGCATCCTGACAGGTTCAGGAACTGGAGTTGCTCTAAGCATGAATCTTTTTATCGTAAACCAGTCTGATCTCAGTGTGGTTTTATTATTATTACTTGCTGGTGAAAAAACTCTGCAAATCAGACTGCTTAGCAATGGTCATTTGAGGAAACATTACAAAGGAAGCTGAGATCACACATGTACAGTGGTGTCATATTAGGTCATACACAGAATTTTTATTTAAAAAACCCAATAACACTTCCCTTTCCCTCTCAGAAAATCCTGATTTCAGGTGTTTCCAACAAGCCTAGTTTTTCAGGTCTGCACAATTTGTGAATTATCAAGCCAAATCCAGTGTGCCAGCCACATGGCAGCTCACTGGGGGCCCTATAAACCTCTTCTGGGACTGGAAAAATGAGAGGCAGTTGCCAAGTACCTAGAAGGCCACAGCATATGGAGGGCTACATTCCCCATAGCTTGGCTGGCACCATCCCTACCACAAGTGATTGCCAGTTTACCATTGAACCCTTAACACACGCATCAGAGGAATGGTTTATAGCATTGCCCTGTTTCCTGGAGTGAATGTCTGAGGCAAAGATCTAGCAACATATCAAGAAATTGCCATTTATTTGTCTTCATGCAGTAAGCCTGTTATTTTCAGAAAGTCTTCTTCATCATTGCTGCCCACAATACAATGCATGCTATATTGCTGAGGCCGATTTGAAATAATTGTTTGTTTGTTTTTTAAATGGTTCACTGGCATAATATATTTAACTGTATTTTGTCTTTGCCCTCATGTTTTATTTTTATTTCCTTTTACTGTGTGCCTGATGTCCGTTTGGTTACCTCCCAGGCTTGTTTCCCTCTTTCTTTCTCCCAGTTACCCTGAGCCTAATTCTGTTACCTAGTAAAAGCTTTTCAAAAAGGAATCTTCATTCCTTCCTACAATTCTATAAATATTAATCATATGCAGTTGTACTTCAGTGTGCTGAGACGTTAATGTGGTTGGCATTGTGCATTTTTATAATTTCATGGATAACAAGAGAAGTGGAAAGGAAATAAATATCCATGGTGTTTTAGAACATAATGGCTCAAATGATAACACTAAAGAGCACTGAATAAATTTAATAATCCACTGACCCTGAAACACAATTGAGAAATCTCATCTGGACTTTGGTTGAAAATGTTTGGCCTCTACAGAGAAATGACATCTTTAGCTCCACTATTTACATACCTGTATAATATATACCTATGTGTATATATACCTATGTGTATATGTACCACATCATGCACCTGACAACATAGTTGATAAGTCTGTGAAAGTTTAAGCATTAATAATTTTGCTAATCTTTAAAGCTGCCACAACATACCTTGTTGTTCTAGTTCTAAGGTGTCCTTGTTCAGGTACCTTTTTTGTTCTGCATATGTTGTGTAAGTATCATTTAAATGCCAGAAAGCTAATCAATAATACTAATCCCACTAATAATAAAAACCACAGATAAAAACAGCTCAGGTCTCAGATACCCGAAAGAATGCCTTCCTCCATACTAATCTGCCGCCAAGACCATATAACACCGGTCCTGAAAGACCTACATTGGCTCCCAGTACGTTTCCGAGCACAATTCAAAGTGTTGGTGCTGACCTTGAAAGCCCTAAACGGCCTTGGCCCAGTATACCTGAAGGAGCATCTCCACCCCCTTCATTCTGCCTGGATACTGAGGTCCAGCGCTGAGGGCCTTCTGGCGGTTCCCTCACTGCAAGAAGCAAAGCTACAGGGAACCAGGCAGAGGGCCTTCTTGGTAGTGGCACCCGCCCTGTGGAACACCCTCCCATCAGATGTCAAAGAGATAAACATCTGAAGGCAGCCCTGTTTAGGGAAGTTTTTAATGTGTGACATTTCAATGTATTTTTAATCTTTGTTGGAAGCCACCCAGAGTGGCTGGGGAAACCCAGCCAGATGGGCGGCGTACAAATGATGATGATGATGATGATGATGCATTAAGATCTACAGAAGAAGTATTTTTGTCTACGAAGGACCATAGCATGAGGAACTATGGGAGAGGGCTTTCTATTTGGATGTTTCATACCTATGAATGACCCCCCCTCTAAGGTGCATCATGCCTTAATTCACTGGCAGGGGAAGACACACCTCTTTGGGGCAGGTGAAGATGCCATTGGGGCAGGATGAGATGCATAAGGGACTGAGGATGCTAACGGGCTGCATATATTGCTAATGAATTGAAGTTTAGATTGATGGGTCAAAAATTGTACTGTTCTTTGTAACAACATCTAATAGCAATGTAACAATGCCATGATTATATAAAAGTTATTTTGTAATGGATGCAACTCTCATGAACTAGTATAAAAATAAAGTGAAAACCACGTGGCAAGACTATCTTACCGATATGTGACTCTTAACTTTCGAAACATCGCATTGTGGAATCTATTTGGTTATGTTGCCTGCAAATGTGTACTTGAACCCTCTCTTCATTTCATTCTAACTGCAACAGTGAGCTCCACAAAGCCTCTGTCCTTTGTTTCCTTATTGTTTGTATTATTTTTATGGAGTTGCTTTTGAAAACTCAATAAAGACACCTTAAAAATAATAATGTGAAAGCAAAATGAAATTTCAGTTCAAATAAAAAAACTAAAACAAAAGGTACTGTCATTGTTAAAGGATGGATTGGCCCTTTCTAGTAACACTGCATCAAATATTTAAGGTATCATACATTTTTAAGGTGGTTTTAGCTAAATTTAATTTCTAACCAGGAGTACCTTTCTTGTTTAAAAGCTTTGTTGTTTGTAACCTCCAACCCCCTTCTGCTCTGTTTTTTCCCCTTTTATGTTTTGTAACCACCCTTCCTTTACCTTTAGTGCCCCTTTTATGTCCGACCCTAGACCAAACCAAATAAAATAAATTCAGACAAGCAGCTCCTTTTCATTGCAGGTGTATCTGGGAATTTCTAAGAACTGTGTTAAAACAGATTTAGAGTTTGGGTCTGTTTTGTAGCTATTATCAAAATGCACAGCTCTCTAAAAATTAGGCCAGTTTGTTTTCAGACTGTAATAAGCCTACTAAGATGGCTGATGAACAGTGGCGTAGCGTGGGTTGTCAGCACCCGGGGCAAGGCAAGTAATTTGCACCCCCAACCCATGGATTTGCGCCCCCTAACCCTAACCCCCAGATGTTGCGCCCGGTGTGGCCGGGCCCCCCCTGCACCCCCCACGCTATGCCACTGCTGATGAATCAGGGGTGAAGGAAGGCGTTGTGACACCCAGGGCGGGAGTCGCTACATAGGGCGCATGTGTGTATGACGCATGCGCCGTATGTAGTGACGCCGCACATGCACTGTATATCGGTTTTCCACCGGCGCCACTCCAGTGCCATACGGACAGCTGTAGCGGCGACAGAGGGATCCTGGCACCATCCGTACGGCGCTGCAGCAGCGCTGGTGGCAAACCGCTATACAGCGCATGTGCGGTGTCGCTTCATACAGTGCATTTGTGTGACGCCGCACATGCGCTGTACTTAGTGGTTTGCCGCCAGCACCAGGATCCTCTGCTTGCAGCTGCAGCCACGAACGGAGGATCCTCCACATGCGGCTGTGACGGTGCAATGGCTACTCATGGTGCCACGAGCCCCCTTCTTGTCACCCCCACAGACATGGAACCTAGGGCACACCGCCCCCCCCCATTGCGACGCCACTGTGATGAATTGCTTCCTTTATAGTGGTTAGATATTGTGCAGGCGTAATGTAAATAAACAAAGCAACAAACCCTATCTGTTCTATTCGTATCACAGTTCTCTGGCTTTCTTTTAGGCTGTGTATATACTCCTTTTTACTCTGCTGTCACCGCTGGTTTAGAAAGACTTGTACACAGTGCTTTTTTCTTGGGGTACGCGGGGTACGCATACCCCTAAACATTTTGTAAATCTAATAGGAGAAGAAACTAAAAGTTTTAGTTTCTTCTCTAGCATGGTGAATTGTCAGTTCCATTGAATAGCATGGCGAATCGTCAGTTCCGTTGCTACCCCTGATGGCCGCCTCATTTCCTGTCAAGGTGTTTCCTGAGTTTCAGACGGAAGCGGGCGTTTAATGTGTGAAGTAGGAGTTGGAATCTAGCACGGTTATTGGTCAGTTTTGTTGTTACCACTTCTGATGGTGGCTTCATTTCCTTTCCCGGTGATTTTCTTGAGTCAGAATGAGAGTACCCCTAAACATTTTTTAAATAAAATCACACTGGTTGTTACACATATCTATCCTGTATCTATCTTGTCATTTCTTGTGAATGACCTACTTGCGTTTTAAGCTGGTAATGTGTACATAAACTTAGAATGCATTTATTTTGTTCATCCAAATTGCAGGGCACATTGCAAGCTGTTATTATTATTATTTATTGAAAATTTATGCTGCCCTCCATCCGAAGATGCTTCACAACATAAAAATACAAAATAAGAATACAAAATGCAAAATAAAACAAGAACAGAAACAAACCAATAACCCCCTTCCCCACCTACAAATACATTAAAAAAGGGTATATCATACTACATATACACAATACACATCTGAAAGACAGCATACAAACCTCTAATCTGATAAAAGTTCTTCTGCTACTATAGACAGAAAGACTTGATGAAATAAAAATATTTCCAGCTGTTGTCAGATCTCAGGTACCATTGGAGACTGCATAATTTCATGGGCTAACTCATTCCATAGTCAGGATCTTACCACCAAGAAACATGTTTTCCAGGTTCCAGCAAGTTGGATTTCCCTTGATGGTGGAAAAATCCACAGAGCCTCACCTGTCCTGTAACTTACCTAGCTGAAGACTGCCCATCCCCTTATCTATGGCAGCCCATCAGTAGCCTTGCAGTTTCACACCATGCTCGATTTTGCCACATGCAATCCACAAGGGGTATTGTAAAGTGGGCATAATGGAAAAAGAAGCTTGCTCATTTCCTTTTTTATTACTGACTGCAGTCCCATTTCTGGAAATTAAATCCACAGATTAAACCCACTGCACAAATTAAATCCACTGCAGAATATTCAACATATTGTAGTCTTTGCTTGGCTAGGTATATTTACATCTTTATTCTCCTAGATGTCCGTAACCAAAGAGATTCTTATACAGAGACTGCCTCTCTTGCTTTTCTTCCTAGAACATAATCTGTTTAATTGATGTATGTATGTGTTAGTACTAATGCTAGTCCCATGCTGAGATGAGAAAGAGTGACCTTGTATGTTTTTCCCAGAACATGTCCCTGGATCAATGCATTTTGATTGCAGAACATTGTTTTATTAGAGGTATTTGTTGGGTTTAATCTCCTTAACATCCCTCAACACATGGCAGGCATTAGTGATCCTTATGTCTGTAAAAGTGTTTCAAGGGACAGACCTTCAAAGCCATTAATAAGCTGATTTTCAGAGATGAGGGAAAGGGTACATTCTACTCAGTGGTGTTCAAGTATTGGATAGGAATACAGAAAATGTACAGGGAGGAATTAACACCAAATGGGAGGCAGGAGTGAGCATTTTAAGGCAAGGAGACATCATACTTACAGGTGTAACACTGGAAGATGTCCATCTATATGTGCACGTTTCTGTGCATATTGCTGCTATGAATGAATGCTTGCATACGACTCCAGCAAATATATGCTAGATGCTGGCGTCACAGTTATTATGTGTAATCTGCAAATTGCTTTTTCCAAGAATATCCTTGGGTGAAATTCCAGTAAAGGCTTTGGGAGACCACAAGGCAATTGAGGAGTTAATGGTTTGTAAATTGCAGATTATTTTTTATAGATTTCTGAAAAGTATGTAGGACATTTTTCAAAATGAATACTTGTAACAAGTAGGGAGAAGAGTCATCTCTTATATGACAAGACAAGCTTTTTAGAATAAACATTATTAAAATTTATCCACTGCTAGAATGATTCAGGCACTGTATGATTTTAGGCAATGCAACTCTCTGACCTTGGGTGAATCATTACACCGGGGGGACGGGGGACAGACCACTATAAATAAGTCAGAAATTAAATCATTATAACAAAAGAAAAAAACGCTATGGAAAATCACATAGAAATTTTTATTTGCTCTCCAGCGCCATCTGGTGTTACATGTTTATAATGCACTCAAAACACTGTTTTTTGACTAATGTAGGTGAGTCCCTTGTGCCTCAGTTAGCTCAATTGTAGGAAAGGGGACAGAAGCTGCATCTGGCTGAGAAAGGCAACTGGTGCTGTGGTACAGTGTTGTTTTAAATGAGAAAATTATTTACCTCTCCAGTCCTATGTGCAATCAGAGTGATTCCTGCTGAGTTCACACACACACAAGTTCATCTCATCTTTACTCAAGGATGATTTCCGTAGCCATATATTGGTGGCTGAAGCATGATGGGGAACACAATCAATGCTGGTAGAGGCATCCAACATTACAGCTTTCCTAGGCCTAAAATTGATTAGGGAGGTTAGGCTAAATCTGGGGTTTCCCAAACTTGGGTCTCCAGCTGTTTCGGGACTACAACTCCCATCATCCCTAGCTAGCAGGACCAGTGGCTAGGGATGATGGGAACTGTAGTCCAAAAAACAGCTGGAGACCCAAGTTTGAGGAACCCTGTGCTATATACTGGCGCTATTGTGCCATCTTGTGGCACACTTGTATGGCCTGCCATGTGGTTTGGGAATCATTGTTGCAGATTGCTTGGTGTTTTGTACATTATGGTCTGTTTGTGGGACTCTTTTGCCAGACTATAAAAGGAGAGACGGGCAGGTCCTTTTAATTTGTCTCATAAAATTCTAGCCTGACATTATAGCAAAATACCTACTTGTGTCTGAGTTCATTACGTGGAATTGGAAAATGCTTTTGAAATGAATTACTGTTCTAAATGCCAGTGGAGTGTAGAAGCAGGTAAAAAAGGAATGGTGAGCAGCATTTGCGGGTTTAGATTTTATTTTTATTCTGTGCGTTGATGCCCTGAACCCTGCCCATCTTAGCAAGTTGTTAACAAAACCAGAATTTAATTACTGTTTTTTGCTGGGATAGTGACTCCAATGATTGTGTCTACCCACCCACCCCACACCCCAGTAAAATCACTTTGCCTTACTAGAGCTATGATTGGTGCCTTGAACTAAAGTGTGGGTGGAGAATCTTCTTTGCTGTTGAGGGTTCTATTCTCTGTGGCATAATCTGTCAAGGCTAGCATGTTGGAGGTGGGTGGGCCAGAGCCAACTCTCTGCCACTCCTTTCTCTTCTTTCACATCCAACAGACTAGTGGTTGTGGGGGAGGGCAGGAATAGGTCACTCTAGCTGGTGACCTGGCTCTGAAATGATGGTTTGCAGAGGGCCTTCCCCCACTCTCCCTCCTTTCATTACCTCATCCATTTCAGCTTTCCCCCTTCTCTTTCTCTTGCTCCTTTTGCTTAAAAGGCAGCACAGTGGTACCTTGGTTTACAAACTTAATCCATTCCGGAAGTCCGTTCTTCAACCAAAGCGTTGCTACATAAATTGTGAAAGCGTGTAACATTCTAACAGTGGGCCACAATGGATTCTTCACAATGTACTTTGTGCACCTGAAATTCAGCAAGTTGGACCCTCCATTCCTACTTTAGGCTGTCTGCATTTTTTTCGCCATTCATGCTTCATCTATTTATTTTTTTTTATTTAAAGAAAATAAATAGCTACAAGACTGCCCTGGATTTATTTGGAGGGATGAATAGGCAATGTTAGAAGCACTAGCCAATTGGTGCTGTTCAAATCTAGCTATTTGGTTTTAAATTCAAAACACTCTCGAAAGCTGCAGAGTTGATTTCTGTCCCCCCCCCCCCCCCGAGCTTGTCTTTGGAGGAAAAACATGTAGATTTGGAACAAAAACAGTGAAGGGCACTTCTAAATCAGGTTGCACACTTATTTGAATTAGCCAAGATAGCCTTCACAAACTGCAATAAACCCCAGGACATCAAAATACTACAGCAGCCTTTGCCAGCTCAAGTTGATGGGGAGATGCAGTCAAACAGCTGGAGGGCACCTGGTTAGTGAAGGCTGAACTTTAGGGTGTTGACTAACAGACACTCTGGCAACTGATGGCATGTCCAGAGCCAATTGCAGGCAGCTATGCATCCAAGCTATCATATTATTGGCTGGCACTGCTCCTCAATGGAATTATCTCATGGAAAAAATTGTTCTTCAAGGGATGATTGATGGGGAAACATTTAGAAGCAGAAACATTATTGCATTACAATTACAGACCTGCAACACTTGCTTTTTATTTCTTGGTTATATGCCTCTGTGCTACACTATCAATGGATAAGAAACAGTGGTGTATCTCTCTCCCCCACCCCTTCTGTTATTGATGGCAGAATCTCAAATAACTACCACAGGCTTTTTTTGTTTTTCTTGAAACTGATAATTTACTAGTCTTCCCCTACCCCAGTTGAGCTGTTCCTGTCTTTCCCTTTGTTTTATCCCTTTGTTATAATTGCATGCAGCAATTATATTTTTCATGACAAAATGTTTGTTAATGTGTAGAATGCCAACTGAGCAAGCACTTCAGGGATACATGGCAGACCTGAATTCAAAACCTGCAAGATCTCCTGGAAATTTTGTTAAAATTTCAGGAATCTTTACTCTCACTTTCTTTAAAACTCATGTGTCTAAACTCATGTTCCCTAGTAGTAGGGCTTAAAAATGCTGAAACTATTGTACCAAAACAGCAAAAAATAAAATAAAATCATGCAATCTTATACGTGTCTGCTCAGAAATAAGCTCCACTGAATTCAACAAGACTTACTCCCAGGTAAGAGGCTATAGGATTGCAACCTACATTGTTAATTAATGGGGCAGTGGGAGATCAGACTATTTCTCTTAATATTTGACATGGCAAATGGCATTTGTGGGTTTAGGTTATATTTTTACTCTGTGCATTGGCGCCCCGAACCCTACCCATCTTAGCAAGTTGTTAACAAAACTGTTCTAATGGTAAGTTTAGCCTTAGAACACACACCTTTCACTGGTCCTGGTCTGTACCCTCCTGATGGTGCTTTTGCCTGTCTAGAATGTATGTTTAAGCTATAATAATGCTTCTTCCTTGCCTGGACATTGGATGGAGGGTGTGGGTGATTGATTGATTGATTGATTGCATTTATATCCCATTTACAGTGGTACCTCGGGTTACAAACACTTCAGGTTACAAATGCTTCAGGTTACAGACTCCGCTGACCTGGAAGTAGTACCTCGGGTTAAAAATTTTACCTCAGGATGAGAACAGAAATTGCGCAGCAGCGGCAGTGGGAGGCCCCATTAGCTAAAGTGGTACCTCAGGTTAGGAATGGTTCAGGTCAAGAACAGACCTCCAGAACGAATTAAGTTTATAACCAGAGGTACCACTGTATAGGTGTGTGTTCTAACAAGCTAAACTAAGGCCTCACTATAAACTCAAGATCTTAAACACAGGGCTAAGGCAACAAGCAGTGGCCATGATGCCACATGGCCAGTTGCTAACTCTACTGCCCAGAATATTCACCTAGTGAGAGCATGGCCTGGTGTAGACATAATGCTTAACCAAGAAAACTGTGGCCTGTGGTGTGGTGAAGGGAGAATTATGTGGGATGGATAGAAAGGCCTTTAGTCCCTGGGCCTGTGGTTCCCCACCCTGGCACAGAAGTTACATTTCACAGCAGTTTGATTTTATGACTGGTTTATTTCCCCTAAAAAGAACCTAGGAGGCAGACAGAATAAAGAGACTTGTATTGCTCTATTCTAGAGAGGGAAAGAATCACACACAAATTATATTGGAGGGGCTGAGAATCTTTATATTAAATAGACGTGATTTTTCAAGTGAATCCACTGAAGTCTTGCAATTCTACAGCATTAGATGTTCCTCAAGGAAACATATTAAAATATGGTACGGTCTCTCGTGGAAATAAGTAGGTAGTTCAGTGCAATTCAGATAATAAAGTTCATTATATATGCTCCCTATGTCTAGGTTTATAAGGTTATGAGGCGTGAGATGTATTTAGTAGAAATATTTGCAGATTCCTACTTGGCAGTACATTCCATCTCGTTGGTTTGAATTTTACCTAAACAATCTCTACTGCCTACTGGTCTTTGAACCGATAAGGAGCTGCCTAGTTAATTAAGACACATGCAGCACAATCTTATGCATGTTTGTTTGGAAGCAAGTCCTACTGTGTTCAGTGGGCCTTATTCTGAAATAACTGTGCACAGTCAGAAGAAAAGCCTGTTTGAAGCCCAACTGGGTCATACACCTCAAGTAGACAGTCCTTCACAAAGGAGCCTTGGAAACTGAGCTGCAGCTCTCTGAAGTAGGGGAGTTTGGGATACCCAGCGAAGGATTCTCAGCCCTCTGGCCAAAGTCTTATTCTCCTTTCATAAGCTATCGCTTCTTCTTTCATAAGCTATCACTATTAAACTGGTATAAAAGAGATACAAGTCCATAGTGTAGACATGTACACAGATGCAGCAGGGGTTGCTTAGGGGGCAATTTTTTATTTATTTCATTTCAATTTTATTTTATTTTATTTACTTATTACATTTATATTCCCCATGCCATCCTCACAACAACACATTGAGGTAGGTTAGGCTAAGAGATAGAGACTGGCCTAAGGTTACCCAGTGAGCTTCAAGGCTGAGTGGGGATTCAAACCCAGCTCTCCCAGGTCCTAGTCAAACACTCTAACCATTATGCTTCAGATAAGCAGCAGCCACTAACAACATGTCTGGGAGTGCAAAGATCAGAGGCCCAGAATACAAGGAGCACACCAGCTTTAAGGAGCAGGTGAGACCTACCACCAGTCAAGACCTACAAGCCGCTAAGTAATCCTAAGACTATTAACCCCTCTTGGGGAACTTCTGAGGAAGTGGAGGAGAGATGCCCTTAGGAAGCTAGGAAGACGCCTATTCACTATTCATGCTGGATAGTCCAGGTTTTCCTCTAAGAGCTTCCCTGAAAAGCTATTAGGAGTTGGGTAGACTCTGGCAACTAACAGATGGTAGCTCCTCTTTCACCTTTCTCCCCCACAGATATTCATCATGATTTTTCACAGGGCTAAGGTGGTCATGTGTAGAGGACAGTCCTCTCTTTGAAGGCATCTTCTCTTTGGAACGAGTCAAAAGAGGGGAGAATTCACACTTCTCCAAATCCGGCTGTTCTCCAGCCAGGTATGGTGTAAAAAATGCATATATTAGGATAAAAAATGCATGGAAATGCATATATCAGTGAAAATAACATACAAGAATTAATTATACTAGGGGAAATTGCATGCACAAATGGGTGCATTAGGAGAAATTCACAGCAAGAGGCTTTGGGTTATGTATTTCCTCTTTCAGTGATAAATAAGTGGCTGCCGTATTAGGGCGTGTTGAATTTTTCAAATTCCCAAAATGAGGAGTGCTTAAAAAGTTGCAACTTTGCAAAAAGTTGCAAATATATTTTGGCTAAATTAATATAAATCAGCTTTGCTTTGTAAGGAAAATGTATGTAAAATTCCATAGAAATAATTTAAAATGATTACCAAGTACTTGTATTAATCTTAATCTTTATATTATATTGTATTGTAATATAATATAATATAATATAATATAATATAATATAATATAATATAATATAATATAATATAATATTATATTATATTATATTATATTATATTATATTATATTATATTATATTATAATTTAGCATTTACCTGACCATTTTAGAAGGTAAAATTAAAATTATTTGGTTTTCCCAAAGCAGTACTGTATACGTACTTCATCAGACATAGACTTACCAGGTTAAATGTTGTCCAGTCACAAAAATAATAGCAGATTTGAATTCCTCACACCCCAAAACATATATTTAAAACTCTCTGAATAAATTTGCACCACTTAAAATGACGCGCTTACATAAGCTTCAATTGGTAATGCAAATTGATATTCAAATCCATGTGTTTTTATGTAGCTGCTGAAACATACAAAGGAAATCATCGGGGGGGGGGGGGATTCATGCATACATATGTAAAGGCATCAAATGGGATACAAGTATTTACTTACTTTGTTCTCGGACTTCCCTTGGGGATAAATAAATATCACAGCTGGGTTTTCTAATCTTTAGCCAAAGGTCAGTCAAAGTTCAGCTAGTTGTTTGTCAGCTATTCGTGTCCATAAATGACACTGATATTTGAAAGCCAAGGAAATGTGTGTGCATATATCTCCCGATAATTATTAATTTATCAGCTCAAAATGCAACTAAAAACAAATTTCAGAAGCTCTAAATCAATCGCTAGTCAATAACCTCACACATATCCAAATGTATTCAGATGATGAAGGCTTTCCTAAATTGCTGTAGAAGAAAAATTGCGTCAGGAAATGAGCATGCTTCATTTCCCTGACACAGCCAAATTAAAATGAGACAAAACCTAAAGAGTGAAGACTATTTCTCCTGCTCATTTTAAAAGCAAGCAAGCAAGCAAACAACAAACAAACAAACAAACAAACAGTGACTGCTTTAACTTGATTTTCAGATGTACTCAAAGGATTTACTTTGCGGAACATAGATTAGATTGAATTTCAGAATCTGCAGAAGATATAGAATGCAAACCAGCTGCACTGACTTTAGTGGGAGCTAGATTGCATGCTCCCAGAGGTAAGCCACAGGTTTATGGGATGGCTCATATGGGATGAGCCAGGAAAACGGAGTTGCTCCAGGGGATCAAAGCCAATAGTGGAGGCCAAAGGACAAAAAGGACGCAGAACTATGTAGAAGGCAGAAGGCAGGACAGGGAGGGGGGGAATTATACAGGATGATCATGTTGTTCAACATAAGAGAACACGAATTCTTCCTATATTTGTTTTCTATAAGAATTCAGTGGTCCACCAGGCCCAGAGAGCCCAAGCATACTGCTGTGAGCTTCCATTCATACAACTGAGTTTGGCTTTGGTTTCTCTTTTGGGCCCAGCTGCTAACTTTGTCCCTTGACTTCCTGGTGCAATCCCTGAAACCCAGCTCATCTTACAGAGCTACCTGTGGTTCAGCCCTGGCCATTGCTGATCCAGCTCCCACTGAAGTTAATGTGCTTGTGTGATTGTATGTGTGCAAGTGCTGTGACTTCCAGATGACCTGCTCATTGAGCATTGATCCTGATTGGCTCATGCCCTTCTGGCTTGCACTCTTTATAAAGATTTGAGGAGTGAGGTTATCACCCCTCTATTATTATCCATTCTGGGTCACCCAACCACTGTTACGGTGTCCTTTCTCTTGGCAGATCAAGATGAGCAGGTGACAGCAAAGGTTGCAAGGTTTTTAGCTGGGGCAATTAGAATAAGATCCATTATTTGACTATTGACCCTAACCCCCAAAATGTATTTTATATAATTGACTTTTTACTTTATCCTCTGTATACCACAATTTGTTTGTTTTATTGCTATGGCTGGTGGCTGATGCAAATAAAGATTCATTCATTCATTCTTCCTGATTTGTATGTGGGCATGTTGCATCGACAACATCTTCCAGTGCATTCACCTGTCACTTTCCTTACTGCATAAAAGTCTGGTGGGGAGATGGGAGTTTGTTGTACAAGAGTGAATTTGTCTTCATGTGATTTAATTCCACCCAAAACCAGCAACCGTCTCGACATGCCCTCCGTATGTGTATTGTAGACGTTAGAATGAGTTGCCTATTCCATTCAAACACTGTCCATTTCTTTATATGAAACATTTTTGAAGGATGCCAATTTTTGTTCAGTTTCTCGACTTAATGTGGCTCTTAGAGACTGTGGCAGGTAGACCAAGGTTCCTGTCCATTTAATGAAAAGGAAACCACATCTCTCTGCTTTATGAAACTCTTAGAAATCTCAGCACGTAAATGGCGTGTTTGTCTAAAGTGGATAAAGTAGGTAAGGGATTGCAGCTTAAGCACGAGACATACACTGGAAAATACTCTGTTTTGATAATCCCATCTGCCTTCTGTCCGTATTTATGGTTTACAGTGCAATCCTAAGCATGTTTACTAAGAAACAAGTCCATTGTATTCCATCAGCTTTATTCACAAATAAATATGCATAGGATTATGCAGTTTGAACTTTTATTATCTTATTTCTGTTGGCTCCATAGGTTTTTCTTTCAAGTGCTATAGTATTCTTCACTGTTTTCACTACAACAGAATAGCTGTAGAATGTGGCACTGCGTAATTCAGCTGCCTGGAAATATCAGCTTTTCTTTTTGTTATTTTTGAACGTGTTGCCAATATACGCTTGACCGTGACTCGTTCTGCCTGGACACTGAGGTCCAGTGCTGAGGGCCTTCTGGTGGTTCCCTCGCTGTGAGAAGCCAAGTTACAGGGAACCAGGCAGAGGGCCTTCTTGATAGTGACACCTGCCCTGTGGAATGCCCTCCCACCAGATGTCAAAGAGAAAAACAACTACCAGACTTTTAGAAGACATCTGAAGTCAGCCCTGTTTTAATGTTTAATTGTATTTTAGTATTCTGTTGGAAGCCGCCCAGAGTGGCGGGGGAAACCCAGCCAGATGGGCAGGAGATACATAATAAATTATTATTATTATTATTATTATTATTATTATTATTATTATTATTATTAAAGATGCTGAGTAAGACCTCTTGTGGTGAATGGGGCTGAACCAGGGGTGGAGGAAGGGGGGTGCGGGGGTGCGGGCCGCCCCGGGTGTCACCACTGAGGGGGGTGTCAAAGAAGAAGAAGGAGAAGAAGAGTTTGGATTTGATATCCCGCCTTTCACTCCCTTTAAGGAGTCTCAAAGTGGATAACATTCTCCTTTCCCTTCCTTCCCCACAACAAACACTCTGTGAGGTGAGTGGGGCTGGGAGACTTCAGAGAAGTATGACTAGCCCAAGGTCACCCAGCAGCTGCATGTGGAGGAGCGGAGACACGAACCCGGTTCCCCAGATTACGAGACTACCGCTCTTAACCACTACACCACACTGGCTCTCAAAATGCCAGGCGGCACTTACCAAGGGGCCTGCAGTGTGCCCGCAGGCTCTGCACTGCCCCAAACAGCCCGCCCGCTGCCTCCCCCTCAGTTGTAGGGCAGCTGAGTGGGAGGAGGCAGGCAGACTCCTCGGAGGCCCCGCGGAGCATCCTGCCTCAGCTTGCTGGCCCTGCCCCTGGATGAAGGGCACACACGCCGCCCCAGGCGCCCGATTGGCTTGCGTCACCACTGGGCTGAACTTCAGTATCCTGTACAGTTGCTTCCTGTGCCCCAAGGACTAAGCAGAAGCTCAACAAAAAACGATTCACAGAGAAGAAATAAAATAAAATAAAATTTGTAAAATAAGAGGAGCCATGCACCTTGGCCCAATTTGCATAAACTGTACAGTGCACAGAATCCGGTTGTATTGTAATCAAAGTGTTGAGATTCTTGCATTGCAGGGGGTTGGACTAGAGAACCCTCTGGATACCTTCCAATTCTACATTCTATGATTCTAAGTGGGGGGGTTTTAGCTGCAAATTATGCATAGTGCTAGCATGTAAATCTCCAAAACTGTCGTGCCTTTTACCATACAGAAGCCTTCATTACCCCTGGATTTGTCATGAGTAATGATTTCCATTTTCTGCTGTGGAGCCCTTTGGAAGCGTGTGGGACTCCAGTTTCTGTACATGCATTTAACATGTGAGGCCTCCCATCACTTTTAGGAATCTGATTGATTAGGATGTGAGACAGGCCCTTTATCTGTCCCAGCATACAAGTTGTGGAACTCCCTCCCTAGAGAAGTTTGTTTAGCATAATTCTCTTTTAAGCTTCTGGTGGGCTAGTAAGAACTTTTTTTATTTTTCCAAGCTTTTGTGGATTAAATTTCCTTGTTTTGTTGTAATTTGACTTTTTTAAAAAAAACACACACACCCAAAAAAACCCCGCATTTTGTGTATTTCTGAAAGACCCTTTGAGTTTATTTTGTAAATAAAAGTAGGAATACTTGGCCAACAAACAAGTGGGACCAAATAGCATTTGCTTTTATAGCAAAGATACACTTGCATAAAACACTTGCATTTGCCTCTTCATAGTTTTCAGTTTTTCATAATTGTTGAGTGTTCAATGTCAAAGCAATTTATTAAGGTTGAAAGCTAGGGAAGATATTGTCTCCGGGGAACATGCAATAGTAGTATATGGTTCAGAAAACTACAAGGAAATTAGAAAGAATTTGCAAGTCTAAAATTCTAAACTCCCTCCATATCCCTTCCTAGATATAAAGACCTAATGCTGTCTTAATAATGGTATATTCTCATTTTCATTCCCCATGTCAACTCAGCAACCTGTCATTGAGACATGACTGTCATATAATTCCTTGTTCATGCATTTTCATACACAAAACCCCCTAAACTTATAGACAAATAGGTTCATAGAATTGTAATGTTGGAAACTGTGCAACCTTTTCTTCGCTTCAAGTGCTCAAGTCCATTTTACTCAAAGCTTAAATGATAAAATGAAAATATTTTAAGAACTAGCCTGACATACTTCATTAATTTGGAGTTGCTTTCTTTTTTAGAGCTTTTTTAATTTCCATGTCAACACAGCAATGGCAGGATAAGATTGGAATGGATGAGATTATAGCATGGTCAGAGGTTATACAAATGAATGCCAATAATTTAGAAACAGAGTTGATTTTTTGGCACAGTTCTCCATGTAGAATTATTGCGATTTTAACCTCAAGGATCTAAAAAGAGAGAAAGGGAAACAGTTTTATACCAGTCTGTTCCTAATTAGGATTATGCAATGTTTGCCCATGATGTCTTTGCTGAGATGCATTTCACATTTCTGATAATTATATGTTTACAACGGCACTACAGATTAACCTAATTTTTCTCTAAACCAGATTAAAAGTTATAATTGTTCCTAAGGAACTCTTTCATCACATGGCCAAAGTAACACCTCTGTGGTTTAGCAGGTTCTATTATCATGTAGAAGATCACATTATAAATGGCCTCAGTCCAGTATACCTGAAGGAGCGTCTCCACCCCCATCATTCAGCCTGGACACTGAGGTCCAGCACCATGATCCTTCTGGCAGTTCCCTCACTGCGAGAAGTGAGGTTACAGGTAACCAGGCCGAGGGCCTTCTTGGTAGTGGCACCCGCCCCGTGGATGTCAAGGAAAAAGACCTGTCCCATCAGATGTCAAGGAAAAAACAACTGACTTTTAGAAGACATCTGAAGGCAGCCCTGTTTAGGGAAGATGTCTGATGTTTTATCATATTTTTAATATTCTGTTGGGAGCTGCCCAGAGTGCCTGGGGAAACCCAGCCAGATGGGTGGGGTATAAGTAATAATTGGTTGTTGTTGTTGTTTGCATAGGCAATATCTTTGGTTCAGTTCCTGACATCTTCAGTTAAGCACAAAGGATCTCAAGAAACATGACCTTTAATCATAGAGAACTGTTGCCACTTAGGGCTAGGTAAACTAGCGTTACTTGAGCTGAACAACCAATCATTCAGTTCCGTTCATCAGCTTAGTATTTTTAGCTAGACACAAGGCCGGCATGCTAATAGATGGTGATCAAATGTTCAGATCAGAAGTGGGAAATTACAATTAGTGACATTCTCTAATAGGAAATTGTCTCAGGCTAGCTAGTTGCAGGGCAATGATTTAAACTTGCATCTTGACATCAAACTAGGAAGTGCTTGTGACTCTATAAACCAAAGTTGAAGAATGTATATATTGTAAAATGCTGCCATTCAGAAGGTTTTTCCCCCCTTCTCCTAAATGTTTATGTGAGAGTCTATTAAGTTTCTAATGTAACCCTGGTGACAAGGTGACAAATCAGCCTTGACACAGACATCAGGAAAATTACCACAGTAGCTTATAGCAAGAGAAAGGAAAACTGCAATGTAAAAGATTCAATTTCCTGGCTTCTGAAGGATTTTGGTAGGTTGAAGCCAATCTATTTTTGCTGAATTGTGTGTATTCCCAAAGCTTGCCAGATGCTGGAATGAACAAGCAAGCAAGAGGCAGGTCCCTGGAGATAAAAAGTTCTCAATACAGAAGGGAGGAATGTGCCTGCTGTAAACAGGGAATTAAAAAAAGAAGTTGGTTTTGCTGCAGTGACAGGGCATGTGTGTGTGCGCGCTTGCTTGCTTGCTTGCTTGCTTGCTTGCTTGCTTGCAAGAGATATCTATCAAGAGCGATGTGCAAACGAATGTTTCTTTTCTTATATTTAGTAAGTTTGAAAAATTATTAACCATCCTCACAGTGGAATCTGAAATTAGGGATGTTGCAGAACTCTGCCATTGCAACACTTCTGCAGTAAATGAGGCACTAGATTTTTTTTTATTTTTATAATGACACACTAATTTTGCAATTAAACAACCAAGGACACTGCTGGGACCGCTTGGGCTTTGTTTCGGACCACCTTTGTCTATCCCACTTCCAACACCCACTGCCTGTCCTCTATTGAAACTAGGATAAAAGGTGTAGAAGAGCAGTTCCTTGGCCACACTGGTCCCAGTCTGTTTGCTTGCTTGGAAACAACAGGGCCGCCAAGCTATCTCAGCTTTAAACAAGGACTCAGAGTCACTTGCATTATGGTGATACGAGTGTCTGTGGGGACACTGGCAAGGGAGTAGCAGGTACAGCTATGAATACTGAAAGCTGCCTTCAGCATCAGTCAGGTCATAGGTCCACTTAGTCGTTGATAGTCTACACCGATGGACAGTGGCTCTCCTGGGTTTCAGATCAGTTCTTTCTCACCCTTGACTGAAAATGCTAGACATTTAATTTGAGACCTTTTTGCATGCAAGGCATGTGCCTTCCCACTGTGCCTCAGTCCTTCCCAGTACTGTTGTCTGGCTGAGAACTACGGCTGCTTTTGCAAGGCAAAGGCAAGGCAAAATGGGTACTGTGTTTCTCCGTTTCTCCCCAGTGCCCACCCGCGTGATACCCATTCTCTCACTATCAGTGGGAAACTTGTGATAGAAGTAGGCTGAATTCAGAATATGTTTGAGGCTTTCAAAAAAAACACCAACCTTATCAGAACTCGTTATTATTTTCAAATATAAAAAGGACCACTAGAGCTTAATCGTAACACCTTATTTTATAACATTCAGATCTGAATAATATTCAGATCTGAATATCCGTACAGGCATAGATACAAAGACCCAGAGAACACGTACTCCATTAAAAAATTTTTTTGGAAAGATTAATCACGCTGCAAGAATAAGTAACCACTGAAAAATGACTTACAAAACAATAATTTAAGTTATTGTCTACTTCATGGAAATAACAATATTTTATTGATGAAATAGGGATGGCCTCATTTAACAATTTCCACATTCTTAAAGTTCTAGGTGATAGATTTGAGATTATCAGATGTTATTATCCAATGATATCCAAATTTACCAGTCATAAAATTAGGCAATTGTGGTTTATCAACTTATTTGAAACATTATTAAATAGTTTGATAATGATGTCTGTTGGATGGATGTCATTCTTAGCACTGAAATCACTCTGCCTTCTGACTTTTACTTGCAGAAGCTGCTCCCCATATAATCCCTCAGGGAAACCTTGCATTATCATGTTGTTTCTCCTGCTTACATTTTACAAATAATGATAATGCTTCTTTTCCAGATCATCCAATTTATTTTGCCGTTTTCTCTTTTAATCTTCAGCTTACTTATCTGATATATCGAATTTTCTTATCACTATTGTGTTCTGCCAATTTTAGATAAAAGATTATTTTAGTCCTTCCAATGCAGTTGTAAATGTAATCATTATTGTTGTATGCGTCTTTTCATTTGACCTGCAATGAAGTTGAGCAGCCTTTTTGTCAGGAAACTATTCCGGATGCATCTTTCTTCATTTCCCCTGCCATTAGAAAGTTTAAAGATGTCCAATTAAACTCAGTTCGGGTCACAATACAATCAGTGAATCATTCACCAACTCAAAAAATAAAACGTAATCTATCTGTTCTGATTATGTTAATTGGACTAAGCACAATAGACAAACCCCTATCATCTATCTATCTATCTATCTATCGTCTATCTACCTATCTATCTATGTATCTATCTGGGGTTCTAAGCAACATGCTGTGTTAGAGCAGAAGATTGTGGTATGGATTCAGAGTGGTCCTGTGCAAGAAGAATGATGCTTCTGATTGTGCAAAGCAGCACTGCCAAAGTCCACACCCAATGCAGCCCCCATGGACCCTCCTTTGAGGAAGGCTGAAAGGGGCAGGAGTGGGAATGAGAAGCTAGGAAACCTCTGTTGCTTGAACTCGGTTGCATGAACTGAGTTCCACTTTTTCTTTGGATTCAACCCATAGTGTTATATTGAGAGATGAAGCATTTCTTGGTACCTGTCGTTCCTGTTACTCCTAATTCCACTGCACATTTATTTTTAAAAAATCATATCAATGTTTGTATGTAAATACATATTCGAATACATGTGTTGTCTAAAAATACAGATTTTAAAAACATATAATAACTTTTTATTTTTATTTTTAAATTTTATAGCTCATCTATAATACATAAAGACCACCCACTTAAATTACAATAAATTAAAAGCAACGTGGTTGTAAATAATAATAATAATAATAATAATAATAATAATTTATTTGTACCCCGCCCATCTGGCTGGGTTTCCCCAGCCACTCTGGGCGGCTTCCAACAGAGATGAAAAATACACTAAAATGTCACATATTAAAAACTTCCCTGAACAGGGCTGCCTTCAGATGTCTTCTGAATGTAAGGTAGTTGTTTATCGCTTTGACATCTGATGGGAGGGCATTCCACAGGGCGGGCGCCACTACCGAGAAGGCCCTCTGCCTGGTTCCCTGTAACTTGGCCTCTCGCAGTGAGGGAACCGCCAGAAGGCCCTCGGAGCTGGACCTCAGTGTCCGGGCAAAACCTTTTATTCCAGAAGCATTGAGTAAAAGTCAGTTTGTTGGTTGATTAACTTGTGCTTTTTATGTTAGTTTGATCATTATCACAATAGGTCATTTTCCCCCAGCCCAAGCACATTCAAAGAGCAAGGTATATTGATCTCCAGAA
Organism: Podarcis gaigeae; assembly: GCF_964106915.1. Lineage (NCBI taxonomy): Eukaryota > Metazoa > Chordata > Lepidosauria > Squamata > Lacertidae > Podarcis > Podarcis gaigeae. The sequence continues at coordinate 11,827,227 of NC_139694.1, read as the reverse complement.
TATAACTGGAAGTTTCAAGAGAGCATGACCCTTTAATGTGGAGATTCTAGAGGTGGAGGAAAGCCCATTAATGCCAAGGGAGAATTAGGAAGCATGAACCAGAAATACAAAACAGCACAACTTGTTATTTGTTTTCCTTCAATTGAATGTTGTGAGAATTCTTCAGTGAAAAACTGCCTATGTGAGAATGGTACTCTGTGTTGTCAATTTGATGAGTGAGTCAGGTGTGGAATGTCAATGTACTCAAGGAAAGAAAGAGACGCAGCTGAAATGTGCTTGGCCTTTTTTGTCAGATGTTGCACTAGGAAATGTGAGGCAGAAAGAGTTACTGCCACATTGGTTTGGCTGCTCTATCAAAATGCTTCCTGTTTCAGGATTCCTGTGGTGCCTTGAGGAAAACTTCAGGAAGATGCCTCACCTGAGCAACACACATACACTGCAAACCGTGCATGGCCCATAACTACACACACACACACAAACAAACACCTGCAAGTGTGGTCATCCCACACATGTACCCCTAAGCAGCAATTAGTCTTGAAAATGGAGTTTTCACATTTTCCAAACCTTTTTTTTTTTGGCAGGGCTGTGATCTTCCTGAAGAATACAGCTGGGGAGGCAAGAAATTACCTTCCATCTCTGGTTGCAATCTCCAGGAAGCTCACCAACTCCACAACAGTTAGGGCTTTTTAGAAAGCCTTCCACTAAAGCCAATATAATGTTTCTTACAAGCCTAATTGCAACTGGTGAGCACTAAGGGGTGGTTGTGGAGGAGTCCCCAGATGTAGAGGGAAAGGTTAATGCTTCCCTCAGGAGCTATGACTCCCCTCCATCCCCAAAAGAGCCTCCCACCAGCACCATTCACTTTGGGCTCTTCAGCAGCACCCTGTGCAACACTAAAATTCAATGCCCCCCTACCTGTGTGGTGTAGTGGTTAAGAGCGACAGGCTTGTAATCTGGTGAACCGGGTTCGCTTCCCTGCTACTCCACATGCAGCTGCTGGGTGACCTTGGGCTAGTCACACTTCTCTGAAGACTCTCATCTTCACTCACCTCACAGTTGGTTGTGGGAGAGGAAGGGAAAGGAGATTGTTAGCCACTTTGAGACTCCTTAGGGTAGTGATAAAGCGGGATATCAAATCCAAACTCCTCCTCCTCCTCTTCTTCTTGCACTCTATTCTACAATATGGTTGTGACGCCCTCTGCAGTGTAGCGCCCTGTGCAGCCGAAGCAGTCGCACTACCCTAAAACCAGCTCCGCACCGTTATTTATAAGATTTCCTATTCTGCCTTCACCATAAGGTCCCAGGGCAGGTTAGAATGTTAGAATAGACCATTATCAAAACCAATAAAGACCATTGCACTTACGAAACGAAAAAAAAACTGTCCGAAGCGGGAAAAGAACAGTATAAATAAAACCTTACTGTCAGATGCTAGGCTAGGGTAAATATGTGTGTCTTCAACTAGTATTGAAAGAAATCTTCAATTGGCTACGGTAGGAATATAGCCTTTAAAAACCATCAGTTGAGCCATGGAGGTAAAGGAGGTTAATCCCCATGCCACTTGCCCCATCACCTGAATTGTGGGGGCCCTGTTAGTCATTTAGTGTTGCAGTGCTGTGATTGGCTCTGTTAAAGTGGTGTGGGAGAAGATGTTTCTGCATTGAACTTGATGCATTGTAGGCCACCTCATTTATCAGTATAATGCCACAATAGCCAGGAGTGCATTCTAAGGAAGCTTTAAGATTTTGATGTCTTCCAGGTCTGCCTATTTTCAGCCATTCAGTTGATGAAATTATACCGGCAGTGCAGATATGCCAGGATAAAGTTGCCTTAGTTGTGTACCTTTGGCATAGTATCCCCAGTAGTGGCATATCTCCACCATGCCGGGAACATACCAAAAAATCCTAAAACATTCCACCCCCCATAATTGAACATTGCATTGTGATCCGATTCATTAAGGAGATATTTATCTTTTATTATTATTATTATCTTCAGTCCCACCCTAGCATATTAGGGAGGATAACAGCAGTTTGCATATGAATAAGCGGCAAACCAGATGGGACATTGGAGATCTGTGAACAGCTGTCTTGATGAGAGCTGAGTAGAAATACTCTTTCTGCAGAACATCCATTGAATTTGACAGTACCGCCGAGACCACATAACACTGGTCCTGAAATACCTACATTGGCTCCCAGTACATTTCCAAGCACAATTCAAAATGTTGGTACTGACCTTTAAAGCCTTAAACGGCCTTGGCCCAGTATACCTGAAGGAGTGTCTCCACCCCCATCATTCAGCCCGGACACTGAGGTCCAGTGCCGAGGGTCTTCTGGCGGTTCCCTCCCTGCGAGAAGTGAGGCTACAGGGAACCAGGCAGAGGGCCTTCTCAGCAGTGGCATCTGCCTTGTGGAACGCCCTCCCATCAGATGTCAAGTAAATAAACAACTATACGACTTTTAGAAGACATCTGAAGGCAGCCCTGTTTAGGGATGTTTTTAATGTTTGAAGTTTTATTCTGTTTTTAATGTTCTGTTGAAAGCTGCCCAGAGTGGCTGGGGAAGCCCAGCCAGATGGGCAAGGTAGAAATAATACATCATCATCATCATCATCATCATCATTATTATTATTATTATTATTGCTGGCCTTCCTTAGTCTTCAACAATATGCATTTACTATCTATTTACCTTGATACACAATATGTATCATACTCTATAACTTAACTTCCAGTCTTTAGCTTCTGCTATACATCGCCTTGCCAATAAAGGTCTGTATAGTTAAAGCTATGGTTTTCCCAGTAGTGATGTAGGGATCTGAGAGCTGGACCATAAAGAAGGCTGATCGCCGAAGAATTGATGCTTTTGAATTATGGTGCTGGAGGAGACTCTTGAGAGTCCCATGGACTGCAAGAAGATCAAACCTATCCATTCTGAAGGATATCAGCCCTGAGTGCTCACTGGGAGGACAGATCGTGGAGCTGAGGCTCCAATACCTTGACCACCTCATGAGAAGAGAAGACTCCCTGGAAAAGACCCTGATGTTGGGAGAGATGGAGGGCACAAGGAGAAGGGGACAACAGAGGATGAGATGGTTGGATAGTGTTCTCGAAGCTACCAGCATGAGTTTGACCAAACTGCGGGAGGCAGTGGAAGACAGGAGTGCCTGGCGTGCTCTGGTCCATGGGGTCACAAAGAGTCGGACACGACTAAACGACTAAACAACAACATTCGAATGGCAAGAACTGAGAGGCTGGAGACAGAAATGTGCCTAGGAATAAACTAGCTGGCACACCAATCTTAAACTGTGAGTCTGAGATATCTATCCGGGTGGATATCATCTTGTACCAGATTAAAAGAATCATTGTTATTTATCCACACTGTCCAGTTTCTTTGGTTTTTGTATTTAATTATTGTTTAGCTTATGTAATGTGCAATAATACTATTTGTAAGCTACCAGATCATGATTGCACAGCTTCTGTCTGTTTTTTCCCCAGACGAACCATCTGCATTTGGTTTCTTTAGACCAGATTAAAGTAATTCTCTCTTTACAAGAGATTTATGTACAAATTGCTTGCTTTGGTGAAGATCAGTCATGAAGGGACAATTGCAGCATCTACTTCATAAACAGGAACTCATGATAAAGAGCTCAACAATAACAAAAATCTATGTTTCAAGCTCACATAAATCAGAAGGTCTATGTTGCAAACCTCCCAAGAAAGGACAAGCAAATTGAGGCAGGATGGGTCATTCCACGGCATGCATTTGGATTTCATGCACCAAGAGTTTAATCTAGGTATGGACATGCATCCTAAGGCCCCCATGGAGTGGAACCTCACCAGATTGTCATTTTTCCTCCTGAAACAAACAAACAAACAAACAAAATCTGAAACATTTAACCGGGGAGGGGGTTAAATAAAAAAAACCCATGCATTTAGTGAGGTTGAAATGTCATATCAAAACAAATTCAAACTTTTACTTGGCAGTTATTTTTATGAGAATACTTGTAAATATTTTAAAACATGACAGCATAATAGCACACCCATTCCTCACATTTAATTTGAACACACACACATCCCAAAAGTGAAGGCACTGAAAACTGTTAGCAGACTAATTCTGGTGAAGATCTGTGTGCCTCTAAATATATGCATATCCTGGGAACAGTCACTTTAAAAAGTTTATTGCAAGTTTGATTTTTATATTAGACTGGCACTGTGTGCATTCTGTTTGTGAAAATGTAGTCACCTGGTTCTCGATAAATGGTGTTGTCAACCCTCTTCGAAATAATGATGACATAGCCCAGGAAATTCTCAGTTGCTCAATTGTGTGGGTGAGGTGGGGAGGAATGCCATGAGGAAGGAGCGATTGGACAGAAGGATAATTCTTACTGTAATAAGCCAATATATGTTGAGTCTGAACTGGGTCAAATTATCTCATACTGCCCAAAGACTTTGTATCAAATTCTAGTCTTCCCAGTATGACTACTGGAAACCAGGCCGACCCAATACATTTTGGCTTCTGGGGCGAACCACGGAATGGCAAGGGAAGAAGAGGTTAGTGAAGATCTACATGAGGAACAGCAGGGGAGGGGGATAAAGATCTACATTGGCATCTTCCACCCCTGTGGATGCTGCTGCCTGAGGCAGTCGCCTCACCTTGCCTCATGTGTGGGCCAGACCCTACTGCAAATGTGAACTGTTCTACACAAGGTTATTCTGGCTGGTTATTTTTAAGCAGTATGAGATAGCTGAAGGAAATTGGCAAACCCCCAGATAGTCTGCAATAATGAATTGAAAGCTTTGTGTTTTATTAGTTGTGAGTGCTGGATAATTATGTGGTTAAGATAATGCCAGCATAGGAATCATTCTGTAATAACTATAAGCAGAGATACGTGGAAGATAAGAGCATGAACAAGCATGTGATTTGTCTAGACAGCTCTTGTTACTTACATTCTGTTATTGCAACAACAACAAAGGTGTTTGTCAGGGTAGTGGAACTGTCATAAAAGCAGAAAGCAGTCATAAAATGTGTTTGTTTCTCAGACCCAAATAAGACCATTTATTATAAATGTATATATTAAACATGTTCAGAAAACCATACAGTTCAGGTGTTTCCCAGGATTGTGCCACTTTAGAATTCAGCTGTAGAGTGTGGAGGAATGTTCTCCCAGGTCAAAGACTCATGGGAAGGCTAACATTTCAGGAACATGATAAAATCAACGCAACAATTTTTGAATTGCACTGCAGCAATTCATGAAGACCGCAAAACTAGAATTGGGATTGGCTGTGTCACTGAGTTCTTCAGTGAGTTCCCCTTGCAAAGGGAGGCCTGCTCAGCACTTCGCATTCAGCTTATTGGTGGTGCTTCAATCCGTTGCCCACGAGCTTTTTTGCAAGTGCTGCATTCCACTTCAAAGTGTCCCATTATCTGACATCATGTGATTGACAGCATGGCAACACGCTTGTCAGATTTGGCCTGCAAGTGGAAGGAGAGGATAAGGATCTGGTCCACTGGTCAGATCTAGTTTCCCATGCCATGCATGAAGCCAAACTTTGGTTTAGCTTGGTGTGGCACAGCAGCAAAAAAAAAGTACTGGGGAGGAGCATAGTGACTGCAAACTCCTCTCCAGAAATCTGCACATTTATGCACTAGAGCTAAGACAAGGTTCAGCCAATATAAGAGAATTAGGCTGCAGTCCTTACCTGAGAATAAGCTCCATTGAAATGAGGAACTTGCTTCTGAGCAGACATGCAGAGGATTGAAAGCTTTCTAAATTGCTTATCCAAGAATATAATGCTTTATTTGCAATGTCAACAAACTCTCAGTCTTACAGACTAGGCCTTTGTCATGTGATCAGTAAATGAAGTTTGTGCAACATCATGGTGTTTGATTGCTTTAAAAAATAAAGAGAGAGAGATACCGCAATACAGTACACGATGGCATCAGTATAGACCTGTAAAATAGCCAAGCCAGGAATCATCATACCAGCATTTCTTGTATTATTATTTTTTTTGTTTAATTTTTAATTGGAAGTATTCCTCCCTTCCCCACCCTTCACCCCGGCCCAAAAAAAAAAAAAAAAGGTTCAGAAATGAATGAACCAACAATTCAATACTAGAACACCAGAACAGGCAACATCTTCTATTAACCTTAAAAAATAAATAAAGCTCACACCTGGAGGTATACCCAGATGTTGAGAAAGCAGCCTCTGCCCACTCCCACCCCCTTTCTCAAATACTTCACCCAAACAAACCGCCTTTCTTTTAACAGAGGCCAAGCTTTTAGGTGGGTCGTGATCTCGCAAGGCTGTTTCTCTCTTTTGTTGCTCAAGTCAAAGCCAATTTAATGGTGGCTTTTGCTTAATTAACATGCTAACCAGTGATTGTTAAGTCTGTGGGAGTTTTTTTGTTCTGCAGTGCTCTGATGCTGTAAGGTGGAAAGGCACCCGCTGGCACGCATTGCCTGTGCTTCCCCGGCGACGGCTGATTGAACCGGCGCCCGCGAATCCGACTGTACTTGACACAGTTATATTAAAAGGTCAAAGTAATTGCTGCACGGAGCCAAGGTCACGACTCAGCCAAAACGTGGTTGGCACAAGGCCTTCCTTTCATGCTCTGCTGGCTTCAGTAATCCCCTGAGGTTGTGGGTTCTGATTGCATTTCCAGATGGTCTCCTTTGGTAGGAACACCAGTCATGATCTGTCCAGAACAGGGGTCTGCAACCCGCGGCTCCGGAGCCGCATGTGGCTCTTTTACACCTTTGCCGCGGCTCTGGGGTGGATACTAGCGAGGGGAGGAGGCGCATTGTGCGCCCCAACACTCCCCACTGTGGTGGGCGCTGTACTGGCTGTGACGTCGCATGGGGGCAGTGTGTGCGTTAGTCACACACCGTCCCGACGTCACCTGCCCGCCCGTCCGCCCGCTACATTGTAAGCTGGTCACTGCATTGAAAGGGGGCATGTACGCTGGTCACTGTTTTGAAGGGGAGTGAAGAACACACACACACAAAAAGGTAACTTGTTAATTTAACGTTTATTTCTATGAGGAGGAGTAATTCTGAGGGGTCAAACAAAGAAATAATAATAAAAAGTGACAAAAAAGTTATTTTTATAATGACGAGTTTTGCGGCTCCCAGTTTTTTTTTCCTTCGGAAATGGGTCCAAGTGGCTCTTTTTGTCTTAAAGGTTGCAGACCCCTGGTCCAGAAGCATCATTTATGCTGACAAAGAGCAATGCAAGGAGGTCACAGTAGTGCATGAATTGCAGTGGGGATGTGAGCTGCAGCAAAACCTTGGCTCCTGGCTAACTATTATTCAGGAGAGGAGGCTGTGTTTGTTTAGTTTCCGCAAACAACAACAGGGAATATAAAGAGCAGTAATTGGTATTCCTCTAATTCTCATTGTTCATGCTTCTTCATTACAGAGTATAAGGGGAAGCGTTAAGACTCCAGAGTGTGCAGAACTCCTCTAGGAAATGTATCTGGCCATATTGGTAAAAGTGATACGTATCTGTCTGATATACATTTTGGATTTATTTATTTTTTTAAAAGAAATATTTATTGGTTTTAAAACAAACACGAGAACCATTAAACATTTATCCAGTACATTTGTTCTGTCTTTAGACATAAGTTCACACATTCAGTGTTCAAACCTATTACTTAACATAACCTCTCCACTGAGAAGATGGAGCAGTTGGTATAACAAAGTCTTGATTTGGGTCATTAACAAAGTTAAAGAAAGGAGTTCATGTTTCTTGGAATGTGACTCTTCGCATTACACCTTTAATGGCATTTTGTGTCTCGTGAGATGCTCAGACTTTCCTGCATCCCAGATACTATTTCCCCATATCTTCCGGAGTACTTCAGTCTGGTTCTTCCACTGCTGAGCTACCCCTAATCATACTGCGCTGAGTAAGACAGTCAGACAGAGAAACCAGTAGGAGAACACTTCAATCTCCCAGGACATTCTATACAAGATCTCAAAGTAGCTGTTTTACTACAAAGGAATTTCAGAAATAGACTGGAAAGAGAAGCTGCTGAATTACAACTTATCACCAAACTTAAAACCATGGAGAAACCTGGCCTGAACAAAGACCTTGGATTCTTATCTCATTATACATGACAAAGCCATTTTTCACCTTTTCACCCCTTGCTTCTCCCTGTAAGACCTATTGCAGTCGTTGTTAAGAGTCGTCAACAGGCTCATCACAGCTATCTGCCAACCACCCATTCCCACCACCCTTCTGAGTAATACCCCTCCCCACCTTCTCACTATATAGAAGGGTCTGGAAACTTCTGTTTCAGTGTATCTGAAGAAGTGTGCATGCACACGAAAGCTCATACCAAGAACTGACTTAGTTGGTCTTTAAGGTGCTACTGGAAGGAATTTTGTTTTGTTTTGACTATGGCAGACCAACACGGCTACCTATCTGTAACCAGTTCTCTGTGGTGCAGGATGGAGCCCAGGTCTAGGTCCAAAGATAGTAGGACCAGGGCAGGATTTGGAGAAAGAGGTTGGCTTGTAATTATGGGTATAATGGAGAATACTTTATTCCAAAAGTTTTTTAAAAACATGGGGACATTCGTATTAAATGTGAATAAATTAACCAAGTTTTCCACATCCAGTGCCAATCGAGGATGACCTTGAGTGAGGCCTCCTGTAAACTAGCAGAGATGGTTTTAAAGGAATAAAGTAGGCTGTTAGGGTTGTCATATGTCCTCTTTTTCCAGGACATGTCCTCTCTTTCATGGGTATGTAAAATGAAAGTCACCCATAGTTAAAAGTAGAAGTCCGCAGATGTGTCCTCTTTTTTGCTCTTCAGAATATGGCGGTATATCCGATATTGCTCAAAGTGAATACTGTAGTCAGAGAGATTACTGGGTCCTAAGAACCACATGACCAGAGCTCCATGCCCTTTGAGGAACAACATTTCTCAGACAACAACCTCCTCCATGACCCATGGCATTAGGATTGCCAAATAGCAGGGCTGTTGCACAAAAAACAATGTCATGTCCTGGTACCTTTTAACAGCAGCTCGATATGTGGGAATTAGCGGGTGAAGCTTTCCAAGGCATAGAGAGTAAGCACCTGCTAATTACTACAAGAACAAAGGACAGTTGAAAAGTTAGCAACCTTCAATAGCATCCTCTTTTGATGCTGGAACAACTTTCAGTTTGTGCTGTGGGGGATGCCTGCTGTTCAAAGGCGAAAAGCTTAACATCCACCTGGCTATGTCCACAATAGCTATTTTGGATACCATACAGAGTGTTTTATCTTTTTATACAATAAAAAAGCAAAATGCGCACTCAGAGTCAGACCAACAAGCAATAAATAGTTGCATGAGGAAGCAGACCTAATTAAAAAAAGAGACTTTCCTATATCCTAGCCTACTTCAAAGCAGCTCATCACATACTTTTTACATGAGTTATCCCATGAATACTTAGAAGGTCAGCTACAGAAAATAGCATCCTGTTTCTTTCTAAATTGGGATAATTAGTAAAAGGGTAATTAATTTATATACCCAAATCCCTGTTTCATCTCTTTTGACCAGTTTGCACAACATCACTGGCAACACTGGTGTCTCCCCCCCCTATATTTCCATAAGCTCAGCTGTACTAAAAGAAAACTTTATAATTATTCAGTGGAGGTGGTGTCTAAAAATAAATCTAAAACTAAAAATGGAAATAAATAGGTGCTGAGTTGCTTTCACACCAACCCTTCACTGGAATTGTCATTTGTGGTTCACTCACCTTTTATACAGTCAGGTGCTGCTGCCAAATTATTGTAGTCCACTATTTTCCTTGTTATCTTCTCATCTTATTTCAGACCAGACTTATAGCGAACTTTTTGTACAAACACAAAATGCAATTTCAGCACGATCCACCTTCAAATCTGAAGTGGTACACCTATGGTTCTGATGTTAATTACCATATTTTTCGCTCTATAAGATGCACCAGACCACAAGACACACCTAGTTTTTGGAGGAGGAAAACAAGAAAAAAAAATATTCTGAATCTCAGAAGCCAGAACAGCAAGAGGGATCGCTGCGCAGTGAAAGCAGCAATCCCTCTTGCTGTTCTGGCTTCTGGGATAGCTGCACAGCCTGCATTCGCTCCATAAGACGCACACACATTTCCCCTTACTTTTTAGGAGGGAAAAGTGCGTCTTATAGAGCAAAAAAATACGATATTCTTAGCATATTAGCATCTGGATTCTTAGTACAGGAAGCAAGCCCAACCGACAGAAATTAAGCCAGTTTATACCCTTATGCATGCTTACTTGGGAGTAAGTCCCACTGAGTGCAGTGAAGCTTGCATTCTAATTAAACACATTTTGTGAATTCTATGCACACAAAATTATACTGACTCCAAAATCGCACAATTCAATTCTGCTTTCCCCTGCAATCTTAAATAACTCTTCCAAATTAGGGATTTGCTAGTTAAGAACCTTGTGCGTGATAGCTATATCATGTTCAATTTGTTAGAAATGCTGTTATTTTCCAAGCAACAGCTGGATGCACACAAAAATAGTCATGCCCATAATGCATTTTTTTTTTATTGCTGAAATATCTGTTACTTAAGATTGCTTTCTGTCTGTTTTATAAACAGTGTAGAGAAAAGGGGTTTTTAATGCATGCTAACTGCACTTAATTGAACAAATTGCTGAAGTATCTATAATTTTCAGAGCTCTTAATTTTTCAAAGAAATAGGAGAGAAGACAAATTAAATCCTTGGTTAGCTTAAAGGCAGGTTCTAATTTTAATCTTTTTGTGCTATGAAATCTTAATGCTGGCTATGAATCAGCTTTATTTCCTATCTCAATTACCTGTCAAGAGCTTTTAAGACTGTATGAGCGAGACTTTTAATCCTGCAAGGACATGATTTTCATAGGATTCCTATTGGCTTCCTTGGTGTTTCCCACTGAACAATAAAGCTTCCTGAGAAGCTTTCTGCAAGTCAATTGGTGTCACCTAGCCTACATAGAATCATAGAATTGTAGAGTTGGAAGGGACCACGGGGGTCATCTAGTCCAACACCCTACATCACAGATTTGTTTTGAGAATAAAGGGATAATCTCTCATATGCTGTCCAAAGTTGCTCAGAGGAAGGGTGCGTTACACACTGCATAAAGCCAGAAGCCATCACCAAAATTTATTCTCTCATATCACTTCAAATATTTATCTGTGGTGAAAGGCAATGACTACAGAGGTGGCAAGAATGTTCTGCTTCCGACAGGTGCCACCTTCCAATCCACAAGTATTTTTTTGTTGTTGTAGAAAATACCACACCTTTTTCCAGCTGCTGGTTCTGCTCTCTGTGATAGCATCTTCTCCTGCCTTCCTTCTCTACAGATGGACTCTTTCCTCCTCCCCCCCCCCCCCCCGCCAAAAAAGATCAGGCTATTCCGTGTATTTAGAAATGTCAAAACGGTTTCAAGTTGGCTTGTTTCAAGGAGACCAAGGGCTAACATTAGCCACCATTTGTCGGTTTGTGTGACACAGCAGGCTGCAGTGGATAAGCAAAAATGCAACTGAAACTTCTGAACTCCTGGTATCAGCAGAGAGGGAAGGCTTGCCTCGACTTGCTCATCTCATTATTAAACTACAGTGGTACCTCTGGTTAAGAACTTAATTCGTTCCGGAGGTCCGTTCTTAACCTGAAACGGTTCTTAACCTGAGGTACCACTTTAGCTAATGGGGCCCCCTGTTTCCGCTGCACGATTTCTGTTCTCATCCTGAGGTAAAGTTCTTAACCTGAGGTACTACTTCCGGGTTAATGGAGTCTGTAACCTGAAGCTTTTGTAACCCGAGGTACCACTGTATGGTTTAATGCAGGGATCAGCAGTTGCTGCCCTGTAGACAGGATACAACCTCTTTGGTACTGGGCCTTGTGTATTCCCTTCCTTCACCCTCCTGTGTAACACAATTAGCAGAAGAGATGTACATGGGATCTCTTTTGCTAAGCTTAAGTGCTATGTGGGGGCAGATTTTGGAGGGGCAGGTGGCGAGGAGGCACTATGCAATTTGATCTTTCTAAAAAAGATTAATCCTTCCCTGTGCATTGATTCACCCACCCCACCCCCCAAAAAACCCCCTGTCCATATGGTAATTAGGCTTAGAAAAAAAGTTCCAGGGAACTTTTCCCCAAAACTTAATTGCACTGACAGGTGGGGGCATGCAAAGGAGGCAGCCAGGAGGGAAAAGGGGACAAATACAGAAAAGTAAAGCGTAACTATTAGGTCCAGTCATGATTGACTCTACTTCACTTTACTGGCTGAGGGAGCCAGCATACAGATTCTGGGTCATGTGGCCAGCATGACTAAGCCGCTTCTGGCGAACCAGAGCAGCGCACCAAAACACTGTTTACCTTCCCGCCGGAGTGGTACCTATTTATCTACTTGCACTTTGACGTGCTTTCGAACTGCTAGGTTGGCAGGAGCTGGGACCGAGCAACGGGAGCTCACCCCGTTGCAGGGATTTGAACTGCTGACTTTCTGATCAGCAAGTCCTAGGCTCTGTGGTTTAACCCACAGCGCCACCCGCGTCCCTATACAGAAAAGTAGGTGAGGAATAAAAAGACTGAGAAAGGGAGAGAAAGAAATGCAAAGAGGGTGACAAGGAAGGATGAATATGCCAGAGCAGGGATGGAGAGGCGAGGAGTTGTCATTGCCCCTGCCTACTCTTGCACCCATCCCTGTCCAATACAGCCCTCAGAATAGATGAAGCAATGTGAACTGTTCAGCCACTTTTTGAGTTCTGTATTTTTAAGGAAAAAAATGTTGCTTTCTGTTTTAGTAGTTGTTTGGACCAGGAGGTTTAAACTTTTACAGAGGGATGGAAAGTTCAACCCAGGAACTTGGGGTAGTTATGGGGAAATGGATCTCAAAGATTTAAGGGGGGAGGTGAGAAGCTTGACAGATTTGGAGAAATGGAAATCGCACCCTGCTTGGCCAAAGGAGGGGAGCAGAGAAAATTATGGGTGAATAGAGAAGACTTGGTTGAGAGATAAAGAAGAGAAGAAGAAGAGTTTGGATTTGATATCCCACTTTATCACTACCCGAAGGAGTCTCAAAGCGGCTAACATTCTCCTTTCCCTTCCTCTTCCACAACAAACACTCTGTGAGGTGAGTGGGGCTGAGAGACTTCAAAGACGTGTCACTAGCCCAAGGTCACCCAGCAGCTGCATGTGGAGGAGCGGGGACGCGAACCCGGTTCACCAGATTACAAGTCTACCACTCTTAACCACTATACCACACTGGCTCTCATAAAGAAGAGTAAAGTATTTTATAGCACACTTGCAGCTCTGTAGAAGAAAGAGAAGACCACAAATAGGCTCAGGAGCTGAAGTCGGAGCTTCTAATGTATAAGCACTGGCTAGGTTAGGAAACAGTCTTGTCTAGGTTTAGCTAAAGGTGCATTCCTTTGCTATTTTATTATTGTTTATTATATATTATATTATATTATTTATTATATTATTTATGGTCAGGGATGATGGGAATTGTGGTCCAAAAACAGCTGGAGACCCAGGTTTGGGAAACCCTGGAATACCGAGCAAGATAGACCAATGGCCTGACTTGGTATAAGGCAGTTTCGTATTTTCCTACCATAATGATAAAGGTTGTCTGCCATCTACACAGTGCCATTCTCAGAATATTTGACATTTGACCACAGTCAAATAATAAGAGAGTCTACCATCAATATTTGGCCAGCATTTCTATTTTAACATATTCTCAGATTAATAATAATAATAATAATAATAATAATAAATACTTCCATGCTCTTTCCAAAAGAAAATTGTTAAACGAAAACATCACCATACCCATTTTTTTTGTACCTCTTGTTTTCTGGGGAGAAACACAGCAATAACGCTTTAAACAGCTGTGGAAAATATTGCAGCTAACAAAGTAGTTCCACCTAATGGGTCTAGAGGGGCAGATTTCACCGTACATTGAAAGCAATAGGGTTTTACCATAATTATTGCAATCAAATTTGAAGGTACAATGGCATATAAAAAAACCACAGACACAAAGGACAAAGATTACTAGGAGAGAAAGAAAATAATCCCGGAGCACATGACATGTTACTTTTCTCTTCCATTTTATTTAATTGTAATTGTTTTTAAGATTAAACGCTCTCTGGGGACACAATCAGTTTTAAAATTGAGCTCGAAGGCAAGCAATTCTTTTAGACTATTTGTGATTCCAGGGATGTGACTATAATTTATCAGCTGAAGGGAGGAAAGCAAACTGTCCCTTGGTAATTAGGTCCTGGTGCAGGAGAAATATGTGATTTCCTTACTGTCCCATGTTGAGTGCCACAGGATTTTATTTTATTCTGTTTTTGTATTTTGTAAGGGCACTGCAGTGATAATAAATACAAATAATTGGCAGGTTGTTAAGGGAAGGAAGTTAGAGGGTCACTTGTTTTGGAAGCCTAAAATCGATTCTCTTGGGAGTAGCATTGCGCTGCCTGATTCAAAAGTAGCCCATCTGTTCTAAAGATCTACAGGTGCAATTTGCAAACTACCTTTGCTTAGGGTTGCATGTATATTTAGCCGGGGAGAGGAACATAACAATCAAAACTGTAAATCAAAAGAAGCTGAATTCTGTGACATGCACAAATAAATTTGCCTAATTTGTTTTGCAGTGAAGTCTTCCCTCTGTGATTTATTATCCAGTTGAATAATTTCACGAGTGGGATGACTTCCACCTGTCTGGTGGGACTTCCCCTCTCCATCCCCTGCACACACCCTAGACCAGGGGTAGTCAACCTTTTTATACCTAACACCCACTAATGCATCTTTCTTGATGGTAAAATTTCCAGTGCTCGATGGAAGGAGGATTCAGCTTGTGCCATAGAACCCCCTACCGCCCACCTAGAATCCTGAAACACCCGCCAGTGGGCGGTAGCAACCGGGTTGACAACCCCTCCCCTAGACCATCTCCAAATCTGCTCCGAAGGGTTGGGGAGAAACCCAAAACAGAAGTAGTGAGGTGGAGGAGTGGAGGAAGGCCTGTTGTGCAAGCATAAGTCATGCAGTGAGATACTTACTGCTACTTTGGATACGCCTGTTGTTTTTGTTTTTGTCCATGGAGTTTTCTTGGCAGAGATACTGGAGTGGCTTGCCGGTTCCTGCTCCAGGTGGATCATGTTTAGTCAAAACTCTCCACTATGACCTGTCCGTCTTGAGTGGCCCTACACTTCATAGCTCATAGCTTCTCTGAGTTATTCAAGTCCCTTCGCCATGACAAGGCAGTGATTCATGGACTGCAAGAAGATCAAACCTATCAGCCCTGAGTGCTCACTGGAAGCACAGATCCTGAAGCTGAGGCTCCAATACTTTGGCCACCTCATGAAAAGAGAAGACTCCCTGGAAAAGACCCTGATGTTGGGAAAGATTGAGGGCACAAGGAGAAGGGGACGACAGAGGACGAGATGATTGGACAGTGTTCTCGAAGCTACCAACATGAGTTTGACAAAACTTTGGGAGGCAGTGGAAGACAGGAGTGCCTGGCGTGCTCTGGTCCATGGGGTCACAAAGAGTTGGACACGACTAAACATCAACACTTTGGATACAACCCTATATATTACATATATTTTCCTAAAGACCCCACCAAGCCTTCTTAGGGCTCTCCTGATTTCACTAAGCTTCACACACTTTCGCTATCTGAATGGCTAGATCAGGGGGTTTCCCAAACCTGGGTCTCCAGCTGTTGTTGGACTATGACTCCCATTGCCCCTAGCTAGCGGCACCAGTGCTCAGGGATCATGGGAACTACAGTCCCAAAGCAGCTGAAGAGACAAGTTTGTGAAACCCTGGATATGCTTCCTTTCCTTTCCTTTTATAATGAAAGTTGTGGTTGTCAGGCCAAATATTATGAGTTTTCTCTTGCACACAAACCTTGGCCGTCTTGTTAATACCAAAGTGGAGTCTATGAGAGGCTTGTGCAGGTAGAGCAGGCACCCCCAAACTCGGCCCTCCAGATATTTTGGAACTACAACTCCCATCATCCCTAGCTAACAGGACCAGTGGTCAGGGATGATAGGAACTATAGTCTCAGAACAGCTGGAGGGCCGAGTTTGGGGATGCCTGAGGTAGAGGGACCCTCTGCAATTTGCTGTAGAAGTTCCTTCCATTTCACATTTATTGCTATCTGGCAGACAAGCTTGAGCTGGGTTTTTGGTGTTAGCATAACATTTGGCAAAGAAATCAATAATTGCGTACAGTCTGAAGGGGACTATGTGTCCTTGTTCTACCTCTGCTTGCTTCTGTGTAGGCTCACATTTAGCTACGTCCATGAAACTTAAAAGCTTGCATATTTGCTCTCCAGCTGAAATAGTTTCAGCATTATCGCATGCCATCTTATCTACTTTGGCCTCTTTTCACAAAAGGGTATTTTATCTATTGTTATATCCTGTATCTGTATTATGGTGGAATAATAGTACCTAGCACTTCAGAGAGTTCAAAGCATTTCACATACATTTACTAATCTTTACAATAGTTATGCAGAATAGCCTAGCATTGTTATTTCCATGTTTCTGATGAGAAGCTAAGATTCTGATGGGGGAGGGGGACTGAGAGGTAGCAGATTGTCTGTAGTTACTTAGTGGATTTATAACAGGCAAATTTTGAATTGGGAATTTCCTGGTTCAAAGCTGTTAAAATGCCCCATCAGCTTCCACTGTATTCTAATCTACATGGTGCATTTGCTAATACCAGTTTTCTAACTCTGAAGAGCAATTGCACCGTTATGTTTCTCTTTGGTGAAAAATCACAATCAACAATGATATTCTGCCAGGTCGCTTTACCAGATCATTCATATTATAGTAACTTCTATCCCAAATAAATCATATGAAGAGAATACCGTATTTTTCCTTCTATAACACGCAGATTTTTTCTTCTAAAAAGGAAGGGGAAATGTCTGTGCGTGTTATAGAGCGAATGTGTGGTCCCTGGAGCCGAAAAATCATGCAAAAATCAAATCGCGGCGCTGCACGCTGCACGAAGAAACGAAACCTGAAAAGAGGAAGCGGCTGCTTTCCTGCATTCTGCCTCAGGGTCTTACTGCCCACCCACCTCTGTTTCGTTGCTGTGTTTGCTGAAACGGAACAAAGAGCAGGGAAAGCCCCTCCCCTCCAGGCAAGCTCCGGTGCTGCTGGGGGAGAGGGAGAGAGAGGGGGGAAGGGAGAGAGAGAGGGGGGAGGGGGAGGGAGAGAGAGAGGGGGGAGGGAGAGAGAGAGGGGGGAGGGAGAGAGAGAGGGGGAGGAAGGGGGGAGGGAGAGAGAGAGAGAGAGAGAGAGAGAGAGAGAGAGAGAGATGGCTGGCTTGGGTGGGGGGAAACTTTTGCCTTTCTTTCCTCCCTCCCGTTAAATCCCTCTCCTGCATTCTTAGCCAGCTGCTTCTCTGCACACCCCTCTAATGTCCCTTCTTTGTTTTTCCTTCGCTCCCCACTTAAAATGTGGTTACAAAGCATGGATCCTCAGGATCTTTGCATTGGGTCACCCCAAATTCACCATCAGATCACATAGCATGTCCATGGCTACAGCCTGCACCAAAAAAATCACGCACCCACTGTTGCCTGGGGCTGAAATGGTGCAAAAATGTGGTTAAAAAGCATGGATCCACAGGGATTCTCAGGATCCTTGCATTGGGTCACCCCAAATTCACCATCAGATCACATAGCATGTCCATGGCTACAGCCTGCACCAAAAAAATCACGCACCCACTGTTGCCTGGGGCTGCAATGGTGCAAAAATGTGGTTACAAAGCATGGATCCACAGGGATTCTCAGGATCTTTGCATTGGGTCACCCCAAATTCACCATCAGATCACATAGCATGTCCATGGCTACAGCCTGCCCCCCCAAAATCACGTACCCACTGTTGCCTGGGGCTGCAATGGTGCAAAAATGTGGTTAAAAAGCATGGATCCACAGGGATTCTCAGGATTTTGGCATTGGGTCACCCCAAATTCACCATCAGATCACATAGCATGTCCATGGCTACAGCCTGCCCCCCCAAAATCACGCACCCACTGTTGCCTGGGGCTGCAATGGTGCAAAAATGTGGTTAAAAAGCATGGATCCACAGGGATTCTCAGGATTTTGGCATTGGGTCACCCCAAATTCACCATCAGATCACATAGCATGTCCATGGCTACAGCCTGCCCCCTCAAAATCACGCACCCACTGTTGCCTGGGGCTGCAATGGTGCAAAAACGTGGTTACAAACCATGGATGCACAGGGATTCTCAGGATTTTTGCATTGGGTCAGCCCAAATTCACCATCAGATCACATGTCTGTGGCCACAGCATGAAGCACAAAAATGATACATCCACTGTTTCATTCAGAATGTTTTTTCCCTTGTTTTCCTCCTCTAAAAACGATGTGCGTGTTATGGTCAGGTGCGTGTTATAGAGCGAAAAATACGGTAAAATGTTTCAGGTGGCAGATGATCTGACTGCTTAGCGCGAAATGGTAGCATTAGTGTTCTTTCTAATATAAAGAAAATAAACCTTAAACACAGTTCCATGTATTAACCAAGGAAGTATAAGAATAAACACCATCTGGGTCTTGATTGGCTCCTGCGAGATGCTTATCTTAGATGGATTTATACATAAGCTCTTCTGGCAACAAAAGCTAGAGAGGTCTGACCTGTATCCATGCAGATCCCCCCCTAGCAAATGGTAGTCAAGAGTAAAAGGACATTAGTCTTGGACCAGCAATACCAAACAAGACTTTTCCTTTTTGCTGACCCCTGCTCTAGAGCATGACTAAGAAGCCTGCCTTGTTAACTTGGAAGCTTTTGAAAGATAAATCCCCAATCCATATGGGACAGGCAGCACTTGAATCATAAAGGTTGTGATCCTGCTCACAGTTATGAAACCCATGGAATCTAGGGAGATTTAAGCAGCTTAAATGTTACGCAGAACTGCCGTTTTGGGCTAGAATTAAAAACAGTGGTGCAGCTAAGGCTGGACTTTGAGAGGAAGCTCAGAGCTCTGCAGCACAAGAACCACCCAGGGAGCAGCAGCTGATAGGAGCAGTGGAAAACACTTACCGCATTGGCACCTGGTATGGCATGGGCACACTAGGGTGCACACTTCTTCTTTTGAAAAGCATGTTATTGGATTTCAGTATCACACTATTAAGATCATTCGATCAGCCAAGCAGTTTTGCTTGCCAGAGACTGGGGTTTCACCAATGCTTAGTCATGTGGTGCCCGATGTTGTTATATATTTGCAGTTACAGAAGAAGAAGAAGAAGAAGAAAAGGAGGAGGAGTAGTTTGGATTTGATAACCCGCTTTATCATTACCCGAAGGAGTCTCAAAGCTGCTATCAACCTCCTTTCCCTTCCTCCCCCACAACAAACACTCTGTGAGGTGAGTGGGGCTGAGAGACTTCAAAGAAGTGTGGCTAGCCCAAGGTCACCCAGCAGCTGCATGTGGAGGAGCAGAGACGCGAACCCGGTTCACCAGATTATGATTCCACCGCTCTTAACCACTACACCCTAGATGCTCATTTTATTGTTTTTACATACATACATACATACATACATACATACATACATACATACAAGTGTGTGTGTGTAATTCTTTCCTTTTTCAGGTCAGCAGAAGCACCTCTCATTTTACCCCTGAAGTCAGTTTAATCTATGAAACTGTATGTGCTCAGGGTATTCTTTTTTTAAAAAGCAAAGCATTGGCAGACTGTTTCTTTGCTTAATTTTTGCTGCATCATGGAACGTTGAAGGCAGTGCAAAGCACAAAATGGTGGTGTGGCAGAGAGAAGAGAAATGTTTTTTTTTTAACTTGCTTCACAAATGAAATAATACACATGGACATCTCAGTGCTCCCTGCCCTCCCCCACAAAAACCATTAAATCTAGGGGCCTAAAATCGTCTAGCTAAAATCACTAAGGTAGCTCTGTGAGCCTGAGGACTTTAGACAAACTACTTGCGAAATGGTGTGGGAGAGGAGGGTATATAAAACAATTCACTGTGCTAAAACAAGGCCACTTGTGAGAACCTAAGCAGCTATTTGGATCCTGTCTCTATAGTTACTGAAGTTTAAGTTAGTATGACATGTCTACTCAGAAGAGAACTCCCTTGACTCCAAAGAGAAATTGTGTGTAGGATTGCAACCTTGGTTAGTTAAACATTTAGTAAATTTCTTAGACAATTTCTAGTACATAGACCTGATCAGCACCATATATTCTCAGAAGAAGCATGGTCCTGGAAGACCTCCAAAGAATGCAAGGTCTGTCATTACAGCGATGACAATCATCTAAGGGCTAGTTAGCAAACATAGAGCAACTGCTAACAAGAACTGAATTCAGGTGTGTGTGTGTGTGTGTGACTAAATAAAAATTAACAAGGAAGAACAAGGGGAGGTGTTCATGTTGATTTCTAATTGTGTTCTAATGGTTCTTTTTTATTTCCTACATTGTATTTTATTGTATTACAGTTTGAAATCTATGGAATACAGTATATAATTAAAATAAAAGAAGAAATAAAAATACAATTAAAAATCATACAGCACCCAGCACAGCTGGCCCAGACTACCCCAAACTTTCAGTATAAGAGCATTACTTTTTGGTGCAGTATTGATCTGCACATAGGAAATGTTATATAAACCAGAATAGCTCTGTAGACTTCTGCCACTCTTGACATTACACCAACTCCACAGTGAAACAGCACCCACTGCCATTCCAGAAAAATCAAGATGTGCTTTATGTTGCCAGGATGCACACAAGGCCAATATTCTGGTACTAAATTAGGTTATGGATAATAAAATAGCAGCTAACGTATATGTGCCTGGAAGACGGTTCTTAAACATCCCGAAAAGCAATGATTTGGGGGAGCTTAATGTTTTGGGGGCACGAGAGGACGGGAAATTAGAAACATTTTACAGAGATATGAAAGGCACTTACATCCATTCACGTCACTTATCATCTCCCCTGAGCTTTAACAAGAAGCAAGGTTAACATTTGGTCATTGTTGTTGTTTTTAATGCAATTTGCCTCATTATATTACCCTGTTAAAATTAGATTCTTATAGCCTCCTTAGTGTGCAGCCCACTTAAGGGTTTTCTGTGGGCTTGGAAAGTAAAGGTGATATTAAGGGGAATCGCCAATCAGTATAATTATCCTAAATAATAGGGAAACAACTCATGCAAGTGATGATCTTTTACTCTGCTCCTTCTTAAATACAGTTCTGGCATTTATCTGCTCATGTTAGGAAAAATAGCTGCAGCTGCTCTGTAGAAGTTGGGCTTGTTTATTTCTCTTTTTCTGTTAATAGCGTCATCCCAAGGTATGTGGAGACCACAGGTCAGAGGCAAAGCGGATTATGTTTAATAAAATATTTTCCCCCCCCTACACATTTATTACTTAAGCTGAGAGTTTTATATAAGAAGAATGTCCCTGGCATTTTCAGAGGCCAAGATAGGAGACGAAGGACCCTGGTTCAGTCCCTGGCATCTTCAAGTACAGCTGAGAAGGACCCTTCTCTGCAGTCCTTAAGAGCTGCTGCCAGCCAGGGAGTGGGTATGCATTATTCAATATGTGTTGTCCCAGTTTGGGTCCTATATCATGACTTAAGTCCCTTTGAAAGCAATGAGATTTCTGTTAGTGAAAGGGGATGAGATAGGAATGACTAACCGTAGCCGGATTTGCAGCTTTATGTACATTGCCTGAGCAAAATATGGCATTCCCTGTTTAGTCTGTCCATTTCTGTGAATGCTATGCTTCATCCATTCATGTGGGCGTGCAAAGTCAGTGGTTTTATGTACATTCTTACACCCTTTGATGGTCGCGGCAAGCCATCCTACTGCCCTCTTCTTCTGCCTAGAACATTGAAAGCACCTAAGTTGGCTTTCAACTCTTAAGTGCAGTGCTTTTTTTCCTTTTAAAAAAATGTTTAGGGGTACTCTCATTTCCCTTTGTTGTTTAGTCGTTTAGTCATGTCCAACTCTTTGTGACCCCATGGACCAGAGCACGCCAGGCACTTCTGTCTTCCACTGCCTCCCACAGTTTGGTCAAACTCATATTCGTAGCTTCGAGAACACTATCCAACCATCTTGTCCTCTGTTGTCCCCTTCTCCTTGTGCCCTCCATCTTTCCCGACATCAAGGTCTTTTCCAAGGAGTCTTCTCTTCTCATGAGGTGGCCAAAGTATTGGAGCCTCAGCTTCACAATCTGTCCTTCCAGTGAGCACTCAGGGGTTGATTTTCTTAAGAATGGATAGGTTTGATCTTCTTGCAGTCCATGGGACTCTCAAGAGTCTCCTCCAGCACCATAATTCAAAAGCATCAATTCTTCGGTGATCAGCCTTCTTTATGGTCCAGCTTTCACTTCCATACATCACTACTGGGAAAACATCACTTCCATACATCACATACTCATATTGAAATACTGCCCCTCAACGAGGCCAAACTTAGATTAGCAAAATGTTTAGGGGCATGCGTACCCCTGCATCCCCCCAGGAAAAAAAGCACTGCTTAAGTGGAAAGAAAAACCCTCAATAGAGGCAACCACACACAGCACTACTTCTTCACCAGGGCACAGTGATCCATTTCTTAGGCTTTTGTCAGACTGCAACAGCACAGTGAGATTTGGGGATCCATTTTGGAAGGACTGAGCAACTGCTCAGGGCCTGCTTTCATAATAATAGCACTGCAGTTCAATGCATTCTGCAGGTGAATGATGATAAGTGCTTTTTATTTGTCTTTGTTCTGCTGCCTGTCAGTTTTACTTGTGTGTCCCTTACTTCTTCTATTATGAGAAAATATAACTTAAGTTTTCCCTGGTTGCCATTTCTACATCATCCATATGGTTCATAAAATGCATACCCTATCACATATATAAAAAAGATATAGCCATACAGCAGTGCTTACGACTGAACCGGGAATAAAATGGATTATTATTCTGTGTAAATGTGAGTATTGTAAACTGACCTAGACCCTAGAGTTCTCTTCTTTCTTTCTTTCTTTCTTTCTTTCTTTCTTTCTTTCTTTCCAGTGGCTGGAATTTTAATGGGTGGAGGATAATGTGCTAACAGGAAGGAAAATGAAAAGGGAAAGTATTTGTAAGGTACAGGAAATTCGTTTTTTGCTGTCATTTGCTTTAGGGATGGTTAGGGTTGAGTTGGCATTTCCTCAAAGACTCTTTTATGTACAGAGAAAGTGTCGAAATACATTTACAGCAAGGACGGCGCTTGCTTTTAGATTGCAAGCCATTTGTAACCCCTGGGTTTAGTAATTGCTGTTGATAAAAGGAGGTATCAAGGTAAACAGAGATCCATCACTACAGCAGCAGCATCCACACTGCTGCAGTTGAGCTGGTGGGAAGCTCTCTCTTGTTCAGGGTTGACTACCTGACCTATAGGAGCGATGCAGCAGCTGAAACACTCAGTATATTGAAATGCTTGCCCCCCTGTATCATAATCTGAGAAAAAAATTGAATTGTGTAACCAGGAGAGAGGGATATTTTTCAAGATCACTGGCAGTCATGCATAAGCCTCTTTCTATTGGGCCTATTTAGAACTGGATTATTTCTACTGCATATAATTGAGTTGTTAATTCTGGATGCAATTTGATTATTTTGTTTTAATTCTTCATTGCCATCAATATCCCTGCATTCATTCATTTACACAGAAAGGCGGTCTGTAAATAAAACTAAATTTTTAAATGTTGTAAATGTATGTAAATAATCCAGAAGGGAGCCATTCTCCAGTCCTGTGCCTGAAATGCAGAAGGCAGAAGATAAGAATAGAAGGCAAGGCTTGTAGTTTTTATATAATGTGGCCAATTTCAGAGTCATGTAACCCTCCTGGGTTCAGCAAAAGACCCATATAGTCTTGTGTCCTTCTTCCTACAGCAGGTGCATTGAAAAAGACCCATAAGTAGGGCAGAAAGGATGCAGCTATTTCTCAGTAGCTGGTAATTCAGAAGCAGAGAGTCTCCGATTCCATCTGATATGTAAATAGTGAACCCATTCTCCATGTGTGGATCCTTATGTAGTCAGCAGGCACCAACAAATTTTGCAGAAATTGCATTCTCACAGGGCACAGCATGATGGCTGACAGTTGGGGGGGGAGAGAAGAATGCAATGGAGAATTCTGGAAGAGGACATGGCTGTCCTCAGACACTTTACGTTTTCATCATAGGGAAGGTGCTCCAAAACTGATAATTTTAGCTGCAACCCTCCCCCTTTGTTTGTTTGGTTTTTTACTCTTTTTCTAGCTCTATAGCAACTTTCCCCCTTCGCCTGCCAATTGCAGGGTCTGATGCTGCATTTCCTTGTTCCATTCTGTGGCTGAAGAATACATACATGTGATACCAGGCTTGGCCCCAACTTCAGGTTCTTACCAGTATTTAAGGTACAAAATAGGTGTACTACTAGCAAAAATGGAAATTTATTGTATAGGAGAGGGAGATAAAGAGGCCCCAGAAAGAGCTCCTGGTCCTATAACTACAAGAGCTGCCTTTAAACACCTGTGCACATTTGTCTTTCATACTTCCCATGTTTCGTGCAGGAAACAAAAGTGTGCACAGTTTATGCAGTAATTTCCCACTTGGTTATACAGAGGATGCCCTCTGGCCATCCTGCATTACTGCACTGCCAACACCAGGTGGTGCTATATAAAGCTATTATGTCACCACAGCCCACACACCACTGTGCCACAAGTGCCCTTGGTTTTTGGTACAGTATTTCAATCTGGTAACCTAACTGAGACTGGATTTCTAACCCCACATACCCGGGAGTAAGCCCCATTGAGTTCTACTGCACTAACTTCTGAGTAGATGTGGTTGGGACTGCATCCTAATAACTTAGAAATGAAAAATTAAACAAAACAAAAAATGTATGCAGAACTTGCATTAAGTTCTGTGTCACTGCAAGTTTGGGATCATTTTTTGCACAGAATTCTAGATCCTATAGCTATAAGCTGCTCCATGAGTGCAGACAAAGGACAAGTATTTATTATACTCTGCAGTGTTTAACCAGTTGGGGAAACTGTCATGTGATCGAATTAAAATATATTCCTGTAATAATGAAACATGTGCCTCACTTTGGGCAAACATCTGTCTTTGTCTTAGGCTGGAACTATACATTATGCTCTCACTCTATTACTCTGTTTGCTGCTATTCGCCAGGGGAAACTTGGAGAGCACTGAAGCCACGTCAGTTTTTGAATGACCAGATATTACTGAGGAGATGGCGGAAATGAGATGCAGCGCTGCTGTTTTTTTTAAAAAAAGCAGCCAAGAATCGTCCACAGTGTCTAGTTCAAGGTGATATATACTATCTGTTGCCTTACTGGCAATGTTTAAAATAGACATGCTACAAAACCTGCTAAAGATTGTGACTTGCGATCCTAACCTCTCACCCCCATTGAATCCAACTTTCTTCTGAGTAGATATGGTTAGGATAAGGCTACCAATTATTTTTTTTATGAATCCGGGGACACTTTTCAACTTCAGTGGATTTTGTGTGGGGACTGATTTGTAAATCCAGGGACTGTCCGTCTGCTAACCTTAGTTACAGATAGGTAGCCGTGTTGGTCTGCCAAAAATCCTTCCAGTAGCACCTTAAAGACCAACTAAGTCAGTTCTTGGTATGAGCTTTCGTGTGCATGCACACTTCTTCAGATACGTATCTGAAGAAGTGTGCATGCACACGAAAGCTCATACCAAGAACTGACTTAGTTGGTCTTTAAGGTGCTACTGGAAGGATTTTTTTTGTGTGTGTGCTAACCTTAGGTTAGGATTGTATTGTGGCTGACTGCAAAGTTAGTTTTGTTTGTTTAGATTAAAAAAAGAAGAAGTTCCAAATAGAGTTCCATATAGATTCCCTCTCAAGTAGGTGTTAGTTTTAAAATATTTATATTATAGAAGTGGAAAGTTCATTATTCCTTACGAGTATTGCACAGGTCAACAAGTCTAACGCTGAGTGACTCACAGTGCGCGAGTGTCAATCTAGTTCAAAGTACTGTAGGGAATTTGTCATAAAGTATTCCACTGCGGTGTGAATAGATTAATTACTTAAGCAGAGATTCCCTCTTCACTTCAATTATATCATAGTAGAACACTTTGTACATCCAGTATGTATTCAGTGACATGAGCCTGGCTGCTTTCTTACTCTTGAACGTCCCTCCAATAAGGATCCACTCGACCACAGATTTCAGTGGCTGAAATCGTATCTAGAACTATGTAATCCATATTGGATCTTACAGCATGGTCATTTCAAGAGGGACTCACAGCAGTGCAGCCAGCCTGCAGCCAGCCTGCCCAAGATGGATCCCAGTCTTTCTTCCTCCTCCCTCTTCCCAGGACACCCTGCTAAAAACTCTTTTCCTATCACATCACACCCAGTTACCATGGCAACCTTCGAAATTCCCAGCCTCTGTTCACACCTCAGGACGGGGGGGGGGGGGAGGACAGTTCTTTTGCTTTGCCAATGGCTCTCCTTGCTGCTGTATTGTTTCTTAATGGCCCTAGCTTGGCCAGGCTGTTTTGCATAGACTAGCTCAAAAATTCCTCTGCAGCTTGTATTTCTCCCTTCACATCTCAAATAATCAAAATCCTACCATTTATTAATTTCTAGGATTTAGAAGGCCAACACCCCAAATCTATAACAATATATTTGTTGTGTAATTTCATTTCTGATAAAATTCCAATGATTATGGGAAGAGTGGACTTGGCTATGAAGTAAGCTGATTATGCAGAATATGTTGCTGGTAATTAAATATAAATTAATGAATAAAATATGTGTACCGTCCCTTAAAAAGAAAGCCACCGTGATTCGTTTTTGATGCTGTTGGAACACATTATAAAACATGTCTTCTAAGAAGTTAGCACCACTGAGTTCATTGTGACTTACTCCCAGGCAAGCATGCAGAGGACTGCACTTGAAGGCTGCAATTCTGTTTACTCACCTAGCTGGAACGCCAGAAGCCCCATTGAACTCAGTGGGCCCTGCTGCTGAGAATGGGATTGCACCAAATGCTCTGGTGCTAAAGAATCTCAAAAATCCATTACCTGAAGATTATCAAGAGCCTGCTGTCTCCTTTTGGCTCTTTCACCTTCATCGCTGCTCATTCTATGATAAGAGCTTGTTCAGAGCTTTCTCTGACAGTGACTGAATCTCTTTCGTTTCAGAATAAAATTACTATACATCTCTATTATTAGGACAAATGTTGTACATCTGGTTTTGGCACTTTAAGATTTATAAGAGTTCCCCCCTGTTGAAATAAACATTTGGTTTAAAAAATATTCTCAAAAAAACATTATTAAGAGCCTTTGCACCAGAGGCAAAACATGCATTAGCCAGAAATCTTCTATCCCAGAAGGAGAAGGAGGAGAAGGAGTACTTTGCTGGGTCAAACCAAGTGTTCATCTAGTCAGCATCAGATTTCTGACCATGACCAGCCATGTCTGAAAGTGCTGAATTAACAGAAGCTTTTAAAAAAGGTTTGTTTCATTCCATTCTTTTCGTCCCCCTGCAGAAGGAAATAAACATCAGTTGGACATGATAATGTACATTTTCTTTTACCACTTTATGGATATGCTTAGTGTGATGGCCTGGGAATCCGATTCAGAGGCTGAACCGGAGGAATCCCAGCCTGCACAGCAGTCCCCACCTCCAAGGCTGGCTGAACTGGGGCAGGGCCTTGATTCTGAAGCGCCTGCACCTGTGCCAGATCCTCAGGAGCAGGCACCAGGTGAATCCACTCTGGCTCTGGAGGTGGTTGAGGACTCAATGCCTACAGGTGAGTCTCCCCCTGGGCCCAGTAACCCTTCAGCCTCTCCTGAACTGCAGAGGCTCAGGGCAGAGAGGCGAATGGAACTGCAGAGGCTCAGGGCAGAGAGGCGAAGGCCAGGAGAGGCAGGTCTCCTGGGGGCCGGGACTGCCCCTGGCCTCAGAAAAGATAAAGGCCAGTCAGCCCGGTCCCAGGTTGCGGGAGCAATGTCGTTGATGAGCTGTTTTGGCCAGCATCCAGTCCTGTTTCCCCCAGAGTTCCTGTCCTTGCCCGGCTTCCCGCTTTGGACCCTGCTTCGCCCGAGGAGGACTGTCTGCTGACGCTCAACTCAGGTCCTGGACCTCGCCCCATAGTAACCTCCCCCCTAGACCAGTACACTTAGTGTCCAAAAATGTCCCCTTTATTTAATCAACCCAGCTTATTATAGAAATACACAAACATTTCCATCAACGTCTACCAAACATGCAGGTGACAGAGTAGGGCCAAAGAGGAGAGGAAGGGGGAAAAGGCCCCATTCCATAAAGGCACATCTTTCAAATTTTACACCATCCCAACTCTTGTTTCCTGGTGTAATTTTGTCTTAAACAATGCATATTGGAAGGTGTCCCATTTCAGTAGGCTGTCCCTTGCAGTAGGTACTTACTCTTCCTGATGTCCTTGTACCATTAATTCCACCACCTTTTTCTCTGTCGATGGGGTACAGCTGCTGTTTTGCAGCCTTTGTTCCCTACAGGACTGTACATTGTTCTTCCCCGGGGCTCATGAGTGTGTGGGCATTAGCCAAAGCTTTCTGGCTTGCAAAGCTTAGGAGCCATCAAGTGAAGCACACACCACCAGTTGTGCATTTTGACACGTGTGGTGCTTGACAGCCCTCCTGCCTCTGCATAACCAGTCAATCTGCAGAAACAGGCAGCTTACTGAGCACATAGTACTATGCCATGCGTGGCTGGTCGGCTGCATTTGGCTGAGCCAGTCACAACAAGTGGCGCACATCTCTGGAAGTCTGTTTCCGCCTTGTACGAGAAATTTACAAATACTAAAGGTGATCAGCAAGAGCCATGGCATCCCATTTTTTATTCTCAAATAGTGTGTGCCAAGCTCCGCTGTGAGCATTTACGAGAAGAGAAGCAATGGAACGGCGCACTCCCGGCAAACCACTGTGTGGCACGCCTGCCAAGCACTCAAAAGCACAGAGTGAGGGAGGAAAGTTGGCCCTTCATTTGCTACAAAGAAGGCTTTAAATGTCGGTGAAGTACATGGCAAGCTGCTTAATAAGCCTATTCGCTCCACTTAACACTGTAAAGGCAAATGGGCTTTGTGGGAGCCCCTGTACATTGGATCTGCACTGTAGTGTCTGCTAAGAAAAACAAATAAATTGAAATTCACTGAGGGGGAAAAACAAACCCACATGAGGTGTTCGAAATTATACAGTGATGCCTATTGTTCCGAAACAACAAGTGGTCTATCTGGTACTGCGCCAGATTCTCTCATTTACATCCCCATAACTTCATTCAGTCCAACTGGTGCCTAAGCAGGCAAAGACATAGTGTTTCAGGGAGGATGAAAATATACAGTACTGAAATTCTAGCAGAGCCTATTCTGGTTGATTCTGGTTAGGTGTGGCCATTTGCAATGCAGCTGTGAGCCAACAGTTTTCAACAATGACCCATTTTCCTCACTGGGACCAGCATTTGTCTGTATGTCACAGGAAGTTCCCCTAATCACAGCGCCTCTGTGATGCCAATGATTCAAGTGTTGCTTGTGGGTATTGACATGCGCTGGAGGAAGAGGAAAGAGCCACTCCTTGGGAGGGGCATCTGTCAGGTGAAATGAGGGTCACAGGTTGAGGGCGGGGGCACTTGCAGGTCACCCAAAATGAGGAAATGTGTCACCAAAAAAAAAAAAAAAAAAAACAGGACAAAAGTAGACACATGTTTGCATAACTTTTTGTATATGTATTGATGCAAATTGAGAAATATGTACTATGATTCAATGGAAATAGAAATGTAGAGTCATAGAACTGTAGAGTTAGAATGGACCCAACCCTCTGCAATGCAGGAATGCAAAGTTCCTGACAGATGGCTGTCCATCGTCTACTTAAAAACCTCCAATGAAGGAGAAAATACATAGCAGGGAAGCCTATGACCAGGTAACCTGTGTACCTTCTGCTGCCCGGGTAATGATTGTTGATCAGCGGCTTCAAAGCCCCCTGTTCTCCTTTCTTTTGTTCTTCCATCTTTCAGTTGGGCTTAGGTCAGATAGCCCTTCAAATAGAGAAGTGGTTAGGGATTATGGGAGTCGTAGTCCACAAAATAGTGAGGACCCCATGCTTGGCTACCCCTGAAATAGAGGGTCACCCTCTGTAAAGTAGGACACATGGCCACTCTAGAAGGAGGCCAAGGTGAGGGTCCAGTATGTGCAGGAAGGCAGGCAATGCCAGGTAAATGTGGAAGAAACAGGCAGTTGAATTGGTGAGATCAGTGGAGTTGAGAAGAAATCTATAGGGCCCACAATAAGTACTGTGACTTGTTGTGATGAGTCCAGCAGAGGAACAGTGACTCCAATGAGTTTGGTTCCAGTTCAGATTCAGGATCCAAGTCTCTTCTGCCCACAGGTCTTGAGGAAAGACTGTTTTAAGCAATAGGCTCACTTTGCGTGCGACTATAGAACTCTGGCCGCAGAAGGCAACTGCAAGATGTCCAGCCAGACTATCAAGAAGAATTTGCTTTTCTGCATTTGTTTCGGTATTAGTATCCTCCACAACCCTTTGGGCAAATATTTCCTTTTTTCTTATTATCGCCTCAAAGGGCTGGTCCTCCTTCTCCTCCATGGACTCCATGATCTCTGCTGAAGACAGGATGGTGACAGTTTTTAACTTTGAACCAGAGACGCTCCTGTTCTTATGTTCTCATCCCTTTAATACCTTCTTGTCTTCGATTCCCAAGACCTTCCTCCCTTCCATTTCCCCATTTCCAGGTTGAAAAGACTACATGGGAGCCTGAATATTGAAATCATAATAAAAGCGGTCACCAAGTTAATTGTAGAGAAAAACACTTTGTGCATTCTGAATATAGAATTAGGACTCTCTACATCTCCTTTTTAAAAAAAATAACAGCCACTGGGCTATGCTTCTTTGTCATTGGCTGCTCCCATTTCTTCCCTCTGTTTAACACAGAGGGAATCCCTAAGAGAATGCTGTCTACGACAATGTGGCAACTTGACCTTGGTGGATTTCTCTTTTCTCTGTTTAAAACCCTCTCCAGAGGGCGGGGAGAGGGCTCACACATATTGTAGTTGGCAGGGAACTCAAGCAGAACATACTCATTGACATGGATATCATTAAGGCCTGTGGGAGTTTGATCTGCTTGGTCTCAGATCATCAGAGATGCATGGAGTTTCCTCTGCAGGAAAGGATGTGGAAGTGCTAAGCCTGAGGCTGCGATGCTGTGGCAATGGGAGAAAATTGGAGCAGGGGATAAGATGCAACCCATTCCCCCAACCTGCAAAGCATCAGTGACGATATAGCATTGCTCCGTTTCAGAACAGGGGTGGAGGAGAAATCCAAGGGCATTAGTATAAACTGGAAGAGGCAGGAAGAGCAGCAGAAACATGCCCTGTATTTGGCCTTATATGAAACTAAGAGTTGATTTGGAATGGGGATCCTTCAAGCTTTCTAATAGGAGAAATCCCAAAGTCAAACAACAGTCTTTTCCACCTGCTTTTCCTGTTTCTCAGTGCACTATTGTATAAGCCCACCATGGGTGATGGTGATTGCAGAGGTTTGAAGTGATGCATTGCAGGTGAACTGGAAGAGGATAAAGCTCAAAAGTAAACAAAGTTGTAGAAGGGCTTAAGGACACATTTTGATGTAAAGAGTAATGTGCCCTTCAGAAGGCAGCTCTGAATCTATCAGCATAAAAGGGCATATTGCTCTTCTTTCCATTTCAATCTCCTCCCCTCACTCCTTGTTATTGGCTCAAGAGAAACATTTGCTTGAAAAGTGAAAATTTGGGCTAAACGTTTTATGGTGCTCCAAAGGTAGCAACTCGTGCTGAACTGGCATGTTGGACATGAGACATACTTTACATTTTTGGCTTATCTTATAAAGGGCAGCTGTTTCCTTTTTCTTTGAATTTGCTTTTCAAGACCCTTCCCCTTAATTTGTTCTCTTCCCCATTGCCAGTGTGGTGTAGTGGTTAAGAGCGGTAGTCTCGTAATCTGGGGAACCGGGTTCGCGTCTCCGCTCCTCCACATGCAGCTGCTGGGTGACCTTGGGCCAGTCACACTTCTTTGAAGTCTTTCAGCCCCACTCACCTCACAGAGTGTTTGTTGGGGGGAGGAAGGGAAAAGGAGAATGTTAGCCGCTTTGAGACTCCTGAAGGGGAGTGAAAGGCGGGATATCAAATCCAAACTCTTCTTCTTCTGCCAAAGTATTTGAGTACTTTACAAACTTCATAGGGATGAAGAACTCTCTCTTTCTCTTTTTCTTTCTATCCCTCTCTTTTCCTTATGAAACAAGTTCTTTAATCTTGAGTAAAACTGCTTTCGTGTGTGCTCAGGATTGCAGTCATATTCTTATCCTTACTGAGCTTCCAGATAAGGCATGATCTAGTCTCCTTCCAGATAAACATTTGCATGGAGATGTTCAGTTGCACTGTTGTTAAATGCTGCCTTGTCTAGTTGATGAAAATTGTCAATAAACAAAATCCTTCTGCCTTAATCCAGAATTATTGTACCTTAAATGGCACTGATTTGCAGTTCCATTGAGCTGGTCTGAGCTTTGTACCTCCTTGTTTAAAAATGAAAGCTCTTGGCAAAAAACATTTTCATACAGGCAGAGAGGAAAGGCATCTTTTCCCCCACTGTTGCATCATCCCGATCTTCTCCACGTGTGTTGAAATACTAGTAAAAAAGAGACTTCATTGCTCTAGCAGGGAAAGTTAATTGTTTGGAGACGTGTGTATTTTTAAGGGACAAATGCGTGGAAGTTTTATAAACACAGTGCATAATAATGAAATAACAAAAGCAGAGCATCACGTGGCAATCAATCAGGACACAGGTCAGAAAGATTGACTTGCTGAAATGTCTGAATAATGAAAAGGGGTTGCCCAGTGTAGCCAATTCTATATCAGCACAGAAAAAGGTGCAGTTAAGTGGAAGGAACAGCATGGCATTAGTGGAAGACTGGCTCACACACTGAGCACCCACTGAGAAGGAAGGAAGTGGAGGAAGCTTCTGTGCTCAGCACCATTGGTAGGAGCTGCATAGCTTCCACATATAGGGCTGGCATGGCAAAGATAAAAAGGGAAAGTAGATTGGTAGGAAGGGACACAGGTGGCGCTGTGGTCTAAACCACTGAGCGTAGCGCTTGCCAATCAGAAGGTTGGCGGTTCAAATCCCTTCAACGGGGTGAGCGCCTCTTGTTCGGTCCCAGCTCCTGCCAGCCCAGCAGTTCAAAAGCACGCCAGTGCAAGTAGATAAATAGTTACCGCTCCGGCGGGAAGGTAGGCCGCGTTTCCGTATGCTGCTCTGGTTTCACCAGAAGCGGCTTAGTCATGCTGGCCACATGACCTGGAAAAAGTGTCTGCGAATAAACGCTGGCTCCTTTGGCCTGTAAAGCGAGATGAGCGCCGCAACCCCAGAGTCACAACTGGACTTAACTGTCAGGGGTCCTTTACCTTTTTTTAGATTGGGGGGGGACCCCTGCATATTTATTAATGAAAAAGCACTTCTCTGCATTATCTTTTAAACAGAATGAATTCCATGCATACATGTGTGACTTATGGGAGCACTGTTGGATTGTGGGGTTTTTTTTATAAAAAAAAACCACATACAACAGACAGTGCTTATAAGGTGCCTAAACTGCTGAAGTACACATGCTAATCTGACGGTGGCCCATCACCCTCAGTGTGTTTTGTTTGCAAGGCAGCATAAGAAGCAGGTTTTTGCAAGATGTGTTTTGCAGCTCCTAGAGGGGATTAAATCAGGCTCCAAACTTGAGAGCCAGTGTGGTGTAGTGGTTAAGAGGGTTGTCACGTAATCTGGGGAACCGGGTTCGCGTCTCCGCTCCTCCACACGCAGCTGCTGGGTGACCTTGGGCCAGTCACACTTCTCTGAAGTCTCTCAGCCCCACTCACCTCACAGAGTGTTTGTTGTGGGGGAGGAAGGGAATGGAGATTGTTAGCCGCTTTGAGACTCCTGAAGGGGAGTGAAAGGTGGGATATCAAATCCAAACTCTTCTTCTTCAAACTGAGACAGGGTCCTGTCATTTTCTTGGAATTGGGAGGCGTTCTGTTTGCTGTCCCTCATATACGAAACAGCATAAGAGCAAAGCGCAGGAACTGCGTCAAGCAGAAGAGAGCTTGGTCAGCAAGAGATTTTCAGTTGTTCCTTTACTAATCAAGGATTTACTGTCAGAGTACCTTTCCGCTTATCTCTTATACAGAAAATTTGTGCCTATTCAGCAGATTAAAGATAAGTCAGACTTGGAGAGGAAGGTGTAGATCCTTGTCAAATACGCAAACACACAAGGTGGAAACCTTTTGCTATATTGACATTTAGTGCTCAATTGCTCTCATGTTCCATTTCAAAATACATTAAAGATTTATTCCAGGCACACACAAGTTGTTGAATACAAAAGGCAGGTGCTGCTGATAGAAATGTTTTACAATAAATACTTTGGTAGTGATGTTGCCATGTTGAATCCAGGTTTAATTATGTCATTATCATAAGCACACAGTATTCTACAGTATTTTTGAAACCAAATGTAACTGACCTGTAGAAAGGAATATATAAATTGAAAACAGAGATGTTGTATGTACCCTTCTTAACTACAAGAATCCTTTAATAAAAACATTTTTCAACAACAACACTGTTCTACTATCACTTAGATCAGAATTTCCCAACTTGGGTCCCTAACTCTTTTTGGACTATAGTTCCCATGATCCCTGAGCACTGGTCCTGCTAGCTAAGAATGGTAGGAGTTGTAGTCCAATAACAGCTGGAGAACCAAGTTTGGGAAACCCTGACACTATTTGTCTACACCAGGCATAGGCAAACTTGGCCCTCCAGATGCTTTGGGACTACAACTCCCATCATCC
This sequence comes from Podarcis gaigeae, assembly GCF_964106915.1. Classification (NCBI taxonomy): domain Eukaryota; kingdom Metazoa; phylum Chordata; class Lepidosauria; order Squamata; family Lacertidae; genus Podarcis; species Podarcis gaigeae. The sequence goes on along the minus strand of NC_139694.1, from coordinate 11,792,382 downwards.
CTAGCTAACAGAACCAGTGGTCAGGGATGATGGGAGTTGTAGTCCCAAAACATCTGGAGGGCCAAGTTTGCCTATGCCTGGTCTACACTTATACCCCCTTCACACCTGCAGGTTGCTGCTATGTTTCAGATTATAGCAATAAATAACCCTGTGACTCAAGTGAAGGGATTAGAATAGAACTGTTTCATAGATGCAGCACTTTCAATTCTGAGACAAAAACTAGAAATCAAAGACTCCTTTTAGGATGGATTCCCTGCCCCACCCCACCCCCAATAAAATCATAGATTGTACATATATTAACTTTCTTAGCACCACCTCAATGATTTATCCACTCATCCTCTGCTCCGAGGCTGCCTCCTCCTTCCATTTATCACATAAGATATCTTGCAGCATCGGTGACCATGCAGCAAAAGTGATGACATCACAAGCCTATGTAGGCACCAGCTGATGATGTCAGCACCAAAAAAAAATCCTTCTAGATGTTGCCAGACTACAACTCCTATCATCCCTGAGCATTGGCCACGTTGGCTGGGGATGATGGAAGTCCAACAACGTCTGGAGGAAGGCAGGTAACTGTAACTGTTTAAAGAATAACAAAATTTATGCACCGCCTACTACTCAAACCAAAGGCTTCTCAGTCGTTTATCCTTGCTCTTGCTAGGGACAACCTGCAGCCATTCCTCCTGTCTCTCCATCCCACAGTGCCCGCAAAAACCCAAAATAACAACAAAATGTGTTGGTGCCCTTCCCCTTGATGTAACCCAAAAGGCTGCTATGACATAACTTGTGAGGAAAGCTGTTTGCTTTGATTATTTGCTCCTTGTCAGTGTACATTTCTCTCACAGATGTCAAACATCGGATGACAAAAAAGAAAAGAAAAGAAAAGTCACTTTCAACTCTCTTTTTTAAAGACATGGCCGCAGGTGTGGGGGTGGGGAGGAATTGGGCCCAGAGAATTGCTCAGTGTCATGCGGTAACTCTCCCGAGTTCCAATCCATTGCCTGAAGATGATGATATAAAATTGACTGATAGATGTTAACGCTCTGTCCTACTTGTTTTGCTGATAAGCGGTGTGTGTGTGTGTTTAAAAATGTGGCTCGCCTTCTTCATCCCCTGAGATTGGCAATTCTCCTGGGTGGCACATAGATGGGGACGATAATGCCTTTTTGTATTAGTAGTGCTGAGTGGCACTTTTCACAGCTGCTGTCTTCCTCTGGAGCTGAGGGGGAAACATTTTTATGGCCTGTCATTTGCACAGGGATTTCTTCAACTCCTGCATCGGAATATGAAGCCAAATGATGAGAGGATATGAGCAACGAATTTCCTTTCAACGGGAATGATTTGTCAGAGGAATACTTTGCATCAGTGTGTCGTATATACTGAAGGCTGAGAGGAAGGTACCCACCCTCATGATGAGGGGGGAAGAGGGGGGTGCTACGAGGCTTCACAGGCAACAGGGGAAGCCCTCTAGGGTGTCATTTTGTCCATGGCCACCACTCTGCCAACTCCAGCTCTAAGCATTGGGGCAGAGTGCTGTTAGTTAGAACATCTGTGTGTGTACACCTAGGCAGCTAGACTGGTGACTGGGAGTGGTCGCCAAGACCACATAACACTGGTCCTGAGAGATTTGCAATGGCTCCCAGTATGTTTCCGAGCACAATTCAAAGTGTTGGTGCTGACCTTTAAAGCCCTAAACAGCCTCGGTCCTGTATACCTGAAGGAGCGTCTCCACCCCCATCGTTCAGCCTGGACACTGAGGTCCAGCTCCGAGGGCCTTCTGGCAGTTCCCTCACTGCGAGAAGTGAGGTTACAGGGAACCAGACAGAGGGCCTTCTCGGTATTGACGCCCGCCCTGTGGAATGCCCTCCCTTCAGATGTGAAGGAAATAAGCAGCTATCTTCTCTTTAAAAGACATCTGAAGGCAGCCCTGTTTAAGGAAGTTTTTAATATTCAATGCTGTATTGTTTTTAACACTTGATTGGAAGCCGCCCAGAGTGGCTGGGGAAACTCAGCCAGATGGGTGGGGTATAAATAATAAATTATTATTGTTATTAATACTATTACACCTGTTCACCTTCACTGATCTGCCTCAGTCTTCATCTACTGGTGAATAACCAGTTTTCACTTAAAATCTGACTGACTTTTGGTTTGTTCATACTGTGTGATCTGTGTTGTGTCCTGAGGTTCTGAAACAGCCTTTCCCAACCTGGTGCCCTCCAGATGTTTTTGAACTATAACTCCCAACATCTGGTCATCTGGCGTTGATGGGAGTTGCGGTCCAAAACATCTGTAGAGTAACAGGTTGAAAAAGGCTAAAATGATATCCACATATCTCTTCAAATGGTGTCTTATCTGTGCTGTGAATATGGGGGGGGGGGGAGCAGGATATATTCTCGTTCAGTGCAATGCAATTTACAAAATGGTTTACAAAGTGCCAAAAACATGTAAAGCATTTGTTTGGCTAAATCAATATTATCATTCTCTTTTCTTTTTTGCATGTGTATTGTTAGGTAAAAATGCGTGCAGAATTAGTCAGAATATAGTAGCAGGTGGAACCCCCACAGTGCTTGTTGGTAGTGCAAAAAATTGCAAATGGAAAAAGGACTCATTAGCGCCTTATGAAAAAATTACAGGATATGGCCTGGCATAATGATATCTCTCTCTCTCTCTCTCTCTCTCTATATATATATATATGAGATTACAAATACCTTTTAATCAGTGCATTGTGAGCTATTCTGTTAAAAAGTCATGTCACCATTGCTAGGTTTATTATACAGTTCTGCTTTTGTCATGAATATATTAAGGACATGTATATTTTCCTCAAAATCCACTTCTGAAATTCGTTGACTACTAGGGAATGGAGACAGGCATCGTAGTTTTCTAGTCCCAGTGATGATAATTTATGGAGATGCAGGCCCCCAAATGGCTAAGAACTAAGGAGAGAAGTGGAGTCATGTTGATAGTTTTCAAATATAGAGCTTGGCATAACATTATTTGAGACTTTGGCATATTTGTGTTTGGCGAAATCTCTCCATGCAGAATGTGTGTTTATGTTATTCAGGTAATCTCATGTCTCCAAACCTGGATGTTAAAGTAAATCAGCCGGGAGTAAACTGAATTTATTCAAAGGCAAACAGTGAGCTTAGCAGAGCTGTCTCAGATGACAATGAGCAATGAAACAAAATTTACAGAAGTTGAATTGTGAGTTGTTTTCTTTTTGTGTTGGGTTAAATAATGGTTTAGATTAATAAATTTCCCATGTGAGATGCCACCAAACCAAGAAGCATAGGTTATGGTGCATGTACTATATAAGACGGATATATTTACGTAGCATGGCCATTATTCTACAGCAATCAGCCTAGAAGTATGTATTCCTGACCAGTTAGAATCATGGAACTGTGGAGCTGGAAGGGACCACAAGAGTCATCTAGTCTAACACCCTACAATGTAGGAATCATTTTCCCAAAGTGGGGCTCGAACCACAGCCCTGAGATTAAGTCTCATGTTCTACAAACTGAGCTATCCCAGGAATAGGCTCTGAAACCATAGCGAATACCTAAGAGACTGTTTCTGCTCCTTCCCCCTGCTTTGGGAAAGGTAATTATTGCCGCTTCAGTATTTCCATTCCTCTCTGCCTCTGTCTCCCTTATTTTTCTGATCATGCCCTCTTCCCACGCATGGCTGAAAGGCAAGCCATTTACACTTCAATTTGCCTTGTTGCTCTTGGTGTTATGTACTGAAGTTCTCACCCTGGACCAGCAGGGGGATACTGTAGATAGTTTTCACTCAGGTCCACATATGCAAATAAGGAATTGAAAGTGACGTTCAGTGATTGGATAGTTACAGAAAGTTGTTACTCTTGCTTTGTAGTTGAGCTCTATATAAGCAAGTTGGCTGAAGCCTTTAGTTCAGTTCTGTTCTGACCTGTGAATAAACAAGAGCTGTTTGAAGAATCGCTGTGTCGTCTGATATGTTCACCCACACCGTAACACTTTGGCCTGCATTTGGTCTGTGAGATTCCTGGCATCTTCCCCACCTCTATTTTTCTCTCTTTACTGTTATCCATAGAACTAGCCAATCAAGCTGTGGGTCCAGTTAGTCTAACTGGGAAGCCTTTGCATATATAGCTGTATCTGCTAACTACTTCTCTGTTTTGTAAAACATATGCAAACCCTATTCACCCCAATTGGGTGTCTTTCCATACCTATTTTCCTCTGTAAATTGTTGTGCAAGACAACATCCCCATGGCATTTTGTGACTAAAGGCCCAATATCCTTGAAATCACATGTTCAGAAATTACAGATCCTGATAACACATGGGCATGTGTTAATACTCCTTCCTCTGGAAGGTGGTAAGAACTGCTGCTCTTCCTCCTTGCCAGTGGCTGTTGACTTGCTTATCTGTTGGCACTCTGGGCAAAGAGGTGAAGCAGTAACGAGGAGCTGTAACTGCCGACTCCTGTTCAATTCCTACCTCACTAGCTTCTGGACGAACAGACAGCACTCGAGGGGAATCACTGCAGAAGGGGTGAAGGTCCTTGCAAAACCCATTTCCAGTGCTTTACAACCTGTTTTTGCAGTCCAAGGCAGGCAACAATATATCTACTGAGCTACAGCAGGCTGCCCTATATGATGGGTGAGCTGTGCTCAGCATGGTGGGTCACAAACTGTGCGTGTCTGAGTTAAGACGGGTTTATCTGAGACTCCTAAATGTCATTGCTCATATTACAGCGAGTTACTAGCATTAAAGAACCTAAAGAAAGCCTAAAGTGTGTTCTGTGGACATTGTTGACCCTCATAGTTCTTCATAACACCACCAATACTAACAACAACAAATGTCAGAAGGCTCAGGGATTTCTCCGTCGTATTTATTACCAGGGACAGAACTTCTGGCTATATTCTATGCAAGGCTAGTTCACCTTGTGCACTGAATACTTGCCACTTATTTAGCAACCAGCAGGGCTTTTGGATAACGCCCCCCTCCCCCGCCATGGCGTTACAGTGATTACAGAACTATAAACTTGAATTAACGTCCTTGCATTTCAAGGAAATTGTGGTGTGTAGCCTAACGGCTTTAAAAAAAATCCCCAAGCCCTGTAATTTTATGGCAATCTGCATTGGTCTGCCAAACAGTGGGTAAAAAAATGTCCGTCCTTGTAACTCTTTGGTGTCTCCCAAAGTGAAGGCACCTTTACCAGTCTGCTTCTGTGATTTATATAAGTAAGCTCCATGATCAGACTGATGGATGAGAGACATATAAGCCCCCCAGCAGAAGGAGCAATGTCAATGTCACTGCTTTTGCTTTTATGTGCAATAAGAAAAGGGTAGCTAGGAAGCCAGATCTGAGAGTGGGCGCAGTTCATTGTTTCACTGCATGAGATCATTAACTGCCCTTAGGCAGGTCTCACCCACCAAACACACAAACATACACCACATTATAGAAATAATAATACTTTCCCCTCTTACAGGGTTATTGTCAGGGTAGATGGAATAGAGTATATAAAGTGATTTAAGTGTTTAAGAAAAGGTGCTATAATATTTTCTTATTTATTCATTTTGCTGCAGAAGATTAAAGTCATACAGTCCCATTTGCAATCTAGTTAATAAAACAACCCATGGCAGGGGGAAGAGCGGGGCGGAGCGGGAATGAAGGCAAGAAATCAAGAGGAGGAAGAGGAAAGCTGTACAAAATTATGGGAAGGGAAAGCCAATAAACACGTTTTAACTCTGTATATGACAAAACAACTTTTAAAATCACTACAGTGACAAGGACTAAAGTGTGAATGACAACTGATAACAAGGCAGTTAAAATACAAGCTCAGCTATATAACTAGGCAGCCATTGCATGGAGAGAGAGCACCTAGCCATGTGTAATTGTAAAACTGCCCTGTGAGGTCTCAATCCTTTCTTCTCGCTTCTGCCCACTCTTGGGTTGTTTGTGGAGGGTGCAGGGAGGTGATGGCTGTTAAACACATCTGCACCATGTACCGCAGGCAACTTGGGCCCAGATCCCCAAACCTTTTAAAATATGATAGTCACACATTGCTTGAGAAGCAGACCTGACTGCATGCCAGTTTGATCTCGTCGGGTTAAAAAACAAGCATTACTTGTGTTGACAGTCTGGCTGTGTGAGCAACACCAATAAGCGACAGCATCTCAGACATGTTGACATTGCTTCCTGAGCCACGTTAAAAGATATTACCACTTAACCTGCTGAGCAATGCTACAAGTCATACAATGCAGTAAATGTGCAGGTATGTCAGCAACAATTGCTGGCGGCTGGCTGGGAATAAGACACTGTAGTAGACAGAATGCTTCCCCCCCCCTCCAAAAGCTGTCCTAAACTGTCATTGGCACATGCTTTTGAAGAATATCAGCTGTAGGATTGGCTCCAGGTTTGCTTCCCTATTGGTAAGTTACAAACAAAGGGTGGTACTCAACTAGTCATGCTCAGAGTAGAAGTCTACTCTACCTCATTTGTCAGACCACGTGATTATGTCTGCATCCCTGGAAATTAGCCGTATGAAACTCAGGTGTGTAGACATGCATAGAATTGTGCCTCTGGTCACCTCTGCTCTGTCCCAGTTCCTGCCAACCTAACACTTCGAAAGCACGCCAGTGCAAGTAGATAAATAGATACCGCTGCGGCAGGAAGGTAAACGGTATTTCCGTGCACTCTGGTTTTCATCACGGTGTCCCACTGCACCAGAAGCGGTTTAGTCATGCTGGCCACATGACCCAGAAAGCTGTCTGTGGACAAACACCAGCTCCCTTGGCCTGAAAGCGAGATGGGCGCTGCAACCCCATAGTCGCCTTTGACTGCACTTAACCCTTCAGGGATCCTTTACCTTTACCTTTTTTTACCTTGTACACATGGACATAGCAATCTTAAATTGATGGAACTCACACTAGCTTAAGTTAAGCTGGTGTAAATTGACCCTATTTCAAACTCCATTCAGGAGCAGGGCTATTGGCAGCTGAACCAGCCCAGGCCAGACAGAGACAAAACAAGGCTTTAAAATACAGATTGACTTACACCATTCTTTTGGCCAGCCTGTGTTGCACCAGGTTGTCAGGTTACATGATTAACCTGAAGGAGGTTTGGAGTAGGTGTAACTCTGTCCTTGCCTCACCACACCCCCAGAACACCTCTTTTGAGGATGAGGGGTTATACCAGCCTATGTTCTGCTGACTCAAGTTCTGTTGTCTGAGCCCTGGCTGAACCAGAATTGAGGGATTTATACCAACATATCCCCAATGAACCTGGCTGCAGCTGTTACAGTGGTGTAGCCCTGGCTGAACCCTAGCATGGCCAGGACAGCCAAGATCTACCAATTCCAAACTCACTCATCCCAGCAAATCTTGGGTTTGGATTCTGTTGTGAGCTAACAAATTAGATAAGCTAATGTAAATTTCTGGTGTTGTTTTTTTGGAGGGATGTAGATTTAAGTTGTTTGGGGTGTAGCTTGCTTATTTCTTTATTTAGACATTTTGTAGCTGCATACCTACAGGAGTGTGTGTGTGTGTAATTTTTTAAAAATAAAACCAAATACAATTAAAATAACTTCTTTTAAAAACACCAAAGAGATCACTGAAGCTATTTTTATTCATAAGCACCTACACATGGTTGCGCCATGTTCATAGCATTATATCCTAGAGACTGAAATCCTCATAATTCCTTTTTTTGTAATCAGAATTTACTTCACTGGGGATTTGCAGCAAAGGAATAATCCGATGCCTCGATGTGAGAAAAGCGGTGGGTGAGTGGGGATTTTGTCCAACTTCTCTCTTGACACAGATTAAAGGAAAACTGATGCTCTCTTGATGGAGGGTTTCTTAGCTACTTGGAGCATTGTTCAAACAGCCTTTGGACTTGCATCTTGCAGCTTCAATCACATAGAAAAGGGAGAGTTTCTGAAATCTTAAATATTGGATTAGCCGTTATTTCATTCTTAGCATGCTGTGAAAAATATATCCGGAGTCATTAACAATACCTTAGCATAAATGGTTATGCATTAAAGTATGAAAGGTACCACATAGCTTGTTGTGGCATACAACTGAGAAAATGGCTTAATGCACAGCTTTAACAAATAAATAATTCCATGCTGCATAATAAGCTTCGAAATATATATTTCCAGCTCTGTGACTTAAATAGACCCACAGCTAAAGAAAGATTGAGTGAGGTACTATTCTACCTGCAATTACAATTTATACCCCACCTCACCTTCCATTGCCATGTTGCAAAAACATGTTAGATTTCCCTCCCTTACAGCTTAATCCTGGGGCTTACTCTCCTGTGTGAACAGAACAACCTTTCTGCTTAAGTCTAATTAATTCATGAAGGGGTTAATGCCATAGAGTAAGCTGTACTGTCAGACTTAGCTAGGTCATTCCCCCTCACCTTGAGTGGAAGGTAATCAAACTACTGGTACCTGAAAAGCTGAGCATGTGAGGAAGCTAAATTAGTTGTTCCAGCTGAGCCAAATGGCTCTTACAAGCCACTCTTGATTTGCTATGTGTTCCAATAATTTAGGAACTTTCACCACTGTAACTAAGCCAAGTTTTACTACCTCTACTGCTTTTTCTGAATGTTGTATGGAAAAGCACATGAATCTGACCTTTGCAGAGTTTGTAAGTAAACCATTTTTAACCTACCCAGTGTGCAGTCTTTTTCCATGCTAGCAGAAGATGGGAACTTTTGAAGGAACTTAGAAGGGCATAGTTTAAATACATTTCCATGCTTTACTTTTCTGCCTATTTTGTAATTTTAAATCTCTGCTGGAGTTCTGTCACCAAAGTGTTCCTGCCCCAAACTTGGATCTTGGCATCCAGGAATTCTCCTTTATTTCTATATTTATTTTTTTACTTGAACAAACATATATCATCTGCCCTGTTGCTCCTATAGACAATAGTTTGAATATTTTATCACTCTCAATGACTGTGTGCTGTAAATCTTTTACATGCAAGGGCATTCCTCTAAAACTAAGCCTGAAAAAACAAGTCAGCGATTACTGGAGGTGTCAGTCTAAGTTATTATTAGGGTAAGCCTGGGGAATTGAACAAATTCCTAAGAGTGAGCTACAAAACTGCTGCTTGGCCACTACTTGGCACTCCATTCAACTTGATGGCAAATAACATCATGATCCATGATAATAAATTGAAGTCCTTCAGGCTTTGCATGGCTGGGCATTATGATTGGGAGGGACTGGATAAATATTGCGGGGAGAGCAACTGTTATGTGAAGTGCCCTGCAATTCACTGTGAAATAAGTGTGCCTCAAAGGAGTATAGGCAGGCCTGACCTAACCCCAAAACCTACAGGTGTCCAGAAACACAGCATGAGGATGGAATAATTTTCCACATCCATGACACTTCAGTTTCCATTTTGCTCCAAGTTCTGACTTGCTGGTGGTGATTAGCATACCCTCCAAGTGTCCCTATTTTCCAGGGACAGCCAGTGATTTACAGAAGCTGTCCTGGTTTCTGATTCGATCCTGGAATATCCAGCTTTTCCTTAGGACGCCCCTATTTTCGTTGGAGAGAGCATGGAGTTATGTGACCCCCAAGCCAAGGAGATAAGTAACTACGCAACCTTTAGAAGACATCTGAAGACAGCCCTGTATAGGAAAGGGTTTTTTAATGTTTAATATTTTATTATGTTTTTATATATGTTGGAAGCCGCCCAGAGTGGCTGGGGCATCCCAGTCAAATGGGTGGGGTATAACAACAACTGCTGCTGCTGCTACTACTATGGAATAGCATGTCCCTTTTTTCATTGGAGAAATGTTGGAGGGTACGGACTAGGAGTAGTGAGAGTGAAGACCTACCAGCAAATGTCCCAGTAATGGCTCACGTAAAGCAGTTATTTATGTTATTCAGACAATTTATATACCACTTAATAACAACTCTGTTTAAGTGGTTGTTGGCTCAAGCTAGCAGTGAAGAAATAGATGGTTCACTGACTTCCTCTCTTCCCAGTCACAGAATGTTTTCTGCTTTCTTGGTGTTCGTGGTTGCAATTCTCCCTCTCTTCCTTTGCAGTTACAAAAAAAGAGGTGAGGTTTATTTACCTATTTTCAGCATTCTTAGTTTTGTTCCAATTCTCTCCCGAGGACCAATAATGGGAAAAAAAGTAAAGGATGAGCTGTTGGTTTTTTGTGGTTGTTTTTTTAAAAAGCCCCATGAGTTACGTTGAAAACCGTGAGCTAATTACATGCATCATCAGAATGAGAATCTCATTTCCGTGAAGGTGGTAGATGTCAAGCCACAGCAGGTGAACAGGCAGTTATTCCTAGCTTGTCTTTGCACTGGCTTTTTCCATTGGTTTAAACATGGTATTTAGCACTGTTAAATGGGCATCGCACAGCAGATTCCACAATCGATAGCTACTAAAACCAATTTAGCTAATGCAGTGAAGCTTCATTTTTAGTAGCTGGGAAACGTTTCATCAAACCATAAGGCAGAGCTGTGTGTACTCTGTACTAAATGTACAATTCTGCAAAGCTAACTTTAATAAGATGCTAAGAAAATCCAGAATCTGTTACATGTGTAAATTATGCAAAACAAGTGAGAAGATTTGCATTCTTGCTTATTTTGCATTATTCATTGGCTACAGGGGACAGAAACCCTGTCCAATTAAAAACTAAAAACCTTATTTAACCATCCCTGTGACTTCTGAGATTCACACAATTCCAAACATACCTTTTCAGCCTTAAGACCCAGAAGCCTGACTGAAAAATAATAATAAAATTAAAACAAAAGGAAGCTGAATTTTGCAGCCAGCAGTGCATTCTGTGGCTTCTTATGTATTCCTCTAATATTATACATAGCCAGCTTCTGAGAAATTAAACTACCACCCTGCCATGAAAGAGCTTTCATGGTGGGCTTATTCCTGTATTTATCAACTTGCCCACTTGGATGAATGCTTGAAATCAGATCACAGAGTAAAAGTGCATATGTCTAGTGGGGTCTCTTTTTTTAAGGCAATAGCTTTCTTGTATTTATTGGGCTGCTGTGATCTGTTGGAATGCCCCACCATAATCCTGAATATTCACTCTGACTTGCAAATCTCTTCCTTTGGAGTGAACATAAGAAAAGCCCTTCCGGATCAGAGTAAAAGTCCATCTAGTCCAGTATTTTCTTTTCACAGTGGCCTACCAAGATGCTTGTGGTTAGCACAATAGCCCGATCCTACTGCTGTTTACTAGCAGCTGGTATTCTCAGAGATATGCTGCCTCTGATTCTGCATGGTAATATAGGCATCACTTCTAGTACTAATGCCTATTATTATTATTATTATTATTATTATTATTAATACCCCACCCATCTGGGCGGCTTACAGCATACCTTAAAAACACAATAAAAACATCAAGCTTTAAAAACCTCCCGAAACAGGGCTGCCTTTAGATGTCTTCTAAAAGTTGTCTCATTATACATGACAAAGCCATTTTTCACCTTTTCACCCCTTGCATCTCCCTGTAAGACCTATTGCAGTCGTTAAGAGTCGTCAACAGGCTCATCACAGCTATCTGCCAACCACCCATTCCCACCACCCTTCTGAGTAACGCCCCTCCCCACCTTCTCACTATATAGAAGGGTCTGGTGACTTCTGTTTCAGTGTATCTGAAGAAGTGTGCATGCACACGAAAGCTCATACCAAGAACTGACTTAGTTGGTCTTTAAGGTGCTACTGGAAGGAATTTTTTTTTTGTTCTAAAAGTTGTGTATTTCTTTATCTCCTTGGCATCTGAAGGGAGGGCGTTCCACAGGGAGGGCACCACTACTGAGAAGTCCCCCTGCCTGGCTCCCTGTCACTTCACTTCTCACAGTGAGGGAACCAGCAAAAGACCTGCGGAGGAGGACCTCAGTGTCTGGGCTGAACGATGGAGGCGCTCCTGACCCCCCCTTAATTCTTGTAATCTTTTGAAGCCATCCAAGCTGGAGGTCATCATTGTGGGAGTGAATTCCATACTGTTTAACTATGTGCTGTGTAGTTAAGTATAGTACCTCCTCCTGCCTTTCCTGAAACTTCCAAAATTCACCTTCATTGGATCGCCCTGAGTTGTAGTGTTACGACAGGGTGTTTAGCCACTTTCGTCAGACCATGTATAGGTTTATACACCTCTGTCACATGTCCCCCTTACCTGCCTTCCTCTCAACTAAAAAGCCCCCAATGCTGTAACCTTGCCTCATAAACGTCTTGCTTCAGCCCCTTTGATCATTTTGCTTGCTCTTTCCTTCCCAGCTCTTCTACAGTGTCCTTTTTAAGGAGTGGCAAGCAACTACACTGAGCATCCCAAGTTGGGGTCACACCATAGATTTGTATAATGGCCGTATGATATTGGCAATTTCCCCCGCTTTCCTTTCCTTAGTGTTCCCCGAATATGGAATTCATATTTTTCACAGCTGCTGCACAGTGAGTCAGGTTTGTACTCTGAAAACAGGGCTACCTTCATGACCTAACTCTAGGTGATTAATGAACAAGTTTAAAAGCACAGGACCTTGAGGGGACTCCACTTTCTGTATCCCTCTATAGGGAGGATCATCTTCTTTTTAAAAACATACCAACAAAAAACAAAGTCAATATGTAAATACACCAAAATGACTAAATTGTGCTGGTAGGAAAAACTGGTCTCTGGATTTGAGGAGCTGCACCACAATGCTTATACTTCAGTTCTCCAGTTGATGTTGTTGTTGCTGTTTAGTCGTTTAGTCGTGTCCGACTCTTCATGACCCCATGGACCAGAGCACGCCAGGCACTCCTATCTTCCACTGCCTCCCACAGTTTGGTCAGCCTCATGTTTGTAGCTTCAAGAATACTGCCCAACCATCTCGTCCTCTGTCGTCCCCTTCTCCTTGTGCCCTCCATCTTTCCCAACATCAGGGTCTTTTCCAGGGAGTCTTTTCTTCTCATGAGGTGGCCAAAGTATTGGAGCCTCAGCTTCAGGATCTGTCTTTCCAATGAGCACTCAGGGCTGATTTCCTTAAGAATGGATAGGTTTGATCTTCTTGCAGTCCATGGGACTCTCAAGAGTCTCCTCCAGCACCATAATTCAAAAGTATCCATTCTTCGGCGATCAGCCTTCTTTATGGTCCAGCTCTCACTTCCATACATCACTACTGGGAAGACCATTGCTTTAACTATACGGACCTTTGTTGGTAAGGTGATGTCTCTGCTTTTTAAGATGCTGTCTAGGTTTGCCATTGCCTTTCTCCCAAGGAGCAGGCATCTTTTAATTTCGTGACTGCTATCAGTTCTCCAGACATGTACACAAATCAGTTTCTCCAAAGTTTGTGTTCACACATGCACTTGATAACAACAAGAATAATAAGTATTATTATTATTTGTTTACTCAGCATTTGATGACTGAATATGTGGACTGACTCCATTTAAAAGCTCTGCACCCTGAGATAATTTACTGCCAGTAAGGAGAAACTGAAGTCTTCTCAGCTACTAGAAAGAGTAACAAGTAATTGTTGCTTTGTAAGAAACATCGGAAAGCATTGCCTCGATGCAGAGAAAGGCATAGCCCTATAATGAAGAGGCTGCAGTATCTAATTGGGACAAGGTTCCTTTGTTTCACTTGCGAGTAATGAAGCTCCATCCATCTTGTACACATAAAATGCACATCCTTCTTTGTCATCGTGATATATTTCTATGTGTGATCACATAAATAGTGATAATATATGGGAGGAAACTCTGGTGTGCAGCTGGCATGCATCCCAGTATACATAAACCTCTGATTTAAAATAATAGGGACATGAAGAGGATGCCAGGATGGAATTCTGTTGTTTCTAAATATGCTGGTGAAATTCATGGTTAGAGTCAATTAAAATGGAAACACTTTATTATAGGATTAAGGTAAAGAGTGTTTCTAATTGGGAAGCGCATACTTTGAATACATGCTGGTTCCTTAATTAGAGATATTCTTCTGGCTTTTGGTAATCATGCAAATTAGAGGCTGGTTGGTCCCCCACAACTTTTCAGATTTTTCTCCTTAGTGGTGTTTCTTAGGATGCTTTGTAGGTCATGTCATGTAGATCTGTCCACTGGTATTTGTGTCTGCAGTACTTAGGCTGTTATGTTCATAGTATTCAAGTTAGAGTCCAAAAATATGACAATCACAGCTTTACCTTTTAAATTAATAATCCGCAGGCATGTAGGAATAAACTCTCTTGAAAACACTGAGTTGAAATATACCTTAGAATTTAAGCATTGGAAGGGACCCCAGTGATCATCTGGTCTAACCCCCTGCAATGCAGGAATACACAGTTGCCCCATACAGGGATTGAACCTGCAACCTTGCCATTATCAGCACCATGCTCTATCCAACTGAGCTATCCAAAGAACAAGGCAGCTAACAAAACGGAATGTGTAAAAGTTCAATGTGAAATATTCAAAGGTTATAAAATAAAATGGTAACAGAAGTAAAATAATGGCAAGGTTTTTTTATATAAAAATACTACTATTCCTTTCCCCCAAAGAAGGCTTTCCTAAGAAGAAATGTTAAAGCATGAGCTTTATGGATATTAAAGCATTCCATGTTTGGGAGTGGGGGACTGGAAAGTTGAATTGAGTACGAGAAACAAAAATATCTATGGTAAATTGCAGAACAAATCATTCTGGACTGCAGCTATAAATGAATGATTAGTGTAATATAACTAAGGCTATAATTGATAAATTGACCCCTTGGGACAGTTAATGGAGGACATAAAGGGGAAGGTTGTTCACTCTTGAGAAGGAAGTCATTACAAGAAAATATGAAAAAATAATTGCTCTTGTGTCATTTTGCAGAATATCTAGTATTATTGAACAGATAGGTTGTTCTGGTGCAGAACAGGTGTAGATATAGTATTTAATGATTGTCACATATTGAAAACTCAATAAAGACTTTTTATATGTTATAGTATATTTCTATCCCACTTTCCCATAGAGTCCTAAAGACAGTACTTTACATGCTACAAAATTGTCCCCATCTCTCCATGTTATCCTCACACCAATCTCCTAAATTAAGTTATGGCTGAGGTCATCCATTCATGGCTGAGCGAGGATTTGAATCCAAGTTTCCCAACTACTAGTCTAATCCTAACTTTTACACCACACAATTTTGTAAAGAATAAGAAACATCTTAGGGTTGCAAATAGAAAGCTGTGAATAAGAATCATCTGAGTGAGGTCTGCGCTGGAGATGACTAAACAGAGCCAGACATTTACATGTGAGCCAACAGCCCTGAATGACATTTTTTTTAAAGGCCCTTATCTGATCATTCTCAACTCTATCGTATGTCTTGCCTCATATGTCTAAATATAGTTAAAATAGTTGATATTAAAACAGCTCCTAACATTTCAGTGCAGTGAAATAAAGTTATTAACTGCAGTGGGTTTTAATAAGGACTTGAAAATGTCAGGAGTAGTAAAGGATGCAGCCAGAACATTTGGGTCCCAGGAAGAGTTGAGGAAATGCAAAATGGGAACCAAGGCTGACATTTCAGCGGGTTTAGCCAACCTGGGGCCTACGTGGGGGACAAGATTCATAGCAAGTGTCAAAGGCCTACTTTTGGCTATATTGAAGATTAAATATCAAGGTAGGGAAGCTGGCACAATCCAGGAAAAGTTAATCACCACAAAGTCCCCTTGAACTGAGTGGAATCTAAGCTAGCTGTGCCTGCAACTGAAGAAAGAAATGATTAGGAGGCAATACGATAGCCATCTTCAAATATTTGATGGGGTGTCACATGTTGGGAAATTTCCATTCCACCTTTAGTTACAGACGTGGGATTGTTACATGTCACATGCCTGTTTACATTCCAGCACTGTTTGCTGGCGTAAGCGGAACTTCCGCTGTGTTGTAATCCTTTTGCTTTTCTCTCTCTCTCGGAAGAGATGGCAAGGAGAGATGACATGTTTCTTTGTCTTGCTTTATGTTTAATAAATCCGTAGCATATAGTATGTCTCCACAAGCCTCAAGCCTCTTTCATTTCGCAGTTTGCTCTGCTAAGTAAAGTGTGCCCATGTCAGCAGACTTGGGTCACTGATTTATGTCGCACCAGAGGTCGAAGGATCTTTGCAGCGTGACGGTTGGAAGGAGACGGTCCAGCTGGGGGCTAGCCCGCTGGCCGTTCAACCCCTGGATGCCGACATCACATAGTTGATGAAACAAATTTTCTGCTGCACCGAAGGACAGGACCTAAACATTTGGAGGAATTTCTGAATGCTACAAGCTGTTTGACAGTGGAGCAGACCACACTTGGAATTAAAGATTTTTAAGCAGAACTAGAAGGCTAGCAATCAGGGATGCCATAAGAATGGATTTTCCTGCTTCAATAGGAGGCCGGACTCCATGATGATCTTTGACTCTTCTTCTGACTCTTAATTCCCATGATTCTAATTCCCATTCTAAAGCTTTAAGTGGAATTCACTGTGGTGAACTCTGACAGGACAGTTATTTTGATTACAATTAAGTAATTGCCTCCTAAACAACCACCACAAGGCAATTTACACATAAGATAATTAAAAATGCAAATACTGTACTACAAATTTAAAACAAGACTAGTGGACGCTCATTGATAAAGACCCATTTATCCAACAAAAATGTCTTCAACTGCTTCTGGAAAGTTCAACTAGTGGGCACCTGCCGTATCTCAACAGGAACACGATTTATTCCACATTATGTGCATTACGTGCAGCCACAGTAAATGTCCTGCTCTAAGTTATCATGGAGCAGGCTTCTGAGATATTTGGAACTTGCAGGGGGAACTTTTCCACAGACCACAGTCATCTACTGGGTGCACCAGCTATATTTTAAGACTGCTTGTTGTGGCTACTTTGTAGACCTCATCATAGCTCCCCCCCAAAAAAGAAAATTGGTATGCTCCTGAGAAATAATCACATTTGATAGATCACACTTGATGGGACTTGTTTGCATAGGGACTATTAGAATAAAAGGCAGATACCGCATGCTAATAAACCAGAACAACATTCTGTTCTGTTTGCAGAAGCGGCGTTCTGTTAAGGAGAAATATTTTGGTGGATGAATACTAATATACAGAAGCATTTTACCAAATACATTATTCTCTTAGTGAGCATTTTAACATATCAATCAATCAATATCCACAAAAACAACTTTGCCGCTTTCCAGCACCGTTCCCTCTTCCACAAAAGTCGGCTAGCATCTCAGCGCCATCAGCGGCCACCTAAAATTAAGCACTCTCATATAAATGTCAGCTCTGCAGGCCTCATAACCTAATGCTGAATGAAGACTTTAACAACCGTTTTAGCCAGAACTGCGAGGAAAACATGATGTCTCTCCCTTTGGTACTTCTTCTCATTAGCTGATTAGTTCTCCTGTAAATCTCAATGGCTAGAATCCAAAGGACTGTGGAACTACTTCCAGGAGCTGCCCCCCCCCCCCCCCAGAGAAGGTTTTTTCTTTATTGTTTTGAAATACAGTGGTACCTCGGGTTAAGTACTTAATTCGTTCCAGAGGTCCGTTCTTAACCTGAAACTGTTCTTAACCTGAAGCACCACTTTAATTAATGGGGCCTCCTGATGCCGCCAGAGCACAATTTCTGTTCTCATCCTGAAGCAAAGTTATTAACCTGAGGTAATATTTCTGGGTTAGCGGAGTCTGTAACCTGAAGCGTATGTAACCTGAAGCATATGTAACCCGGGGTACCACTGTAGTAGTTTCCTCAACCCTCCATGCCATATTGCAAATGGCTTTTGAAACTGAGGGGGAGATTCAGAATCAGTTTATATGGTAATGGAAGCAAAGGCCGCAGTGCGAAACCTGTGCTCCTCCAGAGGTTGTTGTTGCACTCCCATTAGTCCCAACCAGTATGTGTGTGTGTCAGGGAACTGCCATCGGAGCCAGAGGCGGAGGGAAGGCTCCAGAGGGATGCCGGAGAGGGTCCAGTAGGGAGAGAGGCAGCCCATCTGCTGGGGAAGGAAATCAGCGTAGCACCAGTCGAGAAGGGGGGCAGAAGGGGGAATCGGCGAGGGGGCTCCAGGACTCCTCACCGGAGACCAGCAGGGAGAGCACGGGTCCTCCACTTCCCACACCCTCCCTGCGCAGAAGACTGCCGCACAGGGAGAGTAGGAGGAGACTAGGCGTCAAAGAACTTCTTTGCTAGAAGAAGTTCAAGAAACACCCACTGACAGATTCTGCCAGCAATTGAGACAGCCACGGGTGAGAGGCTGTCCAGACAGAAAGGGTTCACCCAGGTAACCTAGACAGGAGTGGCGACAACTTACACACGAGCAACCCCTAGAACCATTACAGTGTGTGATGGGACTTGTTGTCCAACAACATTAGGAGGGCTACCAGTACTCTATATCCCGTGTAGCTGTACAAGGAAGGGAGGGATTTAAAAAAAGCAGCTCTGCTTTAGGAATTACAGGGACGGAAGTCGCCAAAAAGATGATAACTGTAAGCTGTTTATGTATGTAACGACAGTAGCTGGGATTTCTTTATGCACAAAAATGAACGGAAGAAGTTCCCAGCAAAGAAGAATGCATAAGTAAAGTGATGAACTATGCGAAATTGGCAAAGCTAACAGTCAAAATAAGAGAAGCTAATGATGATTGTTTTGTGGAAGAATGGAAGCATTTTTTTGAATATATATACCGGTATATTTAAAAATCATATGATAAATTCGTGAGCAGGATTTGAACTACGAGCAACAGAAGAAATTAGAGATTATTGTATGGTGGTTGTGATTTAAGAGTGATGGTCAGGGTGCAGTAAGGGGGAAGAATTAATAACACAATGGAAAACGGGAGGAGAAGTCGATAAAACCAAAGGAAAAACATTATGTTTAGGTGTGTATATATGAAATTGTTGAAATTTAATAAAAATATAAACTGCAATATGTGTGTGTGTGTGTGTGTAAGAATAACCTCTTTCTAAGAACCTAAGTAGTTCTATAAATCCCAGACAATATTTCTTCTCATTATCTAAAACTATGCTATACTATAAATCAGGTCTGCACAACTTTCAATCCAGCCAAACATAGCCCACCAGCTATATATATTGTGACTGGCTCGATGTTTTGACAACTCCCATGTTTTTGTAGGCAAGTTTATCTAGGCCTTGGGGTTGGGCTACCACGGTGTGGGCGGCAGTTGGCTCAGAAAGACAGCCTTTTAATCCTCAACCTGATTTACTGAACAGCGCCACAAATGTGCTTGGCGATTTACAGAGAAATGTAAGCCAAAAGGTGAGGTCCCTGCCCCAACAAAATTTCATCCTCAGATTCAACAGCAAGAGGAGACTACAGAGGGAGGAAGACCTGTGGGAAGGGGTTGAGATAGAGGAGAAAGGCTAATGCCGAATAAATGAGAACAAGTTATTTATTAATTATTTTAAGATATATAAACTGATTTACAGCCTGAGACCAATGTGGTGGGCAACAAGATAAACATAAGATAAAATCTCCAAAGCAGAAATTCTAAAAACAGTTGAAACAATTGTCACAAACTCTAAAAACAACAAATCTATTCATATAAACTATTTTTTTAAAAAAACAACACACAATTCCTACAGATGTGCAGTTAATATTTTATAAGTGACTGGGTCACACCTCAGGGAAAGCCTTCTTTTTTAAAAAAAATATCAGAAGGTACCTAAACATTATGACACTTGGTGCCTGATTCATTTCAGCTAGAGGACTAGGGCTGCGACATGAAAAGCTCCTAGAACCTATGGGGCATGCCGTATTCTCAGCAGTGCCCCATCTGAGGAGTGCCGTTGCTAGGCAAGAATATATAGGGGCAAGGCGGTTCCTTAGATAACGTGGTCTGAAGTCGTGTAGGGTTTAAAGTGCCAGAGGAAAATCTTGAACTCCACCCAGTAGCATATTGGGAATGAGTTTAGCTCCCACAGCAGAAGTGTTATAGGGCATTAACAGGACAACCTGTTCAACAATCCAGCTGCTGCATTCTGCCCCAGCTGCTGCTTCTGGTTTAAGGTGACACTTTGCTCCTGATCCCATTTTGACCACGCCCAACAGCTTCATATAGGTGTTAAATAGCACTTGGGACAAAATAGTGCCCCAAGGCACCCCATAACACAAATGTCATGCCCCAAAATTACAATGAAGAGCATTCCCTCAGAGCTACAGCATTATTTCCAACATTTCTCCAGTGAATTATTATATAGGGAAAAGAAGATGACGATGATGATGAATTTTATTATTTATACCCCACCATCTGACTTAGTTGCCCCAGCCACTCTGTGTGGCATCCAGCATATTTAAAAAAAGGTAATAAAACATTAAACATTTTTTTTTAAAAAATCCCTATACACAGCTGCCTTCAGATGTCTTCTAAAGGCTGTATAGTTACTTATCTCCTTGGCTCAGGGGTCACATAACTTCATACCATCTGCTGAAGATAGGAACGTCCTACCATACTCTCCAATGTTTCTCCAAAGAAAATAGGGACTTCTAAGGAAAAGCAGGACATTCTGGGATCAAATCAGAAACTGGGATGGTTTCTGTAAATCTGGGGCTGTCCCTGGAAAATAGAGACAGTTGGAGGGTCTGCTACAGTCTGGAACCAACCCTATAGGTAACATCAGAACCATGGTAAAACAGTTCTCCCCAAACACCCACCCAATATACAGTCATACCTCATGTTACGTTTGCTTCAGGTTACGTGTTTTTGGGTTGCAGAACATGGGAAACACGGAAGTACCGGAATGGGTTACTTCCGGGTTTCGCCGCTCGCGCATGCGCAGAAGCGCCAAATCACATCAGTGCAGACGTGGTGCTTCAGCTTGCGAACACTACGGATTGCGGACATGCCTCTGTCAACCCGAGGATCCACTGTATTCAGTCCAGGAGAATACCATGGTATAGAAAGCCACAGAGAGATTCTATGGATGTACTCATAGAAGTCAAACAGATTGAAATCAGTGGGTCTCGAAGGTAGCCATGCAGAGGATTGCAGCCTGAGGCTTTGTTTCGACTTGGAAATGCGTAGTAAGAAGTTAAGCCAAAGGTAATAAGCTCACCTGTATTGTACTACATCTGACCTTGCCAAATTTAGTCAGAAGAATTATAGTTCAAGAGTCCCTAAAACATACTTGTCCATTTTACATCTGGTGCACAAGAGCCATTAGGTGTCCTATGTAAATTGTAAATTGCCTTTGTGGGAGCAATTAATATACATATTTGGTCTGCAATGATATTTCCTGAACTGCAGTCATAAAGTTTCGCTGAATGCCTTCTCTTTCAATCTCTCCCCCAGCCCCGTGCTCTTTCTCTTGTAATCTATCTTTTCATCATATAATTAGTGCACTTAAAATCCATTTCCTTGCCATTTCTTTCATTTATTACAATCACCCACTGCCTATGGAACCACTCCTGTTTAAAGAAAGGGTGTTTAACATTTGATACATGCTTTATATTTTCCATGTTGTATTCAAGAAACCTGGAACACAAGCCTGCTGGACTTTTTTTTTTTTTGCAACAGTAGTAATCCTGCTTGGCATTTCTGCACATCATAACTGCACTGGCCCTGGTAGCTCTGAGGTTATTTTGGATTCACTCTGGTGGGGTTGGAGTGACATGATTTCCTTCCTGCCACTCACCATTGGCCCTGCAGCTTGTCACTAAGTGCACTTCCTCCTCAAAGGAAGGAGAGGTGAAATACAGTGGTACCTTGGTTCTCAAATGCCTTGGTACTCAAACACCTTGGTTCTCAAATGCCGAAAACCCAGAAGTAAGTGTTCTGGTTTTTGAACATTTTTCGGAAGCCAAATGTCCGATGCGGTTGTTGGCTATTGTTTCCGGGCACCTGCACCAATCAGAAGCTGCACCTTGGTTTTTAAACGTTTTGGAAGTCACCTTTCTCTTATGGCCACTTCTGTATAATTTCTCTGAGAAAAGTAGCAATTTATGCATGCAGCTTCCACTCTCAACTAAAATGGCTGCCTCTCAGCCCAGAAGTGAATATTCTGAATGCATAGAGCTTCTAATTAGGATAAGTAACAAATTAAAGGAAAATGCCTAAATGTGCTGCTGACATTTTAAAAGCTTAAAAAGGGATCTTCCAGATTCCAGCCACTACATTTTCCTACAAAGTAATGCAAGTCTCATCTGATAAGAGTGGATCATACTGCACCACAGCTTATGCCAGGGGTGAGGAACTGAATTCAGTCAGTGGGCCACCTGCTTTTTTCCACACACACCCATGGGCCCAGGTGTGGCAGGTGTCAATCACCTGATGCCACAACAATGTCAGGTGGCCAATTCCACTTCCAGAAAAACTCCCAAAATACTAGCAAGCAGCTTTATATCATAATAGATTTGTTGCCCTATTAGGTGCTGCAGGATTGCTATAACAAACCCAGCACAACTTATCTTCCCAGGAAATGAAGCATCTCATCTCCTGAAACCAATTGTCTCATTGCGTTCATGGTTGTGGGTAGCTGTGATTCCCGTTCATTCAGTAACACCAGCAGCAAAGCCATCATCTAATTTCATACTGCCTGCCATGACTGAAAGCAGCAAAAATTAGTATCTGGAACCCTCCTCTTTTGGGGGGGAGGGCTGTGCATGAATGCAAAAGATGAGGAACACTAGACAAGGAGTTTGGCTGTCTAGTTGCTACATACTGTAACCTGGGCATTCAGAATTCTGTCTGTGCTCTTGCCTTTTTTTCCATGAAAGTCAAATATCCCAAATTGTAAACAAAATGTGGTGATTGACAGAGGAGATTGACAGTGATCAGCAAAGCTCTCTAGTGCCCTTAAGGCACTTCAGAAACTAAACAACTGAGAACGTAAGCAATTGATATTGTATCCTCAAAAAGGGAAGCACTTCAAGAAGCGGGTACTGAGGTTTTCTTAATGATCCCACATACAATAAGAATTTGTCTGCCAGAGTAAATTGTATATTTAATGGACTAGGTGATGTGCTACCAACTGGGAAATCTTATGTGCTAAGCATCTAAATTCAATGCAGAGAGCACTAGAATGATATGGACTTTTGGAACTGAACGATTAGGTTGGTTAAATTTGCATGCTACCACTGTTTAGAATTACACCATGCAGGAATTATTTTTTTTACTGTGTTTTGAAACCTCCGGATCAGAATTATTTAGCACTTTTATAGCAGAGTGTGAAGAAAACCCAGCTGCTAGCATATATGCAAGCTGCAGTGTGGACGAAGCATATATCCATGCAAGGTTTAATATGCCCAAAGGTGCTATCCACATTTAAATTTTAAAGAAGATGAAGAAGAGTTTGGATTTGATATCCTGCTTTATCACTACCCTAAGGAGTCTCAAACCAGCTAACAATCTCCTTTCCCTTCCTCCCCCACAACAAACACTCTGTGAGGTGAGTGGGGCTGAGAGACTTCAGAGAAGTGTGACTAGCCCAAGTTCACCCAGCAGATGCATGTGGAGGAGCAGGGAATCGAACCCGGTTCATCAGATTACAAGTCCACTGCTCTTAACCACTACACCACACTGACATATCTGTTTACTGGTGCCTTCATTTGCACCTTTAGCAAGGTAATCGTAACATTTCAACCCAGATTTGCTTGTGAGGTGTTTATAGGTCTTCCTGTTAAGTCATTGATTCGTCCCACACTTCTCAGTGAATTTCCCTGTCATTTTCTTAATCCCAAAAGCGATTTCTTTTTTTACGTAGATTTATTGCTCTGGAGTGACAAAGCCCTTTAATCCACTTTAATTTTGCAAACCATAAATTCCAGTATACTCTTAAATCCCTGCTACAGAATAATGTTATGAATTGGCAGGCGGTAAGCTGTATGCCATACCCTCCAACGTTTCTCCGATGAAAATAGGGCCGTCCCATTCCATAATGATGATTTTACATGAATGCAGAAGGGAAGCTTGTTGTACATCTTGCCTTGCCAACAAATCAGAATGGTCATTCAGTAAAGACCGGGTGCAGTCTAACCACTGCATAATCTTTGTGCATGCAAATCAGGATGAACGTTCCGAAAGCAGAGAGAGTCCTGGGAGAAAGGGGATTGTGGGAAACTGCAAAGAGGGCCCAATCGCAAGTGGGACTGCTTTCAGGAAGGGAATAACTGGAAAGCCGGGCTGTGGGAGCAAGGAGACCAGAATGGAGTTGTGGGAAGAGAAGGATATTAATTTGAACTCATGAAAAAATATTTGCCTAATCTCTATTTTTTTATTATTATTAGCATCATCGTCATCATTAAATAATTATTAAAACTTTATGAGCTGGGAGAAAAAGGATCCAGGAGAACATTTTCCCTGCTAATTAAGCCATT
Source organism: Podarcis gaigeae (assembly GCF_964106915.1). Lineage (NCBI taxonomy): Eukaryota > Metazoa > Chordata > Lepidosauria > Squamata > Lacertidae > Podarcis > Podarcis gaigeae. The sequence goes on along the minus strand of NC_139694.1, from coordinate 11,768,112 downwards.
TAGAAGTCGTTCATAGAAAATAACCTTGGCAGAATTTTATGTCAAAATTATAGCTCACACTATAACACTCAGACCAAGTCCCTAGTGCATTTATTTCATGCCATTTTTTCCCTTGTTGAATATCTTGCTACATGACCGGAATAGTGCTCTGGGTCTCATTTAATAGTCCCAGAAAGGCTGGAGGAGGAAAAGCCACATCTTCTTCCCCCAAAAGCAAAAAGAACCTTGATTTTTGTATGGCTGGCTGCTATCTCTCTTGTATACTTGTATGAAAATGCCACCTCAGGGGCAGGGAGGCTGCATGTAATTGGCAGGAAAAGTCTACGAAACTGATGTTAACTTTCAAACTCGAACGACGGCTTGCGGGCGGGGAGGGCAGTTTAGGCCCTGATTAATGGCTCTCCTCTGCAGCGCTCAAGGCTGCGGTTTGGTGGACTTCACAGATTTGCCTCTCTGTGTACCTTTGATCATGAAGCATGAAGGTTATTCCCTTGTGAATCTTGTGCCGTAAGCACATTCGTTTCTAGAACTGTAGATTCTTGCTGCTCCGTCAGCTTTTCAGCAGTGAAATTAGCTGTTACAAATGCAGTTGTAGTAGAGGTCATTTCATGTCAGGGTGGGTTTCGGGAAGGGGAGAGAGAGAGTTGTCATCTGTCTGCTGTGTAAAAGCTAAATGTATCATGGGAGGGGGCTTTGACAAGTCCGTGCCTTTTGAAAGTAGCAGCTTAACATTCTGGAGCAAACCCCGGTTGAGTTCCAGGGAGCTTTCATGATCTACATCCCTGGAGAGCATGGCATTCAAGTCAGAAAAATAAGTATATAGATAAGAGATTAAGTGTTTCGCCATTGCTGGGCTTGCTGAAATAAATGTAAAACCTAGGCTTAGCTGTTCATTTCTATTTATAGGCACTCATGCTATTTTATTTATTTATTTATTTATTTATTTATTTGCTAGTACATTCTAATCTATGCGGATTAAAAGTTTATCAGGTGGTTTATACATTTATTTATTTTTAAAAATTGTGCTGCATCTGGGGTTTTTGGGATGCTATTTCATGAAACCAAAAGAAAAGGTGCGACCTGTCACTGGAAGGCCTGTTATTCTAAGTCAAACCTATCAAAGGTGTCCCGTTCCCCCCCCCCCCGGTAACACCCAGTTTCTTATTTATGCTCCTTCAGTCTCATACCCTGCAACTGCACCAATCCATCCTGTACTCTCTGCTTTCGGTCTCATGAGATTAACTATTAAGTTAATAGCTGCTTTAGAAGAAAATGAGGGGTTTGCTCCATGGATAGTGTTATGACTGCAGCAGCTTGCCTGGTGGTGAGGAGCCATGCTGCTCTTCGCCCCTCCAAAAAAGACAAATAAATGCATACAGATGCCTCCCTGCGGTCTTTAGGAGGAAATTGTGTACAGTGGTACCTCTGGTTATGAACTTAATTCATTCCAGAGGTCCGTTCCTAACCTGAAACCGTTCTTAACCTGAGGTACTACGGTAGCTAATGGGGCCTCCTGCTGCTGCCGCACAATTTCTGTTCTCATCCTGAGGTAAAGTTCTTAACCTGAGGTACTACTTCTGGGTTAGCGGAGTCTGTAACCCGAAGTGTTTGTAACCTGAGTTGCTTGTACTGTATTTCTGTATCTGTATTTCTGTATCTGCCGCTTCCTTCTTGTCACAGTGAGTTTTCCTTCAAGGTGATACAGTGCTACTCATTTCCTATTTGCCACCAATCCTCTCCAGCCAGCAAGAAAAGCTGCAAGGCATAAAGTGAAGGCCCTTGTCAGTCGACTTGTTTTGGAAATCACTGAACCCCTCTTGTCAAATCATTGCTAGTCTTCTCACACACAGCCAAGCCTTTCGTGTTTTTGTTGAGGAGTCTGAGTCATGGGATATGCATCGCTTGGAGCCGCTGAATCCCCACATGCCTCTTGCAGCCAGCCACCTCTATAATGATTTTACTTGGTAAATAAAACAAATGTGACTGCTTCTCAGAACCGGAGAGCTTTGTTTTCAGTCAAAAAGTGCTTCTGAATAGTTAGCACAGAGTCAAATGGTATGTTTCTGGGCACAATTCAGAGTGTTGGTGCTGACCTTTAAGACCCTAAACGGCTTCGGTCCTGTATACCTGAAGGAGCATCTCCACCCCCATCATTCAGCCCGGATACTGAGGTCCAGCGCCAAGGGCCTTCTGGCGGTTCCCTCGCTGCGAGAAGCCAAGTTACAGGGAACCAAAGTAGAGGGCCTTCTTGGTAGTGGCACCCGCCCTGTGGAACTCCCTCCCACCAGATGTCAAAGAGAAAAACAACTACCAGTCTTTTAGAAGAAATCTGAAGGCAGCCCTGTTTAGGGAAGCTTTTAATGTTTGACAGACTATTTTAATATTTTGTTGGAAGCCGCCTCGAGTGGCTGGGGAAACCCAGCCAGATGGGCGGGGTATAAATAATAAATTATTATTATTATTGTTATGGGGAACAGGGTCTCTCTCTTCCCCCACCCCATATTTCCAGTGTTAGGGGGGGAAATTTCCACATAAATCACCACAGTTTGAAATTGGTATATGGGTAACTGAGAAAAGCAAAGCGAAATCTCAGTCTAACTTGGAGAGTTACTGGAGGGTCGTCCTCCCCCCCCCCAAGCTTTTAGTGAAAAATCTTTGGCTGTTGATGGTCACCGTTTTGGAATATATATATATATTAAAAAACTTCTGAAATTAAATATTAGATACAGTATTTGTGTATTAAACAATCAGTAGTCTGAGGAAACAATGCTTTAATATTTAAAACTCCCCCTTCTTCCCCCAGTTAGGGTGATAGATTTGTCATTGATTGTTGGTGGTTTTCCCCCAGATACTCTGAAATTCAAAGCTGGGATAGAAATTAAGGAAATACAAGTAAGACCTGCGACAAGATACTGCTGTGTGGAGTGTGCTCCTGTTCAAGATTTCCTTCTTCAGGATACTATATTCTGTGTCCCCTCCACAATTTTCTTTAAGCAATAGTCAGTCATTTTGTGCCCACTGTACCTTGGGTGGTTTATATACAATAAATAAGCAGGTAGTGAAAATCGACATCAGGAACAAAGGGGAATAAAGAAAGACATTGAAATGTGCTGCCCCTGTGGATCTTGCTGCCTGAGGCGGTTCTTCCCTCATGGATGGGCTGACTCTGTCTGGCACTGAAAAGACTATAAAGATGGGTGCCAGGTGAGCCGCTTTGGAAGACTATTTCATAACTGGGATTGCGACTGCTGAAAAGGGGGCAAGTTCAGGAAGTATGAAGTTCTGCAGGCCATAACACATGGTTGTTGGACAGTATTCAGCTCAATAAGTCATTAGCTGGCCTGGTCTATAAAATGAAGCTTTGTCTATGCAAGGCTTATACAATCTACAGATGCAGTACATATTTTTGTATTCACTTTCCAGTGCCACTGTACTTCATCTTGCCCTGTCCATGCATAAAATATGTAATGGCCGAGGGTTCTTTTTCATGCTCAGTTAATGTCATAGGTTTCTTTGAACAAGATGGGGCCATCATTGTATAGAATCCCAGGTTTTCATAGGGTTTCCCTTGGATAGGTAGCTAATCTTGCAAACGGTTTATTCTTTCTTAAGTTTGGATTTTCCTCCAGTCTTTTCCCAGTTCAGCCCACCAGCTGATTCTGCTGTCCTGAACAAGCAACACCTTCTGGTCAGCAGGTGGCACTAGACAAAAAGGTATTTACCGGTAATAACAAGTGATGGTCCTCTTAGCAAAGAAACCTTTAGATTTTTGCTATTGTAGTTCTTGGTTTCAGCTTTGTCAAAACCTTATTTCAGATGAACTGTGATACCGGAGTCTCATATATCAATAAGGAGAGACCAGGAATCGGGCAACCCTGTCATCTGCATGGACTAAGTTTCCAGAGAAAGGAACATAATAGTTTAAAGCCTGACTTGACCAAAGCAAACAAAACTGTATTCATTGTGTGTTGTGGGTAACTGTTTAATCCTAAAATAAAAGAACATAAATGTTATGCATATCAAAACAGAATCTAGGAAAATATGAGTGTTGCAATCACTGCCATCACTCGTACCCCCACCCATAATGATTTGTTACACGTTATCTCCAAGTTATCTCAAACATATCCAATTTCCAGAAGCAGGTGATAAGGAAAGCTATCCAATTGGAGATGAAAGCCTTTATATCTTTAAATAGGCTATCTTTGCTAATCACGGCGTAAGGATATTTCTTCACTTTGCATTTTCCAGACAATTATTGCTTGATGCAGACAGTTCTAAGGGATTAATTCTGGATGTAAAAGAAGCTAAGAAAGTTTTCCCCCCTGATTAATGGCCCTGAATACTGATAAAAGGAACTGATAACACTAATAACCTGTCCATAAAGGAGTTTAATGACAAATCTAACCATGCAGGCAATTATGGAGGTAGGGGTGATTTAAAATGTTTCCCAAACACCTTTATGTGGGTGTTTTGTCTTCCTCACTATCCATATAGAAAAGCCAGTTCCCAACATTCTGTCACACTCTAAGTCTAATACAGGAAACAGAAACCAGAATTAGGGTGTGCTGGTGAATGGTTCAGGCATATACTCCATGCCTCTCCTGCCCTTAATGGCTGAGGTCAGGAGCAGTGTTAGAAACTCAGAGATATAAATTAGGCACCAAATGGCCCCTTAAACCAGGATTACATTCGCAGAACAGAATACCTTGTTGCCATTTGGGGGCAAGGCGGCTTGGAAGTCGTATTTTTAGTACGATTTTTTAGTTCCTGAAATTCATTCTGATTGTGCAGATAAAATACAGAATTCTACAGGATGTGTTACTAGTGTGTGAAAACAGTCAAGATCCAAGGATCCCCAGGCATAAACTTCCAGATGATGGAGACATCAGGTGCCATCCTGGCACTCAAACATCCTTACTTGGTCACAAAGCGTTAATAAGGACCCCTGACCGTTAGGTCCAGTTGTGGCTGACTCTGGGGTTGCGGCGCTCATCTCGCTTTATTGGCCGAGGGAGCCGGCGTACAGCTTCCAGGTCAGCATGACTAAACCAATTCTGGCGAACCAGAGCAGTGCACAGAAATGCCGTTTACCTTCCTGCCGGAGTGGTGCCTATTTATCTACTTGCACTTTGACGTGCTTTTGAACTGCTAGGTTGGCAGGAGCTGGGACCGAACAACGGGAGCTCACCCCGTTGCGGGGATTCGAACCGCCAACCTTCTGGTCAGCAAGTCCTAGGCTCTGTGGCGCCACCCGCGTTGATAGCGAAGTGCAAAATTCACCTGTTGCCTGGTGAATTTAGAACGCTGGTAAGGAGGGGTGGAGAACATATTTAGTCTCAAGCCAGTAGTGTAACTAAGGCAAGTCAGGGTCAGCCCTTTCCCTTCTGACATGGGTGAGAACTGACTACAGCAGGACAGCTGCCTGAAGTAGAGGCTCTGGAATTGCAGCATCTACTCCACTTAAGGTTGATTTTAATTAAGTGGTATATAAATTGTTGAAATAAAAATAAATATAAGAGAGGCCTGCCAGAGATGGCAAGTTTATGAACCGTTCACATTTCTGGTTATGGAAGCTTTATGAAAAAGCAGTTCTGTAATTAATGTATTGGTATTGGGCATAAAATTGCTGTAAGTGTCTGTATTTTTATAATTTGGGTACTGTATTCTGCTCAGTATTAATTATTTTTACATAATTTTCTTGTTATAATGGCCAGCATTAAAATGTAATGATAAACAGATAAATGAAAGGGGCGTAATAAATGAAAGAGCCGTAGAGGCAGCAACTCCGATACAAAATCTCAGCCTCGGAAATACGAGTGGGTATGCAACCCGTTGTAGCTCTTCAGAGCACTTTTTAGTTGTAGAATTTCTGTCCTGCCCAGAGGCTCTCAAAGTAGCTTACAATAATTATTAAAACGATAAGATCGATGGGGGGGGGGGGAAGAGCACAAAGGAACAGAACTCTTCAGTACCATATGAGGTTAAAACAAGAGTCTAATATTTGTACAATCTGAAAAGGCCTTGGCAGATAAAGTGGTTTTCACTTTGCACTGGAAAGTCCTCAAACTCATTGCCAGACAAGCTTCCCTGGGGAGTGAGTTAAAAAGTTGTAGTTCTATAGCCCAATCTCAGATTAGGAGTGGGGAGAAATAAGGTTTGGTTTTCATTCTAAAGTGAACCTAACGTAATTCACACTTGAAATGCAAGCCAAATGTAGCTGTCTTTTGAACCCCACACTTCTTTGACTTTTGTGATGCAGTACAAAAAGTGCAGCCTACGAAATGTATATATTAGAGGGGAATGTGTATATTAGTAAAAGCATACAAAATGCATTACTGTATATATGGGGAAATTGCTTGCAAAAGCATGTCCTTAGGCAAAACTGAACATTAAAATGCTGACAAATATTCCTGGGGATAGATATAGATAGATAGATAGATAGATAGATAGATAAATAGATAGATAGATAGATAGATGATAGATAGATAGATAGATAGATAGATAGATGATAGATAGATAGATAGATAGATAGATAGATAGATAGATAGATAGATAGATAGGTGATAGATAGATAGATGATAGATATAGATAGATAGATAGATAGATAGATAGATAGATAGATAGATAGATGATAGATAGATGATAGATAGATAGATGATAGATAGATAGATAGATAGATAGATAGATAGATAGATAGATAGATAGATAGATAGATAGATGATAGAGATAGATAGATAGATGATAGATAGATAGATAGATAGATGATAGATAGATAGATAGATAGATAGATAGATAGATAGATAGATAGATGATAGATAGATATAGTGATAGATCAAATTGATGTAGAAATGTCATTGTAACATCTTAATTTAGAAGCCTAAATTAATCCATCCCTTATCTCAGATCAACCTGCGTCATCTCCCAAGGTGAACACATTGGTGCAAGGAGAAAATAGAAATAAAAGGAGAATTCCTAGTTTCCAAGATTTGTGGCAAGAACTCCTTGGGGAGAACCACTCGTATTTGTTAGTGAACAGCTGCTACCACCTGCCCCTTCCCAGAATGCCCTCGACACAGTGTCCTTCTGGGGGTTTCTGGGAAATGAATGGCAGGTGCCATTCTTTTGTGGCAGCCACCAGACAACTGCTGTAAATATATTTACTGTTCATCCTTGCTGAAAACAGGGCCAGGGCCAGGTTTTGGGGAGGCCTTGGGTATCCCCACCCACTCCTCAACATCACTATTGCTACTGCTAGAGAAAGAGGGCACAGTGAGAAAGATTTATCACAGCTTCTAATTGCTTGCTCTTCTAATTGCTTGATCACACAGGATCAAACAAGACGTTAGGTGGGATTCAACTTAGCGCTAAGAGGGGTGTGCATGTGTAGAAAGAGGTCTGCTCATGCAACTGGGCTTCTCCACTCCTTCCCCAACTTGCCCTCTAAACACATTCTGAAATTTACACTAACAACCCCCCCCCCCCAAAGCAGATATAGGGGATTCAGAGGGCATGCAGGGGGGAAGTCCATTGTGTGAGTAGACTTGTTTCTATGCATGCAACATATTAGTTGAGTCCCACCAATTATTTTTAATATGTAGCCTGCATCTATATATGTGTGTGTGTTCCCTCACCGAACTCTCTTTTTTAAAATCCATTGTTTTTCAATGAAGTTCACCTCAAGGAACATGAAGGCCCTGATAATTTACCCACATCACAACTCCATGCTCTGCGCTTCTTCTCAAACTTGCTACAATTGTTTTCCATTTCGTCTTTCACATGGAAGATTTTCTTAGCTACTGCAGGTGGGGGTGGGGGGTGGGAATAATTCAAATAACAGTTTTTATTTCCTCAAAGCAGCAGCAAAATAAAATCAGTCTCCTGGACTGCAATACAATTGCAAAATTTCAGGGCTTTTCCTCCCTGCTGTTCTCTCTTTGAACTTTTCACTAAATTACTATTTTCAGATCTCTGGGGGAAAGATCTGGCAAGTTACGATGACATTTCTTGGCAAGCACTGTCTTCAGAAGCGTGTACCTGTCAAAATATGTGATGAATTCAAATGGCCTCAATGGAAGGAAATGTCATTCGATTGTCATCATGACAAATTATATCTCTGCATGTAATGGATAAAACTTTATCCCAAGAATCAAGAAACTATATATATATATATATATATATATAGAGAGAGAGAGAGAGAGAGAGAGAGAGAGAGATTATCACCCCAGGGGTTGGCATTTGCAGGGCTGGGGCTGTCTTTGAAATTATTCTCCATTCCTCTGTCTTGGCCAGTCTTCTTTCTCTGCTGCTGCTTCTCAGCTGATTTCTGTATCCTGTAATAGTGTTTGGTTCTCTATTTATTTATTTACTTGTTTGTTTGTTTGTTTGTTTGTTCTTATAGATAATATACAGTGGTACCTCGGGTTAAGTACTTAATTCGTTCCGGAGGTCCGTACTTAACCTGAAACTGTTCTTAACCTGAAGCACCACTTTAGCTAATGGGGCCTCCTGCTGCTGCTGCGCCGCAGAAGCACAGTTTCTGTTCTCATCCTGAAACAAAGTTCTTAACCTGAAGCACTATTTCTGGGCTAGCGGAGTCTGTAACCTGAAGTGTATATAACCTGAAGCGTATGTAACCCGAGGTACGACTGTAATACCAAACAAACAAATTCACAAGGAAATAAATAGAGAACCGAACACTGTTATTACAGAACCTTATTTTTTGTAAAGTTAATTATTATTTCCATTTTATAATGTACATAAAGCAGAGAGAACGATTATAACAGTGGACAAAAAATTAAAATATGAAAGACAAAACTATAAAAGAGGCGTTTAGAAAGAATAGTTGCAAGCACAATATTTGAAATTGATAAATCAAGAGGTGGAATGGAAAATTAAACAAATGAAACAAAGATCCTTTGAATCAGCAAATAAGTGTGGGAAACTGCTAGCATGGCAGTTGAAAAAGAGACAAAAATTTAATACTGTTACAAATCTAGAAATTGATGGGAGAATGGTTCAGAAACCCGAGGAAATTAGAAAGTGCTTCCAGAGATATTTCAAAGAACTTTATTCACAAGGGCCACAGAAAGATTCGGAGGTGGACCAATTTCTTAAAACCAATGGATTACAGAAAATACCTCAGGAAATGAGAACAACCCTGAATAATAATATTACACAGCAAGAAATTGAAAGTGCCATTCAGAACCTACAACTAGGCAAATCTCCAGGCCCCGACGGACTTACCTCCAAATACTATAAGGTTTTGAAAGACTATTTGATACAGCCTTTGTTGGAGGTTTGTAACCAGATTATGGAGGGGAGGAAGGCACCGGAAACGTGGAAAGGAGCCTTCATCACATTGATACCCAAACTAGAAACTGAAAAGACTCAGCTGAAGAACTACCGCCCCATCTCACTCCTAAATGTGGATTACAAAATTTTTGCAGACATTTTGGCAAGTAGGTTTAAGAAAGTGCTTAATGAAGTGATCCATAAAGACCAGGCTGGCTTTCTCCCTGGTAGGCATTTGTTTGGCAACACAAGAAACATCATCGATATTTTGGAACTTCTACAAACAAAATTAAACACTAGAGCGGTGTTAATTTTTATTGATGCGGAGAAAGCCTTCGACAATATTTCCTGGATGTTTATGAAGAAAAACTTGGAAGGGATGGGAGTGGGGCGGGGGTTTGAAAATGGAATAGAAGCAATATACTCAGAACAAAAAGCGAAATTGATAGTAAACAATGTGGTGACAGAGGAGTTTAAAATTGAAAAAGGGACACGGCAGGGGTGCCCCCTATCCCCCCTATTGTTTATTTCAGTTCTGGAGGTGCTATTGAACATGATTAGAAAGGACCGGTTGGTACAGGGAATTGAGGTCGGAGTGAAACAATATAAATTGAAAGCATTTGCAGACGACCTGGTATTAACATTGCAGGAGCCTGTCTCTAGTACTAAAAGAGTGTTAGAATTAATTTCGGACTTTGGTCGGGTGGCAGGATTTAAGCTGAACAAACAAAAAACTAAGGTTATAGCAAAAAATTTGACAAGTACAGAAACAGATGAGTTTGTGAAAGAAACAGAATTAAATGTGGTAAAAAAAGTAAAATACCTAGGGGTGTATCTGACCTCCAAAAATTTGAATCTGTTTAAGGACAACTATGAGAAATGTTGGTTAGAAATCAAAAGAGATTTGGAAACATGGTCAAGATTGAAACTTTCCTTGTTGGGCCGAATAGCAGCTATAAAGATGAATGTATTGCCAAAAATGTTATTTTTGTTTCAGACCCTACAGGTCGTGGACAAGGTGGAATGCTTTGGAAAGTGGCAGAGGGATATTTCTAAGTTTGTTTGGCAGGGCAAAAAGCCCCGAATAAAGTTTAAGATACTAACTGATGCGAAAGAAAGAGGGGGATTTGCCCTGCCAGACTTGAGGTTATATTATGAAGCTGCAGCCTTCTGCTGGTTGAAAGATTGGATTTTACTGGAAAACACTGATGTCCTAGATCTGGAAGGGTTTGACAATGCTTTTGGGTGGCATGCATATTTGTGGTATGACAAGGTTAAAGTGCACAAATTGTTTAAAAACCACATTGTCAGGAGAGCAATTTTAATGGTCTGGACAAAATATAAAGACTTATTGGAGAGTAAGACTCCGAGGTGGCTCTCACCGGTGGAGGCCAAGGCACGTAAGAGACCTAATATGGAAGCCAATTGGCCTAAATATGCGGAAATTATTGAAAAGATTGGAGACAATTGGAGGCTGCAGAGCTTGGAAAAACTAAAAAACAAGGTGCGAGATTGGTTGCATTATGCACAAATTCAAGAGGTTTTTAAAGTAGACAAGAAGGTTGGATTCCAGGTGGAAAAATCGAAACTAGAGACAGAATTGTTAGAACCAAAAAGTAAATTACTTTCGAGAATGTATAACCTGCTGCTTAAATGGAATACTCAGGATGAGACAGTCAAATCCGCCATGATAAAGTGGGCGCAGGATTTGGGGCATAACATCATGTTCGAAGACTGGGAAAGGTTATGGAACACCGGAATGAAATTTACGGCATGTAGTGCCTTGAAGGAAAACATTATGAAAATGATATACCGGTGGTACATGACCCCAGTCAAGCTTGCTAAGATATATCACCTGTCTGATAATAAATGCTGGAAATGTAAAGAGGCGGAAGGGACATTCTTTCACCTCTGGTGGACCTGCCCGAAAGTGAAGGCCTTCTGGGAAATGATCCATAATGAACTAAAAAAGGTACTGAGATTTACCTTACCTAAGAAACCAGAGGCCTTCCTTCTGGGCATGGTGGACCGGAGAGTGTTTAAGAAGGACAGAACTTTTTTTATGTATGCCACTACAGCAGCAAGGATTCTGATTGCAAAATACTGGAAGACACAAGATTTACCCACACTGGAGGAATGGCACACGCAGTTGATGGATTATATGGAACTGGCCGAAATGACTGGCAGAATCCGAGACTTGGGAGAAGAAACATTTGAGGAAGATTGGAGAAAATTTAAAGACTATTTGGAAAAACATTATAAGTTGTATGAATGTTAAAAAATGCACCTTTTAGGAAATTCTAGCTTCAGTAATGTTAAATTCAAGAAATGGAAATTAAGGCACAAGGAGTCAGAGATAGAATAATGAAACAACTTTATTGTGTTAAAATGAAAATGTACATGATTTGGGTTATAATGCATTTGAAATTGGGCAACATGATAAAAAGGAAGATACAATAAGTATTGAAATAAGTTAACAAATTGCAGACGTTATGTATCACAGAGAATGCAGGGTTGGGAGGATGTGGGGAAGTCCAACAGTTTTGGAAAAAAGGGTAAGAAAAATTTGTAACTTTTCTTTTTGGCTTTTATAACACGTTCTTTATTCTTTTTTCTGTACTATATAAAACTAATAAAAAATATTATAAAAAAATAGAAAGAATAGTTGCACATGAGTTAAAATAACAGAGTTTAAGTCATCAAGTTATCAGGTCATCAAATATAGTTCCGGAAGTACTGTTCCGGGGCAGGAAGGTGTGGGGGACTCCCTGAATGGAGTAATTGTGCCCCTAAAGGACTAGGTGTGCAGCTTGGGAGTCATTTTGGACTCACAGATGTCCATGGTGGCAGAGGTCTGTTTTGTGTCCGGGACAGCTGTCTACCAGCTCCATCTGGTATTCTGGCTGAGACTCTACCTGCCTGCGCATTGTCTCACCAGAGTGGTGCATGCTCTGGCTATCTCCTGCTGGGACTACTGCAATGCGCTCTGTGTGACCCAGAAACTACAACTAATCCAGAATGCAGCAGCTAGACTAGTGATTGGTAGTGGCCGCCAAGACCACATAACACCAGTCTTGAAAGACCTACATTGGCTCCCAGTACGTTTCCAAGCACAATTCAAAGTGTTGGTGCTGACCTTTAAAGCCCTAAACTGCCTCGGCCCAGTGTACCTGAAGGAGCATCTCCACCCCCATTGTTCAACCTGGGCACTGAGGTCCAGCTCTGACCGCCTTCAGGCAGTTCCCTTACTATGAGAAGTGAAGCTACAGGGAAGGGGGCAGAGGACCTTCTTGGTAGTGGCTCCTGCCCTGTGGAACATCCCTTCAGATGTCAAGGAAATAAACAACTATACAACGTTTAGAAGACATCTGAAGGCAGCCCTGTTCAGGGAAGTTTTTAGTTTGTGGTGTTGCATTGTGCTTTTATATTATGCTGGGAGCTGCCCTGGTTGCCTGCGGTAACCCAGTCAGCAGCATCTAAAATTATTATTAGGATGACATCAGCGAGGCCAAGAGAGCGGTCACGTTGCCAGGGCAGCCCAGGGTCTCCATGCACACTGACTAGGCTTGCACTTGGATAGTTCACTTCAGTGCCAATAATACAGCAGTTTGACTTTCTCCCCAGAGGCACTCTTTGTTTTCTCTCGAGACAGATGGATGCCAACCACAGATATCTTTTCAAGTGGTTTTATAGATTCATACATTAAATTAAGCAATAAAGAGTACAATTTAGAAACTAATCTCCCCCCTACCTATTAGGCTTAATAAATTTTCAAATTGTGTTAAAATGGAACCCTATTATAATATTATAATAACATAATAATAAACAAGGATATAAGAAAACAAAAGAGATCAGCAGTAACATCAAGCAGTAAAGCATCATAAGACATTGGTATTAAAGCCCCATCAAAAACATCATGAAACAGCAGGTTACTGACTAAATGCTAGCCTAAATATTTATTTATTTGAAATCTTTATATACTGACCTTCACTATGTGTGTGTGTTTGTGTGTATATATATCACCCCCAGGGTGATATACTCAAAGAATGAAAACAACAATATATTACTATGTAGCAAATTATCCACATTAGAAACCCATCAGTATTTTCTTCAAAATATATAAAAAAACTAGCATATCATCAGATATCAGAATTGAAAGCTAGAAAATAACTGGGTGAGCAAAGGGGATTTTAAAAAGCTAGATGTATGTGTATATGTATGAACGTTGTGAACATTTGTGGGGGGGGGGTTTGAATATATAGAGAGGTAAAACTTCACAAACAGAAAACTTTCCTTTCCTCTGACTTTCCTACTTATTATTACAAATTATGAATGTGTATTGTTAGTTTCTTAGCCGAAGATCTTGCCAGAAGCTAGGAAGACAGGGACTCTTATCTCTTTGTGGAACTAAATATAGTTACAGATTATCAAGATGGTTTTTCCTCCTTATTAAAACACTTTAAATAGGAAATTCACATGCATAGATTTACATTTGTTATTTTGTAACATGCCTTTCATCATCCAACTTCAGAGCATGCTACGAAGCATAAAATGAGCATAATTAAAATAGATATTCATCAGCTTCTAACCGATTATAATAAGTATGCTTCATACCTGTTTTAAGGATTCACTGCTATCCACACTGATCCATTGAGTAGTTGGGACATACTGCTGGGTGAACATATACAGAACAACAAGCAATTAAATTCTTTCCCATCTAGAAGGGGAACGATTCTGGAAATCTTTTTATTCCTTCAGGTACTCCTGTTCCAAACTGTATAGGCCTATCAACATAACCACCAGCACTTAGAACTGTGATCAGAAATGTACTGGTGATGTACAGGGAAGATGTTTAAGAACTGGCAAGGTAAAAGGCAAAGGTAAAGGACCCCTGGGTCAAAGGCGACTATGGGGTTGCAGCGCTCATCTTGCTTTCAGACCAAGGGAGCTGGTGTTTGTCCACAGAAAGCATGACTAAACCGCTTCTGGCACAATGGGACACTGCACAGAAACGCCATTTACCTTCCTGCCAGAGCAGTACCTATTTAGCTACTGCCACTGGCGTGCTTTCGAACTGCTAGGTAGGCAGGAGCTGGGACAGAGCAACGGGAGCTCACCCTGTTGTGTGGATTCGAACCGCCAACCTTCTGATCGGATAGCCCAAGAGGCTCAGTGGTTTAGACCACAGCGCCACCCGCGTCCCTAGAACTGGCAAGGTATGACTCCACTGACTGCTCCCCATCAAAAGCTTGCAACTATGTTCTGAACTAGGTGACAGCCTTCAAAAGCAACATCACATTCATTGCATGAATCTGATCTGGCAAAATTCTTCAAACGTGAAACGAACAGCTTCGGCTTGGTATTCTAAATTCTTTTCATTCAAACAAAAACTTAACCTGGGTTAATTTTGTTTATTTTTAACGTGGTAAATTAATTTTTCTTCATGAGAGCTTAGTGAGAAATGAACAAAGAGAGACAGGCTAGGCATTGTGTTGCCTGTGGCTGCTATCCTAGATGTCACGAAGAAAGTGAAGACCATTTCCCAGGTGGAAGACTCCATTGTGCTGTGTTTTATTGTTGATGATAAACAGAAAGTGGTGTGTCACTGAGCACTGCCTGTCACACTGCTGGCATTCTGCAGGTGGAAATTTAATTGACAACACTCAATTTCCGATTTCAAGGGGAGTGATTTCCTTGGCTGGAGACATACTCCTGTGCCTTCTGCTGACATTGTTTTTAAAATGTGTGTTGGAAGCCGAATTAACAAGATCACCTCTTATGATATAGAAAAAGAAGAAGCAACTCGGGGGGGGGGGAATAAAATGATACCTAATTATGATAAAATGATACCTAATAGCACATAACAATGCAAGTATTTGGTTAGGTGAAGTTTGGAGTTTTTTCATGTATCTGCTTGACTCCACTAATTGCAGTTCTCTAAAAGCAAAGGCCAAAATTAGTGCCCTAGCTGGACCCGCAACAAAATTAGCCAGCCAGCCAACCCTTCCTTATTTTAATGTACTCCATTTCACTCAACCCAAATTATACTTTTCTTGTCCTTTTTTACCCCTCCTGACACTTGACATTCTGTGGCCACTGATCAGTTTTCATCGTGCTGTTTTGGAGTTTGAAAGTTTGTTTTCGTTCCTTGGGTTGTTTTCCTAAATATTTTTTTTCTACTTCTTCAAAACTTGAGGTTTCCCCAAGCATATCGATATCTCCCTTTTGTGTTTCTCGTAGCTTTCATAATACATCACTTGACTTCACTATCACTACATATAAAACTGGGATTTGTAACAGATCATTGCAGTATGGAATGCTGCTCTTCAGACAATGCATTCCATTTCTCTCCGAACCCTCCCCAGTTTAACATCCCCACTAGCAACAATTAATCAATTTTTTATGGCCACTGAGTATGATTGGTCCTCACTTGGCAGTTTGGGTATCCCTTTTTTTATATTACATTTTTAAAGATTTATTTTGTACTTCTGCAAATGCTGGAATTCACCCAAGACTGCTGATGCTTCCCTCTTGTATGTGTCGTGGTGCTGTTTTGCTTATAGAAGCAATGGTGTTCACAGCCTGAACACCAAAAACAGGGGGAATTATGATTCAGTGTGGATCTATTGCAGAAGATATTATAGGAATGGCCACATCTAAGCCATTTTTTTCCAGCTGGTGCATCTATGCTGGACTGAGGCCACAAAATCTGATACAGTGGTACCTCGGGTTAAGTACTGAATTCGTTCTGGAGGTCCGTTCTTAACCTGAAACTGTTCTTAACCTGAAGCACCACTTTAGCTAATGCGGCCTCCCGCTGATGCCACGCCGCTGGAGCACAATTTCTGTTCTCATCCTGAAGCAAAGTTCTTAACCCGAGGTACTATTTCTGGGTTAGCGGAGTCTGTAACCCGAGGTACCACTGTACTCGAGAACTAAGTGCCTGCTATTTTAATACTAATTGACATATTTAAAGGCAATCTTTGCTTGAGCATAATACTTAGCTTCTGCGCAGCACTTTTTGATTGTTCAAAGTGCCACTCAGTAATCTTACAGTGCTTCATTAAAATACATAATCATTATTCTGTTATAGATGGTCGGGGACGAAATATGAATGATAGCTGCTTGCTTTAAAAACTCCAGAAAATTCATGGGGCACAGCTCACGCCCTTAAATACAGGGGACCTTTTTAATTAAAATTTTATGATGGAATATTTTAATTGATTTGTAAGCAGTTATGAATGCTTTACAGATGTTACATAATTCAAAAATAATAACAAACAGGAAAGATTAGATTTGATGTCATATAACATAACATGACACTTCCACAGCCTTAAAGCCAATTTTTATTATTTTATGTCATAAAATTTATGCACCACTAAATGGTAAAAAAAAAACTCAAAACAGTTTACAAAAGGCTAAAGCCACTAAATCAGGAAAAATAAACATTAAATATATTAAAACATATGATAGGTTAAAATACTCAAACAGACTAAAATTCACACCAGCTTTCCTAAGCATCTGGGTAGGATTGACTAAACAAAAATGTTTTTAGCAGGTACCAAAAAGAATACAGTGAAGGCACCTGCTTGATATCAATAGGCAGGGAGTTCCAAAGGGTAGGTGCTGCAGCACTAAATTATTGAGTTCTTGCAAATGTGGAATGGGTATTATGTAGCACCTGTAGTAGCACCAATTCTACTGATCCAAGTGGGCACATATGGGGGAAGGTGATCTGACAGGTACACTCATTCCAAGTTGTTAAGTGCTTGACCCAGTAACAAACTGGCAAATAGTACATATCAGTGCACAGGTTTTGTTATGTACTGAAGTTCTCACCCTGGGCCAGCAGGGGGATACTGTAGATAGTTTTTACTCAGGTCCACATATGCAAATAAGGGATCGAAAGTGACATTCAGTGATTGGATAGTTACAGAAAGTTGTTACAGTTACGTTGTACTGGAGCTCTATATAAGCAGGCTGGCTGAACCCTTCAGTTCAGTTCTGCTCTGACCTGTGAATAAACAAGAGCTGTTTGGAGAATCGCTGTGTCATCTGATATGTTCACCCACAACTTAACAGGTTTTATATGCTGACAAGGCCCCACTGCTGTCAGCACGCACGTTGCAGCATTCTGCATTAACTGCAGCTTCCGGATCAAGCGCAAACGAAGCCCCACATAGAGTACATTGCGGTTATCATACAAAATGCTGCACTTAGGGGGTTGTCTTCAGTGTAAGTCCTACTCAAAGTAAACCCATTTAAATCAATAGGCATGGATAACTTAGGGCCATAAGTTTCAATGGGTTTGCAACTTAAATACAACCCAGAGATACTTGTTTTTTACTTTTTCCTCTCCTCAATTGCATGGAGTCCAATGACAGTGAAGTCCAAAAGAATGGCAACAAAGCATACAGACTTGTCAACTCCCTGACATAGAAATGCTTTGAAATGTTAATCATTTAGGGTTTTGCAAAGTATATAGTGAGTGCTGCCTAGAGGTGTGATGTCAGCACAATGTATTGTCATTAGCTATGGCACAATAAACACTGTAATATTACTTGTCAATATTATCTTAAATGTCAAGGTATAATAGCTACCGTAAGTTTACAACAATGTCTGCTTGTTTGTTCGCCTCCTCAGCCACGCATCATGCACCTTCCCTTGTTAAATATTTCTTCTGCACATCACTTTTCTGACAGCTAAGCAATAAAGTTGTAATAAACTCAAATTATGTACCTAAGTAATGGGTCTTCTTCACAGACTCACTATGGTGGGTGTCAAGTGCTGCGGTCGTTTTGATTTAGCAGGCTATTAATGGCTGCATGTGGCATGACATAATCAAAGCATTAAAGCAGAATTGGATTCCCAGAGGATTCATTTACGGATGATTTTTTTTTTTTTTGAGGGGGGTTGTTTGCTGAGAAAGTTAATGGAACAGAATTTAGATGACTGAGACTCAGTGTAGCAGCTCATCACTTCTTTTGCAAAATATATTCGCACCAAAAACTATCCCATTGTTTCCTTCTGCATATAAAACATTGGAAGGAGCTTATATGGAAAATATGCAGGGTTTTTTCAGCTGGAACTCACTGGAACTCAGTTCCAGCACCTTTCAGGTGGGCACCATTGCCATTATAAGGCATTCATGGTGAATTCTGGCACCTCTTTTTCTAGAATAAATATCACTGAAAATATGTGGTGGAGAGCCAGTCTTGCCACAGTTGTTGTAGAGGAAGTTTAACTATTTAGAAAATCGTATTACTGTATCTAAGAAAAAGTTTGGGAGGAGTACGATGATTAATTAAGCTAAAACAATTATCAGAAAGAGGTGATCAAAATTTTGGGCATTTGGGTGTATGCAATAGCAGAGTTGGGGAAACCTTTTCCGTTTGAATCAAGTAGAACTGTGCTGAATATTCTCCAGTTTTGATTTTCAAGTAGAAACTAACAACATATGTCTGGCAAGTTTTCATATTGGCACAGTCTGAATGGTGAAAACAGAAAGGTCATAGGGGGCATTGTTACAGTTTCATCTGCCCCAGCTGCAACAAAACATGTCTCTCCTGTATCAGTATGTACAGCCACAGCAGTGCTGCAACCTGCCAACAGTTTGACTTCACCCCAAAGGCGCACTCCTCCATTGTCTCCCAAGACAGATGAATGCCAACCAACCCAGCCATTCAGACATTTGCAAGAGAACAGATAATGAATACAGACAGTAGGAGTAAATTAAAACAGGACTCTTAGTGGTGTGGTAATGCCTCTATAATTTTCAAGGATCAGCTCCAGACTTACAAAATCCAGAAGATTTTACATTGAGGGCAAATATAACCTGAGAGAACTGAAGTTCTGTAGCTAAACATTCACTTCACTCAGTCTTGGCCAAAGAACTATCTCATGTTGTTGTTGTTGTTTAGTTGTTTAGTCGTGTCCGACTCTACGTGACCCCATGGACCAGAGCATGCCAGGCACTCCTGTATTCCACTGCCTCCCGCAGTTTGGTCAAACTCATGCTGGTAGCTTCGAGAACACATTCCAACTATCTCGTCCTCTGTCGTCCCCTTCTCCTTGTGCCCTCCATCTTTCCCAACATCAGGGTCTTTTCCAGGGAGTCTTCTCTTCTCATGAGGTGGCCAAAGTACGGGAGCCTCAGCTTCAGGATCTGTCTTTCCAATGAGCACGCACTCAGGGCTGATTTCCTTCAGAATGGATAGGTTTGATCTTCTTGCAGTCCATGGGACTCTCAAGAGTCTCCTCCAGCACCATAATTCAAAAGCATCAATTCTTCGGCGATCAGCCTTCTTTATGGTCCAGCTCTCACTTCCATACGTCACTACTGGGAAAACCATAGCTTTAACTATACAGACCTTTGTTGGCAAGGTGATGTCTCTGCTTTTTAGGATGCTGTCTAGGTTTGTCATTGCTTTCCTCTCATACTATCTCACACTCTATGTTAAACATACTGTAAAGGTAAATTGGAGTTTGTAGGCCACCTTTAGTTCCTGTAGAAAGAATAAACAAATGAAATGTTCATCTGTGTCATAAGCAACTTCATGATGGTGAAGGTGAGAGTAGATAGGCTAAGAAAAAGGAGGTGGCCAAGCTATTCTTAGCATGAGATGATCAAAGAAACAGTGGAAATAGTTGCTGAAAGCATTGGTGCAGAGAGAAGAATTACTTTTGTGTAATGGAATTGCAGTGCAGGCATAGCAAAAAAAAAAAAAAAAAAAAAAAGCCGGAACAACCTGGCAGACGTTTTGCAGAGAACATGGGCTTAATTTGCCTTTTCCTCCACATCCTTTTTAAAAAAAGAAGAATATGTCCCTTGAATCCGCCTAAATATGACTAAGAAGACATTTCTGTGGAATAACCTTTCTAGAAGTAACAAAGCGTGATCTTCCTTAATTTGTTGATCTGAGTCTGCTCTCCCAATTAGTGTTTTAATTGCTGGCTTGAAACATTAATATCATTCAGAAAATTCCACCATGGCACTTTGCCCCCAAGGTTTTCTGGGGAGAAAGGCATTACATTTAATTCATCTTTTCAAAAAACAATTAGTTGTTTTGGAAACCTCAGTTGCACGCAAAGATTTCAAAGTGAGGTGCAGTCTGTAGAAAGTAGTGAGTTCATATGAATTGTCAAATTACTTTCCTTTTTTGTATTCACGAGAAAGGATGGGGGCATCTTCATGCCTGTGAAATAATTATGGCAATCCACATGATGTGGTTTTTTTCCTTTGAAACATGATTTCATCCTTCCATTGAGAAGGTTTGGCTGGGATTATCTCCATTCAACAAGAACGGGTGGTACTGCTCCCTGTCACCATTGCTACCCTACTGGAGCACACCCGAAACAGGAACAGGCACAGTGCTTCCCAAACAATGGTGGGCAGGAAGTTGAAGAGGAAGAAGAAGAAGAATTTATTCATTTATACCCTACCCATCTGGCTGAGTTTCCCCAGCCACACTGGGCAGCTCCCAACATAATATTAATAACAATAATAAAAAGCAACAAAACATCAAACATTAAAATCTTCCCTAAACAGGGCTGCCTTCAGATGTCTTCTAAAAGTCAGGTAGTTGTTTATTTCTTTGACATCTGATGGGACGGTGTTCCTCAGGGTGGACACCACTGCCTGGTTCCCTGTAACCTCACTTCTTGGAGTGAGGGAACTGCCAGAAGGCCCTTGGAGCTAGACCTCAGTGTCCGGGCTGAACGATGGGGGTGGAGACGCTCCTTCAGGTATACTGGGTCAAGGCCGTTTAGGGCTTTAAAGGTCAGCACCAACACTTTGAATTGTGTTCGGAAACATACTGGGAGCCAATGTAGGTCTTTCAGGACCGGTGTTATATGGTCTTGGCGGAATATCACAAGTGCTTCATCCACTAATACTGGCCATGTTGCTGGCTTCATTGAGTTGATTCACAGGCCAGTCAGCCAGTGGAATGGTGGTTTACCACCTCTGCCATATCATAAGAACTGGGTTTTGGCCACTTCTCAGTGTTATTGGAACTCCATTTGTCCCCAACCCCCACGCCCTGCAGGGAACCAGAGCCCTAAGCTGAGTGTATTTCAGGAGAAATGTGTGGCTATTACATTTAATAACAATATTATTAACTTATTTTTTACACTTTCCCTTTTTATTGCTGTGATCTGGACAGTTTCAAAAGACTGTAAAAAGTAACTATTGTGTAATAATAAACAAACAAAGAAATGCCCCACCATTTTTTTCAGCAATTCCCACCCCACCTTGAAAGGTGGGTGTTCATCATATGTCTCCAACAAGCCTTTACCAGCCACAGATGACAAGCTTTTGCCAAGTCTTTAAAACTTCTTAAATAAATTGCTAGTATCTTTCATATGAACTGTCATGTGTGAGCCTCCCTTGGGAATTTTAGCCTCTCACTGTGTTTTGTTTTGTCTGTTTCCAAACTGTCTTCAAGTTGTTGTTAAAAAACACACAAAAATACCTAGAGAGTCCACTTTGTATTATTTCCTTGCAGGTAGGTTTAGCATGAAATACCAATCTCTGATAGCAATATATAAAAGCAAATAAAAGTTTATAGCAATATAGCAGCATAATAAAGGGGGAGAGGTGGAGAGAGCTGACAAGCCAGAAAAAAATGCCATTCAGAGAGCTGCATTTTAATAGTTCTTCCAGTATTTTAACAAAATAAAAATAAAAATCAGGCAGTAGAAAACTTTCTATTATATGGATCAGTCATTCTGATATGGTGCAATCCAGTGGTTTTTTTAATGAGATACAGAGTCAAAAAGCTGCTTTATGTGCATTAGAACAGGGTGGGCAACCTTTGGTCCTCCAGATGTTGTTGGACTCCAATTCTCACCATCCCAGACTATTGACTATGCTGTCAGGGGCTGATGGGAGCTGGAGTCCAGCAACATCTAGAGGGACAAAGGTTTCCCATCTTTGCTTTAGAACAGCTTTTCTACCATTTTACAGTCTCACATTTAATAATACTAAAAACTCAGCATTTATGCATTGCTGGGGTTGGACTAGATGATTTTGGCCCTCTATATACTTCACAACCATATATGGTAGGTCAGTATTATGGTGTGTACCTAATTGGCATCTTTAATCCTGTGGTTCCAATCTGACTATAACATACAGGTCTGGAATAATTAACCTTGTCACAACCAAAGCCCCTTACAATATGAGGGGCAGGGGGAGAGAGAATTGGGTACAGTAGCAAAAGACCCTCATATTGATGTTCTGTAGCCTTAACTATGCAGAGAAGATACCTATAGGAAAGGAGATTAATTCTCTAATAAACACAACTTATATTAGCATTTGCTGGCATAGAAACATAAAGTTGGAAGGGACCCAAGGGGAGAAGAGTTCACCACTTCTTACGGGAGTCTGTTCCACTGCGAAACAGCTCTTACTATCAGAAATAATTAGTCTGAATCTCCTTTCTTATAACTTGAAGCCATTGGTTAGAGCCCTACCCTGCAAAGCAGGAGAAAACGAGCATGTTCCCTCTTCCATGTGACAGCCCTTAATATATCTGAAGATGGCTATTGTGTCTCCTCTCCTCTCAGTCTCCTCTTTTCCAAGCTAAACATACCCAGTTCCTTCAAACACTCCTCGAAAGGCTTAGTTTCCAGACCCTTGATCTCCTTGGTTGCCCTCCTCTGCACACATTCCGGCTTGTCAACGGCCTTCTTAAATTGTGGTGCCCAGAGTTAGACACAAGACTCCAGGTATAGTCTGACCAAGGCAGAATAAAGTGGTCTTTACTTGTTTAGAAGGCTGCTTCATTGAAATCAGTGGGATACATGCTTCGATTAACTGTTGCAATATAATACTGTATGTTAGAAATATATAAGTAAAACATAATTTATGCTAGGTTAAATATTATATAGGGATGTGGGTGGTGCTGTGGTCTAAACCACTGAACCTAGGGCTTGCCGATCGGAAGGTTGGCGGTTCAAATCCCCGCGACTGGTTGAGCTCCCGTTGCTCAGTCCCGGCTTCTGCCAACCTAGCGGTTTGAAAGCACGTCAAAGTGCAAGTAGATAAATAGGTACCGCTCCGGAGAGAAGGTAAACAGTGTTTCCGTGCGCTGCTCTGGTTTGCCAGAGTCATGTTGACCACATGACCCGGAAAAACTGCCTGTGGACAAACTTCGGCTCCCTCGGCCAGTAAAGCGAGATGAGCGCCGCAACCCCAGAGTCGTTCGCGACTGGACTTAACTGCCAGGGGTCCTTTATCTTAAATATTATATAAGAGGCAGCTACCAAGGAAACAAAGGACCCACGTTGAGATTGACGGAAATCAAAACGTAAAGAAGAAAGTTATTTGATTTTTATGTAACAATTTCTTAGTATTCGATGTTATGGTTTTTTTATTTTGTTGTTTGTGTGTTGTGTTATGTTGTTTGAACATTATATATAAAACTAATAAAGAGTAATTAAAAAAAGAGAAATCAGTGGGATACCTCTAAGTAAATGTGCTGGAGTTTGGGATGTAAGGCAAAAAAGTGATGGCCAATGCTATTTTTACACACACCAGACAATCGCTATAATTTGCGGTTGCTATAAGCTATTGATTGCTACCCACTCTGTGTTATACTGAGGCTGAATATTTCATCTTTTATATATATATATATGAAGATGAACTTGTTGTCCTGGTAGTCCCTGTTGCTAAGCATTTTCTTTCCCTACTAAATCCGCACAGTCAATAACCTATTAGTATTCAGTGCTCTATTA
This sequence comes from Podarcis gaigeae, assembly GCF_964106915.1. Classification (NCBI taxonomy): domain Eukaryota; kingdom Metazoa; phylum Chordata; class Lepidosauria; order Squamata; family Lacertidae; genus Podarcis; species Podarcis gaigeae. The sequence continues at coordinate 11,744,085 of NC_139694.1, read as the reverse complement.
AAAAAGAAGAGGCTGCAAACAGTTTAAACTTTCAGACTACCAAGAAATCTATAATGCAAAACAATGCTGATGAAGTACAGCATGTTGGCTTACAATAAAGTGTCATCTTTCTTCTCCCTGAAACGCTGCTGATATTTAAATGCTTGGGTGCCTGGTTCAGAAAGGCACGCAGCATGGAACAGGAGATAACAGCTGTAAAGCCATGATATAGTTCCATAGAACGAGGACTGGAAGCATCACCAGTTTTTGCAACCAATTGGGACGGCAGCTATGCCTTTCACAAATTTAACCTTGCTTTTGAATTATGGTGCTGGAGGAGACTCTTGAGAGTCCCATGGACTGCAAGAAGATCAAACCTCTCCATTCTGAAGGAAATCAGCCCTGAGTGCTCACTGGAAAGACAGATCGTGAAGCTGAGACTCCAATATTTTGGCCACCTCATGAGAAGAGAAGACTCCCTGGAAAAGACCCTGATGTTGGGAAAGATGGAGGGCATAAGGAGAAGGGGACGACAGAGATGGTTGGATAGTGTTCTCGAAGCTACCAGCATGAGTTTGACCAAACTGTGGGAGGCAGTGGAAGACAGGAGTGCCTGGCGTGCTCTGGTCCAGGGGGTCACAAAGAGTCGGACCCGACTAAATGACTAAACAACAACAACAACATGCCAATTTATACACCAGAAATTTCCTGCTTGGGCTTCCGAAGTAAGCCTCTTGAGTGACTTCCAAGATGAATCAATCCATGGTATCCTTAAGACCCATGAGAAAAACTTCTGATTCTATAACATACATTGTTTCCTGTATTGGGATCAAGGCTGCAAAACTTTCCAATAGTATGGAGCTTTCCAGCAAACCATGTCAGTTTCCTGTGTTGTCCAGTTGAAGCCCACACAGTAAAAGTGTGCAATTTTGCACACGCAACTGGGAGGCAGCTTACTGTGGTCACTGAAACCATAGACCTGTGCTTTAAGGTCTGTTGGGATTTCAGTAAGGATAGGAAGAGTCCAGGTTGGGAGCCAGCCTGATTCAAGATCTGCAGGACTGTGGACAGCTCCCAAGCAGATGATTTCTTCCGACAATATTCAGAGGAGAACTGAGTCCCTTCATAGAGTTGTAGATTTCACACCATAGTCCTTCAATGAGTGGATTTCTTAAATACCCCCCACTCCTTCCCCCTCCTTATCTAGGTCACTTGACCACTTAGTATGAATGTGACAGGGTGCCTCATGTCACTGCCTAGGTTACTGATGGGAGTCATGAAAGTTGGGGTAGGCAGCTGCTATTATTTGTGGCCTAACAAAAAACCTTGTTGCTCCTAGAAGCAGAGTCCAGGTGACTAGGGTGATACACATGTACATGTATAACCCAACTGCAGTCTTAGACACTGAGGGAGCATCCATATTGCAGAGCAAAACAACATTCAGTTTCAACAAAAAGAATTATTTGTGTGTGTTTAGTGGGCAGGCAGCTGTTTCAGGGTCAACCTTGGTAAGAGAAGCTATTATGGTATCTTCATCATGGAGGAACAGTAGAGAGATGGAGGGTGATTACAGCCTACCATTAGAGCATTGTTTCCCAACCTTGTGCCTCCAGATGTTTTTGGCCTACAACTCCCATCATCCCTGACCACTGGTCTTGCTAGCTAGGGATGATGGGAGTTGTAGGCCAAAAACATCTGGAGGCACAAGGTTGGGAAACACTGCATTAGAGTACCTTATGTTTGTTAGGAACACGGGAAGCTGCCTTAAACCAGGTCAAACCATTGATCCATCTAGCTCAGTATTGTCTTCTCCGACTGGCAACGTCTCACCAGGGTTTAAGAACTATCTGGAGGCAACAGGGATTGAACTGAATACAAGGCAGAAGTCCTGCTACTGAGCTATGAGCCTTCTAAGCCATAATGGACAGTCTGATTATTTTTGCCTGTCTTCAAATTAAGAAATGCTTCTTCTTCACTATAGCCTGGGGTATTGTTAGGCAGTAGGGCCCATGCTCCAGCAATGCTGTGTCAGGCTCCCTATCTCCTGCCTTATTCCTAATTATTATTATTATTATTTTTTTTAAAAAAACGTTGCTTACAGGGTACCTGAACACATTACACAGCCTAGTCACCCGCCATCTTAACTTGCCAAGAGACATGTTATACATTTATGTAAATTCCTAGGTACTTGTGCCCCAAGGACGTATCAATACCTCTGGTGAAAGGTGAAAAATGGCTTTGTCATGTATAATGAGATAAGAATCCAAGGTCTTTGTTCCTGGTCTGAACATTATACATGACAAAGCCATTTTTCACCTTTTCAGCCCTTGCTTTCTCCTGTAAGACCCATTGCAGTCGTTAAGAGTCATCAACAGGCTCATCACAGCTATCTGCCAATCACCCATTCCCACCACCCTTCTGAGTAATACCCCTCCCCACCTTCTCACTATATAGAAGGGTCTGGAAACTTCTGTTTCAGTGTATCTGAAGAAGTGTGCATGCACACGAAAGCTCATACCAAGAACTGACTTAGTTGGTCTTTAAGGTGCTACTGGAAGGAATTTTTTTTTGTTTTAATTTGTAGCCTGTAAATGATGTTGGATTCCAACTCCCATCAGCCTCTGCCAGCACGGCCAATGGTCAGGGATGATGGGAGTTGCAGTCCAGCAACATCTGGAGGGCATGCAAGTTAGCTAACCTAATTTAACCCACAAACCTATCAATTACCTTTTGGTCTTCCTACAAAGCAATAGATTTCCTCCTGCAACAAGTCTAGCAATTTCTGGCAGCAGAAATTTATAAGAAATGTACCTTACCTCATTTTAGTAATTATAAAGATTACAATTTAGTCTAGATCCAACCTTATGTGGATGAATTTGATAGATGCATGATTGCTAGTTTTGTTTGTCTGTAATTGTGGGGTCATTTTATTATTCTCTTTTAAGTATACTTGGAGCAGCAAATTATATTTGAGAATGTTTAGTTGTATTTTACTGTATTTTACTGTTTGCCAGCTAATTATTGTGTGCCGTAATGGCCAGCTGTCTGAGCAATAAACCCAAGCTTGATTTGACTATTCAAGTAGCTTTGCACAATTATGACATGAATAACCATTTAAAGTAATTTTCCAGTATTCCTTGCTGCTGTAAGGGCAGTTATTCAAGCAGGTTTGTATGTGCACAGACTTCTTGGATAGACAGCAATAGGAGAGGCTTAAGTAAATATGATCATTCTGTGTCTGTAGGTAGGTTATAACAGACACTTCTTCATCTGTGAATATTCATAGGTATCTTTCGTGTATACGTATAAAGCTCCAACAATTATTTATCTTTCATTAAGAGCACTGAACAACTTTTTATTGCAGGTCTCAGTGACATACACAGATTTTGCATCACAGCGGTGGCATGTTTGTATTATGTGTCCAGCACTTCTGTTGGATGAAACCATGATCACGGCAGGGGCTATGCAGAGCCTTCACAGCTCTTTCGAAAATCTGCAAAAACAACCTGGTAACTTGCAAAACCCAGCAGGATTTTGCAAACTCCTGAAATTTATATTGGCAACACTTTCTGGCTGCCAGCATCATAAATAAATTCTGATCTATCTAAATAATGAAAATGTGTTGATTGTAACATGAACAAAACAGCTATATCTTGCTCTTCAGATTCTGAAGACCATTTGGCTCACAGCAAGATATTACATCAAGGTGTATAACCAGCCTGTTAATATTATTGCAAGCGAAACAGCAATTTGTTTAAAATGATACTTCTAATATTTCTGTTCCATTTTGCATTAACTGGAGTTTCTACACGGTGGGAGTCCAGGGTCACCATGGCCAACACTCAAATGCACATCTTAACTTAAAATTACAGGTTGTTTAACAAACCTAAGCCCCCCAAACCTATGGTTTGCAGGGAAAAAACAAATTCTATTTGATACCTTAGATATATTTCCAAAGCTTTCTAAAGAATTATCTATCTAAATCTATTCAGGCTTTTATCCCTTCAACTATGGCATCATTAGTTCACATTTAGTGAGAAACTAAATCCATCAGCTTCATCAACATTTATTTATTTCAAAATGTATAGGCTATTTTTCCATCCAAGGGCTTTCAGAAGTGTGTACCACCCCTCTCTTTAAAAAGCCCTGCAATGAGAAAATCAGCCAATTACAATGAAAAAAATTAGTTACATAAAACAAACATTAAAAGCAGAAGTTAAACTCTTTTAAAAAGCGGGTTCAAAAATTTAACAGTCTGAACTTGTTTTCCTATTAAATCTATGTTCTATGCAAGTGCCAATATCAAGTGTCTGTATTAATATAATATGCAGATACCTTCCGATTGTCCAAATATACATATGAAATAAAATGTTGAGAATTTGATGAAGTTTTAAATCTTGTAATTCACACTTTGATGTCAAGATCCAACTTCATAATTTGACATTCAGAATTTGAGGTGAAAAGTCAAAGGGTGCCTATTCAGATTTGTCATACAATCTAAATGCATTGAATTACAGTGGTACCTTGTTTTACCAACTTAATCCATTCTGGAAGTCCGTTCTTAAACCAAAACCGTTGTTAAACCAAGGTGCGCTTTCCCTAATGAGGTCTCCCACCACCAGCGCCCTTCCACCGTTCAGATTCCGTTCTTAGACCGAGGTAAAGTTCTCAAACCAGGACACTATTTCTGGTTTTGCGGAGTTTGTAAACCGAATCGTTCTTAAACCCGACTTTTCTTAAATCAAGGTACCACTGTATACTGCAAATTAGCACTGTCAAATGTTGATTGTATTACAGAAACTTTGGATGCCAAATATTGTTGCTAGAAATCAAATATTTGCACATCCAGAGAAGACTAAAGATAATATTTGCTGTGAAAATTCCCAGAGAGAGACATTCATTTGAGCAATAGCGGCACCAGTTTGATATTGAAGTAGCCTTGGTTCTGTTCTTCATTGTTTACAGTTAGTCTTCTATTCTTGTTATTATTTGTATTAATCTTTCCTTTTAGTACAGAAATGATTCCTCCTTTCTTGAGGATAGTGCCCATCTGGTAAGACATGCTGTTTTGTTCCTTCCTTGTTGGCTCTGGACACATAAAACAGACAATAGAGAGATTAGCAGCTTTCTGAACTCTTAATTGCTACTTTATAACTAGAGTGTCAGAGACAAAATTAATACCCATGTCTGTTCCTTTCATTTCTCTCACCTCATTGAAATTATTGCGTCTCACCGTCTGCACCAACAGTGAGGGATCGATATGAAGTAAATACAGTCATACCTTGGAAGTTGAATGGAATCCATTCCAGAAGTCTGTTCGACTTCCAAAATGTTCAAAAACTAAATCACAGCTTCTGATTTGCTGCAGGAAGCTCCTGCAGCCAATCAGAAGCCGCAGAAACCCCGTTAGACATTCGGGTTCCAAAAGAATGTTCACAAACCAGAACAATCACTTCCCCGTTTGCAGGAGCCAAAACATCTGAGTTCCATGGCGTTCAGGCTCCAAGGTATGACTGTACTGTATTAGATGAGAGAGCTGGTTAGGTTATTATTGATTATGTTGTATTTTGTTTACTTGTTCACTAGAAAATGACATGTTTGATAGACAATAGATAGATAGATAGATGATAGATAGAGATAGATAGATAGATGATGATAGATGATAGATAGATAGATAGATAGATAGATAGATAGATAGATAGATAGATGATAGATAGATGATAGATAGATAGATAGATAGATAGATAGATGATAGATAGATAGATAGATAGATAGATAGATAGATAGATAGATAGATGATAGATAGATAGATAGATAGATAGATAGATAGGTGATAGATAGATAGATGATAGCTAGCTAGCTAGCTAGATAGATAGATGATAGATGATAGATAGCTGATAGATAGCTAGATAGAGATAGATAGATGATAGATAGATAGATAGATAGATAGATAGATAGATAGATAGATAGATGATAGATTCACATTCAATCACTTTGGTGTACAGTGGCCTGTCACTCTCACACCATGGCAGAACCAGGTACTAATAGGTTTAGGAGAAATACAGAGGAGATGAGTGGCAGGTATGCAGTTTCGATACATTACCATTAAACTCCCCTCCTGCCTTGCCCACCACATTGCAAAGTCAGCTTCTGGTTGGGATCCAAAGCCTGATAACCTAATGCCTCTCAGAGCCTTGGGGCATCCCTTTTAGTTGTTATTTCTTTCTGTATTGAGTTGTACATAAATCTATTATTTTTATCCAGCCCGTGGGCATTTCCAGGAACTTGTTCACTGCTGAGCTGGTGGTCACTGCTGAAGTGGGGCTGAAACCACTTCAGAAGGAAAGAGCCCTGCCTCAGCAGCATGTATAAGGAAGTTAGATGGTGCCTGGCTGATGAAGGTCATTCTGGACTGGACTGGCCCACCAAGCAAAAGGGCAAAATGTGGCTTACACTGTTGTTTCCCCAGCCCATTACAAAAATATTTGCAGCACCAGTTTCTAAATTCTGAAAACTTGTCCACCCATACACAGAATCATACATTGGATGTAAAATTTTGCAAAACATGGCATACAGTATGTAATTATGCCTACTAATAGTCCAATTGCAGAGTCTGAGCTTATTATTCACTGGGTTTGGGATGCTCCTCCATACGCAGTACACAAATAAATCAAGATTCTTAAGTGTAAAATAGAAAGGATAGTGTGAAATATGTTTGTCCTTATTATGCCATTCAGCAACCCCTATAATATTTCTTTCATGTACTAATAAGATTTTTCTTTAGGGTTAGAGAGGGATCGATGCAGGTGTAACGCCAGGTGTAAGAAAATGAGCATCTCTAATGGGCATCTTATATATGGTGAAAAATTATCTTGCTGCATGGTGTTGCATGCAGCTGTGTAGAAGCTCTGCCCTTTCCCCTTGAAGAGCATATACTGGGAGCAATTCTGCTTACATCTGTTTGCGTGTGTGGATTTGTTACTTGATACTTCTGAGTCATCCTCTGCTGCAGCTGGCTTGCAAGACCATTCATGGAATCATCATTCATCTTATAAGTGAATGTAAGATAGAGAGAGATTTCTCTGGATCCTGGCAGGGAGGGGATGTTATTCCAAAACTAGCCATCCTATTTCTGCTGCGGCAGGAGAGAGACAATTAAACATATTAATAAAATGTTGAGTAATGATTTGACAGATCTCAAAGCAGCATTTTCTCCTAATGTTGTCTAGCAGGCAGGTTATGTCAGTATTCCTCTTACTGCTGAACCCTAACTTAATTTTTGGACTCTGAGAAATCCAGATAATTCAGGCTACACGAATATCTTATAACTCAAACACATGATTTCAGGGGCATTCACTGTCCTGGTTAGAGCTTTAGAGCTAAGATTGTTGCTGCTGCTGCTGTTCTTGTTGAACAGTTGTCATTCATCTCAAGCAATCTGTTGTTTCTTTGGCTACCAAGACCTGTTTACACTTGTCTGTTCATCATTTAATCAAGAGATGACCTTGAAAAAGAGGAAGGCCCACACCACACACCCATGACCATGCTTACTATTGGCATGCAGCTCCCAGAAAAAATAGCTGTTTGTGACATATAGAGAGCAATACCATACAATATACAATATGAAACAAAACCAATGAGAAACAAAATCCATTTCACAAGAAGAGCACAAGAACATGGTAAGCACCAACAGAATCCTTAAAACTACAGAGCAAACATCACCCTTCTATCCATAATATTAATATCCTGCAAATGCCTTCAGGTTACACATGCTTCAGGTTATAGACTCCGCTAACCCAGAAATAGTACCTCGGGTTAAGAACTTTGCTTCAGGATAAGAACAGAAATCGTGCTCCGGCGGCACGGCAGCAGCAGCAGCAGCAGGAGGCCCCATTAGCAAAAGTAGTGCTTCAGGTTAAGAACAATTTCAGGTTAAGAACGGACCTCCAGAACGAATTAAGTACTTAACCCGAGGTACCACTGTAAATGGGTTTTAATCTAGTGCCAAAACAAGTGTATTCTATAAGCAGGGCATGGGCTGTCTGGTACAGAAAAGTCCCTCAAATGTTTAGGTCACAATTCACTTAGAGCAGGGTTTCCCAAACTTGGGCCTCCAGCTGTTTTTGGACCACAACTCCCATCTTCCTTAGCCAGCAGGACCAGTAGTCAGGGATGATTGGAATTGTAGTCCAAGAATAGCCGGAGACCCTAGTTCAGGAAATCCCAATTTAGAGCTTTTAATGTCATCACCAGGCACCTTGAATTTGACCCACAAGCATTTAGGCAACTAAGGCAGATCCTTCAGAATCGGTGCTGGGTGATTCCAAGCGTCTTTGCCAATTAACATTCCGACAGCTGCTTTCCGCACTAATTGCAGCTTTCAGTTCCCCTTCAAGGTCAGTCCTGTTGCCTGCAAGCAATAAATAGAGAGATGTGTCTGGAGTGTAGAAACCCCTTGGGCTCTATTGTGCAAAGGTAAGAGTGTCACCTGCTGTTCCATCTACTCCTGCCTCGGACCCACCCACTATTTCCATGTGGCCCCAGGAAAATTGCTCAGGAGGGTATGTGACTATCGGGCTGAAAAGGGGTTTCCCACCTCTGTTGTATAGGGCCACTGATTTGAAGAGAGGATCCATAAAAGAATGGTGCATCTCTTCCTCTCTCTCTCTCTCTCTCTCTCTCTCTCTCTCTCTCTCTCACACACACACACACACACACACACACACACCCCAAAGGGCAGATTAGCAGTGGTCATCATATGCCTTTTCAGACATTCATTGCACGGACAGACAGTGGAAATGTGAACATTTTTCCTGCATCACAGGCCACCAGTTGGCCAGTCATGCTCTGTGATGTCAACAACATATCTGTTTGAAGCCTGGCATACAAATACTTTAAATAAATACATTATTATGCTCTAGTGAAGGGGTCAGCAACCTTTTTCAGCCGTGGGTCAGTCCACCACCTCTCAGACCATGTGGTGGGCCAGACTATATTTTTTGGGGGGAAATGAACGAATTCCTATGCCCCACAAATAACTCAGAGATGCATTTTAAATCAAAGGACACATTCTACTCATGTAAAAACACACTGATTCCTGGACCATCCGCAGGCCAGATTGAGAAGGCGATTGGGCCGCATCCGGCCCCCGGGCCTTAGGTTGCCGACCCCTGCTCTAGTGGGAGCATGAAAAGGCATACAGTGGTACCTTGGATTACAGACGCTTCAGGTTACAGACGCTTCAGGTTACAGACTCTGCTAACCCAGAAGTTGTACCTTGGGTTAAGAACTTTACCTCAGGATGAGAACAGAAATCGTGTGGCAGCAGCGCGGTGGCAGTGGGAGGCCCCATTAGATAAAGTGGTACCTCAGGTTAAGAACCGTTTCAGGTTAAGAACGGACCTCCAGAACGAATTAAGTTCTTAACCAGAGGTACCACTGTACTTTGGTGTAATGTCTACACCAAATGACTCTCTGTTTTTTCCCCAAACTGTATGCTTACATGATTTGGTGATATCGTACGGTGACCAAAGAATTCTGCCAAATAACTTTGAACTCAGTCTTTCTAAATGAGGAGCTCTGTGGACATTTAATCAATATTATGTATTAGTTTTAGAGGGGACATTCTCGGCTCAAAAGAAATCTCTATTGGCTTTCTTCTACATAATGTCACACCACTTATACTCAGATTTATTTCGGACACTGCCGTTTTAATTAGAGCAAATAAGCCAAGGTTAATATTTTCTTCTATAATCGTTGAAACCAATTTTGTCCCTGCAGTAACTCCTGGGATAATAGCGATCCTTCTTCCTCCTTTGTTGCAGTGCTGCTCAGATGTCCCAAATGGTAGTAGCTCAGTGCTTTGCTCTGCTATCTACACACACGTACCACATTCTGCAGACTGCGGTCAGATGGTGCTTTCACATCTATCAATGGCTACTAGTCAATGATGACTATGTGGGGCTTCCAGGATCAGAGGCAGTGGGCCTGTGAACACCAGCTGCCAGGGTATCAATGAGTGGAAGATGGCTTTTGTGCTCATGTTCTGTTTATGGGCTTCCCATAGACATCTGGCTAGCTGTGAGAATAGAATGTGGACTGGATGGGCCTTTGATCTGATGCAGCTGGGCTGTTCTTGTGTCCTTATCTTCACGTGGATATGAAAGGGAATGAGACTGGAAATCAAAAGATAGGACTGTTAACTGATTGTTATTATTTTTTAAAACAGCTGTTTAATTCAATTGAATTATCAAAAGCTCAAAAAATGTACATTGGAAATAACTGGGAAATTGAAATATTGAAGGAAATAAACTTATTACTTAAGAAACAACAAGTAATAAGAAGGAAAACCATATTTATCATATTGTTTTTAATTATCACTGTCACAAGGCGGAACCAAAAAAACAAAAAATAAACAAGTGTGCCCTAAAACATTAGCCACACCAATTGAAGCTTTAATCAACTGAAGCTTTAGATGATAGATCAGCTGATGAAACCACACAGCCCTAAACAAACACTTTGTTCCGTAATGGCACAGAGAGGGTTTCCCATGAATGTTACACAAGGCAGTACTGTTTTTCTGTTGGCATTTGTTGAGAAAAATTGCCATGAACAGATTAGCAGGTGGCGAGAAAGCTGCTTGAGGCTAGTCCTGTACACATTTACTATGGAATAAGTCCCAGTGATCTCAGTGTGTGTGTGTGTGTGTGTGTGTGTGTGTGTGTGTGTGTGTGTTTGTTTGTTTGTTTGTTTGTTTGTTTGTTTGTTTGTTTGATATTACACCTTCCCCACCCCCTTGCAGGACCTACAGGGCTCATAGCATGAATTAGATACAGCTAAAAAAACACAACCCAAACCAGTCAGTTATAAGTATTTAAAAAGCAATTGAGCCAGTTGCCATATTAAAAACAGCTCTGAATCAAAACAACTTAAAACCATTTAAAAGCACAAGAGAAGAAAATATCAGACCCTCCAAGTGTCCCTACTTTCCAGGGACGTCCCTGATTTAGAGAAGCCGCCGGTTTCTGATTTCTTCCCGGAATGTCCCGCTTTTCCTTATGATGTCCCTATTTTCATTGGAGAACTGTTGGAGGGTATGGAGTTATCCAACCCTTGAACTGTCTGAAGGCAGTCCTGTACAGTGGTACCTCGGGTTAAGAACTTAATTCGTTCTGGAGGTCCATTCTTAACTTGAGACTGTTCTTAACCTGAGGTACCCCTTTCGCTAATGGGGCCTCCTGCTGCCGTCATGCCGCCACCACGCAATTTCTGTTCTCATCCTGAAGCAAAGTTCTTAACCTGAGGTACTATTTCTGGGTTAGTGGAGTCTGTAACCTGAAGCGTCTGTAACCTGAGGTACCACTGTATAGGGATTTTTTTAAATGTTTAATGCTTTATTATGTTTTTATATATGTTGGAAGCTGCTCAGAGTGCTGGGGCAACCCAATAAGATGTGTGGGGTATAAACAGTAAAATTATCTTTATGAAATGGGACATCCCTATTTTCATACAATAAATGTTGGAGGGTATGAAATATGCAACCAAGCAGCCACCATAAAGGTTCTCTCTCAAAGTATAACTTAGTTCTTCATAGACATGCATAGGATTGTACCTTGAATAATGTGCTACAAAACTCTTTTAAAGTGGGATTTTATTTTTTTTTAAGCCATTTACACAAGACTAGTTTGGGTGGTGTTCCATTAATCATGGAGCCTGTAAAATTAACTTGGAATTCCACTCTGAAGCCTTGCAAAATAAGCCAACACCACTTACAGCCCATAAATGATTTTAGGAACTGCACACCTAAATTAGTCACACACACCCTTTCTTGCATGTGCACTTTGGAAGAAATTGTTATTCACTACAGGTGACCTGATGAGCGGCTATTTACAAGCCTGGCCCTCTGCCGGAAAACTCTTTGACCCCTACGGCTCCCTGCCTGTTTCCAGCAAGGAAGGAGCTCCTGTGCTCTTTAATGCCTTTATTGGAGGGAGAAAGAACATCAGCAGCTGCCACAATTCGCACCACTGCATCATCTGCCAACATTCTCCCTTCTAAGCAACTGTTAAAAGGGCATGGAAGCCTTAACCTGTATTGAGTTTGGCAATCCTAATTCAGTGCTCCATTGTTCCCGTTGCAAACTGTGTGGCCTTGAATATAATAGCCTTCTGTCTATTTTTTTTACCCCTTGCTTTTTGTGTTCTTTTAATTCACTTTCACAAAACAAAACAGCTATCTCTCTGCAAAGCAACTTTGCTCATCAGAGAAAGACTCCTCCCTCCCCAGCTACTTATCACCATCATCATCATCAACAACAACAAAAACAATTTAAGGTATAGCCAAAATGAAGCACCTTTTCTAATGGGGAAGATTTGAAGATATACATAACTATCCTATTGACATCAATGGGATTTAAATGTGTCTAATTTTGGATGAATCACTAAACCTTACAAAAAAATTCTATAGGTCACTTAATTATTTCCATATGGAAGGTGATGGGGAAGGGGGCTGAGGCTTCTGCAATCTGGGAGAAAAGGACACTTGGAGGTTCTGCCTTAATTCTTTCCCAACCCTTAACCAGCTTTTGGTTATGTATAGCAGCTGAAATTTACATCCAAATTCCATCCCCACCTCCCCATGCACATCTCCCAGCCCTATTTAAACTAAAAAAAATGGTTCAGGAGAGTGTGAGTGCAAGAGGAAGTAATGGCAAGGGGAGGGTTTGCTTTCTGTAAATCACCCTCCCCATACTAGATGTGGAAGAAAAGATGGAGGCACAGCAACCTTTTCCTACAAAGTGAAAAGCACATTGGCATGTGTTGCCTTGAGCAAAAAGTGGCCAGAGGTGAAAGCGGGTAAGGATAAATAGTTATGTATCTCCACCAGCCTGCTGTGGCTGTTTTTGGGTTGTTTTGTTTATTTGTTTATTTGTTTTGTTTTAACCGGGAGGGGAGGGGATACACACAACTGCATGTCACATCTTGTTTGGGCCTCAGTGTGAGATTGTCCCTAATTGGGCCTTGAGTCTTCAAACTGTGCCAGCTAGTTAAGCTTCTTTTTTTTTTCTTCCTGGCTTGTCAGGATGGTGACAGATGTCAAACAGCCACATGCTTCCAGAGCAGCCCAAGCAACTAAATTGTTTATTGACTTCTTGACATATTCAAATAAAACAAGTTTCATTTTGCAGCAGCTAAGCTTTGGGTTGCTGCCAAATCTCAACAATGGCAGAATCTGGCTCAGAAACTGCAGTTCCAACATACTGGAATATTCATTGAAAAATGCAAAGCAGCCTTAGCAACTTTCACAACACTTTTTTTCAGATCCATTGCATGCTCATCCAGGAGTGGATTTGTGGTTTCAGTGAGCATTTTACAGTTTAACAATATTTTAACCCTTTTGTTCTGAGATCTTGGCCATCCCATGATACTGCCTCTATATGGTACGAAGACCCCTTTCAATGTGATGAAAAATTTGCTATTCAAATCAGTTGCTCTTTCATTCTGGATGACATTGAAATATTCATGTTTGAGAAAACCTATTAATTGATTCCTAGGAGATGATTATGATGATGGTGGTGATGATGATTTTTACTGCCCTTCATCCAAATATCACAGGGTGGTTCACAGGATAAAAATACAAAATGAGAACACAAAATACATCATACATAATAAAACAAAAACAAGCAATAACCCCCTTCCCACAAACATATCTTAAAAGCCTTAGAATGTTAATCAGCTAAAAGCCTAGTTGAAGAGAAACTTTTTTGCCTGGCGCCTAAAGATATGTAATGAAGATGCCAAGTCAATCTCCCCACAAGCAGGGAGCCACTGCAGAAAAGGCCTGTTCTTGGGTTGCCCCCCTTCAGACCTCTTGAGGAGGAGGTGCACAAAGAAGGACTTCAGTTGGTGATCACAGGGCACATATGGGAAGAGGTGGTCCTTGAGGTATTGCAGTCTTGACCTGTTTTATAGGTTAAAACCAGCATTTTGAATTGGGCCCAGAAAGTAATTGGCAGCCACTGCAGTCAGGCCAGGATCAGTGTAATATGCTCAAACTGTGTTATCCCAGTGAGCAACCTGACGGCCACATACTGCACCAGCTGAAGTTTCAGAACCATCTTCAGAGGCTGTCCTATATATAACACGTTGCAGTATTCTAACCCAGAGGCAGGGCCAAATTTAGGTTTGATGAAGCCCTAAGCTACTGAAGGTAATGGGGCCCTTTATATGTCCAGCTGTCCTTTGTCAACAACAATTGCCACTGTTTTTGTGTGTTGAATATGTGCTATATGGTAATTTATGGACCTAATAGGTATCTAAAGCCATTTGCACATAACAAAATATGTATTTTATCACAGTAATTGTTGAACTGAAATACAATTAAGAAGAAGTATATTCATAGTGAAATATATGCCATGCAACCAGTCCATGCAGAATATAGACACCCTATATATAGAAATGAGCAAACCAGTGATACTTTAGGGAGCAGGCTGGCAGGCGGGGCCCATTCCTTACATCATAGAAGCCCACACAACACAAAACATTGTTGCTGCATGTAAGTTTTATTTGTTTTTATCTTATATTTTGGAAATGTACATCCAGTTATTTCCCTTTAAAAAATTTTGGGGCCTAAGCTATAGCTTGTTTAGCTTATATGTAAATCCGGCACTGCCTGGAGGTTTTGTTGTTTAGTCGTTTAGTCATGTCTGACTCTTCGTGACCCCATGGACCAGAGCACGCCAGGCACTTCTGTCTTCCACTGCCTCCCGCAGTTTGGTCAAACTCATGTTTGTAGCTTCGAGAACACTGCCCAACCATCTCGTCCTCTGTCGTCCCCTTCTCCTTGCGCCCTCCATCTTTCCCAACATCAGGGTCTTTTCCAGGGAGTCTTCTCTTCTCATGAGGTGGCCAAAGTATTAGAGCCTCAGTTTCACGATCTGTCCTTCTAGTGAGCACTCAGGGCTGATTTCCTTAAGAAATCAGAGGTTACCAGAGCATAAAGGACAGAAGCTGGAACACCAGCCAAAGCCGATGGAAGGCACTCTGTGCCAACAAAGCTACCTGAGCCTAAAGCAACAGCAAAGTATCCAGAAGTACTCCAAGTTACATACCTACTCCTTCAGAGAGACTGTAACCCTATCAAGAGCAGGCAACCTCCCATCCATCTGGTCTAGGAAACTGTCCACTAACAATAGCCTCAGTCTTACCTGGATTGAGCTTGAGTTTGTTGGCTCTCATCCAGTCCATTACAGAGGCAACACAACTGTCCAACACATCCACTTTCACACCTGCAGACGTAAAGAAGTAGAGCTGACAACGTACTCCAAAACTCCAAGTAAATCCACTCAGCAATTTCATGTAGATGTTAAACAGCATAGAGGATGAAATTGCACCCTGAGGAACTCCACAATGAAGCCTCAACAGGACCAAAGAGCACTCCCCAAGTATCACTTACTGGAAACGGCCATCCAGGTTGGACCGGAACCACTGCAAAAAGGTGTCACCCACCCCTAACTTGGACAGCTGCTCCAGAAGATACCATGGTTGATGGTACTGAAAGCCACAGAGAGGTTGAGAATTAACAGGGACACATTTTCGCTGTCTCTTTCCTGACCGCGGCAATCATACAGGGCGGCCAAAGCAGAAACCAGGCCTAAACCCTGAGTGAAATGGATCTAGTTGCATAATTGCTGTTGTTTTGTAGAATTCCTTCCTTCCTTCCTATTTTGCATAATTTAATTCACTAGCCACAGGGAGGAGCACTGAAGCCCTGACAGCAGCCTTTTCTGGTTTCTTAGGAAGGAATTCAATACCATGCCCAGGCATTCTGCAATCAACTGCTTTGCTCTTGAAACCTATATTTCACTGCACTTGTTTCGTCAACTCTGCTGATCCAGGGAAAGCAGCTCAAGGGAAGCATAGCAGGTGGCTTTCCTGTTGACCAGTATGCTTGGAAAACAGCTGGATGCTGTCTCAGTAGCAGTTCCTTCAGAGGTATGGCAGCAGATGGCAAAGTGCTCCTTCTTTGATGGGCAATCCAAAGACAACTGTACTTGAAAGATGCACATGTGTAGTCTCTCTGAAATGAAGAAGAAAAATGGCTCCACCTGTTGATCAGCCTCTGGTAATGATTGAATTGGTGCACATAAGCTTTCCTGCTCATTTTTCTTGGCATCACTTTAATAATAATTCAGAGATACGTGATAAATGAAAAATGCAGTTTGTAAGCCTAAAGAAGCTGTAAGGATTACTGTATGATGGGTGTGTGTGTGTGTGTGTGTGTGTGGTGTTGGAATGTGCAATGTTTACATATTGTTCTCATTGAAAGAAGAGGAGTGTAGAGTTTAAGTTGCATTGATCTTTTGCAGGAGTATGGAGGTGTTATTTCTATAAACAGGAGTCATGGTGCAATACCAAACTGATAAGCTTGCTTCCTGAGCAGGGTTACAGGAGAATGGGACAATTTATGCAACTAAGTGTTGGTGGTTTGGCTAAAGAATAAAATACTAGGTATAAAATAAAAGGAGAATTCCCTCGATGCCTAAAAGGAGAATTCCCTGGATGCCTAAATCCTCCCTGGCCCCAGGTATATGACAACCGAGTATAGCATAACGGACAGGATGGGTGGGTGGAAAATCCAGCAGCAATTAGGCAAGAGGGCGGCCTGCCGCTCCCTTAAATTAACCAGGGGTGGGCTAGGCGCAGCCCCCAAGCCCCTGCCATTAGCCTTTTGGGCATTGCCCGCCCATACCTGAAAGGCCATTGCGGCTAGAGGTGGGTTGACCAACCTCTCCCCCCCCCCCCCGCAGACGAAAATGGTGGCCTCCATGGACCCACCATGGGACAAACGTCACCCACCTGGAGCCCCAGGTGAGCAGTTATTATCGAGAGTTGTTTTTGCATGGAGCAAAAACACACATATAGATCTAGGGGTTTTTTTGTGGGGAGGCAGGGTTGGTGTTTGGCTTAGTAGGTCAGAAGCCATGCACTCCTCGATCCAGGGAAAGGTAACATGGAGTTCAGGCCTCCTCCTCCTCCTTACCTCCAGCTCACAAACACACACAGAAAAATGAAATAACAAGGAGAAAAGAAGTGCAGAACAAAAGCTGGCAGCCCGGTCATATGGATTACTGTAAGCTCTGCACAGCAAAATATTATTTATCCCATGACAGTTAAAATGAAACCCTGTCCCTGGGACAGCAGGGCAGAGACTGCTGATTCTATTCTAGTATGCAAAGTAAGTTATTTGCCTTCCCTGTGGCTCAAGAAGCCAGGCAAGGAGCCGGGAATGGACCCAGTTTTCTGTTTTGCTTGCGTCCATCAGAAACAGTGGATTTCCCAGTGGAACTACGTTGTGCGGGTTTGGGAAAGGCAGAACCTGCAAAACAAAGGACAGAACTCTAAATAAAACCTGAGAATCTGTGCTGTGTAAGGGCTAAGAATATGAGATGGGGAGCCTGGAGCTCAAACCTTGTCTCACCGCAAACACGCGACCCTTAGGAAATCACTACTTTTGTGACTTCAGAGCCTCTTCCCCTCCATGGGCATAAAGCATTGTTACAAGAATTGTTACAAGAAGTTGTCAGGATTACTTTAAGGATGTGGTATATGCAGTATTATAGGGTCATCTAGTCTAGCATAGCTGTCAACTTTTCCCTTTTCTTGCGAGGAATCCTATTCGGAATACGGGAATTTCCCTTTAAAAAAGGGAAACGTTTGCCATCTGCAATGCAGGAATTTCAGCTAAAGCATCCATGACAGGTGGCCATCCAACCCTTGCTTAAAAACCTCCAAAGAAGGAGAGTCTACAACCTCTTGAGGGAGACGGTCCAATTGTCTAACAGCTCTTACGGTCAGAAAGCTCTTCCTGATGTTTAGTCAGAATCTCCTGTCTTATAACTTGAAGTCATTGGTTTGATCCTACCCTCCAGAGCAGTAGAAAACAAACTTGTTCCTTCTTTCATGTGACAGCCCTTGAGATACTGTATTTGAAGATGGCTACCAGTGGATTTGATTTAAATCAAATAGATTTAAATCACAATTTAAATCACTAGTCAGTAAGACTTGATTTTAAAGCAAGATGAGCGCCGCAACCCCGGAGTCGGCCACAACTGGACCTAATGGTCAGGGGTCCCTTTACCTTTAAGACTTGATTTAAATCCTTTTTTTTACAGAAAGACTAATTCTTGCTGGTATCATCTTAATATTGACAACCAGAGGAAGGTTTCATTTTGGGAATAATAAATTATCAGAGTAGTTTTTACATTTATATAAAAAAATACTGATTTGGTTATACTATTAGAAATACATAGACAGATAATTATTGTGAGGTTTAATAAGTTAACTATATTTGGACAACTTTTCTGCTGTACTTTATTGGAAGGAGAAAAGCAATCATTTCCTTAATAACAATTTAAACAATTTATTTAACTAAAACAATAACATTATAGCATATGTATCCATGTTTGTTAACAGATGTGGTTAAACTTTTTTTATAAAAAAAACTTAGACTGAGTTTTAGCATAAATGAAAAACTTAAACAAATCCTTATTTCCTAATGAATAGCCTTTAGACTATAATGTAACTTCAATAGAAAACTATCTTTAGAAATATTTTCCTTTTAAAGCATTTTATTTTAAAAATCCAATTTAAAGTTTAAAAAATCTGATTTAAATAAAAAAAAATCTGATTTAAATTTTTAAAATCCATTTTTTCTATTTTTAAAAATTAAAAATCATTGATTTTTATCCACCCTGATAACTATCATATCTCCTCTCAGTGTCCCCTTTTCCAAGCTTAAACATAAGCTTTATTGTTAACCGAGGGCAAAAAAGGAAATAATATTCTATTAGGTGGCAGTATTTTTAAACTTCTCTCATATCGTTCAGTTCGTTTTGCTTTTTTCACCCCACAACCCCTCTAGACATTCCTCTTCTTGGTCTCATGCTGCAGACTAGTTTTGTAAACCTCATGGTCAATGGCAGAGACTAATTCAGAAACACGCACATTTGTGACTCCTTATATGTATAACCAACTCTTCCTTTTGAATGCTCTGTGGCTTAAATGGAACTGACTCCTGGTGGCTTCCACCTTTTGACAGCGATCAAGTCAAAGCACCATTAACTATTACCAGAAGTTTCACTAATCTCAATAAATTCTGTGCAAAATAATTATTCCTGAAGGGTGCTCTTTTATCCAGAGGCTGATAGCACAGTGGTACAGCATATGGCTTACATACAGAGATACAAGGTTAAATCGCTGACATTTCCAATAAAAAGGGCCCTTCAGGCAACAGGACTGAGGGGAAATGATAGCACGATAACATGTGGGAGAGTTATTTGGTAAGGTTAGCTGGTCTCCTTAAAGGACAGCTTTTTACGGTCAGTAATAAAAACAAAGTGAAGGATTTAAGATAACATTATGTTTCTGTCCATAATTTAATGCAAATCTTTATTCGTTTTCTTCAATAAAAATTTCAGACGCCAACTCATGAATCATAGCAGAAACCCACAAAGCCAAATCCATAGACTTTGTGGGTAGAAATAAAAAGAGACCGTAAGGAAAAGATACAAATGTATTTTGCAGAGAAACACAGCACAGTCTGTCATATGTACATGCCGTTTCAAATGTCTCTCTGGCAAGTACAGAATACAAAGAAACACTCAGTTCATCCACTTCTGAAATATGTCAGGAAGGAAGTACGGCATGCAAGATTAGACAGGCTCATTGTACATTGTTAAGTGACCTTTTTCAAGCTAAAATCCCATTCTGAGATATTTCATGTCCAATCATGCACCTGGCTTGGCATTCAGTTGAAGGGAGAGTTCCTGTTTGTCAGTGCTGCAAACTTTTTCAGGAATAGGCCAAAGTGGAAAGGTAATTTTCCTAGCTGCAATCCAGATTTTGACAGGATCACGCACTGATAATTTTATAAATGTCCCCACCACAGGATAATGCAGATAATTCCATTTATTGCTTATGGAATTAAAGGAGATCACTGTTGTGCAACTTCAACTGAGATGACCTGTTTCCTAATCTTTTAGTTAAAAGCTGCAGATGATTCCCTCTTGGCCAACCTACCTGCAAGATGGAGCTGGTTGGGACTGAGGAAGGGAGGAAGGAAATCTGTTTTCCAGTTGGAATGGGGCCAGAAGGACAGAACTGCCTGTGCTTTGAAGCAGGTTTCAAAGAAGTAGTCATAATAATGAGAAAGTGGGTTCATCAAAGGCATGGTCATTCGATTTGGAGGATCTGATTATTCTTTATAGACACAAGCTTTCTGTCTGTGTAGCTTCTCCGTAGCCACTGTGTAGAAGTGTAAATAAAAGTAGCATCAGGCATTGTTAAGTCCCTAGTAATGTCCCGTCCAGATAGATACATACACCCTCTGAACATTGGCCCAGGTAAAACTACAATTCCTGGACACAGCAGCATATCTGAGCAAGCACTCTCCAATACCAAACACACACACATTTTCCTGAAACATGCAGGAGAGGTCTTGCCATGGGTTGTTTCTGTCACAAGTCGAGGATCTTCTCAGAGTCAGAGTCAGGTATGTGTAGCATGCTTATAGAACAGAGCTGGGGAACATTTGGTTCCCCAGATGTTCCTGATCTACAACTTTCACCATAGCTCATGATTCCACCAGCAATATCTGGAGGACCAAAGGCTCGCCAGCTTTGTAACACAGAACATCTCCAGGATGAGCCACCCAACTCTATCCCTTCTTAGTTGTAGGCTGCAAGTAAAAACATCCCTGCTTGCCCAGGCGTTTGACTCCTGGAGCTGAGTAAAATGTTGGACCTCTGGCCCACAACTCCGAGAAGAAATCAAGTGAGGTTTCTGCTGGCAGGTTGGGACAAAGATACCACTGCTCTAGTAGCTTCCTTTTTAGCCACAATTTTACCCAAAAGGGTTCCCAATGAACCATCCCTTCAGGAAATAGACTGGGCATAGCAGAATATCTAAGTGCACACAGCCACAGGGTGACCCTATAACCCATGACAGCTTCAACCTTGTGCTTTTAATTATCCCAGTGGTTTTATATTATGATGCCAATAGAGATATTTTATTTGATTTTACTCCTGGAGCTGAAATCTGAAATACACTTACTAGCCACATTGAAACGCAGTGTTGCTTCTGAGTAAACATCTGTAGGATTGAACTGTAAGCTTTCTAAAACCAAAAAAACCTGTGATGCTTTTTCTCCCCTTCCTTCTGCTGCTGCTGCTCAATATATTGTTTAAATAAAAAATAGAAATAATATGGTCAGCCTAGAACTCCCCCTCTGTCCTGGCCAGGTTCAGATGTTACAGCAAACCATGGTCTGTTGTTAGATGTATGAACCAGCACAAGCCTCATTCTCCTATCCCCCATTCACACACAAGAGTTAAAGCTTCCATTCCTGGAATAGAAAAAGAAGTGGTTTATAGTGGCACTTGAACTGAGCAAATTGTTTTGTTAACAGAATATTTAACCAAAGGCATTGGCTTGTTCTTAAACCAGGAAAGGACGCTTTAAATCTCTTCCCTTCATGCATGAAGGTGAGGGGGAGTGTGCAAGCCCAAGGCTTAGGCCAGCTCAGTCTTGTAACAACAAATCATGATTTGTCGTTATATCATACCTGGGCCACTGAGTCCATCCAGTATATGAATATATGGTGACAGGGAAGCTGAGCACTTCAGCTGCAAATGCAGCCACCTAGAAGAAAGTCTTGCTGGTTTTAATGGTACTTAACTTCCAAGTAGCCTAGGATGACAGCCTTAATCCAATACTTCTAAGTATATTTCAGGAGGAAATGAAAATGCAGCTATCCGAACAAACATTCAGTGCCCTGTTATCTCTTTCCCTTCTGAGAAAGCAACATGACATTAAGCTTTTCTTTGTGTTATGTGAGTACTTTTTTTTTTTAATGCCAGTTCCTTTAAAGTTCAGTAATCTTTCTAGTTCTTATGTGATCTAAACTGTCTCCGGAGAAGTGATCGAGAATGTTGTTAGGGAAATGTTTGAGAATAGGCTAAAAGGATGGGTGGGTGGAAAAAAAGCACACTCCGCCACTGAAGTCCTCTGTCACATACTTCAGTCCTAAGCACATTTACTCAGATGTTACTGCTGTTTAATTCTGTGGGGCTTACACCAAGGGAAGTGGGGTTAGACCTGCAGCCTTGGATGAGGGCCAAAGTGGAAATCCTTGCAGACTTTTTTGTCCAAAGGCTCCTTCATGAGGTGTTCATGAGGTGTGGTGGGTGTCATTCCAATAGTATTGTGGAGGAAAGGGGAGATAGAAGCCAGTGTGGTGTAGTGGTTAAGAGTGGTGGACTCGTAATCTGGTGAACTGGGTTCGCTTCCCCGCTCCTCCACATGCAGCTGCTGGGTGACCTTGGGCTAGTCACACTCACCTTGGGCAAGCCTCACTCACCTCACAGAGTGTTTGTTGTGGGGGAGGAAGGGAAAGGAGAATGTGAGCCGCTTTGAGACTCCTTAGGGTAGTGATAAAGCGGGATATCAAACCCAAACTCCTCTTCTTCTTCTCCTCTCTACTATCCAGATAAAGATCACCTGCCCCATGCCTGCCATTTTAAAAAAATACACTACTTAGCAAATGCCTCGTTTGGCTCCGAGTCCAAATGAAATCAGTGGGGCTTGGTTCTAGAGCAGGCATCCCCAAACCCGGCTCTCCAGATGTTTTGGGACTACAATTCCCATCATCCCTGACCACTGGTCCTGTTAGCTAGGGATGATGGGAGTTGTAGTCCCAAAACATCTGGAGGGCCGAGTTTGGGGGTGCCTGTTCTAGAGCAAATACATTAAAGACAGTGTGGCAAAAGGAGCAAGCAATTGTTTTCATATGAAGCCATGTTCCGTGGTGGGCAAGGGGACACAAAAATGGGGTGGTGGTGAGCGGAGTCCATTTGGGGGAGGAGTGAGAAATGTCCTTATTTTCACCTGAGGAATGTTGGAGAGCAGGTCATTGCAGGTGGTCTTCTGTGGATTGTGGAAAGAGCCTCTAAAGCAAAGTGATGTCAACAGTCATAACTGTGCCAGCTATACATTTATAGGATTGCAATTTTAGTGTCTTTGAAATAGCCGATTAACCATATTGATGTAGGCATCAGATGGAATGCTTTCCAGACTTTCCCTCTACCGCCAACATATAAGCGGACCACAGTAATATATTAAATGGCAGCCTGGGTTTTTGCTTGTTAAATCACCTGTTTGGAACTTTTTAATAATGTGCCTTTTTTTACAACCAGATCCTGGAAAACAACAGCACCTTCCTCTCTGCTGTCCCTGTTTTACAATGGGCACTCACACCTGAGGCCTGTTTTTCTAAGCCCCAGCATATCCTGTGCAGGCCTTAGTAGAATTTGCTGTTTAATATTTTAAACTTTTGTAGTTCAGCTTACCCACTCTTCATCCCAATCCTGCATTTATGGAATGGGAGCTGGGCCAGATACCCTTCCATAAAAGATTTACATTATATATTTAATTTATTTTTAATCCTCTGAGAGAGATCTTCATTTGTTATTAGCTTTATTTTGAGAAGCAACAGGAATGTATGCCGTCATACAGAAAGACAACACAATCTTTGAAGGCGGGGAAATGTTGCTAATTTCAAATTTCCTCCCCGGTTTGCTGAGGCAATACTTGCAACCCCTGCAAATGTACAGAAACAGATGTTAGTAGCCCCACTCCCCACCCCGCTCCCTCTCTGAAATAAATTGTATTTATTCCTATGGAAGTTAAGTGCGGAGGCCAGAATCGCAGTACTGTAGAGGAAACTATACCACTTGCAGGACTATACCACTGACAGTTGAAGATCACATTTTGCAATGATTCCTCATGTTAATGAAACCAATCTTTTTAGGAAGAATGAAGGAACATTTTCCTTAATGTGCTAGCTGTGTGTGTGCGTACGCGGTTTCTCTTTTTTTTGCTCACATTGTTATTTTTTACATGGAGGAGCATTCAAATATTTGATGCCCTACCCACAATCTGCAGTGGTTTAATCTAGCAAAAGATGTCCCTCTCATTGTTCTGCTGATCCTGTAGTTTCACCATTATAAAAACTGGAAGTGGGGGAAATGAGATTTTATGCATAGGCTAACCTTTATCCACTCAAAAACTGAGGAAGGTGTTATGTACTGAAGTTCTCACCCTGGGCCAGCAGGGGGATACTATAGATAGGTTTCACTCAGGGCCACATATGCAAATAAGGAATTGAAAGTGACGTTCAGTGATTGGATAGTTACAGAAAGTGGTTACTGTTGTGTTGTAGTGGAGCTCTATATAAGCAGGCTGGCTAATCCTTCAGTTCAGTTCTGTTCTGGGTCTGTGAATAAACAAGAGCTGTTTGAAGAATCGCTGTGTCTTCTGATATGTTCACCCACAACTTAACAGAAGTCTCAAATAGGGATATGGCAATTTGCATTCATTTGCAAGTCAGTTATCCCTGAGTTTAAGGGCTCATCCAGACTTCACGGCAGGTAATGTGCTTTAGAGGTCACTGGTTTGAATCCAGCTCTGGGCTGAGGTCTCTTGACAATAATGCTGACCAGATGAGGAGGAGGGTTTTGATCTTCAATACAGAACCCTGGGCATTGAGGATTAAGCCTCCTCACCCAGCACATCACAGTGGAGAACAAAAGAACCCATGCTTGTTTATCAGGGTTGCCAAATAACGAGGAGGGAGAGAGGTAGCCTGAAGAACAGGAATGGATTGGGGGAGTGTCAGGGGAGGCTCTGAAGGCGTGACCAGGCCTGCAGCCCGGGGGAGGGTTGCTCATCCTTACCCATAAGCTGGGAATTCCAGAGGTTGGCTTCCTCTATGGAAAATGCCTTAATAACCTGCATTGCAACCAGATTCATGTTTGAGAAACCGGAGACAGAGAGCAAGACCTACCCTTTTGACCAGTTGTGTTTGTGCGTGTATATGCCTACATCGCTTTGAGCCATTGTGGGAAAAGCAACTAACTATGTGATCATAAGGATATACAAATTCAATGGGACTTAGTCATTGTTTTGGAATGCAAGCTAAGAAATGTTTTAAATAAATAAGTGAATGCATGTGGCAGAACGGTGTTGTGGCATGTAATGGTTATGCTTTGGGACCAATCCAAAGAATGAGGGTTTTGTAAGACGGTTGTTTCCTCTGAGTTGGTGTAATGAATCAAGAATCCACCATCTACATGGAGAGTATTTCAGGATGTTCCATCTCCACCCTTTCTCTCTCTCTATGAGGCCATTTATTAGTCATTAAATTTACAGGGAATTCTGCACACTGTCAACTTTGCATACCAGACACAACTGTGCTTAATTTATTCTAATTTTTTATTGCAAAGATGTTCAGACTTCCTGCTCTCAGGAATCACTGTCTCACAGGGAAACTATTCTGCTCCAGGGTGGGACTTGAGGGATTGACTTGACTGTTGAGCCAGAGACACAGAGTGAGGATATTGCTTCTACCCTTCCAGCAATCTTGTGCAAGTTTGTTTGAAAGTAAGTCTCATTGTGTTAAGCAGGACTTACTCCAAGGTAGATGTGCAAAGCATTGTAACCTTGGTAGCTCAAAATATAGCTATTTGCTGAAGCATTATCCACTCAGAAACTGAGGAAGTCTCAAACAGGGATATGGCCATTTGCATTCTCTTGTAAGACTGTTGTCCCAGAAGACATCACTGAGTTTAAGGACTCATCCAGACTTCATTTTGTGCTTCACGTTCCAGGCACAGACCCACACTCTTTGTCTGAGGGTGTTTTGTTTTGTTTTTTGTCTCAGCGCTTTCCATGGGAAAACTTGCATTTTACTGCTGAATCAGAGCCAAAAAAAAATGTTGTAACAAAAACAAAAAACCACCACTCAGACACAGAGCTTTAAATCTCAGACCTGTGCACAGAAATCCAGCTTAAAAGGAAGTTTGAATGAGCCCCGAGTCTTGTGGGGAAACCTGGTCAATTTAAGTCCCAAGAGTAA
This sequence comes from Podarcis gaigeae, assembly GCF_964106915.1. NCBI lineage: Eukaryota > Metazoa > Chordata > Lepidosauria > Squamata > Lacertidae > Podarcis > Podarcis gaigeae. The sequence goes on along the minus strand of NC_139694.1, from coordinate 11,718,135 downwards.
ATGAACCAATATTTCTTGTGAAGGTGGAAGAATGATTCAGGATGTCCTTTGAATCTGCAGGAAATTATTAAACCTCGGGAACTGATTCAATATTGATTAGAAATGAGTGTGTGTGTGCGCGCACACACCTTTATATATTTAAAATGTTATCCTGAAGGAGTAATTCAGATATTGCTGAATAGACTATCCTACTAGAGTGTTAAGAGAAAGTGACATAAAGATAGGGAACGTGATAAATATATATATATAAAAATTTGATTATGATGACCGAACATACATTTTGAAATATTGATGTTGCCATTTATATTATTACAATAATCATATTAGTATATGTCTAATACATTTTGCATGCTTTTCTGATGTATGCTATGCAAGTCTTTACACACACACACACACACACACACACACACACCTCATATCAGTTCTCTATAGCCTAAGGCTGCAATCTGAAATACTCACCATAAGCCTCCACAGAAAGCAGTAGGACTTACTTCTGAGTAAACAGAAGTATTGCACTGTGCATTTTGCATTATGAATCTGTTGACAAACCGAAACTATACCCAGAACAAAATCACTTGAGGATTGTAGCGAGGTGGAAATATAGATCCCTGAGCTCTGTTTTTGCTTTCTAGATTCAAGAGATAAGTAAAAAAACGGAGAAGAAAGAGGCAGCCATAAGCAATAAGCTTATTGAATTAAAAAAAAAGCAGAAGCAATAAGCATTAAGAGAACTGGGTGGAGGGGGGGTAGTGATTGCATTTCAAGTAAGATGAAGCGTTTTAACATAAAGAACACGATGTTTAAGTTTGAGCTAATTTCTTTTACCATTCTGCTTTCTAAAAATAACCGCAAACGATGTATCGTTTTTCTGTTCCATCTTGTTTAAGAGGCTGATGTCAGTGTACTTGCTTATATCAGTGGCCCTGTAACTTCAATTTGAGCGCTGTGTACTTTGCTCCACATGACAACATCGGCTGTTATCAGCGATAAACAGAATGGAAGGCTTTGCAGTTAAAGGTGTCGTGATGGGGCAGGGACAGGATTTTAAGAAGCAGGCGGACACTTATCAGATTTAGCAAGGAATGGGCCCTGGATTTTAGAGAATACAACCCATGGGTCAAATATATGAATTCCTTTCAAGTCAGGTGACCTCCCTGCTCAGGCCCAAATGAAAGAAAACTCTTAAATGTCACTCATGTACTGTTTAGATTAGAATGTATTTCGTAAGAACTACTGTGAATGCAGTATTTTCCTTCATTGGGATCAGGTTTCTGTCAGTCTTTTGGGCCAGCGTGCCTAAGGAGAAAGCTGCAATACAATTTTACAATGTGTACTGTAATACTGTCTCCCCACCGCCACCCCCCAAAGCATAGCTTCTCAAACTTGGGAAATCGAAACTATACTGTCTTTGAACCAGAACCTTCATTTAGCTGTCATGGCTGTTGATGCGTCAAGCTTCCATTTACAGTAGTACCTCAGGTTAAGTACTTAATTTGTTCTGGAGGTCCGTTCTTAACCTGAAAGTGTTCTTAACCTGAAGCACCACTTTAGCTAATGGGGCCTCCTGCTGCTGCCGCTACGTGATTTCTGTTCTTATCCTGAAGCAAAGTTCGTAACCTGAAGCACTATTTCTGGGTTAGCGGAGTGTGTAACCTGAAGCGTATGTAACCCGAGGTACCACTGTACATATAGAATCAAAATGGTCATTCAATACAATGCAAAGATCCAGAACTTTCTGAAATGTTGTGTGAACTGCCATAACCATTTGATTGTTCTTCTTGAGGAATTGTAACATTAGTTCATAAACCTCAGTAAGCAGCTCTACATATCTCTGGGCTCTGGTAAAGCAGCTGTCTATCCTTTATAAATAATCTTCCCCCCCCAAAAAAAAATCATTAATTGAAAAGCCCAATTAACAAATGTGGATAATACTGTACATTTAAACAGAAGATGAATCTGAACCTGCAAAAGCAAGAGGATAATTCTCTATGAATTAAAATGGCCGTAGTTTTGAGAGATCTGATGAAAAATTGTCACTGTCCCTTTGTGTATATTGTGCCATTTTTTATTTTAAAAATTCTTATTTTCCACATGGAAAGTCTTGTTGTTTATCTTTGCACATCTCTTTTATCCTGTGTATCAATAATAATATTTAGGCTCTTTGTTCAAGGTAGCTACAGCTGAGCATAGCAAGTAAAACTGTGGTAGAGAGATGCAAAATCTGTTAAGCCCCTACCAATAGGCAAATTGAGGAGTCCTCCTCAGGTGGCAGATGCGAGGGAGTCAGCAGCAGCAAACCCTTGGTTGTTCTTATGTGCCCCCACCCCCCGCAAACCCCTTTCTTTTGGAAGGTGGAGCTGCATTGGTTACGTGGTGTGTCCTGGCCCCTCTAAGCTAGCCTACTACCTCAGGAGCAGTGGAGGTAGGTAAAGGTAAAGGACCCCTGGATGGTTAAGTCCAGTCAAAGGTGACTATGGGGTTGCAGTGCACATCTTGCTTTCAGGCCGAGGGAGCCGGCGTTTGTCCACAGACATATTTCCGGGTCATGTGGCCAGCATGACTAAACCACTTCTGGCACAACAGGACACTGTGATGGAAACCAGAGCACACGGAAATGCTGTTTACCTTCCCGTCACAGCGGTACCTATTTATCTATTTGCACTGGTGTGTTTTGGAACTGCTAGGTTGGCAGAAGCTGGGACAGAGCAATGGGAGCTCACCCCATCATGGGGATTCGAACCGCTGACCTTCTGATCGGCAAGCCTAAGAGGCTCAGTGGTTTAGACCACAGTGCCACAGTGTCACCTGCTCCCACAGTTTTGTAGGACACTTTGTCCTACACTGGGTAATATTGGTAGGGGTGGGTGTGTTTGCACAGCCCTGACACTCCAAATTATACTATCCATATTGCTCCACAGCAATATAAGAATCACAATATTTTTGGGGGGTTTCTTCGAATTTCTGGAAAGTGCCTGCTAATTCTAAATACATTCTTCAGAATTCTGTAATATAAAGCACTGTCAGAAAACACACACACACACACACACACACACACACACACCCCATACAATGCTTATTTTATTTTCCTCTTCTTTTAGTCACTGTGCTTCTGATATTTTCCTCAGTGGCAGATAGACCAAAGAATCACTCCAGAATGTTTAGGAAAGCCCACGGGATCATTTGTGCGCATTAACACATGAGAGCCTTTGGGCCCTGATACTGCAATATGTTGCATTTGGTGGTGCCTGTCGAGAGTTTCCTCCAGGCTAAGTGAGGCGCCTGGAAATTAAAAAAACACACCAAAAAACACCAATCCGCTTCTGCACAAGGATGAGGAATCAGCTTTGCAGCAAATCTTTCATATTGCTTTGCTTAGTTAAAAAATGTTGTGATTCTGATTAAATTGTGACTGTACCAAGAAGGGCCAATTTATACCACCTGCAGTCTTGATTAGAAGTCCTTTCCCCACCCACCAAAGCATCTCACAGTTGCTTGCCCTGGGCAAATTTGGAAATAAATGTGGAAGGCAAATAATAAATAATGCAGGTTGCTTCATGTGACCGACGGCTGTAGTTTAAGGAGGCAAGGGACAAGATAGTAGTCAAGGTAATATAAATTCACTGGGACAGGAATAAAGTTTATAAATAGGCAGGGGCTGGAACGCACCATAGGGAGTACTCCAGGCAGTGATGATGATGATGGTGATGATTTATTTCTGTGGCTGAGAAAGCTAAATTCTGCCCCAAGAAAAACCACCATCTGTTAACATGGGGTGGGATTCACTTAATGAGCACACACACACACATATATATATTTACATACCCCAGCCAAGACCAGGCTCAGGGTGGCTAACATCAGGTATAAAAACAATTGATTAAAATACAGTTTAAAAACAAGATTAAAATACTACTTAAAATGCAGCCTCATTTCAGTGGAAGCCCAGATCAAAAACTGTTTGGGGGGAGAAAACGTCAAATGTTCACCAAGGCCAACTATCGAGACTGGTCCTACGTGGGCCAGAAAATCAGGCAAGTCCCCAAATAGGGGTTCCATCAAAAGAAGGAAAATGAAAGAGGGGGAGGGGATCAGGCTGGTTCAAAGCCAAAGGCCAGGTGGAACAACTCTGTCTTACAGTCCCTGCAGAAAGAAATCAGATCCCACAGGGCCCTGGTCTCATGGGACAGAGCATTCCACCAGCCAGAGCCAGTGTTGAAAAGGCCCTGGCCCTGGTTGAGGCTAATCTGACTTCCTTATCAGGACCACCTGAAGGGTGACCCAAAGAGGCTTGAGGCTGAAACTTGCATGGCTCATGACAGACTGCCCCTGACATAGAATCATAGAATTGTTGAATTGTAAGGGACCTGGGATCATCTAGTTCAACCTCCTGCCATGCAGCTGTACCATACAGGGATCGAACCTGCAGCCTTGGCGTTATGAGCACCATGCTCTAACCAACTGAGCTATGGGGGCTTGGACATGTCTTTCTGCTCCTTTTCCCCCTGCTCTGTAACTTTTGAGCGATATGGAATGTGTAGCGTGATGCCAATAACCAAGATTTTCAACCTATGGGTCCACTTCATTGTCTTCTCTTTCAAGGAGTGGGATACTCCAGTGCAGCGAAGTAACATCAATCATTTTATTATATCACTAGGAGTTAATGCTACTGAAGAGAGGAGTTGCTGAGATGCAAGGCTGCTGTATTCAGCAGTGGCACGCTCTCCGTCTGAAGCTGCAATTCTAAGCTCTCCATGTCTTGTTCCCCTTTCCAGTTCTTCTGTTGGAACTTTGAATTCAATTTAATGTGCTCATGTAACAGGCAGATTATTGTGAGAGCTATCAGAGTGCTGAAGGGCAAATGGAATAAATTGGCCAAAAGAATGTATATAGGAAGGACATGCAGAACACAAGTCCATTTAAATCAACTGGTTAAAGCCTGGAGGGCTGCTTGAAAGAAGAGTTTTTACATTAAGGATTTTAGAAGCTTTCTATACAAAAGTGTTATATATGGAGTTAGGGTCAAAGAGAAAATATAGATTCCTCTCCGAAATACAGAATTACATTGCTATTGTCCTCTTAAAATTATTCACAACTAAAATGATATTTGTTTTACATTTCCTGGGGCTTTGTCACCATAGCTGCCTGCAAACATTATTCACATTGGAAAGTAATGCCCTTCTGATATTTTGGTGTTTTTTTTTTTAAATATATAAATTGCATTGTACTGGCTTATAAAAGGAGGAGGAGCAGAGAGAAAAACACCTGAATAATTTGAAACACAACATGAAAAAGATCTCCTTCACATTGCAGTTCACATTATTCAGATGTTTGTTTTTCTGCTACTCCCCCCGCCCCATAAACTAAAATACATTGGCCTCAATCCTGTTTTAGTTGTGTGCAGCAATTGTTGCCTCAAACAGCAAACTCTTCCTGGCAGTTTAATTGGGCCCAGATAAGTTATGCAGATGTGCACCCAGATACACACTGCAGCCTCATCACCTGCCCAAGCAGAAGCCTGTTTCTTGTTCCACGAACAGATCTCCTTTGCTGGACTGCCGCAATGATGCTTTCTGACTTAATTGTTTCAAAATGGATTAAATAAAAACGCTCCCTCAAATACAATACCTCATATACCCCAAATGATTTGCTGCTTTGGAAAAACTTAATACTGCTTTGCACTAGAGCTGGTAAACACCCCGGTAAGTGTACCTTCATAAAATATTGCCCTAGATTAGCAAGAGCCCTGAAACAATTTTGCCATATGCTGTCCTCATCAGGACTCGTTTTTTAAAATAGCTCCTTTATGAAAGCGTTTTTACACAGCTCTGCTTTTACTGCACATTGTGCACAGGAAGTTAGAAGAGAAACAAATACATGCAAAACTTTTAATAAATTTAGACTGCAATCCTATTAACTGGGATGATATGCCATTGAATTCAACAGGACTTAACGTCTCCTGAGAAGATAGGTCTAGAATTACACTGTCAGGGGACAATTGAAACCCTGCATCCGCCAGAAGGAGGGAGTTAGGATCCGGTGGATCTCTGGCTCAGCCAGCTGCTTCCTGGCACAGTCATGCTATGCCTGTGTAAGCCCCACATCCCAGCTCTGCCAGAGATATACACCAATGTAACACCCTTGTGTAGACAGAACTGGGGCTCAGCTGACTGAGACAAGAAGGGTAGATATTACACCGGTGTGCACCCAGAAAAATGGACTCGGGAAACAGGGGGACTTTTGCTGGATCTTAACTCTGTTTAGCTTATTCTGGTGGAACATACATCAGCAAAAACGGTGATCTGAATCAAGCCCCTTGGCTCAGCTGAGACACCAGCAACTTTTGGTTCTTCCTCTCTTTGAATACTTGGCCCTTATAAGGTCCCTGTTACTAACATCTAGTGACTTTGTTTGCTTTCTTCCCTCTGAATCCCTTTTTCCTTTTGTCATGTATTTTAGATCATAAGGCACTTTGGGTGCCCTTCTCAACTGGAGAGTGTGGTAAAAATATTTTAAATAGGTAAATTTTCTTTCCTGTAAAAAGTGTGTGTGGTAAAATAGTAGGGTGAGGCCTGAATTCTATGACAGGGGATTCCTTTTATGAGATATCCCTCTGTGACTGTTATCCACACTTCTAACACAGCAGCTCCTTTTAGCTCAGTGCCACTAATGTGACCTATTTCCCTTTTCTTTGTTGATTCATTCAATCTGGTTTAATTAATGAAATATAATTCCAGCCTTTTCTCCAATCCCATTTCTAACATATCACTTCACAGTCAGCACAGCATGGCAAATATGGCAATTTAAATGGATTTTTTCTCTCTCTCCTAGAAAAAAATAAATAAATATAACTTGCCCAATACTAAAGTGATGCATTGATTCCTGGCAACAGCTGCTAGGAAGCTATTAGGAACTAGAGTTAATCATTCTTGATTGTTATTGTCAGTCAGTTCCCATATTCACAATGCAGAACAATGTCAATACTGCTTACACTGATTTTATTTACAGCCATATCCACTGAAATTAGAAAAAAAGAGCTGCTAGGGGTTTTTCTTCCCCTGAGACATGGGATGTGAAACTTTAGGCTAAGTCTGATTTTTCAGTTCCACAAAGCTTTTGGGTAGAGAGTCTTTGTAGGAGTGTACCAGTTCAGTCTGCCGGTGGAATAAAACGTTTCTGAATTCTCCACATTGCACAAGTCTCATGCTGATTTCGTAGAACTTCTTCCTTAAAGGGATGAAGAGAAAAGTCTGCTGGCAAGCATCTATTAAAAAAAGAGAATGAACACATACATTAAATAAAAAATACATAACACCATAGAGTAATAACAACCTTCAGAGGTGCACTAATATTATTTATTATTATTTCTTGGACTTCTTATCCCCACTTAAATTGTACCTGCCTATGGCAGGTTTGAACAATATAAAAAACACAAGACTAAAATCAGTTAAAACAATTTAGAAGCAGAAGACGGAGATTATATAGTGCATCTATTCTGACTTAGATGACTTACTGTGTGAGCCACTGCCAATTTTAATCTGGGGACAATTCCTCGCCATTGCAGCTGGCCAGATATGTAAGCCCCTGGCCGTCTTTCTGCTTTATGTCAGCACTACCACCAGGGCTGGATTTAGGTTTGATGAGACCCTAAGCTACTGAAGGTAATGGGGCCCTTTATATGTCCAGCTGTCCTTTGTCAACAACAAATTTTCACTGTTTTTTGTGTTGAATATGTGTTATATCAGGGGTCAGCAACCTGCGGCCCATGGGCCGCAAGCAGCTCATGGGAGCAGTTTAACCAGCCCACAAGCTGCCCCCGAATCCAGCCGCCTGCTCAGCAGGTCCCCGCATGCTGTGCTAAACTGGCGCGGCACGGGGACTCATTTCCGTGGTGCTGGAAATCGCGTCTGCGTATGTCCAGACACTGGAAATCGCGCACACATGCAATCCAGCCCACAGAGATCTCCGTGGGACTTGACTTGCCCAGGCAGGTCAAACCTTGCCGAGCCCTGTACTGTATGGTAATTTATAGACCTAATAGGTCCATGCACAACACAAAACACTGTTGCTGTGTCTAGGTTTTATGTGTTTTTTATCACGTATTTGGGAAATGTACATCCAGTTTCTTTTTCCCTTTAAATTTATTTGGGGCCCCCAAGAGAGTGGGGCCCTAAGCTATAGCTTGTTTAGCTTATACATAAATCCGGCACTGACTACTACTATAGATTGCCAATGAACAGTACTGCTGCAGCCAGCTCAGGAAGGATCTACAGTTCTACTTGGTCTTATAAAGCTGGTAAATGACCTTCTTCTCTCTAACCAACTTGTGGCTCAGGTCCTAACTGAAATGCCTTTCTTGCTCATTTGCCACTCTCCAGATCCCCAGTCTTAATACCCTTCTTACTCAGGACATTCTTGGTATGTTCACTGTCCGCTGATGGCTCATGGCATGCTTCCAAACCTGTACGGTATATCTCAGTTGAATTAACATTGATTTCATATACTGCTTAAGTGTTCATAGAGCCGGCAGCTCTTGCCAATGGTGGTTCATTCTTTTTGCTTTGAGAAGCAAGGTATTGTGGCACCTGAAAGCCTCATAAATTTACCACAGTGTGATTACTTTTGTAGAGAAGAACCTACTTTATCAGCTGCATGAAATGGAAGCTTGTGCTGCAATTGACTGATTGATTTAGCTATTTAATATCCTGCACTTCGAAGGGACGCGGGTGGCACTGTGGGTTAAACCACAGAGCCTAGGACTTGCCGATCAGAAGGTCGGCGGTTCGAATCCCCGCAACGGGGTGAGTTCCCGTTGCTCGGTCCCTGCTCCTGCCAACCTAGCAGTTGAAAGCACGTCAAAGTGCAAGTAGATAAATAGGTACCACTCTGGCAGGAAGGTAAACGGCATTTCCGTGCGCTGCTCTGGTTCGCCATGCTGGCCACATGACCCGGAAGCTGTACGCCAGCTCCCTTGGCCAATAAAGCGAGATGAGTGCCACAACCCCAGAGTCTGCCACGACTGGACCTAATGGTTAGGGGTCCCTTTACCTTTACCTATCCTGCACTTCAGCACACATTTCTGGGGTGGCTTCCAATACAGAAGTGTAAAAGTTTGTAAACATGTGCTAGTCTTCAAAAGTTAATGTATGAGTCCTTATGGTGCCATGTCATTGGTCTTACTTTAGTGATTCCACTCTTCCCAGAAATTACAGTGGGGCTCTTGTCCAACATTGGAGTTCCCCATTGTGTCCCGTCTCCCCTTTCCCATGCAGACTTTACATTTTTATTGAAATTTCACGTTTTTTCCAAATGCAATTCAAATTGCATAGCACGGTACAAGCTTACAAGATTACAACAACATATTTTTTTGTGTCCTAACCCACTTTTTGCCATATCTTCTTAGGTTTAATGGCTCAAGCCTCACTTTTATTTCTTCTGTCCTGTTGTCCTGTTCATCCACTGAGGACTTGCTAGCAGACCATGCTACCCATGCTAATATACTTTCAGCCATATTCGTGGTTTTATGTAGAAGCTACAATTTCCTCCACACTGTTTTCCTGCTTGGGAAGAACTTGTACCTAGGATTTTTCTAATTTGCCCGCTCAGTGGTGTGTTATAAGTGAAGTGACTGTTGAAGAGACATGGCTTTACACTTGTAATGCTTTTAAGATCCAATCAGATCCCATCCTTCAATTGTCAAAGGAATTTTCTCAAAACAAAAAAGTCTCTCTGTCTCATATATCTAGAAGTTACAGAAAACAGCAGTGAGATTGCTTGGTCTGGTTGTTGTTGGTTTTTTTGTTTGCTTGCAATTGTAGACCGACTGAAATTGGACTTGTTTTCAAACTAATTCTCGTTTTTAACAGATTGAGTTTGCTGTTTAAAATAACCTATCACTCTGCCGCATGCAAGATGAGTTCAGTAGACCCTAGGCTCCCTTTAACACCACATTTTGTATCAAACAAAATATTGAACAGACTTTATTGGGCTCTTTGGGCTGCTCTGGAAAGGCACAGGAAAAGTTTATAGCGTTGAAAACAATGCAAAAGTAAAACTATGGTCAGGAATGAAGAATTCTGTCCAGTTCCCTTGATTATATAGTTAAAACTTACCTTTTTTTCTGGCTCAACTTTTTAAAGGTCAGGCAAACACATGATTTAATTATCATTGCATTATTAAGACTATAGGGGTTGTTCCCTAGTCCCAGATATTTCCCAACATTAATGGCAAAGTTGTCATCTCCACAAGTGAACACAATATATTACAGTGGTACCTCAGGTTAAGAACTTAATTTGTTCTGGAGGTCCGTTCTTAACCAGAAACAGTTCTTAACCTGAGGTACCACTTTAGCTAATGGGGCCTCCCGCTGCCGCCGCACGATTTCTGTTCTCATCCTGAAGCAAAGTTCTTAACCCAGGGTACTATTTCTGGGTTAGCAGAGTCTGTAACCTGAAGCATCTGTAACCCAAGGTACCACTGTAGTTTCTTTTAAAGTGAGCAAAGGGTGAGGTGATCTTCTAAACCTTCCAAGCAGTTTCAGATCTTGGTATACAATATCCTATTGGGTTGCTCTAAAAACCTTTAGGTGTATTGTAATACTAGAGGGAAGTATCTGGCATTGCTTGGAAGCCAATAGTACCACTGACTGACAATCAGTGCAGTTTTGAAAAGTTCAGTCCACCATTTTGAGTCAGTATGGTGAGCAACTGTTCAGAATGATAAGAGATAGAGACAAATTGTGCTTCTTCATCTCTTATGCTCTACTGATTGAGTTCTGCAAGTAAATTGGCAGTCGACTCAGCTATACAGCTGCAAATACAGTGGTACCTCGGTTTAAGAAGAGTCCTGTTTAAGAAAGATTCGATTTACAAACTCTGCAAAACCGGAAATAGTGTCCTGGTTTCTCATTAGGGAAAGCACGCCTCGGTTTAAGAATGGTTTCAGTTTAAGAACGGACTACCGGAACGGATTAAGTTTGTAAACCGAGGTACCACTGTATAATGTTTTAAGCGCAATATTCAATGTGACAATAGATTGCGATGGTGAGCCATATGGAAAATTCAATCTATTTAAAAAAACACACTTAAAAAACAATTTTCAACGCGGTTTTTATGTGTGTCTAGATCCCTCCAGTGTTTGTTGGTACAACTCATGGCACATCATTGGAGACGGGGCCTGAGTCTGCCAGGCCAGCTTGGTGCCCAGCTGTAGCTCATGTGCCTCCCTAGTTATTGGGCAACCTCTCTTGCAGAAAGTAGCTTGGGCTGGCTGAATTGAACCTGCCTCCCCGACTCCAAGATGTCAGGCTGTTGTAGGGTGGGGATACCGCCCAATGAACCACTCAGCCCCTCATCAACTGCCTCAGTAGTCTCACCCCAATCCCTCTCCCCCCACGATCCTGCCAAGAGGCCCCCCATTTGAGGGTGATAGCACATGGGATAATTGTTATTGCGCACCATGGGGGATGAGGAAACATTCAAACTAGATATGTCATTTTTTGTGACAGCAAACCTTACTCAGAGGCATACTTCTTAAGCCAGTGCTTCACACTTCTCAAACCTGTGTTTCCACAGGCAACAGTACGATTTCAATTGTGCGCAGATCGTGCTTTTGATTCAGTGTATGAATTTACATATGCAATGTGGAGAAACAAGCATTTAAAATCCAAATGTTAGTTCTGGGGAATGAGCTCCCCGCCATCTGAATGATGTGACAGGCTGATGGGTTGTTTTATATGCTGGTAGGCACAACTGATAGTGTTGTGACACATTAAAGGCTTGTAGATTAATTGTGGGCTCTGCCGCGCAAAATATGCCACAATATGAGTGCAGTTTTCCCCAATTACCTTCCTGGGAGCAGGTCCCATTGAACACAGTGGTCTTACTTCTGAGCAAACATGCATAGGATTCCACTGCACTTCTTGTTAATCTTTAATGTGCTTAAGACTCTGTCATTCTTAAATACGTGCATTATGGAAGGCTAATTTGTTGTTGTTTGCCCAAGATTCATGACATCTAGACTTATGTTCATGGCAGACAGTAATATGGATGATGTGAGTTAATTAGCAGGCAACTGATGATTAGAAGATCCTTAGGGCAGGAGCAGGTTGCCCCAGCCACTCTGGGCAGCTTCCAACATATATATATATAAACATAATAAAACATTGAACATTTAAAAACTTCCCTATACAGGGCTGCCTTCAGTTTATATATTTACTTATCTCCTTGGCTCGGGGGTCACATAACTCCATACTCACCAACATTTCTCTGATGAAAACAGGGCGTCCTGAGGAAAAGCAGGACATCCTGGGATCAAATCAGAAACTGGGAAGGCTTCTATAATGTGGGACTGTACTGTCCCTGGAAAATAGGGACACGGAAGGTCTGACAGCACACATCCTGTGCTGTTGAACTTCACTTTTAAAATATTTTTACATCAAAGATTATAGTATGTTAGATTAAAATTAACAAGTTAAGGTTCTGAGAGTAATGAGCCTCTTTAAAGCTGTACCTCATCTACACCTTGCATGCAGTTTATATGCATGCCATCTTGACACTGCGTTGAGTCTTTTGTAGTCATACTTGCATTTTAAAAAATCTTCTTGATATATTTTCCCTTGAGGAACTTCCAAATGCACCTGGATTTCTGTACACCTTTTGGAATTTGTTTCTGTCTACTGTTTCTAAGTTTATCTCCTCTGTTGCTTGGACTGCTTCTTAGCTCAGAAGTATGCACCAGAGAAAGACACGATCGAAGAAGGAGGAGGAGGAGGAGGAGGAGGGGAAGAAGAAATTGATATGCTGCCCATCTGACTGGTTTACCCTTACTCTGGGCAGCTTCCAACAAATTCAAACACAATATGCACTGTCCTATTCAATAAACATTCCATAAGGGTTAAGGTTTGCAGCACTGAATTTGAAGCTGGTTGCATTTCAAAGCATGTTGTTTAGATTCTTCCAGCAGGTCAGCAACACAAGCCTCATCTTCAATTGATTTCAGCAGGGGCTTCTCAGATGTACCCACATGCAGAATTTAATTCCTGTTGAGCCATTGATTTGTGTGACTGGTTATGGGGAAAGACTGTAAGAGGCTTGATATAGTTAATATCCTAAACTGCCTTTGCTTAAGAGCAGCTTGCTGTAGTAAAAAACAGCCCTGAAGGCATCTATTCTATTATTTTCCCCTCAGGTGTGGAGGAAAAAATCTCTTCAGAGTAGATTGCATAGCCAGCAGGTTTAGATTCTATTTTGGAAATGGAAAAAGGAGTCTGAATGTTGTAGATGGAAATGTCTAGGGCACCCTGGAATGATTTATTTGCTATCTTTCAGAAGGCTGAATTACCCTAATCTATCAGCATTTAAACTCTGTGCTTCGGGTGTCATTTAAAATATTTAGGAGCTTCATGGATAGGCTTGTAGACCTATTTATCCTCAATGTTCTCATGTGAGACAAGAAGGATGTGGTATTAACTACATATGTGTATAGAGATGTTTCCGTATATATATGCAGATGTGAATGTGGCGTGTTACATTGCAGAATCTTCTTTTATATAAAAAAATGTGCATCTATGCATTCAGACATCAAGATCCAGTACCTTGTCTGTTTGTAAATTGCTTTTGGATTGCCCTAGACAATTTAAAGCAGAATAATAATAATAAATAAATAAATAAATAAATAAATAAATAAATAAATAAATAATAATAATAATAATAATAATAATATTCCTCCCTGCAAAATACAGACTTAAAGCTTATTCAGAGCCATAGCTGGGGGGGGGGCGCCAGTTTTTTTTGCCCCAGTTGAAGCCTCCTGAGGGGCACCATTGAGGCTCCCAGCCTGTGTGTGTGTGTGTACAAAAATGCTTGTGTGCCAAACTGGGTCTTTGACCCAGGTGAAATAAAGCCTTGTTTTGCCCACCTAGGTTTGTTCACATTGTGGATTTTGCATCCCACTCCTGGAGAGCTGGAATTAGTGAGTGACAGGCAGCAAGAAAGAAACTCTTTCTGGTAGCCATTTTGTATTAAGACACTCTTCCCATGGGGGCCATTTTGTATTAGACCTCAACTTGTGGTCATTTTGTGAGTGGTGCCCCGGGGCACTTTCTCGAAATGAGTGCTTCACAGGCCAAAAATGAGCACATGTAATTCATACGTAATAATTGAATTTGGGCTGTCAACTTATTTGAGCAGGTTTCAATGTCATGCTACACAGGCAGTAGACATGTTGTTCTTCTGTGCCGTTCTTAGTGTGAAATTCTTAATTTTAAACCTGGCAACATACCTGATAAGAGATTTGTTTGTTTAACTGTGGTCCAGATATACACTATTAATCCCATTGGTTCAATGGGATAAATTACATATGTGCTAAACGCTCCCAACTGAAATAATTAAAGGTGCTTCGTGTTCTTTGGTTCTCTGCCCACTATTCTCAAGTGTTCATTACAGAAGCCAGAAACTCTTCTTGCATTTGGATGTAGATTGGAGGCCTAATGCCAATCTCATCAGAGCACAGGAAAAATCTCTTTGTCTGCATATGTGTGTGCCCCACAGATGCTGTGACAGTCCATATATCATCGTAATAGGTACCCATTAATTTCTGAGAACCTGATTTTTCAATTTTCTTGAGTTGACAGAAATGCAGTGGCAATCCTTTGAACTGAGTTCAGGAAAGCATTACATGCAGGGATGGTACATTGATATATTTTATTCCTCAGCTGTATCTTTATTCAGGATAAACCTGCGTCTTCCGTAAGGCCAAGCACATTGCATATTTGTTTGACGTTGGTTCATAAGGCTGATGCCACCCTTATCCTTCACTGTTGATTTTAGAAACTGCTGCTTGCATTTTAAACAGACCCGTGTTTACAAAGCAGAGAGCTGTCTTATGGCCGAAGCTATCCCAGAATTATAGGTATCATTTTGTTCCACTATGCTATGGACAATGGGCACAGTCGAGAAAGTGAGGTACTTTTCAGCCCCATTGATTTCAGCAGCAGACATTTAAGGATGTTTGATTAACTCTTCCATGGAAATCAGCAAGGCTTCAGGGGGATTTGGACAGAGTAATACCCAGTTTTTCCTTGCTCGCCACCTTCATAGTTCGTTAAATAGAATAACGCAATATATTCTACATGACACATTGAACTCTATAAGACTTAGGCTGCATTCCTATCTATACACACTTAATTTGGGAATAAGTTTAACTTCTGAGTAGACACATAGAGGCAGAGCCATCTTTACCCAGAGATGCAAGGGGTGCTGGGCACCTGGGCGCCGAATTCTGGGGGGGCACCAGGCACCTGCTACTGAAGCTGCCTAAGCTCTTAACTATCTACCTGTTATGAAATAATAAATAATTTTGATCAAGCTAGAAAAACAAAATACATATATACCTAGGTATTACCAAAATGTATACCTACTGTTTCACTAAAGGACTTTTGACTTTGTGTGCTCGTTTACCAAAGATGTGCAGCGCTTGTCATTCACAACAGCGGCACTTGTCAGACTCAACAATGGCGCTTGTCATTCTCAATGGCGCCGTGCACACGGAATTAACTCTTACATCAAAATATTATGTTGCGTGTCGAGGCTCAACAATGGCACTTGTCATTCTCAATGGCGCCGTGCACACGGAATTAACTCTTACATCAAAATATTATGTTATGTATTGTATTGAGCTGATATGCAGCAGCGGGGTCAATGACACCTTTGACAACTTTGGGGGCAGCTAAACTAAATTTGGGGGCGCTGGGTGGATCTTTGCACCCCGGTGGCGCATATACTAAAGACGCCCCTGCATAGAGGATTGCCCTATTGCTGATTTCAATCCTAATTATATTTGCTGCTACTATCCATTTACTTCCAAATAAGCATGCATATGGTTTCATTGCAAAAGTGCTTATTTTTTGATATATATCATGCTCCAGTATTAGTAGTACTTAATCTCAAAAGTTGGTTCATGTGGATAGCCGCAAGCAGGACACAAGCATAATAGCTCTCTTATGTTTGTTATCCCCAGCAACTAACTATTATACCCTTATCTTCCAAGAATCTATATATTTCCCCTTCAGATCCACTCAAGTTCATGGAGAATATCATTCTACAATGGAGAAATACAGGAAGCTTGCTATTAACATTAAACGGGGTATGGACATGCCCTTGGTAGAGAAATTATCTACAATTCCCAGGGGATCTGTTTAGGAGGCGGACATACAGTACAGACAGACTCAGGTCGTTGTTTCAATATGCTTTATTTAGAATATGAAAGGCTCCCAGCAGAGACGCAAATGACACAGACCCAACACAAAACAAAAACAAGGCCTGCTAGAAAGGGATGGTGGGAGTTGTAGTCCAAAAACAGCTGGAGACACAAATTTGGGAAACACTGCTTTAAAGGATGTTTAGACAGATTTATAGAGAATGACTATCAATGACTATTATCCATAATAAGCAAAACAATGCTTTTGGTGTTTGAGCTTTGTTGTTGTTGTTGTTGTTGTTGTTGTCTCCTTACTCTGTTCATTGACAACTGATTGGCTGCTGTTGGAAACATGATCTGGGACTAGATTAGATCTTTGGTGGATACAGCCAGGCTAGGCTCTTAAATTTTTCGGCTGCTAATGAATGGAAAAAAGTATTCAAGCATGCAGACAATCTAAATGTTTATTTTTCTGGAAATGTCCTGCATAATTGATCATTGTAAATGCATTGCCCAATCTAATTGTCTTTGGTTTTGCTTTATGCTGCTAATCATGTCAGTTAACCCTGCAATCTATTTCAGAGAGCATCAGAAATTAGAAAGCAGCCCATTCACGTTTTTTGGGTTAGAGCCTTTTGAATAAAATGTTCGACTAGCAAATTGTCATTGCTAGAAAAGCTCAGATGTACACATGTGGTCTAGATGTTGTATTCACCATATGAGGCTTGGCATTATGAATTTTCTACCCTTTAGCAGTATTGTTTGGTAGAACTCATCACATGAGTTAGAGCCATCATCACATGGTGTGCTTACCCATACCATGTCAGCAAATAGCACTGGTGCAGATTATTGCAGAAAAAAAATACACATAAGTTACAGGTTTCTAAGAGACAGGAAAATTCTGGTCATTCTTGCTCATTGTGGTAGAATTTTATTTTATATAGTTTTGTTTCAGATTTGCAGGTATCTCTGCCTACGCCATCTCCAGAAATCTGGATGGCACGATCTTAGATTGGATGTCATTACTTAATACGCTTAGGTTTTGTATGCCCTTACTTTAGTTGGCCATATTATGAATTTTTTTAATCTTTCTTTGTGGTTCTGTAATAATTAGAAAAAATGAATGAAACAAACAAACAGCCAATCACCAGATATAGGTGTTGTGAATCTAAGATTCCTGGATTGACATACCGTATTTTTCGCCCTATAGGACACACTTTTTCCCCTCCAAAAATGAAGGGGAAATGTGTGTGCGTCCTATGGGGCGAATGCAGGCTTTCGCTGAAGCTTGGAGAACGAGAGGGGTCGATGCGCACCGAACCTCTCGCTCTCCAGGCTTCAGGAAGCTATCTGTAAGCCTGGGGAGCCCGCGGGAGTTCCCGCAGGGCTCCCTAGGCTGCGGATAGCAGCCTGCTTGCCCGAGCATGGGGCGCACTGAAGCAGAGCACCCAGCGCTTCGGGAAGCTATCCGCAGCCTAGGGAGCCCTGCGGGAGTTCCCGCGGCTAGGGGGGAATAAAAAAAAAATTCTTAATTCCCCCCTAAAAAAAACCTAGGTGCGTCCTATAGGGCGAAAAATACGGTATTTTGTTTGGTATAATAAAAGCTGGCCTATCGTTAATTGGACAAGATAAAGAAGTCTACCTCAGGCAACATATTACCAATTAGGTATACTATGCTATTTTTACCATCAGAAGGTGGGCATTGTGTTGATATTTTGCCTCATTTACTGGAACGTCCTGAGGGAACACCATGAAAAACTGACGTTAAATGCAGATCCATATGCAACTTTATATGCTTGAGGACTGCGAGAGAGTCACTTTGGTTTGTAAGGGAGTTTTCAAAGCATGAACAGACGAGAGAATAAATCAAGTGAAGTTTATTGGTATGCTTTCAAGTGAGAATATCTAAATATTCCTTTCCTTTCTCTTTCTCTTTCTCTCTCTTCTCTCTTTTCCCTGTCCCTTCTACCCCTCTCCTTTCCCACTTACTGTCAGGAAGGGCCACTTCCGAAGGGCCAAGTCAGGATAGCCTGGTATCGGCAGAGACTAATGGCAACAGCAGCTACAACAGTGAGTGGATTTTGAATGGGGGCGGAGGGAAAGGGGGACCAAATGACAATGTTATCAGGTGTGGCATTCAGCTCCTGAAATATGCTGTAATAACCTGTGTTGAGGAACGGAGAACATGTCTTCCATCTCCAGCAGTCAAAACAAGACTTAGCAAAATGGGGTTCGTGATTTCAGCAAGAGTTTCGTCTCCTTGGCCACTGTGGGTGACTGAGACAGACCCATCTGCCTTACTCCATTGTTGCTCATAAAGACGTATCCGTGGCATAAGCTGATGCAAGAAAACAGAGGCTTGGAGCCAGGCATACAGTTAGTGGCTCATCAGCTAAATGAGTCCCATCCTTGGCATGGGCTAATGGGCCTCTGCCAACCCCCAGTTTGGTGCTGAGCAGGAACATTGATTTATGATGCTGCATATGCTTTTCCTGCTCTATTCTTAGAATGGGCAGAGAGACCCTGCTTTCTGCTCAGCATGACTTACCTCCAAGCCTTCTTTAACCACGAGAAATAAAAGTGATAATTAACCTTAGTAATGACTTGGTTCCTTCTTCCCAAAGTTTTGCAAAGGACCCTCTTTTCCCAAAGTTTTGCAACGAACTCTCTTTTTTAAAAAAGAAAACAAGTTATTCCTCGCAATGAAACAGGAGAGGGAAAATATCTGAGCATCTAGGGCTCTTCTGCTAGCTCCAAGGCAAAATATCTGCCCCAGAGGTTATAGGTTTCTGCAGAAATATCCTTGTGGCAAGGAATTCTGAGGCCTTTAGCTTGATCCACTGTAGTGTTGATAGAAGAAAACTGAGAATGAGGAAGAGCAATACATGTGGGCTGGATAAGAAGTTCTAGTTTGTGTGCCGGGTGATGATGTGGGTTGAGTGATGCAGGCAGATGACAATTGATGCCGATGAAGGAGGCAAGAAGGATAATCCGTTAGATGTACTATGTGAGGATTAGTAGAGAACATGGAGAATCCAGCAGCTAGCAGTGTGCCTGGAATTGGGAAGTATGGGCTTTCTAATAGAGCCATATGAATGAAAAATATATTTGGGAGGTGCATGGTTAAACAGAATGTTAATTCAAAGAGGTTGTTCGAGAACTTAAAATAGTCTCTGTTTTCTTTGGCAATGCAAGACAACCCAGTGTTTTTGAAAATGTTCTCTTCAGTGGTTTAAATTGCCTTCATTGTCACATGTCCTGATTTGTCATCAGTGACATCACAGAATCAAATCTGATTGGATATATGGTGTTGTGAGTGGGGATAGTGCATAATACAGGAAGGAGGAAGCAAAGTGCCACAAGGTAAAAAAAAAAAAATTAGTGCCAAAGCAGCTGCGGCTGCTGCCACAAAGTGTGAGAATGTGAAAGGTGAAAATTGCCTAGTTTTTAAAGAAGAAATTTCCACCTTACCACCTGCAAGTAACTGATATAGCTGGATCAAGCACTT
Organism: Podarcis gaigeae; assembly: GCF_964106915.1. Taxonomy (NCBI): domain Eukaryota; kingdom Metazoa; phylum Chordata; class Lepidosauria; order Squamata; family Lacertidae; genus Podarcis; species Podarcis gaigeae. The sequence continues at coordinate 11,698,436 of NC_139694.1, read as the reverse complement.
CTTTTGAGATTCAGGGCCTGACACAAAGCTCTAGACCTCTGTCTCTTGCCTTAAACACAGTACCTTTAATATGTTTGGCTGTGAATCATGTTGATACCAAGTTCATTGAGCAGGTTTTCCTCCGCGAATTTCCTCTCTCTTTTTAATAAAGAGAATTTTATTGCACTTGTGTGAGTTTGAACATAGTTAAAATGTTAAATAAATGCAACTCACACACTTAAATACCAGAAGTCATATTGTTGGAAGTCATATTCTGGCTAAAAATATAAGCAGTATTTTTGTGTGTGTCTGTCTCAAAATCTGAAGCCTGCCTCCATATATAGAACTGTGGGCATTTCTGTTTAATGCACCCCACTCCGACCCTTCTTCATCTTTTCGATATGTCTTGACTGGGTAAGAAGTAATCTAAAGAATGCAAAGTGTACATATACACCTTAATCTAAAGAGGGGGAAAAATCTAACTATGGCATCGTGCTCCCCGGCCCCAAATTATTAAAAGACCACTGAGACTGGTTTGGATCAAAACAGGCCACAACTTTATTGAATACAGATGAAAGAGGTTTAGCTTGGGCATGGGGCAATCAAAATACTTCTTGCCCACCAGATGTGACCCCATTGCGGGGGTTTGAACCGCCGACCTTCTGATCGGCAAGCCCTAGCCTCTGTGGTTTAGACACAGCGCCACAGTTTAGGGCCTTACACCTGACTTAATCTTATATAGAAGGGATTAGAAGCAGCTGTTGATTAAAAAACTAAGTTGCATTAATATTCAAAGTAAGTCCAGGTAGACTGTTGCTATAGCTGGAGGCTTCATGTTTTTAGTTTCCTTTTTGATCAAAAGATTATTTGCAAGTAAAGTATTGTTGTATTGTAAAAAGAATGAGAATTACAATGAGAAAGTGTGTCTTAGTGGACTAAAGGAAAACAAATCAGTTTTTCTTTTCTTCAGACTCAAATCATGCAAGCCCTTTATTTAGAGTTTGTAACTTCACCTGCAGTAAATTTATCTAGCCATCAATCTAGGATCTCCATGCACAGTGCCCAGGTTTGTGCCCCAGAGAGGTCACTTCAGTGCTGCAAATGCAGCAGTTTGATTTCACCCCACAGAGACACTCCATTGTCTCTCGAGATAGAGGGATGCCAGCGACAACATGTGCTCCTCATCTTTACACAAAATATTAGGAGCTCAGGATGGCTCCTCAGTACTCTCCAGGACACATTTGAGATCAGAATGGTACTAGGGTCAAGAAAATTCATAATGGGAATCTCTTTTCTTATTAAGTTACGCCAACTTTTACTCCTGCCAAAATCTACAGTAATAAACCGGGGGGGGGGGGGGATCAGGTTGACATAACCTGTTCACACCATGATAGGAACAGGTTCTGGTCTTTTCTGTTGGGAAGACAGAGAATAGAGTACAGCTTGCTCCTGAAGAAAGAAAGAAAAACAAAAATACAGCTATCCTAATCTCTGAGGTGATCCGAGACCCTGAAACTGTGATAATCAGTTTAACTGTCATGATTTAACATGAACTACAGCTTGCTGAAGGTGTGGAGAATTCTCTGTTGATAATTACAGTTCTCAGTGATCCCTGGGGAGATGGAATCACTGGGCGGATTTAAAATTGTTGTTGTTGTTGTTGTGTCCCCATCGTTCTACCCAGACACTGAGGTCCAGCGCCAAGGGCCTTCTGGCGGTTCCCTCTCTGCGAGAAGCCAAGTTACAGGGAATCAGGCAGAGGGCCTTCTCGGTGGTGGCACCTGCCCTGTGGAACGCCCTCCCATCAGATGTCAAGGAGAAAAACAACTACCAGACTTTTAGAAGGCAGCCCTGTTTAGGGAAGCTTTTAATGTTTGATGGATTACTGTATTTTAGTTTTTTGTTGGAGGCTGCCCAGAGTGGTTGGGGAGGCCCAGCCAGATGGGCAGCGTATAAATAATAAATTGTTGTTGTTGCTGCTGTTGTTTGACTTTATATACCACCCTATCCCTCTAGGTCTCTGGGCGGTTTACAGAATAAAATCATAATATAAAACCACAAACTCCATAATCAAAATAAAAACAACAACCCAATAACCTCCCCCCCCCAAAAAAAAACCCCCCCACATTTTAAAAGGGCATAGGATGTCAATCAAATCAACCAAAGTCCTGGTTAAAAAGGAACGTTTTTGCCTGGCGCATAAAGGTGTATAATGAAGGCGCCAGGCGAACTTCCATGGGGAGTAATTTCCCTCTAAAAAGAAAAAAGAAATCCTTCTCTACCCACATATTAACTAGGCAAATAAATTTTCATAGGTTCCTGCAAATTAAAAAATACTGGAGAGGGAGGTTTTAGAAAGCATCTATGTTATAGAACTGAATTATTGCTTCTGCAATCTTGGCCGGGAAAGGTAGAGCGAGCCATCCTCATTATCCCCTTTGTACTAATGAGAACAGTAGCCATTTATCAGTATGGTAGATTTCCTGTATCCAATAGGTAAGCTAGGCTTTAACAGTCACTGAAATGAGAGCTAAATTTAGAGCTATTAAGTTTAATAGCTTATGGAATAATAAGTTACTCTTTGCAAAATAACAGAGAGTGGAGGCGCACAATTAGACAGGGACCAGAAATGTGTGTCTATTTTTAAGCTTTTTGTACTACCTTTCCACTGTTACCTATTCCCCAAAAATGTACTGTACTGCAGCAACAGCAAAGAACCGCCGTAATAAAACTCTATTAAAAGTTCTCAAGTTTAAACTTTACCGAAGTAGTTCTGCCTTAGCTTGGCATCTAAAAATATGGAAAGATATCACATTGGAAAGAATTCCAGAGAGCTGGGATGAAGGAGAATTTTTACTCAGTGTGCATTTAAATTTGAATCTATCAAATTCACACTTTATGATACAATATACAAGCTGAAACATAGTTATCCTTTGACATTGTCACTTATCCAGATTTTGCAATGCAATATTTTAAAGACCATTTTGCTGTGGGTTAAACCACAGAGCCTAAGGCTTGCCAATCAGAAGGTTGGTGGTTCAAATCCCCGCGACGGGGTGAGCTCCCGTTGCTCGGTCGCTGCTCCTGCCGACCTAGCAGTTCGAAAGCACGTCAAAGTGCAAGTAGATAAATAGGTACCAATCCAGCGGGAAGGTAAACGGCATTTCCGTGCGCTGCTCTGGTTTGCCAGAAGCGGCTTAGTCATGCTGGTCACATGACCCGGAAGCTGTACGCCGGCTCCCCCAGCCAATAAAGTGAGATGAGCGCCGCAACCCCAGAGTCAGTCATGACTGGACCTAATGGTCAGGGGTCCCTTTACCTTTACAGGGCTTACGTTTAAGGAACCCAGCAACCCAGGTTAAGGCTTAGGTGCTAACTGTTTGTAACACTGCAGTGCTAGAATGTTCATAATGCATTTGCAAGGGAGGAGAATGGCAAACAATTTGGCTACACCCCTGTGACCTCCTAAGAGCCCCACTAGGTCCAGTGGGCACCAGCCCCCCATGCTTGCAAGTCATCTTAAAGTTCAGCTTCAGAGTGTTGCATCATTAAGTGCTGCAGGCACCTATTTGCCATTTTTCAGCAAGCTTGCTTGGGATAAAGATGGTGTGGTTGAGCATGTTTGTTAACACCACTGTCACCCCACTTATTGTGACATATCTTTATTTCTAAGTATGACTGAAATCAGGAAAAGTGTGCTAATATATTTGTAGTACCAAGATTATTTTGGGCTTAATATTGCCTAGTTTGAAAAATATTGAGAGAGAGAGACAGAGAAAAAAAGACAGAGAGAGAGAGAGAGATCCCATTAAATCTACTGCATACACATGCAGGTATGTATCTTGCAGGCTCTTCCAAGATTGCATTCAGCCTTCTACCTACTGACCCCCTGAGGAACTCATTACAAATACACTGATTATATTCACTTCGTGATAAGAGGAAGAATTATGCTGCACAAAGTCAGATGTAGGGAAACAGTCTGTATTACTCACTTATCTTATTTTGTTCTAATTTTTGTACTGGTCAGTAGAGATCACCTTAAAAGGACTATCTTATTTCTCATCACATCCTTTTTTTTCTTCGTCTGTATACTGAATACTGATTTATCCTGATCTCCTTTTCAGTCTCATTCACAGTACTTTTCTATGCTGTGTTACCATTTTTAGTTCTGGATTCTGCTCTCCTATATACTTTCTAAATTTAAACCTAACTTCATATTAGTGCACTTCAACAGAAGTGTAAACTATGCAGCTGGATTTTTCAAATTCAGTCCAACGGCTGAGAACAGAATTTGTACCTGAACGATGATTATTTGGAAATGCGGCTGTTTGAAGAGAGAACTGTCCACTGTGTCATTATGATGAATTGTTGTCTTCATGTGTAACACATGTTCACTTGAATCATCTGGAGCTATTTGTTTTTCAACAACCTGCTTCTGGCACATTGGAGTCTCAATTATTGTAAACTGATCTCTGCAAGGCCGGGATTTACTAGCCTAATTGTGGTCCAAAAGGTACAATCCAGTATCCCTTAAAACCCTTAACCTGGAATGTGTGCTCATACAGACAGCTCAAAAGACAGCTAAACTCCACAGAAGAAAGCATCTTTGTGTCTCCTTTCCCAACTTGGCCAAAGGTGCTTTGGACTCTGTTTCCTCCCAAAGCTCTCCCTACTTTTCTGAAGAACCCATCACTTAGTTATTTGTACTAGTCCGTTCAAAATACTCCTGCCTTTCTTCCCTCACAAATAGAAGTGTTTCTTCCCTCACAAATAGAAGTGTTTGCCTATATCACCATAGTGTCTTTTTTAAATAAGTAAAATTATATTGGTGGCATAGTGACCTCAGTATTGTCCACATAAGAAAGTGATCCTGCATCCTTTTGAAAGTTTGTTGTTTTTCTCCACTGATGATTTGTACATTTGTCTGTATCGTATTTCCTCTTTTTCCTGTTGCTTATGTTAGTGGGAAGTGTTCCAGAAGGCATCAAACAGACCTAAGTCTACTGGGAAGAGAGATATTTTGGGATATTCGAACCATGGGTTGTTTCCAAACAATATAGATACATAGGCATTTTGTCCACAATGGTGGCAATGACATCACCATTGGCCACTATTTGATCAGGCATTTCAAATGTATGGTCACACATGTACACACACATCTGGTCAGAGGTGTACACACCACCTTTAGTTTTATTTTTAATAAATAATGATCTCAGGCTTGGATTTCATATATGAGATTGCTGCATCATTGTGCACTGAAGAAAGTCCTTTCTTTCTTCGGCACATAACTTAAGACTGTCAGATCTCCTTGAAAGTCAAACATGCTGCTTTGAAGATTTCTGGATTTGTAGACTAGAAAGTCTGGGGGGAATTTGGGTTATTTTTTTCCTTCCAATGTTCCAACCAGTGCCAGATTCTTCTTAAGTAATTCCCCCTGGCCAGTTGCACTCTGGAGCAGAACTTATTAGTTGTTCTATTCTGTCCTAAACACTATGAATGTGCTGTTAGTTTCTCAACTGGTGTCTGGATGAAGTTTCAAGCTGTTGGGGCACCTTCTTCCTTCTCCACATATATATGCCTGTTTCATAAGCATATGATGTTCCAGAATGGCAGCAAATCCATTTTATGTCATCGTTTGTGGTTTTGGGTAGCACACACCGCCTCATTGGGCATCTCCCTTTGGATGGTGCTAATTGTTCATCACTTGTCACTTTCTCATATGGCATGGTGGGAGGGTGATGATAGACATATCCCACAGGTCATACACAGGAGCAAGCTTGTCTTGCACACTGGGAGTTCGACACTGAAGCCAGCCATCAAATCTGTGTCCTTCAGTGATCCTTTTGAAGGGGCCACGACACTGTGTTCAGGAAGTGTTGAAGGCAACTCTCAGCAACATATTTTGCAAAGGAGAAAAGTGGTAATCTGGAATGTGAATCACATATGACTACCTGCTGAAGTGAGTGCTCATTGCTTGCAAAAACATTTGGAGTCTTGTAAGTGTAATTAGTAATTTGTTCCAAATTACAGCTGTCATAGTTATGCTGATTGACAAGGAAGGTCCTCGCTGAGGGAATTTCTTTTTTTAAAAAAAAAAAAATCTAGCTTGTAAAGTGGTATTAAAGGAAACCTTTTGGGGTACTGTTGACTCCTGATACCATTTGTGGTGGCGTCAAGAGAAGTGAGGGATTTGTTTGCTGTCGGAATGAACAAATTCTTCTTCTCTCTCTGGCTCTCTGTGCCCCTTTCTCACGTGAGATAGTCCAAGTGGGACATATGTCTGTGTAGACATTTATAAAACTTTACTCCCTGGCTAGGCTGCTGCATCTGCCAGCAACTGAAGCTGCAGATCTGCCCCCATATGCATGGAGAGTGGAGTCTGGAATGGTTCCCACCTGAACACAGTAAACCACTACTGTCCCTTCCCTCTTTCCCTATCCAGTGTGTAACTGATCTTCAGAGTGGACTGTGTCCCTCAGCAGCATTCAGGTTAGAGCCTCCTGCCTTGTCTTAAAATACCACAGTGAATGATCTCCCCCAAGTTCGCATGCATGATTCTCTGCTCATTTGCTGGAAGTAGCCTGCAGACCAGAGCTCTGGAATGGCAAACTGGACAGTAGGACAAGAGATGGGCTTTGCTGGACTGACCAGCATGTTCGTGTTGTGACGTGGGGTTTGTGATTTCAGCTCTCTTGACATAATATGCTGGAGACAGTTCTCTAGTAACACTTCTTTATTAAAGCAAACAAGACTGAGACTTGAGGAGGGGAGAGCTACATTTATAGGGACAGGGAACAAGCTAGAAAGGATACATTTTGGAGGGAACAATATCAGGCAATCACAGTCCTGCCTTTTGGAGGAAACCAATAAGACAGAGGATCCAAATACAGCAGCTTAAATGAACCAATAGTAGGTGTACCCTCTGGAACCAAAAGGCAGTTACTTTACCCTAATGCAATACAGACAATAATAATACAGATATAAAATCCTTTGACTCAATACACAACAGTTCGGAAAAGCAAGAATTTGCTTCTGGGGGTGGGACAGAACGAGTACACAGGTTGTTGTATTAGACAGTGTTTGAGAACTTATAAAATGCTCCATAGAACTGCCTTGTCAGATAATGGAAGTGGGTACCATATGGTTTTAGAGTAGTTTATTATACTAATAATTTTGAATTAACAATGAACTCCAAATGCAGTTTTCACATGTGAGACTGGGTCCAACAAGGAGCCGGACTATTGACTTTTCCCTTTAAAATATACTTCACAAATGTATTGGTCAATAAGTTGGAGCCTGTCAATGGTACTAGGCTTTTGTAAATTTATGTATGTACTCATTTTCTTAGAAAATTAGGAGAGTTTTAGGTTTGCGGAAGGCAAAATGCTGCTGAGAGCAAAAGTATGAAACTTAGGTAGATCAGGAATAACAACGATTCCTTCCAGGTCCTTCCATAACCATCAGGACATCAGTAATTGCTTGACAACACCTCTCATAAGACCGGCTATACAAAAATAAAAGGGAAATATCTTTAAATAAAATAATAAGAGTTTAAGGATATGTGAACACAGTACTCTATGTGTTTCTCCTGTGCACAGCCCCTGAAATAGATATGAACCAGGCATTCCATACTCCTGCTCATTCATTTCAATGAGGTCTGCCGTTCCCTAATGCATTGTTTCTTAGCACATTGGCCTATGATCTCCCCACCCCTTCAAACAAGTTTGAGTGTTAAGGTGTACAGCAAAAAACACCTATCGTAGCCAAAGAGCAAGCAGCTATACTGTGTGTATTTGAAGTGTTACTTTAATAGTCAGTATTAATAGTTACTTTAATGTCAGTCAATTAAATAATTTTTCATTCATTTTTCATTAGTTAATTTTTCATTAATTGCTTGGGGCAGAGGAAGCACGAGAACTTAAGAGAACGCTTTGGGGGCAATGTATAAGGTGCATTATACAATGCAAATTTTAAAATACGATTTTTAAAAAATGAACTTTTAGAATATCACCAGAACAGAGAAGTTGCAATTGATATGGAGTAATTGCAACAAAGTTTTTTATGTTAAAAAGTAAAGTTCCCTATCATCTGCTGTAATAAGGTTTGCTCGAACTGAACTGCAGAAAATCTGATTTTATTTAGTCATCATCACTATTGACCTTAATTGGGCATCATCATATTGTCTAATAACTTTTAATTAATTTAAATTATGTTCATATCCCAAAATAGCTTGATGATGCTTTATCAGCAGCTTTAGCAGAAAACAGGTTTCCTGGCACTTAAATTGGTACTCTCATGTGCTCAGATTTACTCAGCAGGGAACAATTAGATTCAATTAAACATTCATTATATATTAGGTGATGAAAAATGGAGGCATGTTTTGTTGCTGCAAGTTCAGAGAGGTGAATGCTCCGGTGTTTCAAATGGGAAGGCTGCATGTGTGAGGTCTCAAAATGCAGTATCTTTTTAAGTCATGAGTTTCTGGAACTCCTCAGGAGTGGTTCCACAATATTAGCCAAATCAGAGACTTAATCAACTGGATTCAGTTCCAGAGCAGTTTGCTGCTTGTCGCTAGTCTAGGCCCAACCCTGCTTTGGTAGCAGATAGCCATAGGGAAGAAGAATAGGAGTCTTGCTTCAGGAAAATAGGCATGGCAGCAAGGAGGGAGAGCCTGTTTGCATCTTCAAATAGCTCGGTCAGTAGAGCATGAGACTCTAAATCTCAGGGTCGTGGGGTTGAGCCCCACATTGGGCAGAAAGATTCCTGCGTTGCAGAGGGTTGGACTAGATGACCCTCGTGGTAACTTCCAGCTTTACAATTCTAGGATTCTACTTTTCTTAGTAAAGGTAAAGGGACCCTGACCGTTAGGTCCAGTCGTGGCCGACTCGGGGGTTGCGGCGCTCATCTCGCTTTACTGGCTGAGGGAGCCGGCATACAGCTTCCGGGTCATGGGCCAGCATGACTAAGCTGCTTCTGGCAAACCAGAGCAGCACATGGAAACGCCGTTTACCTTCCCGCCAGAGTGGTACCTATTTATCTACTTGCACTTTGACGTGCTTTCAAACTGCTAGGTTGGCAGGAGCAGGGACCGAGCAACAGGAGCTCACCCCCTTGCGGGGATTCAAACAGCCGACCTTCTGATCAGCAAGTCCTAGGCTCTGTGGTTTAACCCACAGCACCACCCATGTCCCTCTACTTTTCTTAGCTTCACTTAAAAGGACCGTCATTAAAACACTCTAATGCTACTATTTATTTATTTCAACAATATTTGCATCTGTTTACTTACCGTATTTTTCGCCCTATAGGACGCACTTTTTCCCCTCAAAAAATGAAGGGGAAATGTGTGTGCGTCCTATGGGACGAATGCAGGCTTTCGCTGAAGCCTGGAGAGCGAGAGGGGTCCGTGCGCACAGACCCCTCTCGCTCTCCCGGCTTCGCGGACCTCTCCGCAAGCGGGGGGAGCGCTCCCGCTGCTTGCAGAGAGGTGCCTGCATGCGGAAGCCTGGGCGCACTGAGCTCAACGCGTCCAAGCTTTGCGGACCTCTCCAAAAGCGGGGGGAGCGCTCCCGCTGCTTGCGGAGAGGTGCCTGCATGCGGAAGCCTGGGCGCACTGAGCTCAGCGCATCCAGGCTTCGCGGACCTCTCCGCAAGCGGGGGGAGCGCTCCCGCTGCTTGCGGAGAGGTGCCTGCATGCGGAAGCCTGCGCGCGCTGAGCTCAGCACGTCCAGGCTTCGCGGACCTCTCCGCAAGGGGCGGGAGCCGGCCCTGGGCTCCCACGGCTTGCAGAGAGCTGCCTGTTTGGGGGCTGGGGTCAGGGGAAGCTCCGGCGGGCCTCCCCCGCCCCAGCCCCGTGCCTGGGGGGGAAATATTTTTTTCCCCTTTATTTCCCCCCAAAAAAACTAGGTGCGCCTTATGGGACGGTGCGTCCTATAGGGCGAAAAATACGGTAGTTACCTTCATTGCCTTTGGCTGTTTGCACAGTATATCTTTAAAATGCATTCAAAGCACATTCTTGCCCTCAAAGAATTCTGGGCACTGTAGTTTCTTAAGGGTTGCTGGGAATTGCAACTCTGTGAGGGGTAAATTACAGTGGCCAGAAAAAAAAATGTGTTTCTAATGTGGTGTGGTGTGTATTTTGTATTTTACAGTGATACATAAAGCAGTTACATTCTGACAAGTTGAAGAAGTGTACATTATTTAAAACTCCAGGTGTTTTGACGAGTTCTCGTTACACTCTTGACCAAAAGTCAGAAAGAAGAGGCAGCCGCAAGCAAAGGATGTAAAGAGTTCTTAGGGCTCTTTACAGCCACTGCTGTTACCTTTTCTCTAACCCATTGGTTGTAGAAATTCTGTTTCTCAGTGGGCAAGACAGGAACTCCTCACACATTTGAATCTACTCTTTGCTTTGTTAGTGCTGCATAGGATCCTGGTGTAAAGAAATAAATAAGGTTTAAAAACTGTAGCCCTACAAATTCCAATTTGTTGTTGCTGTTTAGTCATTTAGTCGTGTCTGACTCTTTGTGACTCCATGGACCAGAGCATGCCAGGCACTTCTGTCTTCTACTGCCTCCCGCCAAACTCATGCTGGTAACTTTGAGAACACTGTCCAACCATCTCGTCCTCTGTCGTCCCCTTCTCTTTGTGCCCTCCATCTTTCCCAACATCAGGGTCTTTTCCAGGGCGTCTTCTCTTCCCATGAGGTGGCCAAAGTATTGGAGCCTCAGCTTCATGATCTGTCCTTCCTGTGAGCACTCAGGGCTGACTTCCTTAAGAATGGATACGTTTGATCTTCTTGCAGTCCATGGGACTCTCAAGAGTCTCCTCCAGCACCATAATTCAAAAGCATCAATTTTTCGGCGATCAGCCTTCTTTATGGTCCAAATTCCAATAGTCAACAGCTATCCTTGTTGACAACTTTCTGCTGTAGAAGGAAACCCAAAATATTCTTCTTAAATAGTAATGGATACAGAGAAAAAAGGGAGTTGCTAGCCATATTTTAAAATAGCCTTTAAATGAGAGCAGGATGCTGTTTTGTGTTTGTTTGTTTTTTAGTCCTACTGACAGATTGCTAAAACACTGGGTTATCCATTATTCTTACTGTGATCCTGTCAGAGCACCAAGACGGAGTGTGACATGTCAGACTCAGTGGGCAGCTATGGTAACCACATCCTCAATGGTGCTTGCCAAAGCTGGGTTAGAGGGTAAGGAAATATCTTCACAATGCAGGGGCACTGGTGGTGTACCCACACAATTAGATGAAGCACACTTCAACCATATTTTACTTTTATACACCCCCTCCTGCCAACCCTTCATAGCACTATATGCCCTCTTTTTCTTTTTTGCAGGGGTATATGCTGAAGATACAGCTTCAGTTTGGAGAAATAACTATGCCCCCCTGTCCCCTAAAGCAGGACTGTGTGGATGCTGGAAACACAGGAAAGGAAAGGCCCCATCTGGTCAGGGGCACAGAATTCAGCTTCCAGACAATCCCAACTTTTCTAGCCCTTGTGGCATATGTTTGAAAGAAACTTGTCATTGCTGACTAAATAAGCACTAGCCTATATATGCCTGTATGGGAGCTGATGAAACACAAAATGGCTTAGTGATGCTGCTCTTACCTCGAAAACGGAAAAGCAGAACAATGGTACAGTGATACCTCGGGTTACGGACGCTTCAGGTTACGGACGCTTCAGGTTACACACTCCGCTATCCCAGAAATAGTACCTCAGGTTAAGAACTTTGCTTCAGGATGAGAACATAAATCGCGTGGCGGCGGAGTGGCGGCAGCGGGAGGCCCCATTAGCTAAAGTGGTGCTTCAGGTTAAGAACAGTTTCAGGTTAAGAATGGACCTCCAGAGCGAATTAAGTTTTTAACCCGAGGTACCACTGTATCCTGTGTTCTAGGTGACAGCTTAAATCTAGAAAATTTAAAATTTAGGAAGACAAAAGTACCAAGAACTAAGCTGAAAGGAGCGGAACCAAACTGAATGCCTATTCTGTAATTGTATGGAATTATTATTTTTCTTATACATAGCAAATCCAACTGTGACAATAAGCAGCCTCATTGTATAAAAATGAAACTAATTGGCCTTAAGAGCAATTCCAGGCCTTAAGAGCAAATCATGCTCCGGCGGCACGGCAGCAGTGGGAGGCCCCATTAGCTAAAGTGGTGCTTCAGATTAAGAACAGTTTCAGGTTAAGAATCGACCTCTGGAACGAATTAAGTTCTTAACCTGAGGTACCACTGTATAATGATTTTATATATATATATTTTAAAAAAGAAACTTGAATCCAAACTGAGATAAAATATTGCTGGTAGTTTCTTTAAAAAGTGTTATTCACGCCGCTCTGCAATAGACACATGACAGCTGAATACAATAAAGGTAAAGGGACCCCTGACCATTAGGTCCAGTCATGACCGACTCTGGGGTTGCAGCGCTCATCTTGCTTTATTGGCTGAGGGAGCCGGCATACAGCTTCTGGGTCATGTGGCGAGCATGACTAAGCCACTTCTGGCGAACCAGAGCAGTGCACAGAAACACCGTTTACCTTCCCGCCGGAGTGGTACCTATTTATCTACTTGCACTTGACATGCTTTCGAACTGCTAGGTGGGCAGTAGCAGGGACCGAGCAATGGGCGCTCAGAATACAATACATGCAATAAAATTCAGTTATCATGAAAGGGCAATGTCTAAAATTCATTCTCCCAAAAAATATTTGGCAACCTAGGACTTTATCTCTCCCTGAATTGCAACAGATAACTCCAAAATGCTCTGCCTCCTCCCTCTCCTTACCACCTTTAACCTGGGAGGGTCTCTCAACAGCTATCAATTCTTCCTTAGCTTGACAATTTCTAGTTCTTTTCAGCCAGTCTCTTCAGGTTGCATTGACTTCCTAGAATCTTCTCCTTCAGAACTTCTGATGCAAATTTTTAAAACGATTCTAATGCTCTGGGAAGCCCCGTTTAATTAGGGACCTCATCCTGGCTACACTTGAGGGGAGCCACCTGTTACAATCTTCCATAACATTCTGCCAGCAGCTGTGGGGCCTAGATTCTTTATAGCCATTTGTGTCAAGGAGAAAGCTACTAGTATGATCTGCATGAATTTTATACTTTCTGCTGGTGTAAGATTACTGACTGCACCAGGTGCAGAGCAGTGGAAGCTCAAATTGTATTTCCCCCCTTCTTTTGTTCCACAGCAGCTGTAAGCCCTGAACTAATGGCATCTTCCTGTTGTGTTCTGAAGCAGTGGGGGGCAGTGTTGGGCTGTAGTATGAATATTATATTTGTGCATTCCCAGCAATAGAATTTCAGAAATATATAGAATTGGGCTTTTCTCAGGATGCACAGGTTTATGAACCTGAAATGCATAGCGCATTGTGTTGATGGGACCCTGGGGCTACTGTTTGCTGTTCTAAACTATCTGAGCACCTTATTATCTGCATCTGAACTGACCATCCTGCAGTCTAAGGCCTGAACTATTCATTACATGTAGTCCCATCTTGCTTGCTTCCCCCTCGTTTTTTTCCAGTTTTGTTATTCGGTGCAGTCACTGAATCTGCAGTCTGGAGAAAAGACTGCAGTCTGGAAGAAAAGAAAGTGCTTTTTTTTTTTTTTTACCCTTTTCCTCATGCTATGTTTCTGTTTGAAGCTGGACCCCAAACTTGCTTTTTACCCTTGCTGGGGGAAATACACAAGTATCTGTATTGTTTCCCCAGTGGAATTAAGAAACCCCTTGGAGTGGGGAGCCAACTCTCTGTGTAGGGGTAGGGGGGGGGACTATCAGTGGGATAATCATCAGAGGGTGGGGGAAGTTAAGAAGTCCTTTGCTGCTGCTGCTATTTGCTTTGAATTGCAATTTCAACAATTGCACGGAATACCAACAATTGTACTGTATACAAAAAAAGGCGGCCCAGAAAAAGAATTGCAGATAAGGAGAGAGGGGAAAGGGCCATAGCTCTGAGGTAGCATATATGTATTTCACGCAGGAGGTCTCAGTTTCAATCCCCGGCTTCTCCAAGTACCGTATTTTTCGCTCTATAGGACACACTTTTTCCCCTCCAAAAATGAAGGGGAAATGAAGGTAGATTTAAGAATGTCCACTGACAAAGAATGTCCAGTGTCTAAGAATGTCCACTGTCTCAAACCTGAAGAGCCACTGTGTTGACAATTCTGAGCAAGACAGGCCCGTGGTCTGACTTAGTAGAAAACGGCTTCCTAACAAAACTAAATCTTTGGTTTTGCCCTCACGTGGCTTCCTGGGCATCTGTTAAAAGGGCAGAGCCTGCCTGGTGCCTGCTTGATCTCAGTTTTGTGGTAGAGACTTTGGAAGCTTAGTAACACTGGAGCCTCTTTAAAGTACAATGTACAGTGGTACCTCAGGTTATAGACACTTCGGGTTACAGACGCTTCAGGTTATAGACTCCGCTAACCCAGAAATAGTACCTCGGGTTAAGAACTTTGCTTCAGGATGAGAACAGAAATCGCGAGGTGGTGACGCGGCGGCAGTGGGAGGCCCCATTAGCTAAAGTGGTACCTCAGCTTAAGAACAGTTTCAGGTTAAGAATGGACCTCCAGAACGAATTAAGTTCTTAACCTGAGGTACCACTGTATTGCAACCTTTTCCCCCAGCCTTTTATCACTACTGCTAACCCTGACACCCAGAAATGTTGTGATTTCTCGCCCCCACAGCATGAAGATAAGGGGAATCATTTTATCTACAAACTTTCTGCAAGTTAGGCTGCCATTAAAGCATTCTCTGTCTTTTATTTCTATGCCAGGAAAAGCTTCATCAGCTCCCCCCCGCCCACGTCACAGAAACAGGGGCTGGTAAATAAAAGTTGGCAACCTTCTGTGTACACCACTGTAGGCAGAGGAGTGAAGGTTCCTGTGAATCACTGTGGTATCAAGACATATCAAGAAGCACCTTAGGCTGTCATATAAATCTCACTGAGCTCAGTGAGGCCTCCACAGCTGTTGTTGTTGCTGCTGCTGCTGTGGGTGAAGGAAGTAGGAAACTTTGAAGATGGGTACTGGACCTTTGGGGAGCAATTTAGATTCTGTCATGCTCTGCGTTAGGTGCATCAGGATCCAAAACAGGCTTGGAATTGAGGTTGGGTTTGTTGTTGTTTCAAAGCAGCCACAAGCTATTTCCAGGGCGTGGGTGAGGGGGAATAGCTTGTTTTTTCCACAACCCAATTCCACGCCTGACTGGAATTCACCCACCACTAATCCCTACTTGGAGGATAGAGTGAAAGTTGCAGTGTGTTTTCACTCAGGGGTCCTAGGGTTCAGAGAAGAATTGGCAATCTCTTCCTATGCATGAACTGACAAAAGACGATTAATGCAAACGACTTCCTACTTGTGTGAAAGGCCCTTTCCACATCATGTTTTGTCCTTCTGTACTCTAACTGTACACAAAATGAGGCCAGAGAGGTTTAACCCTGTGCCACATTCCCTGACATCAGAGTATCTGTCTCCCTGTTGGGTATTTATATGTTGTCGTAGCTCTGCGTGGAATTAGTGTGAATCTAGCAGCGTGGTCTGAGGGAGAATAGGATTTGATATATGTCTGTATATCTCCCCCCACACCCCTGTCTCTTGGATAAACTTGTGCCAGCATACCCCTGACATTATGGCTGTATGTTATCACTGGCAGAAAAATATCTCAAGGTGTGCCAACGGAAGGGGCTTTAACGAAATTCTAAAGCTGCAGGGTTTGATTAAGCCCTCAGTAAATTATAAGAATTAGAGCAATAATAATTTTCATTACTGAGTTTGGCATTCAATATCTGGAGGGAACAGTAAGGGCACAAACACAGAAACGTAAGGCTACATTTTCCTTCTTCCATCCAAGAGGGCTGCTGTTTTAATAGAAATCTGAACTTTCGTTGCATATTGTGATTGAATTAAATTGTATAGTGACAAGAGTCAATTCAGCCTACGTTTTGTTATTTCTCTGGCTGCAGTGATGCACGGCTCATTTGAATGAAAGCAAAGTTAATTTTTTCAGTTTACAAAGAGAGCAGTTCTGTGCCATTCTTGTTTCCCTGACAACACTTGCTCTAATATTCAGCACTGTCCTAATATTTTTGATATTATAGTGCAGGGATGTGGCAAACACGGCACCGGAGGATTCTGAACAGCAATGCCGGGTAGCAGAGGGAGGGGAGGCAATTTTCCTGCAGGGTTCAACGAAACAGCTTAACACACACACACCTTACACAAGCGCACGCACACACACACCAGGAAAGCTGAAAGGAATGGGGTGAGATGGAAAAGAAAAATATTGGACAAGCCTGGGTGAGCAGAGATTTCCAAAAATATCCTCCCACCAGTCGGACTGCAGATGCACCACTGTTTATCAGAAGATCAGGCCATCTGCTATAGTGTTTCCCTGGAAAATCCTAGCAGTGCCCCTCCCTCTGTCTTTGCCAACCTTCCCTTGCTATCAACGACTGCCCTCCTATGCACAGACTGTGTAAGTTAAAAGAAAGAATTTCCCAATGATGTCAGTGCTGTTCTCTTGCAGGGAATCCCTGAGCAGGGTGGAAAAAAATGTTTCTCGAGAAAAGCCAGTCTCTCCTCTCATATAAGGATGGAAACCTCTAGCCATAAAGAATTATTATGGTGTAGGAGATAGGGCATTGCTACAGTCCACATAATGCACCTCTTAATGGGTTCTTCTGAAAATTGTTTTTCGGAACACCCCCCCCAAAAAAAAAACCACCACCCTGATACAGCTGTCTGTTAAAGATTGCTAGCCAGCCGTGGCAGCTCTGCAGCAGATTACCGCTGGGAGCATTCCTTAATCCACATGCTATTACAGAATCAAAGCGAGTGTAATGAAAAATTGAAAGATTTTGTAGACCCTCCGATAGCAAGCCTGCACCACTCTTTTATAATGAGTGGTATTTTCCTCCCTGAGTTGTCCAAAGGAAATCAACAGACTGCACAAAGGGGCAGAACCGAGTGTGCCTCATCGGCAGAGGTATTCTGCAATTTTATAGAATAGATTATAATTATACAATAGGTAAAGGTAAAGGTAAAGGTACCCCTGCCCGTACGGGCCAGTCTTGACAGACTCTGAGGTTGTGCGCCCATCTCACTCAAGAGGCCAGGGGCCAGCACTGTCCGGAGACACTTCCGGGTCACGTGGCCAGTGTGACAAAGCTGCATCTGGCGAGCCAGAGCCGCACACGGAAACGCCGTTTACCTTCCCGCTGGTAAGCGGTCCCTATTTATCTACTTCCACCCAGAGGTGCTTTCGAACTGCTAGGTTGGCAGGCGCTGGGACCGAGCAGCGGGAGCGCACCCCGCCGCAGGGATTCGAACCGCCGACCTTTCGATCGGCAAGTCCTAGGCGCTGAGGCTTTAACCCACAGCGCCACCTGCGTCCCTAATTATACAATACATTGTTATAAATAACTTGCAGATTTATCTTTTTCTTTATTGGAAATTTTTGCTCCTGGGTGCATAAAATGTTATGAAAGTTCCATTCTTTCTGTGAGTAAGGTAGTAAAAGACTGAGAGTATATATATATGTGTGTGTGTGTGTGTGTGTGTGTGTGTGTGTGTGTGTGTATGTATTTGTTGGATATGTCTGGGATACCACAAAATAGTTTGGAGGAAATTAAGGCAAATGATTATCTCTATTTCATAAGTACATAGGAAGAGCCTAGTGGATCAGGGCAAAGACTCATCTAGTCTAGCATCCTGTTCTCACAGTGGTTACCCAGATTGCCTGTGGGAAACCTTCAAGCATGAACAAAGCACAAGAGCACTCTTCCCTCCTGTGGTTTCCATCAACTGGTATTCAGAAACATTGCTTCCATTCATGGAGTCAGAGCTGCTGCTGCTTCTTCTTCTTCTTCTTCTTCTTCTTCTTCTTCTTCTTCTTCTTCTTCTTCTTCTTCTTCTTCTTCCTTGGTGATCACTCATAGCCAAGTAAGATTGTCTTCCAAAACAGGGTTTTAGCAGTGAGTCCGTAAGTGACTGTGGAGGCCAATTTTGGATCTGCACATTCTTCCATGGTGGGGACATAGGTTTCCAGGTGGGAGTTGAACACGGTGTGGATTTGCCAAGTGTGCCTTCCTCTTAGCACGTTTCTCCCTTTCGTCCTGAGTTTGAGTGTCATCAAAGCCCATGACACCTTTGGTAAAGGCTGTTCTCCAACTGGAGCGCTCGTTCCCTTGACAGTTTCCCAATTGTCACTGTCTATACTACTTTTTTAAAAGATTTGCCTTGAGAGAGTCTGCCAGTCAGAAGGTCGGTGGTTCAAATCCCCGCAACAGGGTGAGCTCCTGTTGCTCAGTCCCTGCTCCTGCCAACCTAGCAGTTTGAAAGCATGTCAAAGGGCAAGTAGATAAATAGGTAAGGTAAGGTAAACGGCGTTTCCGTGCACTGCTCTGGTTTGCCAGAAGCGGCTTAGTCATGCTGGCCACATGACCTGGAAGCTGTACGCCGGCTGCCTCGGCCAATAAAGCGAGATGAGCGCCGCAACCCCAGAGTCATCCACGACTGGACCTAATGGTCAGGGGTCCCTTTACCTTTATACTACTTTTTTTAAAGATTTGCCTTGAGGCAGTCTTTAAACCTCTTTTGTTGACCTCCAACGTTACGCTTTCCATTTTTAAGTTCGGAATAGAGTAGTTGCTTTGGAAGACAATCATCAGGCATCGGCACAACATGACCAGTCCAAAGAAGTTGATGTTGAAGAATCATTGCTTCGACACTGGTGATCTTTGCTTCTTCCAGTACACTGGCATTAGTTCCCATAGCCACTGTGACTAGTAGCCACTGCTTGCCTTATCCTCCATCAATTTGTCCAGTCTTCTTTTAAAGCCATCCAATTTGGTGGCCATCAATGCCTCCTGTGGGAGGGATTTCCACAGTCTAACTATGTGCTTGCTTTTGAATTATGGTGCTGGAGGAGACTCTTGAGAGTCCCATGGACTGTAAGAAGATCAAACCTATCCATTCTGAAGGAAATCAGCCCTGAGTGCTCACTGGAAGGACAGATCCTGAAGCTGAGGCTCCAGTACTTTGGCCACCTCATGAGAAGAGAAGACTCCCTGGAAAAGACCCTGATGTTGGGAAAGATGGAAGGCACAAGAAGAAGGGGATGACAGAGGATGAGATGGTTGGACAGTGTTCTCGAAGCTACAAACATGAGTCTGACCAAACTGCGGGAGGCAGTGGAAGACAGGAGTGCCTGGTCCATGGGGTCACGAAGAGTCGGACACGACTAAACAACTAAACGACTAAACAACAACTATGTGCTGTGTGAAGAAGTACTCTCATTTATATGTCCCGAATTTTCCAACTTTCTGCTTCATTGGATGTCTGCAAGCTTTAGCGTTATGAGAGAGGGAGGAAAAAACTTTCTACTATACACTTTCTCTGTGCTATTCATGACTTTATAAACTTCTATCATGTCACCTTTTTTGTAAAATAAAAAGTCCCAAACACTGCAACGTTTCCACAGAAAGGAGTTGCTTCGTTCCCTTGATCATTTCCTTACATAATAAATGGGAGAGAGACTTTCGATTTTAATCTGAGCATAGTTTCCCTTAGAAATAATACAAAACAGAGAGGGATAGGATTTCTTTTACACAGCACTATCCTGTTCTTCTCTCTCATTTACCTTGCCAAGCAGCGCAGGAGACCAATAAGATCTTGAGTGGCCACCAAAAACGATGGAGTGGATTGTTCTAATATGGGGAATACTTTAAGATCACATCAGAATGGCTTGGCTGGGTTAGATTGAAAGTCCCATCTAGGTCAGCAATTGTGTTATTAACATCAGGCAAGCAGATGCATCTGGAAGCTCCCAAGCCAGACACGAAAGTGATACTCATCCTCTGTGTTTGTTTGTGTGTTTGTGTTTTGTTATTCCCTCACACCCACCGTACCATCTGGCACATTGAGGTGGTGCTGTCAAAATCTGGCCTCCCGTTTGTTGGATGTTTGCTTCCTCTGTGAAAGAGGGTTCTATTTTTCTGCCCCTTATTCCCAGGGGACTTGAGAATTTCTTTAGCATTTGGGTAGGTGCAGGGTTTTGAGTTGAGACAGGGCTGGCCCACCCATGAGGCAAGGTGAGGCGAACTGCCTCGGGCAGCAGATCTGGCCTCCAAAGAACACATTTGCTTTGTTGTGGCATGCTCCTTGGACACCAGATCGGTGGCCTCCTCAGTAGCCCCTCCCCATACTGCCTTTACAACGGCCTCTCAGCAAATAGGAGGTGCTGATAGTCTCCTCCCATTCCTAGGGATGCAATGGCGAGGGCTGCCCTCTGGGGTCTGCACTCACCCAGTGTGATTCAGAGAAGGCCAGCCCACCACCCCTCTGGCAGCCTGGCCTCCCCTGATCCCCTCCCTCTTGCTCCTAATGTAGATCTTCACTCACTCCTTCCTTGGTGGCAGGTGGGCTCCATTTTGTGGTTCACCTCAGGTGCCCAGCTGTCTTGTGCCAGCCCTGGAGTGTGTTTTTCTTGTAGCAAACACGTTCCCAGTACTCTGAAGCCTCTTCGGCTCCTCGTTATTCCTGATCTGAAAAAGCTCCATGGGAGAAGCCACCTCATGATAGTCTTTAAGCATGGGCACATGTGAAGGTTGCAGAGTGCAGACCACTGGGAACATTATTGGCAGAATGAAAAAAAGGACCCTTCCAAAACCCAAAAGTAAGGCATGAGAATATCAAACATCCCCCCCAAAACAAATTATCTCCCCTATGATAATTTTTGAATGCAGTATCGTTTCCCATTAATTGATGGAGAATAGTTGGAGGAGGGGGGCAGATTAGGAGATTTTTTTGGCACAGCACTAATTGAACGATGCCATATCATTTTGTCTGCCTCTGATTTAGCGCAGAATGTCTGGATTTGGAAGAGGTTCTATTCCAGAATTCTGGAGCGGAAAGAAAAAGCACTACATGCTGAAAGAACAGCAGGCATTCAATTCAAGATTCATGTGCAGTGTGTACGTGTGGCATTCTTTGCGGAGGGAGAAAAAGCAGGCAGGTCACCACAAGTTCAGGAAGTCCCAGTTCCTTGCAGCAGGCTCAGAATCAGTAAAAAGGAATATGTGCAGGGAAAGGGGGAAGGGAGCCATGTCAGTAAGCATTTTTCTGCCATTTAGCTCAAAACCTCATTCTCTAGACTCAAGATTTAGAAATTCTAAGATCAGGATAATCGTACAAAAAAAAAGTCACCGCTATCTCTGCTAGCAATCATGTTTGCTATTGTTGTTGCAGCACTTTTCATTGTAGAATATGTATCTTTTCCAATTTTAGCACATCCACAGATTTAATATTATTTTTGGCAGTGGTAAAGATTCTTACATCATTCCATTATCTACATAAGTAATGTAGAAGATGAGGTGTTTCCAGAAACTATTATTGTCAACAGCAGAACTCCTTAACTTACAATCAACAATAATCAGGATTTTTTCCCCTTTTGTGAACAAGATATCTGCATTCTTAAACATCCCTTCACCATTATTCCACTTAAGAAACCTAGCAAAACAGCACAAGCTTGAAATGTGTACATCTGGATTCATTTAGTCACTTGAGCATAAAACTTAAATGTGGAATGAGCATATGCCAATACAAAGAGAACAATTAATAACTCAGTGCCACTTCTTTAAAAAAGAAGAACTGATTGATCTACTGCTTCAGGATTTAGGGCTCTCTTGTGGATCTACACTGGCTTATGTCCAGATTCTACCAAATATTTTCAGAGCTGTCTTGATCAATTAATGGGTAGACAAGTATTCAATGCGTTCTGCAGGTGCATATTCTGTTAACATAAATGAAACTTCATTATGGTATAAAGTACATACAGTTGCTTATCATTTGACTCACAAAGTAGTAGTAGTAGTAGTAGTAATTATTATTATTATTATTATTATTATTATTATTATTATTATTATTTATACCCCACCCATCTGGCTGGGTTTTCCCAGCCACTCTGGGTGGCTTACTGTACAGATAAAACAAATTAAAACATCAAACATTAAAAACCTCCCAATACAGGGCTGCCTTCAGATGTCTTCTAAAAGTCATATAGTTGCTCATTTCCTTGACATCTGATGGGAAGGGCAATTCATAGGGAGAGTGCCACAACAGAGAAGGTCCTCTGCCTTTTGTGAAGAAAAATATTGGGAGTCTTACTGTCCTACAGACACTCCTCCCTGTAAGTCCCACCCCTTCCCTAGCAAACCTATCCTAAAAAGTGGGGAGGAGATCAGCAGCAAGGAGGCCCATTTCTTAAGGCCTGGATATTGCTAAATGTGTGTAGGGACATCCTTCCCTGCCACAGAGTGAATGGGAGTTCTACTTCACAATAGGCCAGGAGGCATGAAGTGGCAGCATATTCTGCTTTACCGAGGACTGTCCTCTATTTGAAGGTGTCCTGTGTTTGAGGGCTTTCCAGTCCTGTCTGGTTTAAATATAAGAAACCATAAAATGGAGATAAGGAGCCCTGAAGTCCTTTATCAACAGTGAGCAGCATATGATCAGCCAATGTGCTGCCATCTGCCTTATTGCAGGGCAGATATGCGGAGCAAGTCTGCCCCTGCAGCCTGATAGAGGTCCGTCTCTCATGTCTTGCTCTCATGTCATTTTTATGAGGATATGCACTCACCCGTGTTATACAGAAAATTCCAAGTGGGTCTGAACCGCAATGCTTAAAATCCCTGATAGAGGATAAGGATCCAGAGATCACACTAAGGGTGGCCAAATTTTGCACAGCTGCCGTAAAACTCAGGGAACAAGCTGTGCTATTACAAAGGCCTCAGATGCAAACCCTAGATAATATTTTAGAGACTAAAACCTAAACCACATTTCTCACAGCTGTCATATTCATATTGCTTATTATTATATTTGATTGTTAAGTAAAGGTAAAGGGACCTCTGACCATTAGGTCCAGTCGTGACTGACTCTGGGGTTGCGGCGCTCATCTCGCTTTATTGGCCAAGGGAGCCGGCGTACAGCTTCCGGGTCATGTGGCCAGCATGACTAAGCCGCTTCTGGCGAACCAGAGCAGCGCATGGAAATGCCGTTTACCTTCCCGCCGGAGTGGTACCTATTTATCTACTTGCCCTTTGACATGCTTTCAAACTGCTAGGTTGGCAGGAGCAGGGACTGAGCAATGGGAGCTCACCCCGTTGCGGGGATTCGAACCGCCAACCTTCTGATTGGCAAGTCCTGGGCTCTGTGGTTTAACCCACAGCGCCACCTGCATCCCTTCTATTTGATTGTTAATTCAAACTTAATTCTATTGTGTTTTATGTTCGCTTAGTATGGTATGTGAATCTGGTCTGGGACTGTAATAAATTTCATTTCATTCATTTCATATGATCAGCAGAAGAAGAAGGCACACCAGCACCTGATGTCTTTCCCTCTGTGGTAGGATTATTATATTATAGCAACCATTTCTAAATTTGCCTCATACATTTAAATCACCATGTGAAAATGTTATGTAAATTGGTAACATCTCTTCCTTTTTTTATGGCGACACGAAGGCTATTTTGGCAATGCGTAACTCTGATGCATCCCAGTGGCAAATGGCACAGTGGCCAGGCTTTAAGGATGAAGCTTACAAGCTGTTTCCTGTCTCCTGTCTATGCCAGCAGCTCGTTCATAAGGACAGATTTCATAGGGAAGGGGGGAAATGTCAAGCAGAACTGGCTGTCAGCATCGATGGCAAACCCATTAAGAGCCAGGTCCAGATTTCAGAGGGAGTTTGAACTTGGTTTGTAGTGGGACCAGGATTTTTGGGATCTCCATCCCAAACTGGGTTTGGTAATTAAGTCTTCCAGTATGGAATTAACCACACTAGATAGCTGTTCTACGACAGGACCATATGTATACGTATGGGCAATAGCCACATATGTATTAGGGATCTGAGAAACTCAGAGGTGGAATTCAGTTGCTTTGACATTCCCCATTTCTCATCCTTGATTAACAGGGGGAAAGCATTGGCCAAATTGAATTTTTCCAGCCTCATCATGGAAATACTTCCTCACCTTTTCAGTTTACTCTTGGTTGAAGATGTTGCGCGCACACACATCACACAAATCTTCATATGTGATGGAGCTGCTCCGAAGGTTTTGTGTTTATTAGCTGCATATTTAGCTAGACAGGCACCCTCTTCTCATATCTTTCTGATCAGAGCAAGGAGTCTTGTTTATTTGGAAAGCCACTGGATCAAAGATGGTGTGCTTACCATGCCCTTAGAAATAAATCCCACTGGAACCACTTTCCCAATGAGTGACTTCAGACTATAGCAAAGGAGTGTCATTTAATCACATTCAAAGACAGACAGAAGAGGATAAATGTAGCTTGCACTTGGGGCTGTAGGAAAAAGAAGAAGAGAGCCTTCTAGCCATATTTGAATTGCAATGCTTTAAACTTCAATCTTCTATTGATAAACTGGAATTAGTTTAATTCTAAAACTAGTTTAGAAAAGTGTGATTGGGGGGAAACGCTTGCTAGACTAGAAGAAATCCTTAGTTGTCTGTAAAACACTCAGCAAGCAAGCATTCTGTTCTACCACAATGCATTATAGATCTATTGATCAAGGCAAGCCCTGAATATGATTATCTCGTAGCAGATGACGTCTTTACAACCTGTGACCTAAAAACAGCCTGCTGACCATAGAGCCTGCTAGGTATCTGGCAGCCTTTGCAGTCCCAGGCAGCTGTGGAAATACAACTGACCTTGGTGAGCTGCTGTATATGCCTGGTAGGCTGCATTTGGTCTGGTGAATCACCGATTGTGCAGGTCTGCAGTAGTGGGCAAGTATTAGGATGTTCTGTCCCCATATTGTCTGAAATCATTTACATCCACAAGGATAATTGTCCACAATGATAGGCATCCTTTCAACTATAGTACAGTAGAACCTCGGGTTGTGAACATGATCCGTACAGGAGGCATGTTCACAACCTGCAGTGTTCACAACCCGCAGCGCCGCATCTGCGCACACATGGGATGCGATTCGGCGCTTCTGCACATGCACAAAGCTTGATTTAGTGTTTCTGCACATGCGCCAAAACCCAGAAGTAACCCGTTCCGGTACTTCTGGGTTTTGGCACGTCTGTAACCTGAAAATGCGTAACCCGAAGCGTCTGTAACCTGAGGCACCACTGTACTTCTTTCAGTCCACAATAGGACTCCTAGGTGAATTTAGACTCACAATGGGAAATAATCAACTTGAGGCAGAAGATGCACTGCCTCGTTATAATGACTCTCCACCAAAGAGATAAGCAAAATAAAATCATTCTGCTCAGTAGAACGCTTAGGACGTAATGTGACTTGTCACGGAGACCACCCCTGGAAGTGAGGTTTCCTTCCTCCTTTCTAATGTCTTTCCCACTCATTCTGGCTGTTATTTTCTTAATCTCCGTGTCAATGCCAGTTTGGATCAGTGAAATCTTGAGTCATTAGCATTCCTCCTCTCAAAGAATGACTCAGGCTAAATAAACTGGCAACAGTACATGTCAGGGCCCTCTTCGCCTCTTGGTTCCGGCCCTTCATTGTTCGTCCAGGAATGAAATTCCAACCCACAACATTCCTTAAAAGCAAACTTTAAATTTGGTGTCTGTTAGGTGTTTCAACAAATTGTTTGGTAGTGTAATAGGTCACTGCTGGAATGGAACCCAGTACAGACTTGCAGTGCGTGTCAGAGTGACATAATTGCATAATGAACATGATCAGATACAAAAGGATTGGAAAGGTAAAACCTGAGGGGGAAGGCATCATGCTATTTAAAACTGCTTTTTGGTTTCTTTCCGCCATCAATCGCCATCAACCTTTCCTTTGGAAAGGTTTTTACAGTATCTGGTGAAATAAAATAATACATGGAACTTGAATATCTGCACAGAGCTTGGTTATTGGCAAACCTCCCACCCCAAGGAAATGTCATCCGGCTTCACCAGATACCAAGGCCCTTTCTCTGTCACCTTTATGTAGCTTGAAATAATTTGAGGTGCGGGGTGGGGAGAGCCATTGAGAAGTGGGCAAGGGAAAAAACCTTCCTTTGTTGATGCAATCCAAAGAGATTGTGCTCCAGTCTTTTCCTTTATTTACCCCTTATTCTAGATGGGAAGAGATGAGGAACCTGTGTTTGTCAACAGCCCATCAGGGAAAGTGATTAGCTCTTTCACCCGCCAGCTTTGAAAATAGACCATAGTAGAACTAACTAGCTGTCGAGTAACATTCTTAAAAAAATACCAGGTATATTCAAAACAAAATAATGGACGGACTCCCATCTTGTATTTGTTGGTCCTACTGCTAGCAGGTCTGAGAGAGAGGAGGTGTAGAACAGAACGAAGCATAAAGCAGATGGGATTTGTCTGGCATGGCAGTAGTCTACTTCTGACAGAGCTGTATATATGGCTTCAGCCCTATAAAGACCATTTTTCTACTCTATGTTCCTATGTTTACTAATCCCACCTGTATGCCATGTTCAGGTTGCAAGATCATGTACACACAGTTGTTTTTGGTGGCTACTGCAGTTCAAAATCATTTAAGCTGGAAGTTTGCCAAAGATCTGCTTGTACTGCCATTTGGTGGTTAAGTTTAAGTAGTCGGGTATTATTTTAAGTTACTGTATTTCACTTCTTTGTAGTTTAATTGTTATTGCTAATATTATATCACTTGCATTGGACTTTTGGGACAGGGGAAGACAGAAGTTAAAACCAGTGCATAATTAAATACAGTTTTGTGGGTTTCTGAATTTGAGGCTTGAAAATCCATATGAGATTACAGTCTGAAATCCCAAATAGATTTTGTGAAACCCCAATAGACACGGTGATCTCATTAGTGATGGTAATATTCGTTCGTACGAAAGGAAGTTAATACAAAATGAAATAAATGGTTCTTCAATTCATCTATCAGGTCCTGTCAATTATTGACTCCCACTGCCTGCCAGCTGTCAGATACTATCAAATGTTGATTGCTACATGTCTGATACTGTCAAATGTTGTTGTTTACTGCATGTTGGCTGTCAGATGCTGTCAAATCTTGATTACTAATGTACGTCAGCTGTCAAAGGTTATCAGATACTGACTTCTACATGCTAGAGACTGTCCAGTACCGAATCCTTTTACATCCCAAATATCAAATGCTGTCTGTTTCCTTCTAGAAACTATACTGTACTAAAAGCCACTGCATCCTGCCTGTCAGGGCACTGTCAATTACTGACTGCCACTGCATCTTCTGATGTCAAATGCTTGACAGAAAACATTCAATGAATATTCAAATCTCAAATATTCACACTTCAGGAGCACGTTCTTTGGCACAGTTTTGTGGAGCAGATTGTTTCAACTATAGCCCCATGTTATACAGGGAGCCTGAAAAGGTGAACCTGCAAATTTTAAGACAAAAACTCCTCCCATCCACACACATTGCTTTGGCCTCCAGAAATCTGTACCAAGCAAACCTGGCTCTGGATATAATCCTGCACTGAGCCACATGTTCTCTTCTTTCTCTTTTCCTTGTCCTGCTACTTGGCTATAAATTAGCTCCTGAACTTTAGACGCAGTTGCTAACAGCAAAAAAGCAAGTTGCAACACTCAGATGGGCTCCATTTCCAGTTCTTTGCCCTGACTTGATGAGATGAGTGATGCTGGGTCTTCATTGTCATGGTTTGAGTCTTTATACCAAGGTGTGGCTCCTACGTCTGCCTAAACTTGCTCTGGGGAAGTCTATATTGCTACAGCTTCAGTACCACCTCTGCATTCTGGGTTTTTTTGCTTTAAAGGGAGTGGCGGACCAAGAACGGGGGTGGGGGTGGGGGGAGGAAGAAGAGGAGCATACCAATGAAACAAGGAAAAGCAAATAGCATTAGGAAACAGCAGGCAGTATTTTACATTTCATGGCTGAAAGCTAGATATACATCTGAAGCCCCATTAATGTGTCATATATTAAAACAACAGCCTCTGCCAACCATTTATCACATTCTTATCACACGTTTCTTCTTAATTATCCCATATGATAAGCATTTTGTAGACAAGTGTTAGAGGCAAAGGGTATATGACTATATATCTCACGTTATTTTTATGTTGCTCTCTCAAGTGGCTTAAGTATATTCACGTTGGATATGAATGAGATCATTTTTAAATGCATGCCCTTGGGCATATCCTGTCTCCAGCAGGTAAGGGTAAGGAAAGCGAGTGAGATCAGATACTATGGAACACAAGGAGTCCTCATGCCAGTGAGTGCAATACAGGGATGGGTTTTTTGCCATAGCAACATTTCCATGGTCTTGTAAACTTAGGAAACCCTGGATCTTGCCTCTGGGACTCTAGCAGAAGGACCTGCATGCCAGGAGAGGGAGTTGCTGCCCTACCTCTGCTGCGGTTCAGTGCTGCCACTGCAGATGGCCAAAGAGGAGTATTGCACCTACCAGCTTAGAGTAGGTCAAGTAACACTGACTGCTGTTGACTCTGGCCTGACTCCCCTTTATGAGCATCTTTTCCCTTGGATATAGACTAAATTGGTCTTGGACAGCCCATCCCAGCTTACCCACTTGTCTCCAGGCCACCAGCCCTGATACATAGGGACATTTGTGTATGTGTTAGGGTACCTGAATGTGCCCGGTTCATTTGTGCGATGGTTATAATGTAATAGTCTTCTTCTGTATGCAAACTTCACTGCAGTTGCATTTGATGAAAATAATCCAGTGTGTGTGACAGGTAACCCACAGATTGAGGGGAACGTGACGGTTGTGTTGTGGTATGTGATGAAAAAATATGCTCCTGGAAATACCATAGGGAAACCAATATATTTTTCAAGCTGTATGAAATATTCTAAAACTCTTAAATGAGCATAGAAAGGCATATGTTTTCTCCAGTGCCATGCTGTTCTCCAGTGCCACTGGTGGCTGTTTTTAATGTGGTTGAAGTCCTGCCATGTGGTTTTTGTCCTGCTAAATATTCCCAATCTAGGCCACTACATTGCAAAACTTCTACCTTCAGGTAAGCATTTCCACATCGGTTTTTCTGTGGGCACTAGCACAAAGGGGCTTCCACGGGCAGCAAAAATAAGGAGTACCACTGGTGAGTATGGTCACAGACAAGAAACCCTTAGGTCTGTCTATCTACATATTGAAAGTACTATTTAGAATGTGTCCAATACCCTTTTGCAGCTGGTCAGTGCAAGAGGAGATTGATAACAGTAGACAGACTATCTTTTAGGCATTTCATCTGCCCCTGCCAATCTTTTCATTGAGGGAACCCTAGAGTTCCTAGAAACAACACTGGATTAGGGTAACTACTTTGAGCTCATCCAAGAAAATAACAGTGAAATCCTATACATGAAGACTCGGATGTAAGACCCATGGAGTTGTATGGGGTAAGTGGGTATATGTTTTCAGCTTAAGTCACACACAGGCTCTCATTTCAATGTCAACTTTATACAGGTTTGGAACATTCTGGAGATGTTTACAGTGGCGTAGCGTGGGTTGTCAGCACCCGGGGCAAGGCAAGTAATTTGCACCCCCTAACCCGTGGATTTGCACCCCCTAACCCGTGGATTTGCGCCCCCTAACCCTAACCCCCAGATGTTGTGCCCGGTGCGGCCGGCCCCCCCTGCACCCCCCACGCTACGCCATTGGATGTTTAACATCCAACTTTAACAAAAACCAACTTTCATATTTATGTTTTAAGCCATGTAGCTTGGTACTGAGGTTTTAATTAACCAAGGTTTACCCAGTATAGACCCTCTGAAATTAACGGACCTAACCTGGTCACGTTCATTAATTTCAATGATTCATCTTTTGAGTAAAATTTAGTTGAATACCACCCACAGATTCAAGAGGCAGTTTTTAAATACTGTACACAGGGGATGAATATTCACTATACGCAACTCTTAAAGTTGCTGTATTTATGCATGTTTAATACTTAAATATGCACGCACAGAAGAGCAACGTCTCCACATTTTAAGAACATTTAAAAAACATGGGTGAGCTCCCCCTCTCTGGCATGCTCATACTTAAACAAAAAACTTTTGGAAATAGAATTGACTGGAAGCTGCTGTCGTGCAAGTCTAGTTAATTTTATCACTCTTGTACGAGAGAGCAAGGGAAAGTGGTTGCAAATACTTTTTTTTTTTCGTTTTCACAAAGACTTTCCCTTTTTTCTCTTCCATTTGAAATTACTGTTATTGGCTCAGGACTAGGGTCGTGGTAGCAGCAGCAGAGAAGTCTCTTCCATTGCTTTATGGCATTGGTGACTAACCTTATTTGGCCTGAGGGCAACATTCACCCTTGGCCAACCCTCCAGAGACTGCATGCCAGGAGTGAGTGCAACCAGATGCAGGTGTGGCAACCCTACATTCTCACATGCACATGCACACACACATAAAAATGCACAGGAGGCACATGGGTGAGCGCGCACACAGAGAGAGTGCCTCCTCCTCATGCCAATCAGGAGAGGAGTGGTTTTTATTGTTCCTTCACTGCTCCTCATATTATCAGTTTGATGACCAGGGATGGGATTATTTGCATTCCCCAACAAGACACTGGACTTTGCCCACCCCAGTGTTGTATGCCTACTTTTTTAAAAAAAGGTGCTGCTGCCAGCAAAATTGATGGGATCTTTGAGGAAGCGGAAAAACTTGCTTGGGGACCAAATGAACCCCCCCCCCAAAAAAACTGGGGGTTAGTCTTCCTTGTTTTATGAAAATGAATCTCTGTACCAGAACCTTTAAAGATATCTACATCATGTATAATAACTCTTACACATCTGTTCCATGAATCTTCAAACTTCATGGCCTGCGCAAGATATTTTGCAGCCTAAGGCGGAACAGCAATTGTCACCTTCCTCCTGCAAATCAAGGCATGTTCTACCCAACCTGGTGACTCCCATTATTTGACCATTGACCTTATGCTGGATGGGGCTGGAGGTCAACAGGTTATGGGAAGCTGCATTAAACATTGTGGAAGGAAAGGGAACTGGAAACACAGGGATATCATTTTCAGGGGCAATCATGGCTTCTTTGTTATATAGTTCTACATGAGAGGTGCCAACTTTTAAACAGTCCCTGTAGCAATGCCTGAGTTTAAAATTCAACTTATCTTAAAAGTAGCAGGATCACTGAAAGCTGTTTCATTGTTTAAAATTGTATTTCCCATTTGATAGATCCAGTATCTCTTATCCATACAGTTTGTTTCCCATACCCCAGTTTGTTATTATCCTAATAATAATCTCCGTGAGAAAGGTTAAGCAGAACCCAGTGATCTTCCTGGCCGAGTGAGGATTTTTGCCCAGTTCCCCCACTACACCACTTTGAGTATGCTGAATATACTTTCATTACTTTATCTGAACTGTGTGGACTACCACAGAATGAAGTTATTGTTCCTATTTTTTGTGGATTTTCTCAAAATGACTTTAAGCCTTGGGCTGAAGCGTAGCTGTGCTCAGTTGGTTCCTGCCAGGTAATAGAACTAGTCTAGTTTAAAGAAGCTCAAGAGAAAAGGGGACCTATAGTATTCACAAATATCACTGCTGCCACCCCAAATCTGACAGTGTCACTTTCTTCCACCTTAACATTTTAAGCTGTTAAAGATTAACTAAAAAGTTGGACATTAAATGCCGACAAAGGCAATTGGCTTCACTGTTTTGGCTTTGCCGAGAGGCCTGGGACATTGCTTCTCTTCCATATGGACTCAGAACTCTATTAACGACACCAGCTATTTGTCAGTATGTCAGCAGGGAACAGCCAAGCTGAGAATATTTTATATGGCAATAGGGAAATAACTGGGAAGAAAGCTTATTCGTTGGGCTACTGGCAAGCATATCATATTGTTTCATTCTCCCCTTTTCCCCAAGCAGTAGGATGTTCCAGGGTAGCATTATGGGATCAGTTTCCTTGTGAAGCGACATAATACTGGGTATGTGGTGCTTTTGTAATACATTTTTATTTACAAATATACGGGCTGAAGCAGGAAGGATGCAAGAAGACACAGGTTGCAGGCACCGCTGGCTCCCCCGATCATCAGTCCAGCACCCAAAGATCATAAAAGCCAAGCCAGAAATGTCCGAATCATATTTTCTAGCCAGCTGCAAACACCAAACTATTTTCTCTTTCTCTGGCCAAATGCATACTACTGCTCCTTTCAGCCTGCAGAGGGGTGGCGTCTAGGTGCCTTCCACACTGGGCAGCATAATTCTTTGAGGGAGGAAATGTGCTTACTCTCTTGCTAAATTTCTCGTGCCATTAAGAGGGATCACTTTATTAGCTTTGTGTTTTTCACATTCTGGAAATCTTATATTGGGCCTTACAAACTTCTTTGTATTGAAATCACAACTAAGCGACAGAGTTCCAGCCAGCCATTCTCTCTCAAGCCTGGTCCAATCTCATTTGTAAAATGGGAATAAAATTATCCAGGCTGTCAATAACAATAAGAATTTAAAAAAAAATCCACCCTAAACCTAAGAGACAGAGTGGACTATACAAAATAGGTAGATCTACATTGTGCTTTGTCCCAAAATACATTTTTAATTTATAAAAAAAACACAACTGTGTAGAGCTTACATACTGACCCTAGACATAATTAACCAAATTCCCTTTGTAGAAGAGATCTATTGAAACATCAGTTCCCTAATAGTGGGTTAACTGTGTGTTTGCTTCTATTCTGTTGCCATTAAATTCTTTTAAACACAATAACTCAATTATTTTCTTGGGCTTTCTGCCTATGTGCAAGCTTTCTGCTTTAAGGAAGATATGTTCTCTTGGAATTTGGCTCTATAAGACATTTCAAGTTAAGTCCTGTAAAAGAAATTGAGGATTAAAGAATGGGAAGCATTGGGAACAGGGATGGAAAGCTTTACCTTTACTTTTATCTTTACCTGCATGCCAAGGTTCCTTTCTCATCCAATGACTCTGGTTTTGCTGGACCACGTCTAACAAAGGTACCTGTATGCTACAATGATGACTTGTACCCTTAGTATTTGACTCCCTAGGAGTTTGACAGTACTGTACTCCAATCTCTATGCTCACTGTTTTATGGGAGATTCCATTACAGCCCACAAGATGTCACTGTGCAAAAGTAAAATCTGAAATGAAGCAAAATGTTATTATCGATAATTACCTATCATTTTTTCCCCTCCTTACCCTTCATGAGAACTCTGGAGATTTTCGCAGCTATAATCAGAGGGAGAGAGGGGGGTGAGGTAATGTGAAAATTAGATGCACTGGATTAATTCAGGGCTTTCAGGGGGTTTTTTTTGGCATTTAATTGCATATGTTTAGCACACAGTTAATTGTATGTACTTCATAAAGTATGATATAAAAAATAGGGGGGATCCTTTGGGGATGTCGGATAGACACAAACGTGACACGGTTACTATGAATTAGGCCTAGCACAACAAAAATTAATTCATTTAAAACATAATAATTAGTATTGTGAGAAAATAAATTGTCACAGAAATGCATGCAGCTACAAGGAGCAATTAACAACAGATACCATAATTAAAACAAGCAGAACTAAGTACTGCATATCTGTTAAGTACAATAGTTACAGCAAAGCATATGATTATGTTCTCGGTTGCATTGTTTGAAATGCAGATATGAATAAGAACCCCCCGCTAAAATCAAAGCACTGGAACAATTTATGGAAATCCACACAGCAAAAATTATATTTAATATTCCATTTCTATATGTAACCTGACAGTTCAATAAGGAGTATATCATGAAAACTAACAAAGGGTACTTTATGCTGGTATTACTCTAAATCCTTAAAAAAAAAAAAGTGCTTCCTCATTGTAAGTATATTGTAGGCCACTCCATGGAGGCATGAACAGTTGCTAGGAAAGTGCAAATAAGACTGCTGTCCTGGGAGCCATATTTAGCCAGTGATTTTTTCTGAGCATAGAGATGCAGTATGAACTTGGCTTTTACCTATGTAAGGTAAAGGTAAAGGACCCCTGGACGGTTAAGTCCAGTCAAAGCTTTCAGGCTGAGGGAGCCAGCGTTTGTCCACAGACAGCTTTCCAGGTCATGTGGCCAGCATGACTAAACCGCTTCTGGCACAACAGGACACCGTGACGGAAAGCAGAGCACACGAAAACGCCATTTACCTTCCCGCCACAGTGGTACCTATTTATCTACTTGCATTGGCGTGCTTTCAAACTGCTAGGTTGGCAGGAGCTGGGACAGGGCAACAGGAGCTCACTCTGTTGTGAGGATTCAAACCACCAACCTTCTGATCGGCAAGCCCAAGAGGCTCAGTGGTTTTGACCACAGCGCCACCCTCGTCCTTTACCTTCTACTTACGTATTGTCGTACTAAAAAGGTAAAGGTAAAGGTACCCCTGCCCGTACGGGCCAGTCTTGCCAGACTCTGGGGTTGTGCGCCCATCTCACTCAAGAGGCCAGGGGCCAGCGCTGTCCGGAGACACTTCCGGGTCACGTGGCCAGCGTGACATCGCTACTCTGGCGAGCCAGAGCTGCACACGGAAACGCCGTTTACCTTCCCGCTAGAAAGCGGTCCCTATTTATCTACTTGCACCCGGGGGTGCTTTCGAACTGCTAGGTTGGCAGGCGCTGGGACTGAGCAACGGGAGCGCACCCCGCCGCGGGGATTCGAACCGCCGACCTTTCGATCAGCAAGCCCTAGGCGCTGAGGCATTTACCCACAGCGCCACCCGCGTCCCTATAATTGTCGTACTACAGCAAGTCTTTCCCAGTGTTCTGAGTTATAGTACTCTGGGCATGTAAAACAAGCCCTTTAACTTTTCTGGGCTCTTTTGCTTGTGACCTTGAAGCATGCCATGGGCTATGTGGAGCTTGATCTTTAAACTTTCTGCAAGTTTAAAGTGAAGCAAAAATGAACTTTGCCAAGGGAGGTTTCTTTTTCTTAGTTGAGCTTAGGGAGGTGAAATCTGCTTCTGGCCTTTATAATTAGGGAGGTTCCCCTGTTGCCCCAATGATTCATTAATTTGCTGTCAAAAGCATCCATGAGTGTATGCCCACCTTATGGCCCTTCACTCTCTGTTCCATGGATGGGGTAGCTCCACGCAGAGCTATTCTGTTCCTTGAAGTAAATGGCAAAACCCACATGTTCAGGGGCTGCATGCATACATAGAAGCACATACAGAGCCCTAGAGTGCCGAAACTTCGTGCTTGATGCTCTAATGCAGGGGTAGGCAAACTAAGGCCCAGGGGCCAGATCTGGCCCAATCACCTTCTAAATCCAGCCTGTGGATGGTCCTGGAATCAGCATGTTTTTACATGAGTAGAATGTGCCCTTTTATTTAAAATGCATCTCTAGGTTATTTGTGGGGCATAGGAATTCACTCATTTCCCCCCCCCCAAAAAAATATAGACCGGTCCCCCCTAAATTCTGAGGGACAGTGGACCAGCCCCCTGCTGAAAATGTTTGCTGATCCCTGCAGTCTAATCATGACTAATTCTGCACTTAGGTGGGCTTCCTCTTCGTTTTGTGCAGAAAGCAGGGGAGACACATAGCTGCAGTAGGCTTTGTTATTTCAGGTGCAGTGGAATCATTCTTTCCCCAGACCATCTGCATCCAAGTGAGGGTATATAGCACCCCCCCCCAAAAAAAACCACATTGTAAACAAATGCAATACTTCCTGCTACAATAGAAATTACATTCATAGTAATTAAAACTCCATTTAATTAAAAACTCACATTACTTCCAGTAATGGGGATTTCAAAACTATCATAGATGAACTCTGGGACAGATCAAACCTCTATATAGCACTAGCCAAATAGGCACGAGAGAATTATGGATGTAGTGGGAATTTGCAGAAGCCTGGCTTGGGTTTGGACCCCATGGTTTAGAAATGGCAGCTGAGCCTTCTAATCCCCCCCCTTTTCCCCTCCTTCCTGCTCAGATCAAAATCTAGAGAGTCAGGAGAGGAAGTCTTATTCCTCTCTGATGCCCTCCAGCTCCCCACAAAGCCATCCTTGCAGCCCTCAGCCCCCAGGATATTCCCTCTTACCTTGGGTGGATCTAGATACAGGAAGAAGAAAAAACTCTACAAATAAGTCAGAAATTAGATCACTATAACAAAAGAAAAAAATCTCTATGGAAAATCATGTTTTAAAATTTCCTGCTCTCTGGTGCCATCTGGTGTTGCATGTTTAATAGTGCATTCAGATCGCTGCTTCTTTACTAATGTAGCAGAGTCTCTCGTTTGGCAGGAGCAGTGGTGGTGGCAAAATAGGTCAAATTTGGAAAATATTGTATGCTGTGTAGAGCCTTCAATCTGCATGCACATCTGCATTTTATGATCTTGATGGTTCAGGCAGCGGCTCTGCTTTTTACATATACAGTTTTCTTTTCCTAACGGTGTTTCTATGGTTTGGCTAGTACAATAAAGCTTATTTTGATTAGAAGATGCAAAATGGGTACTTCGTTCCCCCTCTTCCTTCCTGGACCTCTCCTTCCTCGCTTTCCAGTGCCCCATACTAAGTGACACTATATCTCTGGCCTAATCTCCTGCCTCTCATCCCTGGTTATGTCTGCTCTTCCCCCAAGGCTTTCCTTCTGTCTTTACCTGCCTCCTCATCCCTCAGAGCCACTTTTCAGCTGCCTCCCAGCCTCTCAGAGTGCCATCGCTGCTTCATAACGGGAATAAGAACTATGGTGATGTCAGTCAAGGGAGGTGGACAAAGAATGGGCATGAACTGCCACCTGCCTGCTACTCTGGGGACAATTACCATACACACACACACACACCAACATTTTGGGAGGGTAATTTGTGTAGCAGCACAAGCCAGGTGCAACTCTGGAAGTCTGGGCTGGTTTTCCACAGACCGCGCCGGGCCTGCGCCTCATTGGGAGAAGCGGCGTCGCCTGGTGTGGCGTGCCCAAGCAGCTTTGGGAAAGTTGCTCCAGCCTGTTGCTGACTGGACCTGCTTCCAGCACCTCCAGCGCCACAGACGAACTTCTGGTAAGTTTTTCTTTCTTTTTTTCTGGTCCTGTTTGTTGACTCGCACCACAGCAGAACTAAAAAAACACCCGTCTTTTGCTCCCTTGCTCTGGCGCAACCAGCGCAGGGGAGCAAAATAGGGACATTCGGGATTGGGAAGAGAAGTAGGGGCATCTGCTGCCAATTCGGGATGTCCTGAATAATTCGGGACTATTGAGGGGTCTGAATTACTACTCACATGGTATTGCACTTCTGAATATGCTCTGGGCTAAGTAAGGAGTATGTGTGAATGCACACTGGTGTACTAATACGTAAAGTTATGCAACAGGATTCCGCTTAGTCATTTTGCTGATTAATTGTTTCTGCCCCTGGAGAGAAATGCTAGCTTTATACGTAGGTATTTTTGGCCAAAAAAGAAGGCTGTTGTTCTGCCATTTTTTGATGTCTGCCTGCCAGAACAAATAAATATGACAAAGGAAGAAAATTATAGAGCTACGTCAGAACTAAAGTCAGAGGAATGAAACAAGAACCGTTCTAGGCCCCAATGCAGCAATACACTTGCTGGATCGTGGCCTAGATGTGTTTTGGCAGAAAGGGCAGCATAATTCTTGATTAAATTACTTAAGTGCTATTGTCAGGCAAAGCTCAGGCTGAGTTGAAAAGCAACTTCCCTCCTCCTTTGTAGTGTAGACATTTTGTTAACAATGTGGTATTTGGCCTTGCTAAACTGCATAGAAGCCAGATATAAAGGATTCAAATACCAGTATAGGAAGCAGAGTAATTCATTTGGTATTTAAGTAAGTGAAAGCCTGCACATTTATTTCAACCAGAAAGTTAAGAGGAATAGTAGTAGTAGCTTGTACTGTACATTGGAGCTCAGTCAGGTTGAAGGTGAGCGAGAAGGGCAGACAGGAAGAAAATATACCTTGAGTTTTGAAGCACAGGAAGAAGAAAGCACCCAATCAGCAGCAATCAGTGAAGGAGAAATCAATAATTCGTGCAAAATTGGATTTATTAAGTGGACAGGAAACCCTAAGATAAAACTGTATATATTCTAAAGCATATATAAAATAGTATTGAAATCTGATATAAGAAAAGGGACGCAGGTGGCACTGTGGGTTAAACCACAGAGCCTAGGACTTGCTGATCATAAGGTCGGTGGTTCGAATCCCCGTGACGGGGTGAGCTCCCATTGCTCAGTCCCTGCTCCTGCCAACCTAGAAGTTTGAAAACACGTCAAGGTGCGAGTAGATAAATAGGTACCGCTCCGGTGGGAAGGTAAACAGCGTTTCTGTGCGCTGCTCTGGTTCGCCAGAAGCAGCTTAGTCATGCTGGACACATGACCCGGAAGCTGTACGTAGGCTCCCTCGGCCAATGAAGCAAGATGAGCGCCGCAACCCCAGAGTCGGTCACGACTAGACCTAATGGTCAAGGGTCCCTTTACCTTTATCTTTTTGATATAAGAAAGCGTTTGTGTTTTTCTCCTTTTGTGTTCCACTTTTTCTCCAAGGACCTCAAGACAAATGTGCTGAAATCTAGTTTATGGAAGGCTGTAGCCTCTCCTTCTAGGAGTGCAGCTCAATGCTGCAGCCATAGGAACATAAAAAGATTACTTCTGCATCAGTCCTTTTAGTCCAGTAACCTGTTCTTACTATGACCAGGCAGATGCCTATGAGAAGCCCATAGTCAGGACCCAAGTGCAACAATACTCTCCCTACACATGTGGGAGAGTGCTGTTTAGGATGTTTAATCTTAATTATGCTAACTAGAAATCATCTAATTGAACTCAGTAGGATTTCCCATAAGTAAACATGCTTAAGCTGTGCTTCACATCTTGATAGGAAAGTTTGGGTAGGGACGATTTTGCTTCAATTAATTATAGGACTACAAAACGGGTCCCCTCTAGCTGTTATGAGTCTGTGGCTCTATCATCATACACAATTAAGAAGATAATTATCAAAAATGAATAATTCACTTGGGTTTCTCAGCTGCAGTACTTGGAAGAAAGCAAATAAACATTTAAGTATGAAGCATTCCTGTTCACCGTTCCTGTCAGTCAGCCTTGCCCTTCCCCAGAATACGCCAATTCATTCCTCCTCCCTTTTCCCCACCCAACAGTAAGTCAGCATTCTGTCATTTGGCTGTTTTTAGGGTGTCTCCCACTTAGGGTTCCCCCCTAAATATTTCTGTACTTCTTCAAACTTTGGGGTTTGCCTAATGATACCACCATCTTGTGTAAGCGTGGCACCATTTTGACTACAAGGTCAGTGCCCACCACTGAACTCTCTTAAGTCACCACTTAGGCAGGTGGAAGGATTACCTTAACTAAGTAAGGATTAGCTTAGCTGAGCCATCCTTTCGTTAGCGTCTCTAAGCCTAGCCATGGCAATGCAATCACGGTTCGCAGTTAAAGCTCTGGAAGACTGGCTTCATTGCTTCCATTCTGTCCCCAGCTCTTTGGAACCAAGTACTTTCTTCTCTCTACCTTCAATATTTTCCAAGTCTTGCACATCCCTGACTCTCACTAGGTGGCAAAACCTACTCCTCTGAATGTAAACTCCTTTCCTGGTTCTTTTGCATTCCCCATAGCAAAGCTGCGTCTCTAGACTCTACATTGCAATTCGATATTAGGAGGACTCTCTGCCTAGGCAACACATAGGTGGATTGGCCTATGCAATGTATTTAATAGCTCTTTCTATTCTGTATGTTTCTGTAGTGGGGTTTCAAGTCATAAAGCATTTTGTTGTTTCTAAATAATTCTATATTTAACTTTAGTCCTTTATTCTTTTATAAACAAATATTGCAACTGCAACAATGGCGTAGTTTTTGTTGGCTCTCCAAAGCAAGCAAGCAAGCACACCACTACTGGTCAGTGCTAAATCTCTCCCCCCCCCCCCAACAATAATTAAGATAATCAAAGCCATCACAGTTCCATCTGTGTGCAAGCAATTATCTCCTGTAAAGATCCAAAGAATAGTAGTACTAATTCTAAGTTTAATGTTGAATGGACATATAAGATACATATGTGTACACCGACACACTTAACAGATCTGGCAATAATTTCGAAAAGCAGTAAGTAGAACATTCAGAAATGATAAGAGTTGCCAGCTGGACAGGAAGAAAGACTAGGATGGGCATAGACATTTTCATGGACTATTGTCTAGGAAA
Source organism: Podarcis gaigeae (assembly GCF_964106915.1). NCBI lineage: Eukaryota > Metazoa > Chordata > Lepidosauria > Squamata > Lacertidae > Podarcis > Podarcis gaigeae. Next base: position 11,658,387 of record NC_139694.1, on the reverse strand, counting down.
CATGTTGTTATTAGGAGCATAGACTACAAGGAAATTTAAAAAGCTGGTACAGTATTTCTAAGATATTGAGTGAAATTGTTAGGCACTTTTGAAATACACTCTAGGTTGGATTCCAAAATACCACACCAGAAGCACATATTCCTTTTCCTTTCCTTTTCTGATTTCAAAATGAAATCCTTCTAGTTTCAATGCAGCTTTGCTGCCTGACTGTCACTGGAACTGTATAGTAACCTTTCTATGACAATCTGGGAGAGGTTGATGTTGTTATTTCTCATGTTCTTTTCTGTGAAATAGAACTAAAAGTATCCTACCTGACCAAGAGTCAAGCAAATCCAATCCAAAATAAGTTAATCATGTTTAAGTTGCCACTGAGATTAATTTGTTGAAGATTTATTGTGACTAACATACCATTATTGATTTTAATGGGGCACATGTGTATTAGCTTCTGGTATTAGCAAGTCCATGTGTCATTAATTTTGTTTTCACGTTCCTAATAATAGTTCTTCCCCCAACTTCACAACCCTTAAATCTATCTGACTCGAAGTTTGCAACAGTGATGTTTTGATAATGGGTAATCTTTGTGAAATGCAGCACTTAACTTCATCAGAAACTGTTCCACTTCATCAGCTTTTCTTGCCAGTTCTGGAACACTCGGAATTGGATGGTGAGATCTCCATTTTGTAATCACTCTGAGATTTTCAGGGTCATTGGCACCACCTTTGCTGCTAAACCATGACAGCTACTGTCACAGCATCAGCCCCTTTTATTTCAGTAACCAAGCACTTTAACAACAGAAACATTTTTGATGAGTGTTACGTTAGTAAGCTTTCAGAACTGTGGATAAATTTCATACAGGGTTTTGCTTCTGAATTGCCTATTCTCTCTCCTTGTCCCCCATCAATAAACCCCATCTCTTGGGCCCATTTCAACTTGACAATACAGTTGGCAAACCTATTTTCCATTGACTAGTAGACAAACAAGTCAGAGTCATCTAAAGTAGCCAAGTCCCCACAATAAAAGATTTGAGGGGGCTGGGCTCCCCAAAGTTTGATGAGCATTCCCATTCAAATGGTGTGTGTGCACTGCATCATGTGATTGATTATGCCAAGCAGGGCTTACCTGGGTCAATATTTTATTCAAGTTGGCAACCCTGGTGGTTATCTGTTGTTGCTGTTATAAAGCACCAGCAATATCCACTGTGTAGCATGTACAATAAGCAAAAAGGAAAGAGAATGAAAGAAGTTCCCACCACAAGGACTTTAGAATTGGAAGTTTAAAAAATGGGGAGAAAACAAAAGGTACATTTTATTTTATATATCAGCGATGATGATGATGATGTAAAGCACGGTATACAAAGGGCGGTATACAAATTGGATAATTAATAATAATAATAATAATAATAATAATTTATTTTGGTGGTTTACAATTCCTGGCTAGAGTGAGGAATTATCCCACCTCTCACTCTTTCTGTGATAGCAACTGTAGTACGGTGGCAAGACTTTTCCAGCAGGTATTTGGACTACTGTGTTGTTCATTTTAAACTGACTCATTTTTTCACAGAAGTACTGCCTCGCCCCCACCCCCACCCCCAGCTATCTCCTTTATCACTGTTTTTTATTTTTACTTTTTTATTATGTAATTGTTTTGACTTCTTGTTGAGATTCTCTGCTGCCATAATTGCAAATGATAACAATTACGGAAACAACTGTAAACAATTGTTTCCCAAACTTGTGTCTCCAGCTGTTTTTTGGGTTTTTTTTACAACAGCTCCCATCATCCCCAGCTGGCAGGGCCAGTGGCCAGGGATGATGGGAATTGTAGTCTGGAAACATCTGGAGACCCAAGTTTCAGAAACCCAGCTCTAGGCAGGGCCACAGTGAAGATTCTTCTCCCTGCACCAAATCCCTACCTTCCAGTTCATTTAACCAGCAGAATGACGTGGTGAGCATCCCTGTTCAGACTTGGGGTATACAGTGGTACCTTGGGTTACAGGCGCTTTAGGTTACAGATGGTTCAGGTTACAGACTCTGCTAACCCGGAAGTAGTACCTCAAGTTAACTTTACCTCAGGATGAGAACAGAAATTGTGCTCCGGCGGTGTGGCAGGAGCGGGAGGCCCCATTAGCTAAAGTGGTACCTCAGGTTAAGAACAGTTTCAGGTTAAGAACGGACCTCCAGAATGAATTAAGTTCTTAACCCGAGGTACCACTGTATAGTGGGTTGCCGAGGTGGGGAAGGGGAGAAGAAACCCTCCCGAAAAAGAGCGTGTGAAAAAGAGAAGGTTCCAGAAAGCATTGATAGGCTGAAAGTGGAAACCTAGTTCTGGAGCGAGAAAAGAAACTGAATAATGGATTGCAAAGAGAAAATGAAAGGCAGAGAGAAGAAGGCTTTAAGTATCCCTTCCAGCTGGCTGTTTCCATGCACCTCCCACCCTTTTGCACACTGGAGGCATTTGCAATTCCGTTCGCCACCAAACAACTCATTCTGCCCACAGGCAAGAGCTGGAACACCAAACAGTGAGCAAGCTGTATGTTTATATGTGCCCACATAAGTCTACCTATAGAAGCATTCAGCTTGCTTGCCTTTTGGCACACCAACCCTCTCCTGTACGTGATCCTCAGACTCGAGATGTTAATAGCATGCCTGGCGGCCCAGCCCAGCCAGGTGCTGGTGAAAGTGCCACTCCTTTTGTGTCAATCAGCAAAGTACAGTTATGTAAGATCAGGAGTGGAGCAAATGCTTCTCTGAGTATGTGCTGCCTCAGGCGGGTGATTTGCATGTGCCATTTGTGTGTTGAGAAAGAGAGATCAATTGCAGCCACATCCCTTGGCGTGCACATCCAAGAATAATATATGGCTATTAGAATGATGTGCGCGCACACTCCACAAATGATCATATAGATGCAATCATGAGACTTAAATGAAGCGCCAAGACAAATTGCAACCTGGCACTCACAACCTGCACTTTGTCCAGGACTTCATCATAATTTTCTGTACAATCCAGTATGTCTAAATTCAGGAGAGAAATGAAAGAAAAGCATTGTTTGTCTTTGTCCTCCTAAAGCATAACAAGGAGAGCACTGCAGCTTTATGCTGTAACATTCCAAAGGGTGCAAGTGAGATCCTAAATATAGTACCCCCCCCCCAACACCTGCCATGTTTCAATTCCCTCTCTAGACCCTTCGGGAACTACAAATCAATTTTATAAAACCTCAAAACCCAATTGCCAATATTATTCATTACTGTGAAAATAGTCTACATTATATTAAGATGAAAGATGAAGTTGAGGTAATTTTGTGTGTGTGGAATACAGTGGTACCTCTGGTTACGTTACGTAATGCGTTCCGGAGGTCTGTTCTTAACCTGAAGCACCACTTTAGCTAATGGGGCCGCCTCCGCACTATTTCTGTTCTCATCCTAAAGCAAAGTTCTTAACCTGAGGTATTATTTCTGGGTTAGCGGAGTCTGTAACCTGAAGCGTATGTAACCCGAGGTACCACTGTAGTTCCTCCTCCCCACAAAAGCCCCCCTCCCCATTTTAAAAAGTCACATCTTGCTGCAGAATCACAGTCCATTCCCCACTTATCAAGGCAGGTGCCAAGAGAGTGGGAGGACCATAATGTTTATGATTCCCTCCATTAGTGCCATCCTCCCTTTTGGACAGAGAGGGCAAAGATCACATTCTGCATACTGCTGTCCATTGCCTCCTTTTCAAGTGACATGCGCTTGAAAGGAGACGATCTGAAACACTGCAGGCAGTGTGTGATCGAGTCTCTTGACAAATAGTCTACTGAAGAGGAAAGATCACATCGCATATCACAGAATGGGCTGTGGACACTTGAAAGCGGGCAGTCCACAGCACTACAGAAGGTATGATCCTCCAACTCTTGCATGTGCTTCAACAGGAGGTGCATGGATTATGAGTTTGCAGAGGTGATTCTCTCTCGCCCTAACCCACTCCATAATACTGCTCTTTCAGCTAAGTTTGTGCCCCCTGAAATGTCACCTTTTTGCTGTTTCTTCTCTGTTCTGACATTTTCTATAGAGAGTTTGTTAAGTTCCTATTCTTCTTCATAGCATTCCTCAGAACTGTAGAGTTGAGGGTCAATTAGTCCAACCCTCTGCAATGTAAGAATTTCAACTTATCCAGCTTCTACTTAAAAACATCCACAACCTCCTGAGGGAGGTCGTTCCACTGTCGAACAGCTCTTACTGTTAGAAAGTTCTTCCTGATGTTTAGTCTTCCTTGTAACTTGAAGCCATTAGGCTGAGTCCTACCCTCAAGAGCAGGAGAAAACAAGCTTGTTCCATCCTCCATGTGACAACCATTTAGATATTTGAAGATGGCTATTATATCTCCTCTCAGTCTCCTCTTTTCCAGGCTAAACATACCCAACTCCCTCAACCATTCTTCATAAGTCTTTTCTTGACATACATCTCTCAGGATGGCATCTGTGTTTTCAACAACTTCTGGCTAAGCCTTTGTTATTCCCTGCCAATCTATCTTGCATTGCCAGATGTGGGAAAGACTGGAGCACCTCCTTTGTCATTACAGTGGAATGTATTTTAACTTTGCCTCATCTTTTATCACTCAGTATAAAAAGCACTGAGATCCTCCCTTTTGGATCCCTGATGGCCTGATGCTGTAAGTTGAGGCAGTAGCTTATAGGACTGAGTAACAGAAACCTAGCAATACATGCCACAAAGTTGGTGACCTACCCCCACTGCTGGGGCCAAGACCACTGATTTGATGAAAGAGCAGTAGTGAAGGTATGTGGGGGATTTGAATGGACAGAAACAACTTCTGATATCTTTGCACGGTGTCCAGTGACTCTTTATACTGTACAAGACTCAAAGAGGGCAGTAAAAGTTATCCTAGCCCATACTCTATAGTAAGGGAAGCAGGGCATGTTGCTCAAAACTAAATCAAATGAATGAACCTTTAAAGCCCTATACACCCTAGGACCCTTGTACCTATGGGGCTGCCTTGCCTGGTATTCCCCACGGAGGACCTTACAGTCTGCAAATAACAACACCCTGAAGATTCTGGGCCCCAGGGAGATTAGACTGGCCTCAACAGAGCCAGGGCCTTTTCGGCCATGGCCCCAGCCTGGTGAAACACTCGCTCACAAGAGACCAGGGCCCTGTGAGAACTGACATCCTTCTGCAGGGCCTGCGAAACGAAGCTGTTCCTCCAGGCCTTTGGTCAGGGTTCAGTCTGACTCATTTTCTCTTTGTATAAGAACAAGCATGAAGGAGGTTTCCCAGTCCACTCACAGGTCCTTATAATGTCAGTGGAAACAGTTGGTCCTGGCGAATATTAACCGCTTTCAATTTTAACCTGAGGATTGTCATTTGTCCAGTTTTAACTTTAATTTTAATTTATTTGAATTAATTTTGGGATGCATTCTAATTGACTGATTGCTTGTTTTTATGTATATTGTATTATTTATATGATGTTAGCCACTCTGAGGCCGGCTGCAGCCGAGGAGGGTGGGGTACAAATAAATTATTATTATTATTATTATTATTATTATTATTATTATTATTATTATTATTAGATTTAATGTATTCCTATACACCTTCCCATCACAGACAGACACAGTTACATTTGCTGCTCTGGGCTCTTTTGGAGGATTCTGCAGTATATAAATTTTATAAATAAATGTATAAGAACAATTTCACTCGGTGCAGCGATTGGTGAGACTGACCCCCCATCAGTGGGGCAAGCCCAGCGTGGGGCATAAAACTCACCTTTAAGGCTGTGGATGACATATATGTGTGGGGAAACGCACTACCGCTGTCGCAGCAAGATCAAACGCAGGGGAAGCTACCAGTTCTCCTCACACAGTGACACAAAGGAACGTGGTAAAGTGATTTTGGGGGGAGGGGCGTGGTGGCACTAATACACCTCCTTTGCTACAGACCCTCCTGTGTGTGAAGATCTTTCTGATACAAAATTTTATTTTAATAATAATAATAATAATAATAATAATAATAATAATAATAATTTTTTATTTATACCCCGCCCTCCCCAGCCAAGGCCGGGCTCAGAGCGGCTTACAAGCAATAATAAAAACAAGATGAATGATTACAAATTTTGAAATATAGTTTAAATTACAAAGTTCGGGAAGGCCCAGGAGAGGACATTATTTGTGGCAGCCCTTAATTTGTGGAATTCCCTCCCCCATAGAGGTGTGTCTGGCACCTTCACTGTACAGTTTCTCCTTTTATGCTGAAAATGCACCTCTTTACATTGGTCTTTAAAAAAACAAACAAAAAAACTTATGCTGTATTTTAAATTGTTGTGACCTGCTCTGTCATTCTTAGGATGAATGAGGGCTAATAAATCAAATTAACAACAACAGAATTTATTATTATTTCTCCTTGTGCTGTTAAGTTGGTCTCAAACTTCCATCAAAATGTCTAGTCAAATGGATTATATTTCTTGGTGGATATCAGTTGCTCCTAGCCAAGATGGCTATGTTCTACCTCCATTGTTGGAGGAAGTAAAACTTTGAATAAAGGTAAAGGGACCCCTGACCATTAGGTCCAGTCGTGACCGACTCGGGGGTTACGGCACTCATCTCGCTTTATTGGCCGAGGGAGCCGGCGTACAGCTTCCGGGTCATGTGGCTAGCATGACAGAGCCGCTTCTGGTGAACCAGAGCAGCAAACGGAAACGCCGTTTACCTTCCTGCCGGAGCGGTACCTATTTATCTACTTGCATTTTGACGTGCTTTTGAACTGCTAGGTTGGCAGGAGCAGGGACCGAGCAACGGGAGCTCACCCCGTTGTGGGGATTCGAACCGCCAACCTTCTGATCAGCAAGTTCTAGGCTCTGTGGTTTAACCCACAGCACCACCCGCGTCCCAAAAACTTTGAATACCATTTACTTTGTGCTCAGGTCCTGCTTGGGGGCTTTGCATGGGCATCTGGTTGGCCACTGTGATAACAGCATGCTGAACGAGATGAGCATTTGGCTTGACCCAGCAAGTTCTGCTTATGTTCTTGGGCTGATGCCTTTTAGCCTATTAAGGCCCTACGTGACCTAGCTTCAGATTTGCAGCATTCGTTTGGCATGATTTCTAATACTATTGTGCTCTTTAAGCCAGGCCTACACCACTGAGCCAAACAGCTCAACAACCAAACACTGTGGTCTGCCAAGTACTTGACAGCTGATGTGCTTTTGAAGCCCCAGGCTGGAACCAGAAGCAGGATGTTTATTGGGTATTGGTGGGCTACCATACATGGCTGGACTGCATTTGGCCCGGTAGGTCACAGGTTGTACAGGCTTGTCTGAAACAAGTTTCTAACAAGTCAAAGCATATTGATGGACGGAGCTTCCTTGAGGCAACTGTGTGCATGTAAATATTGATAGGGAAGGTTTGTTTATAATTATTACTGAGAACTGAACTGAACTTGTAATGGGTGTATGAGAGAGGGAGAGGAAGAGAGAGAGATCATTGTTTTTTAATGTGTGTGGGGAGGAGAGCCCCTAATTTACATATATTCAGAAACTATGCTTTTAAGAAGTCCAGGGGAGAAATGCCAGCACTGTTCTAGTTTTGTCCAGAAAGGGAGAGGCGTGTTGAACTTCCTGATGGGCTTGCCCACCCTCTCCCTCTTCAATGAACTCATTTAACTTACATTGTCATATGCCACGATAGGTGGGCCTATTGAGGCTGCTGCCCATTCACCATAGCTCTTGCATGAATCATTCTTCTTATGAATGAATGCTGAAGATGAGAGAGAAAAGGGCACAGAGCTTGTTGTGGTGCCTTTGATATTTCATGAATGATTTCTGGAAATAACTTCCTATTGTCTTCGCATTTTTCTCCCTCAAGAAAAGGGACTTTCTGGTATGAGCTATTTCATTCACATTCTTGGTCCTTTTACTAGTTGCCAGCATGCATAACATTCCGAGGAGAGGAGGATTACAAAATAAAGTAACAAACTGCTACTGAGACCTTCCAAGGGGTGGATATGAGCACAGCCAGCCAACAAAGAAAAAGGTTGATTAATCATTTACCTTTTAACCAATTTATCAGTTAAATTTAAATAAAAAACCTCAGTGTAGATGCCTTTTTGAGATAGGCAAGTAGTAGAAAACCTTATTTTTTAAAAGCTAGTATTTAAATATATCTAAAGAGAGCATTTCATCTTAGCACTTAATACTGAGCGTGAAAAAATAAACAAAGTGTATCCTTAACTTGCAGCTCCTGCAGTTAAAAACTGCTCAATCATTTAATTTGGACCCAGGTTAAAGCAATGTTAGTTGCAAACCCTTGTTAACAGAGATAGTTTAAGAAGAAGGTGTTCAGTCCTAGTTTAGTTTAAAGCTAAAGCGCCTTCATAGGGTTTGAACAGGGGCCTTGAAGTTTCCCATCAGCAGCTAGCACCTGGACAGCTCATCAAGCAGTCACACAGGTCACAGTCTCAGCCTCACACAACAGGACTTCTCCCTGTGCCCCATCCAAATCCCCCAACCCACTGGAGCAGACGTTGAGAGCATGAAGAGTGAGGAGGGGAAAGTTCCATTGCGCAAGTGGAAATCTGTTGCATAAGTGGAACAGCACTGTTAGATGCAACTCATTATTCATAATTTAGCATCTGTACAAATGAATTAGTACATGTATATTTTATCAATAAGTGTGTCCTCTCTTTTTTTTAAACCTAAGCTCAGGTTGCCCGTGGGCATGGCGCTTTGCAGGCTCCCTGCCGTCTTTTGTTTTGCTCCTCCTATTCCCCCCCCACACACACCCTTCTTGCTTCCTGAAACAAGCAAGAAGCCATGTGAATATGGCTCCCAGCTGCAAGAAAAGCCAAGTGAACTAAATTTCTCCAAAAGGGAGATTTTACAGCCTGCATCTTTGCTACCCCAAATATTGTGTGGGCCTTTTTGTAAGGAAACCAAGTACATTTCTTACAAGTCATTTGGAAACTTAATCATCTTCAGTTTACTGCTAACAGAAAGAGACCTGTTTGCTGTAATTTCTGGAAATTCTGTAAACGAAACATTCACTTATTTGCAAAGCTAAATGTCTGCAATTTAGTCTAAGTATTTTTATGGGGAATGTTGACTTAAAGGTGTATGAGGGTAGCTATAAATTGAACCAAGTTTAAGTGTGCTTGTAGCAATCACCATTGTGCTAACTCTGCTTCAAGTGAGTAAGAATCTCTCTTCCAAACCTCTCTCTGCAACACTCTACAACCAGTCTGTGATATCTGTGTTTTGAGCCTGCTCCAATTCATTCTGGCCAGCTACAGAGTTCTGCACATACGAAGAAACTCCACGATACACAATGGAAAAGAATATATTCTGGGTAAATTGGAGTCCACTGCCTGCTATCCCCTCCTACTGGCACAAGGTTAGGGCATTTTTCTTGCAGAAGGAGTAGCAGAGAGTGATGGCAGTGAGTTGCAGGCCTCAATTTGAGACTTTGCTTCTTGTGTGTGTGTTCACCTCAAACTAGGGGCTCAAAAGTTGCAAGCACCTCCTCAAGTAATTTTTCCATCACTAAAACCTACATTGCTCTACCAGAGTCTGTACTCCTTTTTTATTTTATTTTTCTTCATTTGGGCAATATTTTTATTCTTTAAAGGCAGCCCTTTTGTCTTTTATAACTGACTTGACTCTGCTTGCTTACCATGCTGGTCTCTTCTTGATCCTGTTCATGCTTTTCCTAATCTGTGGTGTACATTCTAGCTGGGCATCTACTATTGTGGTTTGAACCTCTAAGCTTCCCAGGGAGATTTGACGCTGTTGACTCTCCCTTTCAACTTCCTTTTAATTAATCCTCTTCTCCTGCTCCACCCCCCCCCCTTTAAAAAAAAGTTACTTCTTTTGAAATTAAATATGGCTCTTCATTGGCTTCCTGGGCCATTGGCTTCCTTTCACTTAGAAATATGCTGAATTTGATAGCGCCAGTTCAACAATATCTGCATCTCTTGTCAGGTTCTGGGACTAAGTCCAGAGTCACTTCCCCTCTAGTTGGTTCGGTGGCCAAGCTTTCAAAGGCGCAGGCCTTTGAGGGTAGTTTATGTCACCCACTAATGCAATACTTTCTCCTTTGGCTTGCCTCCCTGATCTCCCCCCCCCCCCCCCCCGCTATTTGCAACTTGCTCTCAGTGAGAGCCAGTGTGGTGTAGTGGTTAAGAGCGGTGGACTTGTAATCTGGTGAACTGGGTTCGCGTCTCCGCTCCTCCACATGCAGCTGCTGGGTAACCTTGGGCCAGTCACACTTCTTTGAAGTCTCTCAGCCTCACTCACCTCACAGAGTGTTTGTTGTGGGGGAGGAAGGGAAAGGAGTTTGTTAGCCGCTTTGAGGTGCCTTAGGGTAGTGATAAAACAGGATATCAAATCCAAACTCCTACTCCTACTCCTCAACATCAGGAGAATAGTAGTGCATTCCCAGTTCTCCTTTTCAGACCAGTTCTCTTTTTCAGAACATCACAGTTCTGCTGAAGAATTTGTTCTTCTCAATTTATCTGGTTTATTGGACTGTGTGCACTCCTTTGACATTTGAAACTCCCCTCCAATACACCCTTCCCTATCCTTCTACAGACTTTATATCTACATATAATCATATCCCACTTATTTTGTCCATTCCATCATATTTCTAACGCACCCGTTATATCTTTGTCTCTTGTTCTGCACCACAAAATACTCACTTTACGCCCAGCTTGCCATAGAGGCTCCTAAGATTAGCATACAAACACTTATACATTGCATTGCCCCCTTAATGTCCTTTGTATGTGTATTTTCCCTGATGACCCTTTGGTCTCTTTATATGAAAAACAGCTGGTGCAAACATATTCTGAGTATTCCGAGAACAGTACAAGGAGTGGGGAGGGAGGATCTATAGACCTGTATGCATCTCTAACAGATGCACAGAGTGGTCTCCGAGGATTTCCCCATACTCTCTGGATTATCTCTCTTCTGACCTCCTGCATTGACTTCCATTACTTCATTTCCCTAAACAGACTTGTTTCTAATATTTTTACATATTCTTGAAGCAGAAATGATTTATAGGACATATAACAAGAGTTGTTCCATAGCAAATATTCGCAATGGGTCCATTCTGCCCGTATAGTGGGTAAAAAAACAAACAAACTCCAGTATCATTTATTAGTGCAGTGTGCTATTTGAATAATTTGCAAACACCAGCTTTTTACTGCTTTTGCTCTTTAATTCATTCATAATTCTGCAGTTTGTGAGGACCAAAGGCAGGTTATTAAATTCAACTAATACTAATTTAGAAAGAGTAAAATAAATACAAATCAATAAATCCATGTAAAAAGACACTATGAAATGAATTGTGCTTGCTTTAAGTGTATGCACATGTGTGCAATTTTACATGGCTACTCAACTACCCTTTGGCTAAAAGAATTTGCTTCCAAGAATAAAACAATGCTTGAAATTATAAAGCGCTGTCTGTAACTTATGCCCAGAATTAGGTGACTTATTCAGATTTTATGGCTGAGTTGTCAAATCTTTGTCTTTAAAAGTGACCTTATTCCACATTTTGTATTAACTTTTCCAGTAGTGTTTCCCCCATGATGAAACACGCCAACTAGATCACAGTTATGTGAAGATTTTATTCCCCGTTTTCTAGTTTGTGGGACAAATCCATATCTTTGAAAAGAAGAGTCATGTTTCTGGTAACAAACTCCATTTTGCTAGCTGTCTTTTCTTAAAGCACCAGTTCCTGACTGTATATTTTGTGACAATATTGTTATTATTATTATTTAATTTACAGTGAAGAATTGCCATTCCTTTAGGACTGCCAAGAACAGCTTGGAAACATGAACTGTAAGGTCTCAAATGCCCAAAGGCAGATAAAACACTCCAGCTGCTTGAGGTCCCTTTGCTCTAAACAAAATAGGCCCCTACACTCTACGCATGTGCCTTGTTTTCCCCACCTGCCATTATCCTATTGCAGCATTTATCCCTTCCCCCACCCCTGTTTTTTTTGTCCCTTCTTCTACCTTCTGGCTTTTCTGTTCCTGTGTTGTCTTGATCTCTCCTATCTCCTACCTCCTCCTTGACCAAGAGCAGCTTTGGCATTGTGGATAGAGTGTTCCACTCAGGCCGGGGAGATGTTGCTCAACATCTCTGCTCAGCCATGAAACTCACTGTGAAGTCATGGGCCACTTGCTGTCTCTCAGCCCAACCAACTCACAGCATCACTGTGTGTCACAGTTTCATAAAGGTGGCGGGTGCCCTGTATTATCTGGAGAAAAGCTAGAGAAAAACATGATAGATAGATGATGAAGAAGAAGAGTTTGGATCTGATATCCCACCTTTCACTCCCTTTACGGAGTCTCAAAGCGGCTAACATTCTCCTTTCCCTTCCTCCCCCACAACAAACACTCTGTGAGGTGAGTGGGGCTGAGAGACTTCAATTAAGTGTGACTTGTCCAAGATCACCCAGCAGCTGCATGTGAAGGAGCGGACCCGGTTCCCCAGATTGCGAGACTACCGCTCTTAACCACTACACCACACTGGCTCTATGATGGATGATGGATGATAGATTAGATAGATAGATAGATAGATAGATAGATAGATAGATAGATAGACCTCCTACTTCTTCCTCTTAATATCGACCCCATGCTCTGGCCAGTTGAGCAGATTTGTTTAAAGCCAAACAAAACACAAGAACAAAACAAATGGCCCTATACTGTGTCACATCCCTGATGTCTCTGAAGCCACAATTACCTGCTCTGACTGACAACAGTATATCAAGGCCATCCCGTGTACCTGGCTGGGGACTGACACACGATCTTTCTGCATGTGCTCCAGTGCTCAAATTACAAGTGGAGCAGAGGGGGCCTGGCCCCCATACCTTTTGCGATGGCGTCAAATTATTGTTCGTGCAAGGCCATAAATCAGCTAAAATCAGGAGAAGTTGGGGATGAGTATTAATTGTAGGATGCTTTCTTTAAAAAACGACAACCAAATGCAGCTGTGAAGAGTGCAATTTAGAGTGAAAAACCAATATGGGGAAGGGATTTTAACCTTTACCACTCCAGGACTTTCCCCCTAAAACAAGCAAACAAATCTATGAAGCTCCTCTGCAGAGGAGAAATGTGTGTTTTATTCTGGTGGGCTGGGGAGCAGGTTGAGAAGAGGCAAATTTTCTTTAGGAATAATATCAAAGGGCTAAGAATCCCTTCTACAACTGGATTGGGCTGGAGTGGCAGGAAGGATAAAGTCCCAGAAGGGGAAATTTCATGCTACTGAGCATCATGTGTAATTTGGTCCTCAGGCAAAGAGGAAATATGAGAAAATCTGGTGAATTGTTTTTTTTGGGGGGGGGCGAGGGAATATTTGAGCATTCAGTAAAGGAATGAGCAGAGAATTCCATGCACCCACATGCTCTCACTGAATTATCCGAAAACTCCCTCCAGAGTTCAACTTGTCAGATACAGTTTTGTCATGTTCTGTTAGAAAATATTTACTTTTAGCCCAGTCTTGGTGCTATGCTTCCTGGGGTGAACATAATAGGAATTAATATCTTTCAGTTTCTGAACATGAGAAGAATGGTTCAGTGTTCCTTCTCATCACTGTATAGAATTTTATGTTCTGGAAGAAGTCACCTTTTGCCTGATCATGTGTATTTATCAGTTGAAGGTCCAGGACTGAAAAATAGAGTGTACCGTATTCAAGTAGTTCATTAACAGAGTTGTGCAAAACTACACAGAGAAATGTACTGGACTTTAATTATAACAAAACAAATGAAATTGTTGTGATTATGAAACATTTTTCATTCTTTACTATGGTGCAATGCTGCCTGAGCACACATTTACCAAGCATCGCACGTGGGGCTAATGCACTTTTCACCTTCCTTTTCAAGGCATATTGGAGCATTGATAAGAAGCAAAATTCACAGTGAAGACAGAAGGAAACACGATTCAAGTAGGTAGCCCTGTTGGTCTGCCTTAGTCAAAATAAATTAAAACAATTCTTTAAAAAGATAGTTAAAAAGACTCTTCTTAAAAACCTAAGAACTGCCTTAAAAGAATCAAAAAAGTTATATGATCTAAAAGTCTTTAAAAGAATCCTTCTAAAAGAATTTAAAAATTAAAAAGTAGCATCTTAGAGACCAACTGAATTTTAGGTATAAGCTTTCTTGTGCATGCGCACTTCTTCAGATACACTGAAACAGAAGTCATCAGACCCTTATAGAAGGAAACACGGTTATTAATAAACTAATAATATTTAGGACTTCCTGTTCCTCTTAGAAATTTGGCTGAAAAGCCATACATTTTTCAACTTCCCAACAAATTGTTTCTCTCTCTCATTATCTTACCATTGCTCTTTTTCTTTGGCTGTATTATAACTATTGAATTCATGACCTGATAGAAATTCAGGCTTCTCTTGCTCATCCTCCATTGTTTTTTTTTTTTTAAGAGGCAACTTTAAAAAAAAAATGTTTTAGATTATGCTTTACCTCTATAATACTTGTTTGCAGATTAATTTACACACTTTTTTTCCTTTCAGTGTTGACAGTTCTCTTTCTTGAATAATTTCCCTGCTTTCATTTATTTTAAAACTTCACTTAAACAGTTAACATACAACTATTTTTTTTTTTTGCTGCTGTGTACAGTGTGTAATTACTTAGATGCTTAATAATTATCATCATCATTATTACCTTCAAACATTGCTGCAGCCAAGTGATTGGGGCAAAGAACGTCATTCCTAGTGAGAAGCTACAACAGCTGCTCCTACAAGGAGAGGAAGGAACTGAAACACAGCTTTATTCTTGTGGTCGCTTTCTGGGCATCTGAACATCCTTTAAATAAAGTGCCCTATCCCCATGGATTAGAAGCAGATGGAGCATGATCCGGCTGCACTGAGGCATTCTGCCCTGCTCTGAAATAATTGGGGTCTAAGGCACAGTTTAACTCACCTCTGCTGGGGGCATTTCCAGCCTATGAGAGCGCAGAACAAAATCGTTGGAGTCGCGCCAGTTTAGTACATAGTGGAAAACCACATCTCATTGCTCACCGATGAACAGACTAAACAGTGGTGAGTGATGCAATGGAGGTGATATCCACAACTAGAAAAGACAATATACCATTTGGGTATTGTGCGACCAAGCTTGAATCTTCAAAAAAATCAAGACGTGTGCCAGAGAGTAGATGGAAGAACGGGTTACAAACTCCCTTCTACCTGCCAATTCCTCCCTCAGCTAGAACAGAAGTAAGCTTGGCAGAGGACTGTGTTTATGTGGGTGTGTTGAAAGGTGTAGGAATGGCCTTGGAGAAGGTGGGCATTGCCAGAGGAAAATCAGCGGATACAGAATGGGTTAAGCCTTCCCTTCCACTTGCCACTTTCCCCTTGCAAATTATTGGGTGTGGGAACAGTTCCTGCATTGGTGGCTTCAGGTCTCAGCCAGCAGTGAAATCCCATTAATCTTTATGGAGTAAATCATTTATTATTCTATATGTTTTTGTAATGTCCACAAATAAAGAAGACATTTTTATATACTGCTCAAAAAACCCCCCTAAGGACTAAAACCCAAAATTTATCGTCCCCCTTTGTTATGCTACACCTTTAAAATGAACAGTGAAATCTCATGGCTCATCAATAATTTTCAAGACTCTCAGTGGTTTTTTGTTTTTGTTTTTAAAGGAACTGCTCTTGGTGTTATTTTGATTACAAAATAAGTTTATGTATTTTTTTTTTAATCTTCCTACGTACATATGGGATGAATGAATTCCTGCAGTAGGTGGAAGAATTCAGAAGCAGACTCTGAAACTGCAAATTATTGTGCACTTGTAATCTCTTGTTTGAGCCTGACAGTTTTAAAGTTACCCGTCAGTACTTCCTTCATAAATGTTCATAAAAGTGCTCTTTTTATTGGGTTATGAAATGCGTTTTGAACGTTGGTTTTAACAGTGAATTACTATTTCAAACTGTGTCATAGTGACACAGTTACGGTGTCATTTGGCTGCTGTTTGCTTGTGAATATATCCATGCTGCCCCAATCTGCTATGTCAGAGAGATGAAACACATACCAGCTGTTAGAAGAGATCCCTTCGAGATCAGATGTGAACCTGTTGCATAGAGCGTTCCATGGGCACATACCCAGATCAAATTCAGGAAGGCAAAGAAAAATGTTGTTTTTTAAATAATAATAATAATAATAATAATAATAATAATAATAATAATAAAACTTCTTCATTTAGGAGGACATCAGGTCCTACCAGTAAGCAGAGTGAAGCAACTGCTTAACATAACAGACACTAGGCTGTTCCTCCTGATCACCTTAGCCATTCTCCTCTTCAGAAGAACAGAGCTATATATGCAACATGTCCTGTCCTCAGCCCCCTAAACCAAAACTGCTTCACAGGATGCGGTTGAGGATGGTATCCCATTGCTGAAGCAAGAGTCAGCTGCCCACTCAGTTATCTTCAGTACATGGATGGAGTGTGGGCACTATCCTGTCCTTTGCCTCAGCAAACATGCCTTGGGCTGGCCCTGCAGGACGTTATTACAGACCATCAATCATTTATACACACATCATGGGAACTGACCATTTGGTGAATTTGGTCCCATTATTTGGGATGGTTCAGAGTCTCTTATGGAAGCCAGGAATCTTGTTTTTCAATACACCAGGACTATGATTCTACAGAGGCTTCCAAGAATTAGTCAGTAGCTTTCCCCTGCTCAGTCACTATTATACATTCCAAGACAGTGTTTTCCCTAGGAATTAACACGGAAGTGTTTTTGAATCTTCAGAGACGTGACACCCTTTGCCCTTGGTGAATATGGACTTGGACTGTTCACCAGCAGCATCACCATCATGACCAGTTAATTAGATTTAACTTACATTTTAATTAACAACTACATTTACATTTTTGTTTTGCACACAGCTCTGTTAATGAATGTGGTTTCTTCTCATGCATCCATTCATTCTGGTCATTCATATAGTTCATTTATACAAATATAGTTCATCAGACAAAACTGCTCTCTTTTTATGCAGAGCACCTATTCTTCATTGCTCTTCCCCTATTCAGAGCTCTTTAGGTGTGCCAGAGTCTGAGTCCTGCACCAATGCCTTATCATTAGAGTTTTCAACTTCCTACGTAGGGTTTATAGGCTTGTGGTGGAGTGCTGAGATTGGGTGCTAAGCTACACTATATCCTATATCCTATGCTTTGTTGTGATCAAATGGGCAGGGTGGTCATAATGACAGGGGCAGCTATTTTCTAATTTTTCCCCTCCCATTGCAACCAATGGAAATGAGATTCCTTGCACCAGGTCCACTATCAAAATGAGCAGAAATGTGATATGGGGAAGCACAGAATATGAGTATGGCTTATGGGTTCTCCTCTCCTGTACTGTCTTCATCATGCCCATGAATCAAGCCTTCTCTGGCTGTTCTGCCTGTCAAGATATGCCAGTGGAACAGCTACACCAGCAGAACATCTTCCACCAGCATATCGGTGGAGTGCCACCAGCATACTTGTCATGGCTTGGGTATTCTGCTAGTGTAATGAGGCTTCTGAAAAATCCCATAGTGTCCCAGAGGGAATTACTTAAGTATAGGATTGCCCTCTCAGTCTTGGTTAATTTGTGAACACATTAGGCACCTTCAATACTGTTTGCGTTCTTGAAAAGCTAACGAGGACAAATTAGTTTTTAATTCCTAGTAAATATGTATTTAATAGTCCATTAGCACTGCGTGAGTGTGCAATAAATGTTAGTATCCTTGAAAAGTAGTACTTTATAGCTGGCTTAAGCACAGGCTTCAAACCATACAAGCCATATTTTCCCATCAGGTAAGCAGAAAGGTACAAATCAAATGGGAAGGTATACATTCACTTCATTCATTCTCCGTGACAAGGAATGTTCATGTCCAGGTGACCACAGAGGCAAGCTTTTTGAGGTTCTTTTGTTTTCAGTCAGGCAATGTAACAAAGGTCCGTATAGTGAAAGCTATGGTTTTCCCAGTAGTGATGTATGGAAGTGAGAGCTGGACCATAAAGAAGGCTGATCGCCGAAGAATTGATGCTTTTGAATTATGGTGCTGGAGGAGACTCTTGAGAATCCCGTGGACTGCAAGAAGATCAAACCTATCCATTCTTAAGGAAATGAGCCCTGAGTGCTCACTGGAAGGACAGATCCTGAACCTGAGGCTCCAATTTGGCCACCTCGTGAGAAGAGAAGACTCCCTGGAAAAGACCCTGAGGAGAAGGGGACGACAGAGGACAAGATGGCTGGACAGTGTTCTCGAAGCTACCAGCATGAGTTTGGGAGGCAGTGGAAGACAAGAGTGCCTGGCGTGCTCTGGTCCATGGGGTCACGAAGAGTCGGACACGACTAAACGACTAAACAACAACAACAACATGTAAGGGTAAGAAGGTTTCCCTAGGGAACTGAAGTGGGTAGGCAACTGCTAGCAGAAGCCAGATGAAGCTGCCTTTAACTGAGTCAGGCCATTGTCCATCTTGTTTGGCATTACTCCATTTGACTGAGATTGCACCGAACAGTATTTTCATGCTGTGTTGCCTGAAATCTTTTTCAACTGGAGATTGAATTTGGGATTAAGCTCTTGTGCCGTACCACCGAGCTATGGACTTTCTAAGAACTACCATTTCCTGGTCCCAGAGACTAAGTGGCAGCTGCTGGCCATAAATTTGGTGAGGTCCACATTTCATTAATCACCTCTGATTGGCTGATGTTGCTATATTGCGTAGCAAAGCAGCTATTATCAGCGAAGTCCTCTGCAAGCTACAGCGAGTGGCTAGAAAAAGCTCTAGGTCAGAAAACTACTGAGATCCTGGCAGCAAGAAGTAAAAGGAGAGGTCTTCTTTTTTTCCTTTTTTTTTTAAGGGAATGGTGCGGTGGTAGTTATGAATCAGTGGCTCTTTATGAGAAACCTCTAACCTCACCTATGAAAGATTTATTTGCAGATTGTTAAAGAGATGTGCAGGACTTCAGTTTTATTAGGGCAAATTGTTTATTTTGGTCAACCACCAGACAGTTAGGCGGCACTATTTTTGCATATGTAAGTAAAATGTTTTGAAAAAGGGTTTTGACTTTGTTCTTATATAAACATCATATATATTCAGAGGCTGACACCATTTGAGAGATTCTGAAACACAAATGCCATGGAGTGCCTTCCTTTTACTCCGCATTTTCAAAAACCTTTTTCAATAGTTCTGGAATATCTCCTCCCCTTCTATCTCACATTCAAAATTGGGTTGTAAATAAAGTGTTGAACATTTGATGCCAGATACACACTTGTTTCATACACTTTCATATCACTTTATGGTTGATATAGACAGCTTTGAAATAGTCCTTGAAACTTTGCCTTTAACAGCAGCATAACATCCAGACGTCAGCAAATGTTCATATTTATTAACCCCATTCTGTGATCAGCATCACCTGAAATCAAGGAGAAAGCATGGCTGTGGAGCCCTCAAGGACAACCTTCTAGTGGCTTCATGCTAGGGCTGGGTTTAACCTGATATAAAAATGGGCATGGCCAGAAGCTAAAGTGGGGGGGGGAGCAATGGTTTGAAGGCTAGCTTTATGAAAGGAGCTATATTCCAGTCATGCAATAGCAGAGGTTTATATACACGTGTGTATACCCACTCACCCTCTAGCCTCCATTCAGGCAAGCAATAAGTTCAAGACCCTTTCCAGGTAGGGGAAAGCACTCTAGGCACAGAGCTGGGTTGATGAGGGGTGCAGAGTGGGGAGGAGGCAGGGTCAGGAGAACGTCCTGAAGGTCATATAAAGGCCTGAAGCGTCACATTTGGGCTCATGGTGTGAAGATACAGGGGCTCGAGTTAAAGGCTCAAGAGCAGGCCAGGCTATTTTTTTTCTTGTCAACTGACAACTTAGAAAGGTGGGCCTGAGACCCTACAATATTCAGAGGCATTGTACCTCTGAATGCTGGAACAAAGAACATGGGATGATGATCACCTCCATTGTCACCCTTAAGCTTCCAGATGCGTATTACTAGCTGCTGTTGGAGATGATAGTGATACTTCCTTATTTATTTATTTATTTATTTATTTATATAATAATATTTATTAAGTTTTTGTTTACACAATAAAAAACATACATAATAACATAGTATTTTCCAATATCCACATTTCATTCTCATCTTTGGACTTCCTCACATCTCTTGTTCCTGCATCCTAAACTCATAAATTATACTAGCAAATTATTAACTTGTTTCAATTCATATAATATATTTTTCCAATTTTAAATCTCAGATTTTAGAATTTAAATCACTCTTTTGAAGACTTAGTTATAACAATTTATCCAAAATTTGTCTTTTCTTTCAATTACAATTAGATTTGTATTCCTTGTAGCTAGTTTGTTGGAGCCATTCTATTGCTAATCTTACATCTTTCTTAACATTCATACAATTTACAATATTTTTGTATATAGTCCTTAAATTTCTTCCATTCCTCCTCCACCAGTTCTTCTCCCAGACTTCCTTATTTATTTCCTGTTCTTCTACTAAATATACACAGCATACCATATGATTAAGATAACAGCCATGTGATCTAAGCCTTGATAAAGCAGAAATACAATTAACAAAATTTATACAAGCTAGAATGACCAACTTGTAATATAGCCAACTTTAAACAGACAAAAGCCAAATAGCAGGAAGGGTGAAACTGGCAACAGCCAAACTAAATGATGGACACCCAAAAATAGGTTTTGAGATGCTAGTTTCCCTTGTGACTAGAGAATACTTTAACAGCTAATGTGTGTGAGGTTACTGGCATTTTGGATGCAAAGAACATAATCAGTGGTTTCTTCAGGAAATGTAAATTCCTGTCCTATGATACTGGAAAAGGGGACAGGGCTAATGGTCTTAAGGTACAAGAGGATAGATTTCTTTTGAAGGTTAGGAGAAACATTTAGTAGTTAGTGCAGTTCTACAATGAAATAAATTACCTGGGAAGCGGCTTTCCCTCACCAGAAGTATTGAAACAAAGGCTGATCATCCATCTTTTGAGAATGCTCTAACTTGGTCCTCAAGGCCCTCTCCAACTCTGTGATATCTATCACATCATGTCATTATATGCAACAGTGAGGAGAGCATGAAGAGACAGGGAGCTGTTGCTTTCTGTCATAGCTTAAGTGTGCGGTAACATCTGGTTCCTCCACCCTGTATTTCTGCCTGTGTACATAAACTGTGTGTCAATGCACATCTAATGTAAGCCCAATTCATGTCCACCCCCCAACCCAAGAATTGTGCTCATTCATGCAATACCATGCACAAGTGAGTTGCACCTCCTCTGAGCTGAAAGCCATTCAGCAGCAAAATCAGAACTCTGGATTTCCTTGCAAGCACTCCAAAGACCCATAAACATGGTATTTTTTAATAGGTGTGGGAGGTGAAATGGGTTATGGGGGAAAATAAAGCCATGTTGCGCCAGTCCAAAATGAATGGTTAGGAGCAGTAGAAATATAATTATTATAGTTACCTTTCACAATCTAGATGGTGCAGAGTTGCTTAATTATACCCAGCGAGAGTTTCCTTCAAATGATTGCTTCAAATGTCATCTTTAGCTGAGGAATGTTTTCTTTAACACCATCCCGACATAATACTACTCGTTTTGTGTTCTTGCCTCAGTGTCCCTAAACACCACTCCTCTTTCCCCCCCGCCTCGCTTTTATAAAAGTCCAGATTTCCCACATTGTTTTTCCACAAATAAGTGTAAGTGTAATTTTTCTCATGAGCCCATTACATATTTGCCAAAACTATTTTTATGTTGCTCTTGGGTGGTTATTTTGCCTGTAAGTTACATGTGGACTAAGAAAGCAATTGTTCTTAAACTGTAGTATTTTCAACAGTGCCTGGGCCTGGAAGAGTAATTATAGAGAACGAAACTGTAACTTTCTCAAATGTACGCAGCAGTAATAGAAACTCTTAAGGGCAGCCCTTTATACTTCTGGTGTTCTAAATCCTGGCCGCATAATACGGCAACTCCTGAGCATTGTTGAAATTCAATAGTTAGAAACAAGCAAGGATGCCTTCTGAGCCCTTTGTTTTGGATTTGCTTTTCATTTCTTCCACTTGAGCACCCAAGAGGCCCAAGTGCATGACATCTCGAGATTGTAGATACCTTTCCCACAGTCCTGTGGGGAATTCTCTGGTGCAAGCCTTGTTGAAATGAATGTTTGAAACACAAGTGCAGCCTGCAGTGACAAAGTGTTTTGAGAAGTTGGCCTCTGGCCGAGTTCTCCAGACTCTCGTGTATACATTCCTTAAGACCCAAAGCCTAAATTTAGGCTGCAGACCTGTACACCCTTACTTGAGTGTAAGGCCCAGCCAGTGCATAAGGAGTTATTTCTGAATGAATGCACATAGGGCCAGTCAGTTATATAGACTCTCAGCTTGTGATATATATCCTGAACAATTGTCACTAGCCCTTAAATAGCGTCTTATGTCATAGCATTCCTTATTTCCAACTTCTGCCATGAAAAAGCTTGTTCTCCATTAAAGATGTGCAAATCCTCCAGTGATTGTTCTTGAATAGAGGTCTTTTACTTTCCTCTAATAATGGCTAAAGCTGCAATCCGAAGCTTTCTTAACTGGGAGTAAACCCCACTGAATTCAGTGGGACTTGCTTCTAAGCAGACATGGCTGGGATTGCTATTCAAGTCAGCATCCCTCCCTAAAAATAAGATACCACCACACCCCTTGGAGCATCTCAGAAAATTCTAAATAGTTAAGGTGTGTATGCATCTCCTGAATGGACTCCTGAAGCACAGCCAGAAAGTGGCTGCAACGCGTCCCTCACATAATTATTTTTTGTCGTGATAAATCTTTCATAGGAGATCTGATTCTCTGTTAGGGTTTTGCATGTAATAGAGAAGCCCTCTCACCAGGATAGTGTGTTATCAGAGCTTTTTAAAATTTATGTTTAATGCTTCATTTGCACCTTTCCACTGGTACATCCATTCACAGCAGACGTATAATAATTTCTTTTTTTCAGAAGCTCAGCCATGTAGCTTCAAGCTCCCAGACCCTTGTTCCTTCATAAACTTGTTTCAGGGGTAAAGGTAAAGGGACCCTTGACCACCAGTCGTGACTGACTCTGGGGTTGCGGCGCTCATCTTGCTTTATTGGCCAAGGGAGCAGGCATACAGCTTCCGGGTCATGTGGCCAGCATGACTAAGCTGCTTCTGGCAAACCAGAGCAGCGCACGGAAACCTGTTTATCTACTTGCACTTTTGTGCTTTCGAACTGCTAGGTTGGCAGGAGCAGGGACCGAGCAACAGGAGCTCACCCCATCGCAGGGATTCGAACCGCGACCTTCTGATCGGCAAGTCCTAGGCTCTGTGGTTTAACCCACAGCGCCACCCGCATCCTGTTTCAGGGTTACCCACTGCCATATTTCTTTTGCAGTTGGGAGGGTGGGGCGGGTGATTTTCATTGAAAGCACAGCGTAGGTGGGAAAGTGTTAAATCCCCCCCCCCCATTTCATGGTCAAATGCTGATCACCTTCCTTCCCCTCCACTGTTATTTTTAAAAGGAAATAAAATTAGGGGACAAGACAAAGGAATATTTAAATGCAACCCACACATTTAATGAATCACCTGCTTTGACCCTGGGTTCTTTGGAGCTGTTTCGTACAGATCTGAATAACTGTATATATCGCTATTAGTTCATGAATGTTTCCCTCCACCCCTCAGGATCTATGACAATTAAAATGATAACATAAAATATGTCTGCTACTCTATTGGATAGGAAGTGACTGTTCTTTCCAGAATTACTATCCTTAGGGGATTTCAAATCTGCTATGGTGAGTCAGCCGCTGGTAATGACTAGCATGAATACAAGTTGTTTCACCAGTGACTGACAAGCAACCCATCTTGGCCTGTTCTGGCGCAATCCTCTTGCAAACTAGAATTTGAGTATAATTGTTTACATTATGAGCAATTATACGACTCATGGGCAACAGCATGTTTAGATGTCTACAAATATCCAGCAAAAATTTGCCTATTCTCAGTATCTCTTGTTACTCATAAGAGGCATTTAAGCAGAGGGTTCCCAGTTTATTAGGTTCATTGAGAACAGGAGTCAGAGGATGCACTAACCCACTTCCTTACATAAAAAGTGGATATAACACTGAAAATTAGAGAAATGTGTTTTTCTTCACTTTGGTCGCTCCCTTATATTAAAAATGCCAGTTTGTTATCTAATTGCACACATTCCAAACTAGGTCTGGCAGATATATGGTTTTCATATACCACCAGCTAAACACCACAATATGCTGATATATGACAGTGTCTGAAATAAGGATGGAGCTATGTACAGGCATTGGCTGGCTTCACAGTTTTCCCTGCATCATTATTTTTGCATAACACACACACACACACACACACACACACACACACACACACATCATGATTCCCGACATATTACCAGGTCATAAATTATGAAACCGATATCACGATATGGACTTCAAACCAGTTTGGGATGATACAGTGGTACCTCAGGTTAAGTACTTAATCCGTTCCAGAAGTCCATTCTTAACCTGAAACTATTCTTAACCTGGAGCACCACTTTAGCTAATGGGGCCTCCTGCTGCTGCCGCGCTGCTGGAGCATGATTTCTGTTCTCATCCTGAAGCAAAATTCTTAACCTGAAGCACTATTTCTGGGTTAGCGGAGTCTGTAACCTGAAGCGTATGTAACCTGAAGCGTATGTAACCTGAGGTACCACTGTATATCTATCACCCAGCCCTAACTACAAAATTGGGTTTGGTCACTGTGTGGCACCTCAATTACTGTAAGCCAGGCATAGACAAACACGGCCCTCCCAATGTTTTTTGGGACTACAGTTCCCATCATCCCTGACCACTGGTCCTGTTAGCTAGGAATCATGGGAGTTGTAGTCCCAAAACCTCTGGAGGGCCGAGTTTGCCTATGCCTGCTGTAAGCAGATACTAACTGACTTGGCCACACCCAATTTATAGCTGGCTCGCTAATATTTCTGTCCTACCTGGATATTTGCAACTTGTCCACTGATAGGGTCAAGTTAACCTAGCAGGACAAAATTCTGCTATATTACACCAGGGCTTTTAGTAACTGTTATAAATGGAACTGGCGCTATAACCCCTAAGTCTGGCATGAGGAGCAGTATTCCAGGGTATAGCCTGAAGGCATTATAGTGTACAAAACTTGCTGAAGCTAAGTGAATTTAACAGCGCATTCCTGCGCACATCTGTTCAGAGCTAAGCCCTGTCAAGTTCAGTGGGACTTACTTCCAGGAAAGAGTGTATTGGGGCCGTGCATCCAAACCACATGACTTCGCCCAAGGAATTCTGGGAATTGTAATTTAAGGGTGCTGGAAATTGTAGCTCTCTGAGGGGTGAACTACAATACCCAGGATTCTCTGCGGGAAGTCATGTGCTTCAAATGTATGGTATGTATGTACAAAGAGCCTAAATCTGGTCACCTCTCGAATAGGAGATTAGGAAGGAAGGATGGGATTAGTGAAACAAGCACTATATATTTTGCAATCATGACGCGCATCAAATCTCAGCAGGGAGTCTGGCTGCATAAAACACACACACACACACACACACACACACACACACACACACACTTCCCTTATGACTTCACCAGAATAGCATTGCCTCTGCACACTCTCATGTAGCTCTGATACTTTTTCTGAAGTTGAGGCACAGAGGTTCTTTAATCCCATCTCTTACATCAAGAGAGGCTTTGAAAGGAGCAGGATCACCACCATCCTTTGTGCACCCCAGCTGTTTCCCATATACAAAGCAAGTATATCTGAAGGAGCGTCTCCACCCCCATCGTTCTACCCAGACACTGAGGTCCAGCACCGAGGGCCTTCTGGCGGTTCCCTCACTGCAAGAAGCCAAGTTACAGGGAACCAGGCAGAGGGCCTTCTCGGTAGTGGCACCCGCCCTGTGGAATGCCCTCCCACCAGATGTCAAAGAGAACAACAACTAGCAGACTTTTAGAAGACATCTGAAGGCAGCAGCCCTGTTTAATGTTTGATGTATCACAGTATTTTAATTTTTTTTTGGAAGCCGCCCAGAGTGGCTGGGGAAGCCCAGCCAGATGGGCGGGGTTTAAATAATAAATTATTATTATTATTATTATTATTATTATTATTATTATTATTAGAGATACAGACATGGGGGTGCCTAAGTAACTTCTGGAGGGCACCAGGTTCTCCAACCCTCTTCCTACCTCTGGGTTGAGGAGCCTGTGACCCTCCAATTATTGTGGGGCCCCAACTTCTATCAGTCTCAGCCAACATGGCCAATGGCCAGGGGTATTGGGAGGTGTAGTCCAGAAGCAGTTGGGGGCCCCTGTCCTACAGGCAAGCTTTTGCTGTTCATAGCATGAGAGAGGGAGTTAAAAACTCCTTTGCCTGTGTCTCAGACTCAGCATGAGTGGGAGTGAGTCAGTAGGTGGAGCCAACGTTGCCAGCCCTCCAGCCTTTGTTCAGTCAAAACTATGTCCCCTGTTGAAAACTCATTGCCAGGAGTGAAATGAGTGAATGAGTGTATAAACCAGAAAAGAGGGTGGGGATATATGCCAGATGTCACAGCTCTAGACGCTACACAAGAATTTACAGGTACAATAGGTCTGCACAGCTCAGGGTTGCTAGGATCCGTTGCCAAAAATCCAAGGCCCAGATCCACAAAAATAATGAGATAATTGAGCTGATGAATCAGACAGGTTTAGCTTGCATGGTTTTTCTAGAGAAGTAAAAGTTCAGTTTCTAAGCAATGCAACCATATACCTAGTTCATTTTTTTTTAAGAGTTAAGAAGTACACACCCATACATTAAAATTTCTAGTGGATGGCTTTCTTGGCAGTGTTATCCCAAGTGGTAGAATTCTCTCCTCAAAGAGGTTTGCCTGGTGCCTGCCTTATTTTCATTTCAATACCTCAGAACTTGTTGTTTCTGAGGGTATCTTCACCTAGTTAGATTTATATGCAGCTGCCAAGCAAATAAATGAGATTCCTATATCAACATGCAACCAAATAAACGAGTTAGAATCATAGAATCATAGATCATAGAGTTGGAAGAGACCACAAGGGCCATCGAGTACCACCCCCTGCCAAGCAGGAAACACCATCAGAGCACTCCTGACATATGGTTGTCAAGCCTCTGCTTAAAGACCTCCAAACAAGGAGACTCCACCACACTCCTTGGCAGCAAATTCCACTGTCAAACAGCTCTTACTGTCAGGAAGTTCTTCCTAATGTTTAGGTGGAATCTTCTTTCTTGTAGTTTGGATCCATTGCTCCGTGTCCGCTTCTCTGGAGCAGCAGAAAACAACCTTTCTCCCTCCTCTATGTGACATCCTTTTATATATTTGAACATGGCTATCATATCACCCCTTAACCTCCTCTTCTCCAGGCTAAACATGCCCAGCTCCCTTAGCCGTTCCTCATAAGGCATCGTTTCCAGGCCTTTGACCATTTTGGTTGCCCTTCTCTGGACACGTTCCAGTTTGTCAGTGTCCTTCTTGAACTGTGGTGCCCAGAACTGGACACAGGTAAGCAAATGAATGAGCTTTTCTCTATTTCACCATGCATATATGAAAAGTGAAGTATTATGGTCTTGATAAAACTAACCAATATATGCAATTAACCACTGAACATGGACACTGAACCACACATGACAGTTGTTGAACTTAAAGGTGGTGTCTATGTGCTAAGAAGTCACAATATGCACACTGGCCTGAAGGAAAACTATTAGTTTATTATGTTACTAATCTTGAAGCAGGGGGAGAAACACCCATGAGATCCTTAATAATTACCATCTGGAAGGCTGCAGGTGTTGGATGCTGGATTTAGTTTTCCAAAGCAGACAGAGACATTTCCTGAACATTGGAATCAGATCTTCAGCTGGTCTGAATCAAACCTGTTTCATTGACTTCAAAGGTGAAATGACTTAAGCTGAAGCTCTGTTGATCTAACCCAGTACAAGAGCTGGCCTGGGATCCACAGTTTCTTTTATGTTATGTGCAGCTCAGAAGGTCAAGCTTATTACAATGGTATTGGATGGGATCCCAATTTTTTTTGAAATGTGCTTCAAAAAAGATAAATGTGCTTCACCTTGCTCCGGGCCCTGAGCTCATACAAGCAATCAACCTGCTTCCTTTTCATAAGAATTACAATGTCAAAAATGGTGATTTATTTTTTAAAAAAATATAACTAAGGTGTCTTTTCCTGAAACATCTGGAACACACCACATTCTAGTTAGGGGAAGTATCAGTCTCTGGGTGTTGATAGCATGTACAAGCTGACATAAGACAAGTGCAAATGGGCCTCTATTGACTACTTAACACGTTTTAATACATCTGTCTGCACCAATGGCTTTCCATGCATCTTCTAGTTTAGCAGGGACAACGCCCAAATAATATGAGTGGGCACAGCCCTTCTTGAACCTCCTGCCATATTTTGGAGTTGTCCTCTTCTCCTGAAGATTGTTCCTGTCTTGGTTGTTCTTTCCAGGCCTTCATTCATGGTTTTTTTTTTGTGTAACTATAGTACCATGCTGAAAAATATATAAAGTAAAAACATCCCCAAACGCTTGATTTTTTTTCTTTCCACTTTTTTATTTTATACCTTGAATTCCAGTAAGCACCATTTGCATAGCCATGGTGTTTTAATAGTAACATTAAAATAATAATAATACCTTTATTGTCATTGTACAACCTGTGCACAATGAAATTAAATGAGCCTCTTCCCCACCCCCCAATACTTATTGGATATTTGGTCCAGGTTCAATAATCCTGCTGTGAGGATTTTAATTGCCGGGAGCAGCCATCCACACAGTGGATTAAGTGGTTGAAAAATTAGGACAATATTTTGCTCAAGGCGGTAATAAAAACATGTCTGCTCTTTCTAAATATAGAAAGTCAAAAAGCAATTGAAGGGATTGTGTTTAGTAAATCAGGAGGGAAATTACACGCAGGCTCATATATAAGCTTTAGACCAAAAGAGGCCTTGGACAGACTAACACACTTAGTGAAACCTTGCCTTACGTCAGCACAGCACAGCAGTAAACAGCAGAGGAGCAAAGTTGCTATGCGCACATTCCCCTCTCAAGGAAGGTTACATCCATGCCGTCATGGCAAGCTACAGTTATCGAGTCATGCAAACTGCTCCCTGCTTCGCAATCCAAATAATCGCATCCCTTCTGTGTAGTGAAGGAGGCTTTTGACAAAAATCTTTACAAGTGGAATTGTAAATGATTTCCTTTCCACTAAAACAATAACTCTAGTGGGCAGTTTGTCGATGAGAAATCAGGAAACAGCCACTTAAGGCCGTAATTTCTTGAGTATTCTGTTCAGTTTGACTTGTCTGGCATGAGTTATTTTCTTGGTTAAATAAATAAGATGTAGATTGGTTTACGTATGATTTGCACTCACTGTGCTGCTAGAGACAGATAAGGGTTCATGTTTTATCTTCACATTAGAAGCATGTTTTATTCCTAGAAATATAATGTACATTAAAGTGTCAAGAGGGTGGCACTCCTAAAAAGCATGTAGGCTTGTTATGAAGTTTCTGAGAGATGGAGGAAGGAGGAGAAGATAAAATTGTTTTGACATGTCAGAACTTGTCACATTTACCCTGTAGTATTTTCCATTGATTTCAAAGGCCATTGTTTCCAGTTAGCAAGTTTAGGATTGCAGCCTAATTCTTCTGCTGCCAAACAGTGCAATTTACTATGTCCAGAATTTTCTATAAGTAACTGTTTAAAAACATTGCATCAGTTTTTCATTGTCAGACTGTTGTGCTACCATTGCAAATTTGTGACAATATCCCACTTCACAAAGACGAAAAGTAGTCAGGGATTATTTAATTTATGTACCTATAACACCACTGTGGAACAGCACAAAGTGTGGAACCAAGCAAAAGAGAAAGCACTAACTAGACACCATTTCTGTTTGTTCCTGACTTTTATTATTATTATTAATAATAATAATAATAATAATAATAATAATAATAAAAAATTTATTTATACCCCACCCAGCTGGCTGAGTTTCCCCAGCCACTCTGGGCAGCTCCCAATCAAGTGTTAAAAACAATACAAGCAATTTTAGACAAGCAATTTGAAAATTCATGGGATCTGCCCCTGAGGTGATACAAAATTTTCTCCCAAAAGAATTCTCAAACAGATAAAGTCCCTCAAAAGAAGAGGAGTCTGAATGCTGCTGGGGGAGGGGGAGTCAGAAATGAATTCCCATAGCAAATTCCTGTGTCTTTCTAAGAAAGCCCACCGTACAATATTCGGCTCTAAAATGAAATTGGTTTGTGTACTGACTTCTTTTAAGCATTAGGATATGACATTCTAATGCGTTTCTCAGCTGTAGGTTTGAAAAGTGTGGTCATCTCAGGCCCAATCCTTTCCCCAGTTAGCCTAAACAGCAAAGTGGCATTAAGTATGTTCACAGTAAAAGACCGACTGTGTCAAAAGCATTTTTCTTACTCAAATGCTGCCTTGGGATGGTTGTGAAAGTTTGACCTTTGTGTCCCCTCTGGAATGGAGCAGCTGTTGATTTAGAGCCCCCAAAATATGCACTTTGACACTTGTTCTGCTAATATGAGAACAGCTGAGAACTCACCCAGGAGTCAAAAAGAAGCCCAACCCACTGGGCAGAGTGCAAGCCCCATTGTAATGAATGGGATCTGTGCTAGAGTGAAAGTTTGCTCATTGCATCTCTCATTCATTTCACTATGTAGCCATGTTTGAGTGTTCATAGTCGTGAAGGTGGCACAAAACATTTTGCTGCTTTTATTTTAATGCAGCTTTTATATTAAATATATACTTTACCCTTCAGGGATATATTTTCACTCTTAATTCCTAAACTAACAGTTAATAAGAACTATTTAAACAGAGAAGGATAGCACAGGAAAACTGTCTAAAGGATTGTGCCATGCAGACACACTAGGCAGCTGCTTCGGACAGCTCAGTTAAAAGGGTCTGTTAATGTCCTTTCAGGGACGCGGGTGGCGCTGTGGTCTAAACCACGGGAGCCTAGGGCTTGCTGATCAGAAGGTCGGCAGTTCGAATCCCTGTGACGGGGTGAGCTCCCATTGTTCAGTCCCAGCTCCTGCCCATCTAGCAGTTCAAAAGCATGTCAAAGTGCCAGTAGATAAATAGGTACTGCTCCGGTGGGAAGGTAAACAGTGTTTCTGTGCGCTGCTCTGGTTCGCCAGAAGCGACTTACTCATGCTGGGCACATGGCCCGGAAGCTGTACACCGGCTCCCTCAGCCAATAAAGCAAGATGAGTGCCGCAACCCCAGAGTCGGTTACGACTGGACCTAACGGTCAGGGGTAGCTTTACCTTTACCTAAAGTCCCTTCATGAACTGAGAGACTACTGCAGAATCCTCATCGTTGTCCCTGGAAGTGGCTGAAGAAAACTTGGAGCCAGCTTTGGGGATGTGCCCAGGGCTTGCATTATTTCCCAGGCTGGTGGAATTTGCTGTAATAAATGGCCCTTGATGTTAAAGCATAACCAAAATTAGAAAACTAGTGTCAGATGTGTACTCTTTTATAATTAACTCATCTGAGAATAGTGGCATGTGGCTGATTGCATCATTTTCACGTGGTAAAGCTTTTAATGATAAACTATCAAGACTTGATAAGTTATGCATGGAGCTGGTGTTGGGATGAATGCTGCTTCCTTGCTTGATCTTCACTTTTGTATCTCACTTCTTTTCTCATTTGACCTTTGGATAGGCATCAAATATGCAGCTTGCATAAGACCAGTCTCTAAATAAACACTGAAATGTAAAGGCATGAGATACGGACAATGGAGAGGAGATTGACTGGAAAATTTAGAGAATGTTAGTCACCAAGCACTGTGGGATGGTTGTACTTCTTTTATAAATGTGTGCCTTCTTTTCTATAATATTTGAGGCCATTTGAGGGAGGACAAAATTCCTAATTCCAAGTATATAATTGTTGCTATAATGGGAATTATGCTCAAGAAGATGTTTAACTAAGAGAAACAGTGAAAAATCAGAACAGTTCTCTTTCTCTTAATTGAATTGCCATGAGAAACAAAACTGGTTATTCCTAACGCTCCTAAAAGGAAATTAAACCACCACCGTTTGAAAGATAAATGCAACTCATTATGGTGATGGATGGAATAAGTATGGTTATTTAATGCTAGAACTCTGCAATAAAGGTTGTCACCTTTTTCTCCTGGACAGAAAGTCTGTGCATTAAACATCTGGATGGCAGGCAGACGATCACCAGACAAGGCCTTTTTAGCATGGAGATGTTTTAGAAATAACTTGGGAATTATTGAGAAGAGTAACGGGAAACACTCCAAGTATGGGATTCCTACTTCTTGTTAAAAGAAAAGCAGGCTGGGTGATACATGTAGATCCAGGCGGATCTCTATCCTTCTGTTTAGAATTGTACAATTGTAGAGTTGGAGAGGACCACAAGGTCCATCTAGTGCAACCCCCTGCAATGCAGGAATCTTTTGCCCAGTGTGAGGCTCAAACCCACAACCCTGAGATTACGAGTGTCATGCTCTACCAAGTGAGCTATCCCAGGGAATACTTTGCAAGGTCCTACATCTGCCATCTTCACAGTCCAAACAGTCATGTTTCCAATAAGAGCCTATAGCCCTTATCCTATGGAAAGCCCAAGAAGCAGCCAGCTGTGCTGATCCATATATGTACTGCTTTGCGGAGTGAGAGTGTGTGTGTGTGTGTGTGTGTGTGTGTGTGTGTTGGTGCCTGAAGCATCCCACCCATTCTGGGCTGTAGTAGAGTTGCTGCAGACTGAGAGCTAATGGCTCATGGACTGGCACCATCGAATGGACTACAACTTTGAATAGCATCCAATGCTGTGTGTGTAGAATTCTGCTTACACACTACAACTTCCATTTCCTCTCTTCTCTTTCTATGGCCTGGCCTCAAAATCTGCTCCGGGGGGGGCGGGGGGAGGTGCAGGGGAAAGGAGTTGAAAGTTCTGTTGTGCAAACAGACATCTGTTGTGCTGGGGAAACAGCAGCGCTGGATACAACCCGAAATGTTTGTAACTTGATTTCTTCTGATTTGAAAAACCTAAGCAGCAGTAATTACAATAGAGAAAATGCTTTATGTGAACAAACTGTATCATGTTAATTCTGTAAATGCAATTCTGAAAGAATTTCATTAAACTAACAGCCAGGTGTGTTTCATTTGCATTTTGTTTTGTTTTGGGTTGTTGTTGTTTGTTTATCAGATGATGGGGGAGGAAAAAACAGACCTTAAAGAATAAGCAATGGGCTTAAGGACTTGCTTTTTCCCCTTAGATAAACATGGACATGAAATACACCAAATTAGTTCTTTTTTTCATCTTCGCCTCCCCCAACAGACATGCATGTATTTAATGCTCCATTTAGAGTAGGCGCTTTATTTGTCCAATATCAGTAGAAAACAATTTAATCTACAAAGGCTCACATGTATGTTCTGCTCGGGGCTTTGCAGTGGCATCTGGTTGACTGAGTGCTGGACTAGACACTTGGCCTGATCCTGCAGGGCTCTTAGGTTCTTAAATAAACTTATTTCAACTCACAGCTAGTCATATGCTGCTGTGCAAGTGGACACTTAAGCATAAATCGTAGGCATAAGTCCCAACAGGATAACTATGAATGTGTAAGTGTAAATGTCAAAAAATAATAGTGATTGTTGATAGTTACCCACATTAAGGACAGTTAATGGCCCTTGGTTTATGACCATAATTTCATCTTAAATATGGCAGGGGTAAGTAGGGCATGACCTACATGTCCCTGCTCCAATTGGCCTAGAGTACAAGGCCAACGCACTTGGAAGGTGCTGTGCGGCCGAGTTGGGTGGTACCGGGTTGCCGTCCCCTCCCTGGTTGCGCAGAATGATGGCGGCTTCCCTGGACCATCTGTGACCACGCCCTGTGGCAAACACACACACACCCCGAGTCCTAGGCGAGTGGACATTGCCTTTGGTTTCTGACCATAATTTCATCTGCATTTGCACCATTGGCTTGTATCTAATCTAAAGGTAAAAGGACCCCTGACTGTTAGGTCCAGTCATGGGCGACTCTGGGGTTGCGGCACTCATCTCGCTTTATTGGCCGAGGGAGCCGGTGTACAGCTTCCGGGTTATGTGGCCAGCATGACTAAGCCGCTTCTGGTGAACCAGAGCAGCACACGAAAACGCCGTTTACCTTCCCGCCGGAGCGGTACCTATTTATCTACTTGCACTTTGATGTGCTTTCAAACTGCTAGATTGGCAGGAGCAGGGACCGAGGAACAGGAGCACACCCCGTCGCGGGGATTCAAACCGCTGACCTTCTGATCAGCAAGCCCAAGGTTCTGTGGTTTAACCCACAGCGCCACCCGCCTGTCTGTATCTAATGTAGCACCAGGTAACTGTTACATCAGTGTAAGGATTTATGCTTGTGCAATGGGACACCTCCCCCTTGTGCCGTCTAAGTCCAGAGTAGATCTGTGGGGAGTGCAGGGGTGTGCATGGGGAAGAAGACAGAGTAAACTGCACTATTGGAAATCCTTGCGCTGCTGGGACATAATCTACTTTATCTACTTTGTAGATTATGACATTTACTTTGGTCAGCCTGGTAAGTCAAAACAAGCCCTGTTGTTCAATAATTCTTAAGATTTACTGGCCATTTTCAAGGCAAACCAAGTGCCATTGACAAAATCTCACCCCTATTTCTTGCAAAGGAAAAGAAGGCAAATGTTCATAGGGAGACATGCGTTATATCGTGCTTTTTTGCAGTGTTCACAGCAGTTTAGATACAGCTTAGTCGGTAGAGCATGAGACTCTTACTCTCAGGGTTTTGGGTTGGAGCCCCCACAATGGGCAAAATATTCCAGCATTGGAGGGGGTTGGACCAGATGACCCTCATTGCACCTTCGAACCCTACAATTCTGTCTTAATGGCCTTTACAACACATCTTTGGAGTGGAACAGAATTATTGTCTCTATATTACAAAAGTTGGGGAAAGGGTCGCAGTAATGGCTTGCCTCGGGGCAACGGGTGAGTCGCCCATCCTCATGGTGCACACCCCTCACAATTTTGCTTCACCCGTTCTCAGTTTTATGTTAGCCATGTGTCATGTTTACAGCATGTGCTCTGAAGAGATTGTGGTGGCTCTGTCAGGCTCCTAAATGTGGCATAAAATCAATCCCTCAGTTCTATAGAAGAAACAGACTCAACTCCTGATAAAGATCATCTGTGGCTTCCTGTACTGGGGACGAAAAGTTGAACAAACTTAAAGGTCATCTGTGTTTATATTAAAAAATACTGGGTTGCACCATGTTTTGTAACAAAGTTGGGTCATTATTTATCTACTTATCCTTCTTTTCTTTCTTTTTCTTTGCTTTGCTTTGAGCTGGATGAGTTTGCTTATCGTGATATTTCCAAGTCTGTAAACAGCCGATGAGTAGGAGCTCTACTTCCCTAAATAGAGTGTTAGCTCACTTTTTATTATCAGTACAATAGAGAACTGCCCATCTGTTGCTCTTTCACATCTGGAACCACAGATGCTCCCTCCTTGCAGCCATTAATTATTGCAAGGAAATTACTGCAGTGTGTTTACCAGTTATATTCTCTCTCACCTCTTCTCCTCTCGCTGCCTTGCGCCATTGCTAGTGTCTTTGAGTCATCGCGCTTTAGGAGCTGCCCAGGAAACCAGCAACTCTAGTTTTACTCCTTGGTGTAATACATTTTTGGAGACGGGTATTATAGCAGCAAACATATGCATATGACCGGTTGCTTGTTAATGTTCTGTTGGCTGCTAATTGTATATGTTCTTTCAGAGAGGTAAGAGAGCAAACTAGTACTTTGTGGCTATCTTCTAAATCTCACCACAAACAAACAAGAAAAAAATATTATTTGAGCAGGGCTTCCCAAACTGGTGTCCATGGACCACGAGTGACCTGCAAGCCTCATTCAGGTGATCTGTGGCATGCCTGTGTATTTGTGTTTGAAGACAGAAGATGAAACATCCATCACAGTAAATACTCATTACGATTTTTTAATTGTCTTTTATTGCTTCTTTTGTTTCTTATATTGTTTAGTATAAAATACAATATATAAGAAATAAAAGAAGTAATTAAAATACGATTTAAAAAACCCTATATAACATCTGGGATAATTGCTACAACGGGCAGAAAAATCATCAAATGAGCTCCTAAGGCTCTCAGCAATTTTCAAGTGGACCCAGCATCTTATAGAAAGCTTATTTATTTATGGCAGAAAACCAAAGTAGACTTGGGCATCCTGGGAGCCAGTGTGGTGTAGTGGTTAAGAGTGGCGGACTTGTAATCTGGTGAACTAGGTTCACGTCCCCACTCCTCCACATGCAGCTGCTGGGTGACCTTGGGCCAGTCACACTTCTCTGAAGTCTCTCAGCCCCACTCACCTCACAGAGTGTTTGCTGTGGAGGAGGAAGGGAAAGGAGAATGTGAGCCTCTTTGAGACTCCTTTGGGTAGTGATAAAGCGAGATAACAAATCCAAACTCCTCCTCCTCCTCCTCCTCCTCCTCCTCCTCTTCTCAATGAAATCTTTAAGAAAATTCTAAGTCATTTCTGGATCAGACCAAGGTTCCAGCTAGTCCAACATTCTGTATCCAACTGTGACCAGTTGCGAACAGAGCACAAGGGAGATAATTCCTCCCCTACTTGTCCTTTGCATCTCATCATTAGAGGTATATTATCTCAGAACATGGAGGTTCTCTATAGTTGCCATGGCCACCAGTAGACCTTTTCTCCATCAATTTTGTCCAAACTACTTTTATTAAGTGATTTATGATCGTATGTTCTCTGGGGACAGAGTTGTGGGCTCCTTAAATACATTTCTTGTGGCACGATCTTTTGCAGACAGTACTGCATTGACTTCTCCATTGGATACATTAAGTAGTAGACAATGAAGAGTTGGAGAAAATATATTGGATCTAACCTTTCCCTTCCAGGAATGGAACAGAGTTAGCATCCACAGGGTGGGACTTCCGTACCTCATCCTTCCCTCTGCAGGCCCCTGTCCCCAATTTGTGATTCAAGTGCTAACCTCTCTCACATGCACCCATAACCCATCAAGTTTGTGTGCGTGGGGAAGGGAAATATGGATTTAAAAGATAAATCCATACATGCTGAAAGTAGTGATACATTAGCATTCACTACCCTGGTGCCCTCTAGCTGTTTGGACTACAATTCCCATCAGCTCCAACCAAGATAGCCATGTTTGCTGGTGCTGATAAGGGTTGTGGTCCAAAACATCTAGAAGACACCAAGTTATTGAATGCTGCAGTGCATTAATTAAGCTCCAGCCAGTATATGTCTGCCTAACAGGGTTCTATATTCCTATTTATAGTTATGCAGCCAGTTTATTGTGGCTCGGGTGAGCTGTCATTCAGTTCTAGATCAAAACATACATCTGCATGGGATCAGAGTGCAGAAGCCTCTTTCCCAATGGCATAATCCTGCATACATTGAAAATACTAACCAGGCTCCCTTTGATCTATATATAAATGAATAGAGTTACTTTGTAAAGGAAGAAGAAGAAGAAAAAGAATTTTAGAGTCTCAAAGCTGGTTTCACTACCATACAGTAGCATCACCATACTAAAAATGAATGCAATGTATGAGTATTTGCTGCTTATATTCTTATGCTGATTTCATAGGCACATGAGAACTTGCAAAAACACACAGGAATCCAACTTTCTGATAGTTCTCTTCTGGAGTTTCAAGAGAAGCATTACTTTATATACAATACTACTGTGAGGGAAGTGGAGTGGGCAGAGGCAGTGGATGTGAAATCACTGACATTACATCGGAAGACCCCAGTCTGAAGCAGTGCACTCCTCCCTGTGCATATCTATGCTGTCCTGATGTTTTTAGTGTTCAGGCTGGTATTCAAGCATGTTTTACTCAAAGCAGGCCTAAGTTAGGTCCATTAGTTTCAGTGGGTCTACTCTGAGTAAAACTTGAAACCCAAACTCAGTATTTGCGGCAAAAGAGCCATATTTTACATGTTAAAAGCTTTCTCTCTCCGAGCTGAAAATTCATGGTTTATCTCACTACAGCCACTATTTAGATAATTGCAGACAACAAGGACAGCTTACGCAAATTAGTGCCTGCATAACAAATGTCAGCAGACCAATTTACGTAAGTTGCACGCAGTAAAATTCACAATACGGCTTTGCTTCTCCAGAACCAATATGCATCTGCAAATCAATGGGGGGTGGGTGTTTAGGACATGGTCTGAAGACAGTTGGGTCAACTGCGGGACCTGCTGCCTCTTCTACCATCTACAAGCAGACGCTACAGCTTGCTTGCACAGTATGTTAAATAATATGTGATATTATACTCTGCTTCTCGGTCAGCAGCAGAATTGGTAATATAATTCCGTTCCTAGTGCCTTATATTACTTGACTTCAGTTCTCCTATGTGGAGTGACTTCTGGGAAAGAAAAATGGAATATCAGGGGCAGTGTGGGGGAGGTAATTGCAGTGGCGTAGCGTGGGTTGTCAGCACCCGGGGCAAGGCAAGTAATATGTGCCCCCTAACCTGTGGATTTGCGCCCCCTAACCCGTGGATTTGCGCCCCCTAACCCTAACCCCCAGATGTTGCGTCCGGTGCGGCTGGCCCCCCCTGCACCCCCCACGCTACGCCACTGGGTAATTGGCTGTCACTAACAATTGTTTAATTTATGTAGACCTGTTCTATCCTATTGCTTTCTCATTGGTTGACCTATCTCATTGGACTATTTTCTGAATTCATTGATTTGCCTATCTCATGTTCCTCCCACTATTTCAGTTATGTGTTCCACTCAGTTTTTCTGTGATCATATTATAGAACTGTAGAGTTGGAAGGGAGCCCTGAGGGTCATCTAGTCCAACCCCCTGCAATGCAGGAATCTCAACAAAAGCACCCATGACAGGTGACCTTCCAACCTCTGCTTAAAAAGGTCCAAGGAATTAGAGTTCACTACCTTCTGAGGGAATTGAACAGCTCTTAGCATCAGAAAGTTCTTCCTAATGTTTAGTCAGAATCTCCTTTCTTGTAACTTGAAGCCATTGGTTCGAGTCCTACCCTCAAGAGCAGGAGAAAGCAAGCTTGCGCGGCCTTCCATGTGACAGCCCTTTAGATATTTGAATATTATATCTTCTGTCAATCTCCTATTATCCAGGCTAAACAGACCCAACGTCCTCAACCGTTCCTCATAAGGCTTGGTTTCTGGACTTTTATCATCTTGGTCACACTCTGCACACATTCGGGCTTATCAATTTCCTTCTTAAATTGCACTTCTTAGATTATCTCCATTGGTTACCCATCGTACACAGATTCAGTTTAAGATTTTATACTAACTTTTACATGAGGTATTTGTTAGGCTTTGTCATGTTTTTTTGCTTTCATTTTGTTCCCCTCATTAAAAACAACAACACAATCTTCTTTATTATTGCTGTTTCTGAATCCTGGAATTTACTATATTCTAAAAAATAGGGGGGGTGCAGTCATTGTGTACCAGAAATCCAAGGTGCAATCTGGAACCCGTATAGCATCTAGTAGAACCCAATGCAAGTACAGGAGCTAACTCTTTTTAAACTCCATTTGAAGACTATGACTGTATAAAGACTTTAGGTTTGAACCTGAATACTGCTTTTCTTAGCATCCATCGTAATGACAAGTTTTAGGAAAAATCAAAAATATTGCTCACAATTCCGTTTTTACAGACTGACACAGATTCCTTTGCTTTTTTAAAAAATAACTGATTGTAAACCATATCCATCAATTTAATTAGAAATCATTCCAAAGTTAGTAGAAAACAGGAACACCCTGTTATCTTCCAATGTTGTAATTTTTGAACCTGCAAAATACATATATATTTTTTTTTCAAAAGGCAGGAATAGCTGGGTGACACAGAAGGAAAATATGTGATCCATGGGAGTGCCCTCCCATATACCGGTAGGCATTTTGGGAAGAGGTGATAATCACTCTAAAGGGCAGGAAAGATACTGTGGCAGCACAGGCTCTTTTGTGTTTTGGTGGACCAGGAAAAGGAGACACTTTCAAAAACAAGGGGGCATGGAAAATACTAGGAGCAGCAGCAGCCACAATCATCATTGTGGCTTTAGTAGGAGGGAGGAAATGGAAAGTCACTTACTTTCCTTAGGCTTGCACTTTGCTAATCTAGTCTTTTGCAGAGACTAAAGAACAAGTGACACTTGTTCCATGTCCCTGTGTTTCAGTTGCCCTTTGCATCCACAATCTGTAAATCACATTGCAGTAATCATAGGATGCATTCACCCTATCCGGTAGCAAGCACACTATTAGGCCTTATACGATTCCATTGTTGCCATTCCACCCATGCCATCCAAACGGCCATTCTTCAGCAAATATATTTGAAAGAGTGATTCCAGCATGGAACCATGGAATTAAATCTCACCAAGAACTTTGGTCAGTTTGGGCAGGAATGCAGACCATGGTTTTCCTGTCCCACGAAAGGTGTTAACTACCTTAGCAATGCTAGGATGATTTTATATCTGTAAAAATATTAATATTAACAACTGAGTCCATTAATTATTATTGTGACTTTGTGGTTATTACACTTGTCTCAGACTGCTTTATTTAATGTTATTGCCTTTTTTAAAAAAAATTATTAAGTTTTACAATTTTATATTCAACACAATCATCATTATCACATACAAAATATATGAATCCCAATCTCCCCCAGCCCCCTCCCATGACTTCCCTCAACTTCCCCTTCTGGTTCTTTAAATATTTGCTTTTCCTGCCTAATTTATTATACCTTAATTTTGTAATCTTTTAATTAAATATTGTTATATTCTTATCATTTTTATACCATATTTCCCAAATCACATCTTATGTTTTGTTATTTACCCAACTATTACCTCTTAACTTTTATGCTTATTTTCTTAATTGTGTTTACTCAAACCTTGCTAGTGAGTCCACTTCTTTACAATGTTTCTGTAAATACACCATAAACAGTTCTCAGTCCTTTTTAAAGTCTTTATTGTCCTTGTCTTTTATGTTTTCCAGTGAGTTTCACCATTTCAGCATATTCCATCATTTTTCCTTACCGTTCTTCTTTCGTTAGTATCTTGTCATCTTTCCATTTTTGGGATGGTAATATCCTAGCAGCTGTTGTAGTGTACATAAATTAGTTTCTTCCATTCTTTTGGCAAGTCTTGACCTGTAATGCCTAGCAAAAAAAGCTTCTAGTCTTCTAACTAAGGTTATCTTAAGCATTTTTTTTCATTTCATTATAAATCATTTCCCAATAACTTTTAGTTGCTCATGTTATTGCCATTTAACCCTGTTGTTTACAGCCACATATACATGTACCAGTCTACTAAAGATAATATTTTGTCCATTGGATTAAATGGACTCTAGTCAATGAAAGCTTCCACCATAAGAATTGTGTTAGTTTTTAAGGTGCTATAAGATTCTTCATGGGTTTTGCTGCAACAGATCATCATAGCTCTGGAAATGGTATTCCAGGAATTTATGCATTTCCCCAGTCTTCTAGAAAATAATATATAGCTGTATATCATCTGAGACTTAATTATGGCACTACACTAGTGCACCTTGTGCCAGATTTTACTCAACCATTCTCCAATCAGTTGTTGCTGCTGCGGTTGCTGTTGTTCCAACATATGCTTCTGTTTGTAGCTTCTTGAACTCTGGGGGGATGGGATCATCTGTCCCAGATGAGGTCACATGCTTCCTGAAGGAGCATGTTTGCATCCCAGTTGCTCCTGGTTTATACCCTCAAAGCTCAAACAGCCAAGGTTTCTTGTATCCAAGGTAGCACTTATTCCCCTCAGCCTCAGGTCTACAAGGAGAAGCACTGCTCTGGGGGCCTCCTATTAAAGTGCTACGATGAATGAGCATCCAGGGTCGTGGTTTGAACTCTAACATGTTCCTCTTTCAAACTGCTAAAGCTTAACACACAGGAGTTCTCACAATGTCGTGTGGGTTTTGTTTCGGGTTGTTGTTTTTCAAAAAAAGCATTATCCATGTTCATTTTCGAAGTAAACTGGCCATTCATCAGGGCACATGAGGTACGTGTGCGGGGGTTTCTTATGTAAACTCACTTGGCTGGGATCAGTAAACATTTCTGCATTGTCGCAAATAATCAACAAGAGTGTAACAAATGCAAGTTAAGGCCTGTTTATCATTATGACTTTAAACTGTTTATAGGAAGGGGAGCACTTTGGACATCCTTCAAGGGAGTGGGCAAAGCCATATGGGGTGGTTTTGGCTTGTTGTTTTCAGAGGGACACATGGTCATTATTATTTTTTTGCATCCATGTTGTGGCTAACATTTAACTGTTATGATAACTTGCAATGTTTATGGTTATTCTAGCAATATGATGATTTGAAAGCTATTAGATAGAGACATCACCTTGCCAACAAAGGTCCGTATAGTAAAAGCTATGGTTTTCCCAGTAGTGATGTATGGAAGTGAGAGCTGGACCATAAAGAAGGCTGATCGCCGAAGAATTGATGCTTTTGAATTATGGTGCTGGAGGAGACTCTTGAGAGTCCCATGGACTGCAAGAAGATCAGACCTATCCATTCTTAAGGAAATCAGCCCTGAGTGCTCACTGGAAGGACAGATCCTGAAGCTGAGGCTCCAATACTTTGGCCACCTCATGAGAAGAGAAGACTCCCTGGAAAAGACCCTGATGTTGGGAAAGATGGAGGGCACAAGGAGAAGGGGACGACAGAGGACGAGATGGTTGGACAGTGTTCTCGAAGCTACCAGCATGAGTTTGACTAAACTGCGGGAGGCAGTGGAAGACAGGAGTGCCTGGCGTGCTCTGGTCCATGGGGTCACGAAGAGTCGGACACGGCTAAACGACTAAACAACAACAACAACCAAAGCTTAACTTGCATTTGTTACATGCTTGTCAACTGTTTGAGTACCTCACATGCCCTTTTGAATCACCAGTTTGCCCTGAGAAGTTGTGTGGATAATGCTTTCTCTGCCCACATAACATTATGAGAGATCCCAAGCATTAAGCTCCCCAACAGTTTACAAAGAGAGGCATAATGATTAAGATGGAATGCACCACCCCACTTCTTGGGCACATGCATCCTATAGGACAAAGGCCCCAGTTAAAAAAAAAATGACCCCAGATGTAGAGATCTTCATCATAATTTATCTTTAAAGGTTGGGGTCTTGTTATTGTTTATAAGGATAATGTCTGTACAACTTTTCATCTGGGGAAAAGAAAAAATGGCCAAGATAAAGTGGATTTTCTCATACTTGCTTGTGCAAAACACTGAAACATTCGCATGGATAATGTTTCTAATTTCTGTTTCACCTGTTGAGCTTCTTAACATGTTTATACTCACCGATGAGAATGTACTGCATTGTTGTTTTACTGATGACAACAGTTGCTTTTTATCTCAGTTTTACGCCCACAAACAGTTCACTATTGTCATCAGTATAAAACAACAGCATTTCTTCTTCTTTGGCGATCACTTGTAGCCAAGTAAGATTGTCTTCCATACACACAGTCTTAACAGTGAGTCCGTAAGTGACTGTGGAGGCCAGTTCTGGAGCCACACGTCCTTCCACAGTGGGGACATAGGTTTCCAGACAGATCATCACTTTTTTGTGGTGGTGGTGATGATGATGATGATTTTATTACTTATACCCCAACCATGCTAGTACATATAAAAACATGATAAAAAGTCAAACATTAAAACCTACCCAATACTTGGCTGCCTTCAGATGTCTTCTAAAGGTTGTGTAGTTCTTTATCTCTTTGAAATCTGATGGGAGGGCGTTCCACAGGGAGGACACCACTGCCAAGAAGGCCCTCTGCCTGGTTTCCTGTAAGTTAGCTTCTCAAAGTGAGGGAACCGCCAGAATTTTTCTCTCTCTCTTAGTTTTCTTCTTTTAAGTTCATACTTGTGTTGTTTCAGAACAAGATGTACAGCGTATGTATTTTCAAACAAAACAAAACCCAATGCCAATGAAGATGTTACAATCTCTCACAGTCGGCACACCCAGCTGCATTGCATTTATATGGTAATATGCTAACTACGGTGTGTCCTTCACTGGTCACAGGGATTATTAGTTCTTATTGCAAAATAAGAATCTTGCATCAATGGATCCTGTTTTTTCCAGTGTTTGTTCCTATAACGTTTGTCCATTCAGATTTAGGAGTATAATTTAGGTCTCAAAACAGTTCAAAAGAGCATCAAATCGACTGTTTGGAATCTATTTTAAACAAAAGAAGACTG
This sequence comes from Podarcis gaigeae, assembly GCF_964106915.1. NCBI lineage: Eukaryota > Metazoa > Chordata > Lepidosauria > Squamata > Lacertidae > Podarcis > Podarcis gaigeae. The sequence continues at coordinate 11,614,112 of NC_139694.1, read as the reverse complement.
CATTTGGCAGAGCAGTAGTAAGAAAGAAAAGGAATAATGCATAGCTAAACATTTCAAAACTCCTCAAAATATGAATGGATTAAATAAAACAGATGTGGGAAGGGAATAAGAGGTCAGTTGGTTCTCTGGAGTACCTCCATCAGTTCCCTCATAGCCCAGGTTCCCCATATAATTATGGATAAGTGCCAGCCTTCTGACATAACTTTCTGCCATTTCATCCACATAGAAACAGTGAGCATTGCAGGGCGTGTTGCGCTTCATGTATATGAATATCCCACTCTGCTTGGCTAGAATTCATTGCAAGGGTTCGCACTCCCTCCACCCCCCCAGTGGTCTAGCACCTTTTGCAAATTCCTGGAACAGTATGTCTTAGGATGAAGTAGTGCTTTGAAGGCTATTGACCATAGCTGCTTACATTGGGCTGCATCCAGGCTAAATTAGTTTACCTTAGTTCCTATTGATATCAGTGGGAGCGTTAGTTACAACATGAGTTCAATTAATTTAGTCTGGATCCAACCCATTGTGGATCAAAGAACAGAAAGTAGAGAATTGTCGAAAGAGGTTTGCATAACATTTGCATAATTTTTATGTATAGATGCAAATTTAGAAATAAGTATCCTAACTTTGCAGGGACGCGGGTGGCGCTGTGGGTTAAAGCCTCAGCGCCTAGGGCTTGCCGATCGAAAGGTTGGTGGTTCGAATCCCCGCGGCGGGGTGCGCTCCCGTTGCTCGGTCCCAGCGCCTGCCAACCTAGCAGTTCGAAAGCACCCCCAGGTGCAAGTAGATAAATAGGGACCGCTTACTGGCGGGAAGGTAAACGGCGTTTCCGTGTGCTGCGCTGGCTCACCAGATGCAGCTTTGTCACGCTGGCCACGTGACCCGGAAGTGTCTCTGGACAGTGCTGGCCCCTGGCCTCTTAAGTGAGATGGGCGCACAACCCCAGAGTCTGTCAAGACTGGCCCGTACGGGCAGGGGTACCTTTACCTTTACCTTATCCTAACTTTGCAGGCATCTCAGTTTTTTTATCCCATTCCTTCACTCTGTGCCTCCAGCAAATAATGTGGCATAAGGGGTGGGGAATTTAAGGGACGTGGGTGGCGCTGTGGGTTAAACCTCAGCACCTAGGACTTGCCGATCGCATGGTCGGCGGTTCGAATCCCCGCAGTGGGGTGCACTCCCGTTGCTCGGTCCCAAGCGCCTACCAACCTAGCAGTTCAAAAGCACCCCCGGGTGCAAGTAGATAAATAGGGACCGCTTACTAGCGGGAAGGTAAACAGCGTTTCCGTGTGCTGCTCTGGCTCACCAGAGTAGCTTCGTCACGCTGGCCACGTGACCCGGAAGTGTCTGCAGACAGCGCTGGCTCCCGGCCTATAGAGTGAGATGAGCGCACAACCCTAGAGTCTGTCAAGACTGGCCCATACGGGCAGGGGTACCTTTACCTTTAAGGGGTGGGGAAAGGCAAAAAGTCAGGAATGCTGAGCAAAAGGAGCAAAGGATGCATTTGAACAGTGCAGTTTTATACATACTTAGCTTACACAGACTGAACTCACTGGGACTTGTTTCAGAGCAGACATGTCTAAGATTACACTGTTAAACAGAAGAAAACTGCCTCTTTTTGCTTATTTTTCTCATGTCTGTAAGACAGTGCAATTTCTCACATTACAAAATGCATACATAGAAGTGCAGGCACCACTTATGAGATGATATACACATGTGTATTACGTTTAATAAATTAATTTTTAAAACACAGACACACATATATACACAAACATGGGTATATTCTACAGCAATGTGTATGAGTGTCACAATCAAGCAATATGAATTCAAGATTACTCTAATGTATTACAGTTATCATAAGAATTTTGTAAAAATGTTAAGGACTCCTAAACAGATATTGTATTCCTAGAATTTGGTGTCCTTAACAAAGCTGTTCAGAGAAATGTCTTAAAATATGTGAACAACATAGGCCAATTATGCTGCTATCAGAATGGAGATTGCTTTTGCCATTCAAATAATAACAAAAACTATGCTTGAGTTGCTTTGCAATTCATTTGTAAGTGAGAGGCAATTAATCATCAATTGACAAACTCAATCAGTGAAATTAGATTTTGCCTCTTTAGCCAGAACAAAGGCCAAAGTAATTATCAATGGTAGATGGACTACCTACTTCAGATTAATGACCTTTGGGCATCCTCATGTACTCTCTCTCTCTCCTAATTTTAAAACTTCAAGGCATTTGCTTATAAAAAGATCACTGAACATTCCTTGGGTGCCCCCAAGAGTTTCCAAAACTAACAGAGCAATCCTATCTCACCTTGGAGATTACAAGTGTCCCAGCATGTGGTTTGTGGTTGCTTTTCTGAATGCTTCATTGATTGTATGAATAGATTAGCAGCGCTCTTCAGTCAAGAAAAGAACTACCTTTATTCCTTCTGCTGCGTTTTCTGTTCCATCCCAAATCATTGTTGCCAGAAGGATACCCAAAAGGTTGGCGTCACCGCTGGTGGCTGTAGCCACATTTATATCCACAGTAGCAGGACTTGAACCTGCAGCCTGTTATTTATTTATTTTCTCACTGAGCTACATTCAGATTACAGTTCCTGCTTCTGACATTGCTGTTCTAGTGCTTAGCTACTTTATCCACCCTCCCTTCAGTAGCGCAGCTAGGCAGGGGTGGGCCAGGTGGGTGGGGGCTTAGGGTGCCACTGCAAGGGCCCATCCCTGAAATTGGCAGCTATGGAATTTAGGCAGCTCTCCTACAAAAAGCTCAGTAACTGATTTTCCAAAAAAAAAGGTCAACAAATTTGATCAACCCCAGGTGCTGGCGGGAGTTGCTACACCACTGCCTCCCTTGCAAAAAATATTTTCCCCTCACAAAGGTAATAAATAATTTTGTTTGTTTGTTTGTTTGTTTGTTTGTTTGTTTGTTTGTTTTTTATACCCTGCCCATCTATCTGAGTTTCCCCAGCCACTCTGGGCAGCTCCTAATGGAGTGTTAAAAACAATACAGTGGTACCTCAGGTTATAAACGCTTCAGGTTACAGACTCCGCTAACCCAGAAATAGTACCTCAGGTTAAGAACTTTGTTTCAGGATGAGAACTTCATCCTGCTTCAGGTTAAGAACAGTTTCAGGTTAAGAATGGACCTCCAGAGCGAATTAAGTTTTTAACCCGAGGTACCACGGTACAGCATTAAATATTAAAAACTTCCCTAAACAGGGCTGCCTTCAGATGTCTTTTAAAAATAGGGTAGCTGCTTATTTCCTTGACAAAGATAGCAAAGCAAATGTGCTATATGCAAAATTTTAAACAATGTCGTAGAATTAAAAGCATTTTCTTGGGGGGGGAGGGGGGTTGCCACCACTAGGCTATTATGGGAATGACAGACTCTCCTTCCCTGCCTAACATTGTTTTCTGCATCTTGCCCAAAGGATTGTTTGTAGGCCATATTTGAGCTGCCAGGAAATCAGTTCAAATTAGGACTGTAGGTATAAGTGATTGTCCTTATGACCACTTGGTTGCGTAGGTCAATTGTGGGAGGTGCTATGGGATCTTCCTGTAATGGTGTGTGGGTGTTGTGTGTGGAAAGGAGTATGCACCAGATTCTACCTCAGCATTCCTGCTACAACCACATATTGACTGGGGCATAATTGACAAGGGGGGCGGGTACTGTTAGTAAAGAATGTCATGATCAGGGGGTGGCAAGTAAACTTGTTAGTCAGTAAAATTCTATCAATGGTGTCTCCGAAAAATGTTACACATCACTTGGGAAGACAGGCGAACTAATATCAGTGTACTGGAAGAAGCAAAGTTCACCAGTGTTGAAGCAATGATCCTTCAGCATCAACTTCGCTGGACTGGAGATGTTGTGTGGATGCCTGATGATCGTCTTCCAAAGCAACTACTCTATTCCAAACTTAAAAATGGAAAGCATAATGCTGGTGGTCAACAAAAGAGGTTTAAAGACTGTCTCAAGGGAAATCTAAAAAAATGTAATACACACACTCACAACTGGGAAACACTGGCCTGCGAGCGCTCCAGTTGGAGAGGAGCCTTTAACAAAAGTGCCATGGGCTTTGAAGAAACTCAAACTCAGGATGCAAGGGAGAAATGTGCTAAGAGGAAGGCACGCTTGGCAAATCCACACCGTGATCAACTCCTGCCCGGAAACCTATGTCCCCACTGTGGAAGGATGTGTGGGTCCAGAATTGGCCTCCACAGTCACTTATGGACTCACTGTTAAAACCGTGTTTATGGAAGACAATCTTACTCAGCTACGAGTGATCGTCGAAGAAGAAGAAGATGCATGGGCCTATCGCTCCTTAGTCATAAAAGCACTCAGCATTGTGTGAATCCATTCAATCCATTGATTCACATCCATTGTGTGAATCACATTGAAAAGGAACTCAAGCAATAGTGTTGGGAAATAGCTTGGAAAGATGCTGCTGGACTCAATGCTAGAGTCACTTAGCATGACAGCTTCAAATGTTAATGGGCACAAGTAATCACTTCCACATGAGCCCATTGAATGATGAAACAGCAACATCTGCAGACAGGATACGACATGGAAAGAGCAACACCAGTGTGGGAAATTATCACGTCAGATGCTTCAACAACATGGTATCCTGTTTGCAGATGTTACCATTGCAGCATGCAATAGAAACATCTGCCACACCAAGACATTCATGCAAGAAATAGCTCTATCTTAAATCCCGTTATTGTCAACAGGCACAACTAGTTATCTCTTGATCAGAAAATAAAACATGTGATGTATTTGTGCTTTTCTGCCAGCTGTGAAAATCATGCTGTTGTTCTTAACTAAAATATTCATTGATATGTGATCATTCCCCCCCCCCCCCCGCAATTTTAGACTTTTAAAATTGCTAGGCTGGTAATTAGGGGAAAATGACAACCCGCTGTCAAAAACTGAAAGAACCTGCACTTTTCCATTGTCATTATCTGCAGCATTTGTTGGCCAAAGAGTTCTACTTTGTTCAGATGTAGAAAAGGCAGATGACCAAAGTACTTATGTGACTGATAGCTTACTTATCACTTCATGGCACCTAACAAGCGAAAAAGGAGATTACAGTCATACCTCTTGTTATGTTCGGTTCAGGTTAGGTTCTTTCAGGTTGCGTCCCGTGGCGACCCAGAAGTACCAGAAAGGGTTACTTCTGGATTTCGCCGCTTGCGCATGCGCAGACGCTCAAAATGACGTCATGCGCAGAAGCGGCGAATTGCAAGCCACGCAAACGCGGGTTGCATTCTGCTCATGTTGCGAATGGGGCTCCGGAACGGATCCCATTCACAACCAGAGATACCACTGTACAATCTAAGGCTGCAGTCTTAAAACACAATTTACTATTTCTTTGTTAACTTTATATCCCGCCTTCCCATCAAATTACTTGCCTTGCCCCGGGTGCTTACAACCCACGCTACGCCACTGCCGGTTTTGCTGCTGCACTGAATATTTCCATGTCCATTTATGGACCAAACCCCTATTTTAATAAGATCTTTTGAAACCAAAATAGCCAGGGCTCCATTTTACAAAGAGAAGGTTCCATTGAGCAAAGTGGGACTTCCAAGTAAATGTACATAGGGATGCAATGCACATTTCCATAGTGTGAGGGAACAGACAGAGGAAGGAGGAAACAGACATAAGAGAAGAAGCGAGTTGGCAAGGGCAACAGGGTGAATATGCACAAATGCAATAGCTAGGCTTGCTAGGTTACTTTGAGGCAATCATTTCTCTTTAGGCTAAGAGAAATCTACTTTAATCTACTTTACTGTGTTGTTGCAATAACAGAATGCGATAGCACACACACTGCCCTGGATACCTTGGATGTTTCAGTAGTCAGTGAGAAAAACTAAGCGATTTGGCAATAGACCTCCAGAAAGAGTTGAGATTTGAGGTGTAATTTTAAACAAGAAAGGAAAGCAATAGCACACAGCAAACAGGAGGGAATTCCGGGCATAAGTGACAACATGGGATAAAAAGGTGGAGAGTCCCAGGGGCCAGCAACCTTTTTCAGCCGTGGGCCGGTCCACCGTCCCTCAGACCATGTGGTGGGCCGGACTATATTTTGGAAAAAAAATATGAACGAATTCCTATGCCCCACAAATAACCCAGAGATGCATTTTAAATAAAAGCACACATTGTACTCATATAAAAACACGCTGATTCCCGGACCGTCCGCAGGCCAGATTTGGAAGGTGATTGGGCTGCATCCGGCCCCCGGGCTTAGGTTGCCTACCCAGGTTGCCTACCCCATCACCCAGGCAATCACCTCAACACAGAAAGCTGGCCTGGCTTATATTTCAACACTTGCTGGATCCAAGAGTTAGGAGGATCTCACATACAGCCTACTCACCCCTTCCTCCTGCAAATTCTTAACACTACACTTATGTCCCTCAGCTCAAAATGTGCCTATCTTGCTGAACCAACAGCTAAAATAAATGACTTGTCACTTCAGAGATGCTGATTTCACATTTCTCGTTGGTGTCAATCACATTTAAGCAACATAATTGATGGATTTTATCCAGTCCAGGGAGGAATAAGAAATTATATTCATTTGATGAGCATGTTATTATGCAGAACATAACAATATTGAACTCCTGCTTTTAAAAATACCTACCTTTTTTCAGTGTATCAACTTTGGAGAGGGGCTGGTTATAGAGCTTTCCCTTTTTCTTGCGAAAAACAGTGTATTTCCTTTTTTACAGGATTATAAATAAAATGGGTATGGTTCAGAGATATATGCATACATATATACCCCACAAAAAAACTAGATAATTATAATTATAAGCACAACTGTGATTGGTATACTTATGTGTAACATTGTAGAATAAAGACTCATTTTCACAACATCACAATTCTCCCCAGGTAATCCTTTTCAAGTTTGCAACGTCTGCTTGGGAGAATCGGGGGGGGGGGAGCATCAGTGCCCAGGCCATAGCTGTCAACCGTCCCTTATTTGGCGGGAAACTCCCTTATCCCAGCACCGCATCCCGCTGCTGCCCTTTATTGATGATGTCCCATAAATTTCCCGGGTTTCAAAGGAAGCAGCTGCTCTCCCTCCCTCCCTGCCGGCCAGGGAGGAGGAAGGCTCCAACTGTGTTGCTTGGCTGCGTTGCTCACCCAGTAAGGAGTCTAAGAACGACTGGGGGGTGGAGCTTGCATGCCTTGTGCCGATCAAATCGGCCGCGTTGCCTGGGGACTCGCCTTTGCTCAGCGCTTCCCAGTGGAGAGGTGACGGTGGTTTTCTTTGCTGCATCCCCTTTGCCAGGTTGCTGCGCTGTGGGAACCACCGCTTGAGGCTTCGTTTGGCTGCTGGCTGGGCTTTCTGGCTTTGGCTCGGAGGGGCTCAGAAGTTGAACATACCTGTGTTCAGAAAATCCCTTATTTTGGCTGCTGATCCCTTATTTTCGAGGCTGCTGGTCCCTTATTTTCAAATCTGTAAGTTGACAGCTATGGCCCAGGCTCTTGCGCTCCTTTTTGTTGTTTCTTTCTTTTGTTTTTTCTGACTGCATTGTACACATGCAGCAATCTCCCACTGAACTCGTTTACTGAGTGCCATTTGCTTGTTGAAAATCTCACAGAAGCCAAAACCTTTCATTTTGGTCATACCCTAACCAGCAACAGCCTCAACCTATCACAACATGTGCTTTAATTGCTCCTTTGTGGCTTCATATGCAATGTTCCCCAAGAACATGGAGCTCAGGGACTCCTCCGTAGCAGGATTCTGCCCTGGCAGGCCTGCCATGTTCCACCTCTAAATCCTCCAGACTCCCAGTCTTACATGACTTATTTAGTTCTTTTCTTGTGTTTTCATTTGAAAGAGGGATGGTATTCTTAAAACTTCTTAGAAGAGTTTTTCGAGACCTCTCATACAATTGCATTAATTGTTGTGACTATTGTAAATTTTAAAGTGATAGTTTTGTCGAAAGTACATGTCAGAGAACTGCCATCGGAGCCAGAGACGGAGGGTAGGCTCCAGAGGGATGCCGGAGAGGGTCCCAGTAGGGAGAGAGGCAGCCCATCTGCTGGGGAAGGAAATCAGCGTAACACCAGTGGTGAAGGGGGGCAGATGGGGGAATCGGAGAGGAGGCTCCAGGACTCTTCACCGGAAACCAGCGGGGAGAGCATGGGTACTCTGCTGTCCACACCCTCCCTGCGCAGAAGACTTCCGCTCAGGGAGAGTAGGAGGAGACTTGGCGTCAAAGAACTTCTTTGGTGGAAGAAGTTCAAGAAACGCCCACTGACGGATTCTGCCAGCGATTGAGACAGCCACGGGTGAGAGGCTGTCCAGACAGAAAGGGTTCAACCAGGCAACCTAGCCAGGAGTGGCGGCAACTTACGCACGAGCAACCCCTAGAACCATTACAGTACATAACTACAGTACATATAAAATACCATTGAACAAACTATACAATACCTCCCATCTTTTCAAATGCTAATCTCAGCACATTTGTCAAGCTTTTTCATGATTCATTTCAGGACGTTTATTAATCTGAGGTTGTGTTTTGGCGGCAGCAACATTGAACACAGAATACAATTCTGATTGACAGCAGCAGTATTAAACAGCTCTGTTTTGGCAGCTGTTGATCAAACAACATCCACTGGAAGCTAAGAAGTTGGTTCTGCTGCTGGAGGTTAAAAGAGAAGTTAGAAGATCAACGTGGAGGGAAATTAGCATTTTAGAGCCTTAGGTTTCCTCTAAGCAGTCTATCAAACTGCAATTTTAAAAAATATTTGGAATTAGAAGGTATTTCATTTTAGGGAATACTGTGAAGTCATGTGGTACGTACCACTGTAAAAGTTGAAATATGCAAATCAGTTAAATTAGAATCCCGGTCTGATTATGATGTAACCTCCCCACCTCCCCCCCGTTAAGAAGGACGCCATGAAGCCTGGGTCCATTAATGAGGTGAGTGAAAGAGATAACACCAGAGCCCTTAAACTACTGGAAAGAGCCAGTGGACCACTAAATTCCACTGTTTCCAACCACTAGTGGAATGGAATTAGCAATAAGCAAAATAACATTTATGCAGATAACTCAGGTTAACCTTCTTCACATACACTGTAAGGATAAAATGCATTCAAAAAAAACGGTGGGGGTGGAGAAAATTTAAACTGAGAATGGCAAAGCTTTACAATGCAATTCCATATGTGTCTACTTAGGAATAAGCTGGATTTAGTTCAATGGGACTTACTCCCAGGTAAGCGTGTATAGGATTACAGCTTTTATTAAGTCAGTTGAGAAAGCTATGGATAGTGGCAGCACATGGGACTGTGGATTTTTTGATTCTGGCAATGGATTCATTGTCTGAGGAAATCTATTAATTGAGCTTAGAAAGGCTTTGTGCTGTCTAGGTCTCCCAAGTATTACCTTGTTATAAAGAATCATGTGAAGTTATGGAGTTATGTAATGGATGTATGGGAAAGACCAGCTCTCTTGTTATGCACACTGTTATTCTTATGCATTTGCATTCGCAGGTATTGTTGTATGTGAACTTAGCTGCAATACAATAGGTTCAGCCACTGATTCCTGGCAATGTTTCATGTAGTAACAGGCTGAAAACTTCCCGCAAGGAAGTTGCCCCACAGAACTTAGCACAAGGAAGTGGCAAGTCTGAGAGAGGCTATAGAAGGAACATTATGTTAAATTTGCAAAATTCTACCAATCTAATCACCTGGCAGCACTGACATCGACAGGGGACACACAGTTATTGAGTTATTAGTTCAGTACATCCAGTCAACTCAGTGCAGTGTAAGCACTTTTTGCAACACTGGTAACACTAATGGTGATTAATAATGACCGCTCCCCGCATAAAAAACGGGGGTCGCCCTTTGCGTGGACGCGCGCAGCCCCTGGATCTGGAGCGGCTCCATCTGCATAAGCTTGGCTTCGCCTTCCCTCAAGTGGGATACCTGGAGGTCTCCGCCTACCCCAGTCAGCTGTCCAATCCCACCTGGAGGAAGCGTTGCCAAGGAGACCGGGCCAGGTAGGGGAGGGACTACCTGCCCACACAATAGAGGGAAGATCTTACCTGGGAATCCTCACTTGGCTCCAGAGCTTCTCCCACCCTACCCACCCTCAGCTAATGTCTTGTCTTGCAGGTTAACTTTTCTTCACAGGTATGCGGCGCTGCTACGTCAAGGTCGCTGTTAAAGGGCCGGAAAGGAATTTCCCTGCATTGGCAGGTTTCGCCTTTCCCGTAGCAAAACGTCACAACTTTGGCGGTATCAGGCCTTGGGCGGAATCCTTTAGTCTATCTTCCTCTTTGCAGTGGCGATACCAGGGTTCCCCGTTAAAGGGGTTTCTGAAGGGAGGCCTTGACCGTATGCCGAAAGGTCGTCATTGCTCTCCCCTGCGGTGGTGGCATAATGGGGGGCGGCTATCTCTGCTTGAACATATGTTCTCCAGAGCTGGCCCATCCCCCACACACACACACTGGATAATCCTGATGCTCCCTAGGTCCCCGGCTGGGGACTGGGGAGGGAGAACGCCCAATGCCTGAGCCAAGGTCTACTCACATTTGAAATTTAACAAAGTTGTGGCCAATTTAATCCCATAGCACGTTGTCTTGAGTCGTTATTCCACATGACGGGGGGCCGCTTGGGATCTGGGGGACTCCGCCTGTCTGCACAAAGGATTTTTAGGACTGCTAAACCGTTTGGAAAACATTTTGCAAAATGACTTGGGGGCTGCATTATTATTATTATTATTATTATTATTATTATTATTATTATTATGTCTATGTCAGTGGCATTGTACCAAAACTTGACATGTTGGGAAAGAAAACTGCCATTTGGTCAATGGGAAAGGAAAGCAAGAGTCTTTGGTTTTCAAGTTACACATTTAACTGAATCTGGGTTGCCCCCAAATTCTTTAAATTGGTTTTAAGTATCTGCAGTTTTGCTGTCCAGCAGGAGAGTATACGGTCTCCTTTTCTAAAAATCTGTGACTATTTGAAGGAGATAATGGATTGGACAGCTGACTAAGCAGTCTGTTGACCTCTGTAGCAGCCAGCTAGATTGATGGTCCTTTCCTTCTCTCCTGGGGAACTGAAGCATGCAAACCTATCTTTTGTTATTTTGGAAATACAGAGTTCTTCTGTAACACTTTATTGAGGAGGACTCTGTAAGATAACCTGTTGAGGGTAGCACCTCTAGGATACAATAGATGTACATCAAAGCAAAGGAGAAACGAGGAGTTCATAAAACGTGAAAGTGAGCACAGCAGAGGATTGATGGCCATGGGATCAGAAAACCAATTAAGTTAAATATTCGCCCAGCAATGACTGCTGTTCTGTCTGACAGAGAGGTGGAGGAGAACAGTATTATGGCATTCACATGCAAACACAGGCTGCTCAATTTCTGTAAACCTAATGAAATGAACTATGGATCTGCTGTCAATTCATATTTTAGAAATATTTGTGAATTAGTAATAGCAGCAGCAGCAGTAGTAATTGTACCCTGCCAATCTGACTGGGTTGCCCCAGCCACCCTGGGAGGCTTCCAGCATATATAAAAACATAGAACATAAAACCTTAAAAAGTTTCCCTATACAGGGCTGCCTTCAGATGTTTCCTAAATGTTATATAATTACTCATCTCCACATCTGATAGGAGGGCATTCCACTGGGTGGGATTTTATTACTTGTTCTACAGTTACTTTCTGACCTGGCCCAAATTCATGGACGACTCTGCAAGGCCCTCCCTGAATTTCAGCTTCCACTTTGAAAAAAGAAAAACCTCTAGCCCTTTTACTAAAGATATATAATTCAAAACATGCTCACAATATACTACCAAATCATTCAGTAATTAGAAATCTGTCCTGCTTTGCTTAGAAAACCTTTTAAAGCATCCAGATAACGGCTATCAAAGCATTTTGTCTTAACCAGTCTCAAATAATATATGAGATATAAAACAAGTCACTGATTATTTCATGTGACTATAGCTAGCATCCCAGTATAAACTAACACACCAGCAAACATCCAACCCCAGTGCAGATAATATTCTCCTGTCTTAACCTTCTCTTTATGGCTTCTTGCAGTCTCCAGAACTTGCCTGGTTAGCTCCAAGATTTGAGCTGGAATGAGGAGTAGGCGGTTTTCTCCTGACTTCATGTTGTGTTTCAGAGACATAGTACAAGGTCAGGGTTGGCAACTATCAATCTTTAGTTGACCAGCCAAAATTGTCAACCTCTGTCCCCTTCAAGTACAGTGGTACCTCGTGTTACAGACACTTCAGGTTACAGACGCTTCAGGTTACAGACTTCTCTAACCCAGAAATAGTATGTCGGGTTAAGAACTTTGCTTCAGGGTGAGATCAGAAATCGCGCGATGGCGGCGGGAGGCCCCATTAGCTAAAGTGGTACCTCAGGTTAAGAACAGTTTCAGCTTAAGAATGGACCTCCAGAACGAATTAAGTTCCTAACCTGAGGTACCACTGTATCCTGTGTTCTAGGTGACAGCTTAAATCTAGAAAATCTAAAATTTAGGAAGACAAAAGTACCAAGAACTAAGCTGAAAGGAGCGGAACCAAACTGAATGCCTATTCTGTAATTGTATGGAATTATTATTTTTCTTATACATAACAAATCCAACTGTGACAATAAGCAGCCTCATTGTATAAAAATGAAACTAATTGGCCTTAAGAGCAATTCCAGCTCTAAAATTCTGTGAGCTGCTAAACCATCTTAACAATTAAATTTGTGGGGGTGGAGGGAGTTTATAATCAGTAGCAGACTCTGACAGCACAGGGAACACTTAATATCCTACATGTGGTAACCCAAAAAATCTACTGAAAGGTAACAAAAATGCATTTATAAACTTCTTTCCCCACATTTCCTGTCCAGTATTTCTCTCTGGAAGCTGTGAAGAGTGGCAAATGCAACAAAGTTTTTAAAGGGTTCTGGGAATCATAATATTTAGATACATCCAAATGACACAGCTTTTTCCCGTCAGCATTTCTCCAAGCTTCGGAAGGGGCCACCACTCAGCAAAAGGTTCTAGGTTCATTCGCTGTCATCTCCAGGTAGGGCTCAGAAAGACCTCAGGAGATTTGTTGCAAGTCAGTGCAGGCAATAGTGAACTAGCTGGCTGGAACAAAGACCTGACTCTGTATCAGACAGCTTTCTATGTCCATCACAAGGTACAAGATACCTATAATTGCTTCAACTGCTTCTTTTACCCCCACTGACGCGGGTGGCGTTGTGGGTTTAGCCACAGAGCCTAGGACTTGCCAATCAGAAGGTCGGCAGTTCAAATCCCCGCGATGGGGTGAGCTCCCGTTGCTCAGTCCCTGCTCCTGCCAACCTAGCAGTTTGAAAGCACATCAAAGTGCAAGTAGATAAATAGGTACCACTCCAGTGGGAAGGTAAACGGTGTTTCCGTGCACTGCTCTGGTTTGTCAGAAGCGGCTTAGTCATGCTGGCCACATGACCTGGAAGCTGTACACTGGCTCCCTCGGCCAATAAAGCAAGAGGAGCGCTGCAACCCCAGTGTTGGCCATGACTGGACCTAATAGTCAGGGGTCCCTTTACCTTTGCCTCGATGCTCAAATGGTGTCAGTGACCATCCCAATGTTTCTTTCAGTGACTTAAGAAAAGTGACAGTGAGCAACCATGGTCAATCCACAAATATTATTGAAAAGCATTGAAACTACTCAGTTATCTGAGGTTCCCCCTCCCCCAGCAGAAGCCTGCCCCCCGCAATGTACTATTTAAAAAAACTTTGATTTCCTAAAAAAAAAAAAAAATTGGCTGCCTCCTCCCCACAAAAACTCCATGTGACCTACTCTGAACAGCTGTTTTACACAGTGGGGGAGGTAATATGTTAAATGAGAAAGAAGGGGCTGCGTATATATCTTAGTATTCCCCTCAGCCCATTTTCATTTTTAGCCACCCCGGGCATGTCCCAAGCGTGGTTGCTGAGGGATATCTCGGGTGAGGACTGTGAAGCATGTATCTGGCCAGGGTAAGAAACCACAAACTTTCTTCGCAAGAGCCTCTTGGATTTCAGTAGGTCAGAGTAGGCGTATGCCAAAGCTTGTGACTCCAGTGGAAAGCTGGTCTGGGATTTGGTCTGAGCAACAAAGAGCTTGCTGCTGCTCCCTGCTCCACTCTTGCTTTGTCTTCCCCCACTTTGTCTTGCCAGACCCAACCCAGCCTTGTATGCCTTCTCTTTGCTCCTTGCGGTCAATGACTTGGCAGCTGCTGAGTCAGACAGGCCCTATATAATTGAAAGTGTGCAAGAACCTTTGTACGTGGCACACCAGGGACCAGGTAGTTCCACTCCCAAGGGCCTGTGAATAGACAATTCATGGCATAATAATTTTTCTAGGATCACTTTCATTAAAGGTCTAACATGGGGTTCATTGCTTCAGAAGAATGACATGCAGGTTGTGTCGTGAAAGCTATGCACAGAAAGTGCAGTGAAATATGTGATGCCAGGGTGCTCATTCTACCCAGAAAGAATGTCTTAAAGTGTTCAGATAATGGGAAATTAAAGATGTGTATAAAGAGACTCTCACATCTGCTATTTTTGAAATTGAGGGGTAACTCATATAGGGGAAGCCACACAAATTTCCTAGGAGAAAGTGTGTGAGCTATAGCAATGACTGGAGCTTGAATATCTTCCCAGGGGCTGGGGGGGTGTGAGAAGTGTCTATTTAGTTCACTTACCTCCCTAAAAAATAGAGACATATAATTTTCCCGCTTTGCATTATTACCCTGAAAGCACAAACCCTGCAGTAATGACTCACACACAATTTTCACCATTTCCTATAAAATGGGAAACCACAATATATAAACTGAGGCTGTTTGTAAGCCACATGTTCTGTACAGACAAGATTGTGCCAATGTGAAGGCAGCCGCAAAAATGATATAGTTTGCAATGGAATTTAGCAGGCTAGAAGCAATAAGCAGGAACATATTCAGAAGATGACCAAGGTGTGAGAAACCAGGTATTCACCATGTACACAAACTGGGAGGCATATGCCAGTAAACGTCCTGCTCCAGGAAAGACAAGCCCCACCCCACCCACCAAAAAATCCTGCCAAACTGTGCTTCCCTTAGCAATGACCCATTCCACCTTAGGGATCCCTGATTCATATTTTGAGACACAGAGGCCTAGGTGTTCCCCAGACCTAGAGTTTTCCTGTCTCACCTTAAAGTCACCCCAGAGAGGCAGTAACCCATCAGTCACCCATGAGAGCAGCTGCAAATTTATTGTCACTCCTCCAGAAAAAAGCACTGATGCAACAATAAAATGCCAAACAGCAAGGAAGTTTAGCAATCTGCTCTTGAAAGGAAAAGAAAGAGGAAGAAGTAGGTGGGAATATCAGTAAGTGAAACATGGGAGCAGCTGGGCCCTCGTTTTGGTCAACGTATTATCCAAACTGTTTGCAAAGTCAGATTATAAAGATAACAAAGTGGAATTCAGTCATCCTCCGTATACATCTAACATCCACAGGCTGGAGCTACTGCTCAAGAATGAGTGTGCGCCGCTCTTTAGCAGCTAATTGAACACTGAGTGGTACAGGCGGAGCAGCTGTCTCAACTTGTGACATTGTTTTGAGTTAGTGCAAGAAATCTGAGCACTAATCATCTCTGAACACCAGAACTGCATGGCATGAATATAAAACGAACCCGCTTCCAATGTGGACAGGCTTGAATAGGAATCCTCTTTTAAGGAATATTTGTTGATTAAAAATATGAATTATTCAACAATCTTACAAGAGTGACTCACTCTAAATCCACAATTAAAGGCAACTGAAAGAGTTCCATTGGTTTCCATGGTAAAATGGCACAGATATTTTATTTATTGATTTATTTATTGGTCACTTCTAAAGGTATGGTATTAACATAGAGAGAGAGGGTGGGGGAGAGAGAGAGGAATATATGTCTTCCTAGTTAACCACTGTGAGAACAGAATGTTGAACTGGAAGGGCATTTGTTGTTATCCAGCAGGGTTCTCACGATCTATTGAGGCTGCTTCCAGCACTGTCTGGAACCAACAGCTTCTTGCTTTGTGCCGTTATATTTGGCCATAGCCAGCCTGGACAACTTATTACCTGTGGAGTACCTACCATGTTAGGGATGCAGGTGGCGTGGCGCTGTGGGTTAAACCACAGAGCCTAGGACTTGCCAATCAGAATGTCGGCGGTTTGAATCCCTGTGACGAGGTGAGCTCCCATTGCTCGGTCCCTGCCCCTGCCAACCTAGCATTCGAAAGCACGTCAAAATGCAAGTAGATAAATAGGTACAGCTCCAGCGGGAAGGTAAACAGCGTTTCCGTGCGCTGCTCTGGTTCGCCAGAAGCGACTTAGTCATGCTGGCCACATGACCCGGAAGCTGTACGCCGGCTCCCTCAGCCAATAAAGTGAGATGAGCGCCGCAACCCCAGAGTCAGCCATGACTGGACCTAATGGTCAGGGGCCCCTTTACCTTTACCTTTACCTACCATGTTGTAGTAGCAGGCCAGCTGCTTGAAATCTGTCTTGTTTTAGCAGTCTCAGGCAGACAGAAAAAACTTAGAGCTGTAGCCAGTAGGCTGCCAAATATGACTGTTCAGCTCCTGGATCACAAGTAGTACAGGCCAGAGTTACAGAAATTCTTGCCATTTTAGCTACACCACTTCACTCCTCGCCTTCACTTAAAGCATTTTTACAAGTGACACCAGGAATGGTGGTCAGTCTGGTATATATCACATGACCACTGTTAAGAGTAAAGAAAGCAGATGATTCATATTAAAATCAAATGTCCGTTCCAGGCTGTGTAGCTTTATAAATTTGATTTGCAAATACAAAAAAGGCAAAAATGAGGACCCCAGTGAGGAGTTTTGCTGGTTATTGATTTTTCAAATATTTTGTTTGGTGAAAGGGCCCCTAAATCTGCTTCAGAAGTTTGCTTTAAGTAAAAGTGTTGCTGTGCACCAAGAAAGCTTGCTTCAAACTGAGCCATTCCCAACTCTCCCTAGCCAAGGTACTGCATGTTGTACTGTTCACATGGTCTGTGGTCACGCTCATACATCACTGGGGAAAGAGCAAAAACCAAGTCAAAGAGAAAAGGGTTAATGCTGTGCACACCTGATGCCTTTAAAGCACATTTGCAGTACACTCTTTCTCAAAGAATTCTGGGTGTTAATTCCCAGCAACTCTTAAACTTCAGTGCTCAGAATTCCTTGGGGGAAAGACGGTGCCTTGAATGTGCTCTAAAGGTACTGTGGTACTGTGTACACTGCTTAATTCAACAGTATTGATTTCCTTCTGGCAGAAAGGTGAATGGATGTTAGCAATAGCTGGACAAGGCATGTCCAACTCCAAATATTTGTAGAAACCACTGGCACTAACAGCCATTACAAGTACCCAAAACATTTGTAGACAAAGGGATCTCCCATCGAGCCTATATTGGGATGGTTATGCTGTGGCTCTCTCCCTATCTTTTCACTCCCATTAGTCCTGGTTTTACCCATAGGTTGTGCAGGTAAATAAATGAAAAGTTGTACAGAGGTACAGAGTTAATAGTGACAAACTCCTGTTATTAGGCTGAACCCTATTTTTCTGGCTTAGAATTAAAGTTGTGCAGAATAACCTAGTCTTTAAGCAGTGTGTTTGTGACTAAACATGACTTTGCAATGATTAACTTAATTTTCTTATTATCATTAGTTGACTTAATTCATTGGAAGCAAGGGTTACTTCGCACAGGCTTTTTTTAGGCACACACCAAAGTATAGCCTGGAAAATATAAAGTGTGAATGAAAGAAACAGGCTTACCATCATGTGTCTCACACAGGTATACTTGTTAGGGACCTGAATTGCTCTGTAGAGTGTATACTAGTAGCAAACCCAGATTAGTTCCTGTGTAATGTGTAAAATGGCTGCTTACCCAGTCCTGGGGTAGATGGTGGTTGCAGCCCATCGTGGTAGATGCTGATCCTGGGAGAGCTATGCAGGGCAGGGTGGCTGGCAGTTGGGGGGATCCCCTGGCCGGCTGCTTGGATTGGCAAACTTTCCCACCTACTAGTTACTTGAATTTTGGGCTTCTCAGAGGAAAGCCTTGCCTTGCCCTCTGCTGTACATAGTAAAGACCTTTGGCTTTGCACAATGGATGGATGGATGGATGGATGGATGGATGGATGGATGGATGGATGGAATGAATTTTGGGCCAAGCCAAGTGGGCAGGGCTTGGTTGGGAGCGAACAGGAGTGGAGCAGTCTTCGCTCTAATCCTTTCCTAGCCAATAAAAGCGGGCTGCAGCTGACCATAGGACCGCAGTCGGCCGAAGAAAACATCCTTAGAAGATGACTTCTTTTTTAAAAAAAATAATAATATTTATTCAAAATTTTAAAGGTTACAATAGAGAAAAAGGGAAAACAGATTTTTTAAAAAAAAAGATAGAAAACATACAATCATTAAAAAAAGAAACAAATCAAACTTTTACATAACTTTCTTCCTTTACTTATTTCCTTGAATTTTCTCGCACCTCCCATTTTTGTATTCTAATTTAAATTGTTGTTTCAGCAAATCCTTCTAACCTAATTTTTATCTTAATAATTTATTTTAACATACTGTATCTTTACATTCTCTCTTTCATCAATTCATTTTTACTTAATCCTTTAATGTCTTTTTACCAAAGCCACATTAATTCCTTTCTCAAACATCTTATCAACAAAAACCTTGATTTTACCATATTTTTAGAAACCACTTTTACTTTTACTTTATCCAAACTTAACTCTCATCCAAACCTATATAGCAATACTTGTTCTTAAGACATTTCCCTAAGGTCGAAAGAAGATTCCCTTCCACGAATTTCCCAATTCTCCTAAAAGTAAAACAAAAAGATAAAACAAAAAAGCAACATATTATATACACTTTAAATTCCCATTTTTCATAGAAGATGACTTCTAAAAGGGTATTATTGGTACCTGAAATGTTTAGAAGTTGTCTTTTTCCTGGCTTATAGTCACACGTCAGCCAAAGATAAGTTATACCTAAATGTAGTCACTGAACAACCTGATACTGTAATACAGAACACTGGATTTAATTTCACACTTCACAGAAGGTAAGTTCGCATTTTTCCCCCGTTCATGTTTCTTTTTTTAACCAAGAGCTTTGTCCAAACTAGAGAATGAAATGTTGCAATAAAAAAGAGTTTTATTTTGTTTGAGGTAATGACATTATGTCAGCCCTGTAACTTAAGAGACCCCCAAATCATTCCACTAGAAAGCACAGGGGTGATCTCTCCTGTGGAAACTTTTATTATACCTGCACTGCTGCTCCCAGTTGCCTAAGATGACTCACTGGGTTTCCGGTCTGAGGCAAGAGCCACTGTACTTACCTGGCATCTCAAGGGGCAGAACTAAGTGGAATTTACCTGGTGGGCTGGAATCAAATTAAGGTTGATCTGCAGGGCCAAGGGGAGAGCCAGGGCAGAATCTTGCAAGTCACTTGTAGCCACCCAGAAAATGTTCTGATACCGCAGCGCAAAAACAACAACAACAACAACAACGACAGAATTAAGAAAAGGCAGAAGCAATGTTTGAAATGGGTTTCCATATTTCCCAGCTCAAACACAAATGCTATATTGGGGGAAATGGTTCCATGTATAAATTGGATTCGCTCGAACAACAGCTTACTAAATCTCACGCAGTTTATTCCAGAGTAAATGAACCAGGCTATTACTGCTTAGTGCTGACTCAGTAAATGAGCAGTTCCCATTTAGCATATAGATGTTGTCTTCTTCTCCATTTGGTTAGCACATTTTACGTTCAAAATGTGCTGGGGAATTTGAAAACCATTTACTAAGAAAAGTGCCATATGTCTGCCCTTTGGTTTGCCTTCTGTATATTTCTGTGGAGATTACCACATCCAGATGTCAGATTAGCTCTAAAGTGTAGTGTTTGTTCAGATTTTCATTTTGGTTTCTTCCACAATGCAGATTAATTAGTTATTCCAGTCTGACTGGTAACACTACCTGGGCTCTTTAGGATACTAGACCCTCCAGCCTTTAGTTCGTTCATTCATTCGTTCGTTCTTTCTTTCTTTTTTGCTTTGTTTTCTTTGGATAACTGACCTCACAGCTGCTTACCATACATCACTTTTTAGGCTTTTGGATGCTGTTGCAGAAAAGCATGATAATTTGCGGCAGATTACCCTTTTTTGCTGTTGCATCATGGCAGCCCTGGTGCAAAAGTATTGAGGATCTAGAAATGGGATGTACTGAGTGACTTGGTTGCCCTAGAATCATATGGTGTCAAGAACCAGCAAATTAGCTCTGCAAATATCCATCCTTTAGCATGCACCCATAAGGTGATCTGTTGCTAAACAGCTGTAGTTATAAATCTTCCACCTTTCTGAAGCAAATGCCTGCTTGATCCCGAGACCATGCATAGTTGACAAGCTCCTGCTGCCAAAGGAGTGTCTAGATCTGTAAAGTGGGGCTCGTTAAATCACCACCAGCTTCTCTGTTTCAGCTGTTTATGGTTTCTCAT
Organism: Podarcis gaigeae; assembly: GCF_964106915.1. Taxonomy (NCBI): domain Eukaryota; kingdom Metazoa; phylum Chordata; class Lepidosauria; order Squamata; family Lacertidae; genus Podarcis; species Podarcis gaigeae. Next base: position 11,593,614 of record NC_139694.1, on the reverse strand, counting down.
TAGGAATGGGTCCATTAACCCTCTGTCAACACATTTGTTGATGGGATAGCAGCCTGGATTGCCTTAATTGCAATAAAAAATAAATACTTTTAGATACAACATTTTAAAAATCTGTGGCGCTCTGAAGTCCCAAATTACATTGCATCAAAATTTTAACGCCATAGCTAGATTTTTGAAACTACAATGGAATATCTTCAAATACACTGTGACACTAAAAAGTTTATACATTTTTTGATTAAAGAAGTTGTTCAAAATCGGAACTGATCCTGATATTTTAGGGCTAGAGATGCAAGCTTTAATCGTTTAATTGACAGATTAATTAACTAAAGGTTTAGTTAACTGGAATGGAACTTCAAAATAATGGCACGCCTAATACAGTTTTTGAGGCTATTTTGGTTCTGGCATGTTGCTGTCACAGGGAAGAGAAAGGGAAATGTCTTAGATTTCCTTTCTTTTTAGCAATGAGTGATCATTTTTCTTCATTAAGCTTTCAATTATTATACGCTAACCTTTGTTATCTCTAATATTCCATTTATTTAAATTTAATGAATCAGTTGCTCATAAGCCAGCAGATTAACGAACTAGAAAGTATAAAATCATTTATTAGCCATATTTAAAACTAAATTTTAAAAATGGAATAAATGTTCAGAAACTGGCACAGTCATTATTAGTCTGCCTATTTATAGCTACTGAAGTTGCAAAAAACCTGAAATTTCCTGTTCTTTATAGATTTTGTAGTTTAGAAGTCTCATATCCACTTTTGCCAACCTAATGTGAACATTACATGCAATTTTAGCAGTATGTAGTGCTTCCCTGTTTGAAAAGTTTTGGCATTAGACTTTATTTGCTAAATATCCTGGGACACATGTATCTCAGACATTTCACCACTCTGAGTTCAACTAAAGGTGTAAATATTTAACAGTTTTCACAGAATTCCATTGGGACAACTGACTATTTAAGTTCCTACCTGAGTAATTGCAAACATAAAATGTTCAAAGAAAATGTTACTATGAAACGTTGTTTATACAGGTTTTTCTGGAGGTAACAGACTTTTTGTACAGTTCTAATAGATGTGACTTAAGGCCTTGATAGGGGACGCGGGTGGCGCTGTGGGTTAAACCACAGAGCCTAGGACTTGCCAATCAGAAGGTCAGTGGTTCGAATCCCCGCAACGGGGGGAGCTCCTGTTGCTCAGTCCCTGCTCCTGCCAACCTAGCAGTTCGAAAGCACATCAAAGTGCAAGTAGATAAATAGGTACCGCTCCGGCGGGAAGGTAAACGGCGTTTCTGTGCACTGCTCTGGTTCGCCAGAAGCGGCTTAGTCATGCTGGCCACATGACCCGGAAGCCGGCTCCCTCGGCCAATAAAGCGAGATGAGTGCTGCAACTCCAAAGTCGGTCACGACTGGACCTAATGGTTAGGGGTCCTTTAAGGCCTTGATAATGGATTATGATTATTGTGTTATGATGTTTAGACCAGGGGTCCCCAAACTGTGGTTCATTGACCACCAGTGATCCACAAGTTTTATTCAGGTCATCCATGGTGTCCTGTGGAATTCGGGTTGAAGACAGGAGATGGCACATCTATTGCATTAAATACCCACCTTGATTTTTAATTGTATTTTTAATGCTTCTTTCATTTCTTACGTTGTGTTAAAATTGTAATACAATATATGAGGAATAAAAGGAACAATGTTAATACAATTAAAAACCATACAGCACCTAGCACAGTGCATTACAATTGCTACAAAAGGCAGAATAAATCACGAAGCTGTTTGATAAGCAATTTTTAAAGTTGTTTGTAATTTTTAAAGTTTGGGAACCATTGAACTTGACTATTAGAATTCTGCTTTTAATATTTGTTATTGTCTGTTTGTATTATTGGGTACTATGGTTAATTTTGGAGGCAGAATGTCAGGATATGCATGAATAAACATGCCTGTAAATTCTTGAATAATTTATAGCAGATCCTTCATGTTTGCTGCCTAAGGATACTATCTGATAAGGTCCTTTGTGGCAGTACTGGATGTTCCCAGAGATGTGTAGCTGCTGTCAAACAAAGAACATCACTAGAAACATGAGGTTTAATTATAGGTAATTCAAAGCATCTTCCATTTGACAGCTGTAACATGCTCACAGGTCTAGTAAACCACTGCTGCATCTTTTGGCTGATCTATACATTCAGAAGAATCACATGATACAGCTTCTCCTATACTCTACTGTACTGTACTGTACTGTACTGTACTGTACAATATACATATGGGACACGGGTGGCGCAGCGGTCTAAACCGCTGAGCCTCTTGGGCTTCCCAATTGGAAGGTTGGCGGTTCGAATCCCCACGAGGGGGTGAGCTCCCGTTGCCCGGTCCCTGCTCCTGCCAACCTAGCAGTTTGAAAGCACATCAAAGTGCAAGTAGATAGATAGGTACCACTCCAGCGGGAAGGTAAACGGTGTTTCTGTGCACTGCTCTGGTTCACCAGAAGTGGCTTAGTCATGCTGGCCACATGACCCAGAAGCTGTACGCCAGCTGCCTCGACCAGTAAAGCGAGATGAGCGCCGCAACCCATGACTGGACTTAACAGGGGTCCCTTTACCTTTACAATATACATAGAATGATACTTCACATTGTACACAGTCAGTGCACAAGTGGCACACGAACAATGTAGTAGCACATACTTCAGTGCAATTCATTTTTTAAAAAAAAAACATTTTATTCTTTGAAAAAGCAAACTCTAAAGGTGGCTAGCATGAAACCCCCAGGAGTTACCTGTCTGAAATTTTGCAGATTAACCCCCTTTTGAAGGGATATCATGTCTTCACATTACATGCACATATGTGGGAAAAACCAAGGAAGCTAGGACCAAGTTAGTTTTTCAATGCAAGCCAACATGGTTTCTCAAGATTTTTTTTTATTGGATATGGATGTCAGGTCAGGCTGTGACCAGATTGTTCCGAATCAGATTGAGGCCAATGTGAATTTTTGAATCCGGTCCTGAATTGCATGATGGGCTGTGTTCACGGCCGTATTGTCCGAGAACATTAATCACTAACATGTGGGGGAGAACAAGATAGAGTTTGTTCTTAATTCCATTTGGATCGTGTTCACAGATTTATATTTGGAAAATACATATGTACCATGTCAGGGGAAAAATATTACAACTCCTAGCAAAATGACTGTATTTGATCGCCATTAACAATGTTGTGTGTTCTGCAGAAGACCAGCAACAGAGAATTGTAATGCTTACTACTAGAGGAATACTGTGTGAGTAAAAATATTTCCATCACAGTTACACAAGGGTGCAGCTTAGCTTGGTCGAGGCATGCCTTCTATACACTTCTCTTTGCCTACTCAGACAGGATACATTTCCTTTTTGTCATGTTATCTCCCTGGCTTTAACTAAGTCTTTTCCTTTTATAGTCTCAGAGGTTGTTGAGCAGTATTCTTAAAGAATACGACAATGGAAACAACCGTATATGGATTCTTTAAAAAAAAAAAAGCTCTGCTGGTGCACATACATCAGTCTTTTAAAAATGTGCTAACGGTAGCCAGACATAGGCTGCACAGTAATTAATAACAGAATACATTAAAATATGTTCTCAAGAGTTCAAAGGAGGCTACAATCACAGGGGAGGACAATAAACAGCTGTGTAAGGAAAGGCAGTATCCTTTATTTCCAGTGTGTTTGGAGGTCTATGACTAAGTATATCTTGAGAAAGAATATAAGTCCAAAAATGCAGTTGCCAGGTGGCAAGTGGCCACCATAAATCTTTTTTTCTGGGGGCCACCTGATCTTGATTGCTCAGCACAAGTTGAGAGACTTCCCTCCCCTTTTCTGAATTCTTCAAGCATCGCAGAGACCTCAAAGGCAGGAAGGGCTCTCACTGCAGCATACAAGCTTGCATGCCAGGTTTCCCTTCCTTCAGGACATGAGGAATCACCTAGGAGGCCTTTGCTTCATCCCCAAACTCTCTGCAATAACCTCTCAGTTCAGAGGCATCTGTCAGTTTCTTGAGTTTGGGACCAACGTTAATCCCAAGGGTGACACTGTTGGATATCCTGGCTTGGTAGGGATCCAGCCCCCAATTGGCTTCACTATGCTAAGTTCTGCCTCCCAAGTTCAATAAATTGGCTGCCCTGTTCTCATTCACCCAGCTTTGTGGATGATAGAGGGGGGAAATGCTGCTGACAGCTACTGATAAAGTCCATTTATGCTATATATTGTACAGCCAAAGAAGGAATATATGCATCTATCATCTATCTATCTATCTATCTATCTATCTATCTATCTATCTATCTATCATCATCTATCTATCTATATCTATCTATCTATCTATCTATCTATCTATCTATCTATTATCTATCATCTATCTATCTATCTATCTATCTATCATCTATCTATCTATCATCTATCTATCTATCTATCTATCATCATCTATCTATATCTATCTATCTATCTATCTATCTATCATCTATCATCTATCTATCTATCTATCTATCAATCAATCTATCTATCTATCATCTATCTATCATCTATCTATCTATATTAAAAACAGTGAAATGATGATGATGATAGGTACTTGCAGACTAGCTGTATTGTATAGTAGAGCCAATGCATTACATAGCTTTGCATTCTCATTACAACTCCATATTTCAAGAAACAGTTTAGACCTTAGCAGGTCCTGTGTAAATCCAGCAGAATTGAAATAGAGTATTTAATAACAAACTGGATGATGGCCCCAGATGATGCTCTACCACGTATACCATAGTGCATATGCTAAAACATGTTTTGAAAGGTGTGTTCATTGACATAAGATTGTAGATGTCCTAGAAATATAACTATTTGAGGTTCCCTGCCTGTCTTCATTTCTTCAAAGATATATATTTGCTTCCCATAATACATGAAGTGACCCCAACTGGGACCACCTGACACCAGTGTTTGAACTAAGGAGGCATCTGATTGTTATGTACTAAAGTGAATAGGATCCAAACTGCAGCAGTCTGATTGGTCCTAGAACAATAGGATTCAGAATGCAGCAGTCTGATTGGTCCTAGAACAAGGCAGCAGTATGATTGGTTGGCAGGAACCACCCAATCATGCTCCAGATAGAAGTGAATCCACAACCTGATTGGCTTACAGTAGAATTCTGGAATTAGCCAATCATGTGCAGCCCATTGTGTAAATAATGTATATAAAGCAGATACTTTGAGGGGACTTTCATTCATTCCTCCTAACCACTATGAGCTGAATAAAGAGCATGAAATCACCTTGTGACTCTGAGTATATTTCACTGATGATGATGCTGAGGTCACATTACTCTGTTTCTAAGTTAACAATCTATATTGACGCACAGACTAAATCAAAGGCAATATTAAAATAACAATATTAACAAAGGCAATGTAGTAACATTTTGCATAGCACTTTGCAAGTGCTCAGGGACGCAGGTGGCGCTGTGGGTTAAAGCCTCAGCGCCTAGGACTTGCCGATCAAAAGGTCGGGGGTTCGAATCCCTGCGGCGGGGTGCGCTCCCGCTGCTCGGTCCCAGCGCCTGCCAACCTAGCAGTTCGAAAGCACCTCCGGGTGCAAGTAGGTAAATAGGGACCGCTTACCAGCGGGAAGGTAAACGGCGTTTCCGTGTGCGGCTCTGGCTCGCCAGAGCAGCGATGTCACGCTGGCCACGTGACCCGGAAGTGTCTCCGGACAGCGCTGGCCCCTGGCCTCTTAAGTGAGATGGGCGCACAACCCCAGAGTCTGTCAAGACTGGCCCGTACGGGCAGGGGTACCTTTACCTTTTACCTTGCAAGTGCTCAAGCCCCCTTGCATACATTATCTATTTGTGATGCTTATAACAACCCTATCAAATAAGTCAGTATTATATTATCCCCCATATTGCACACTGGGAAACCAAGGCTGACAGAGAGACTTTTCTATGACCACCTACTGAGTTAATAGTAGGAGAAAGATTCAGACTGGAGACATCCAGACTTCGTGTGTAGCTCAGCCATGTAGACACTATGTTACACCATCTGTAAATGGGCAACTGGCAGTACAGTGGTACCTCGGATTACATATGCTTCAGGTTACATATGCTTCAGGTTACAGACTCCGCTAACCCAGAAATATTACCTCGGGTTAAGAACTTGGCTTCAGGAGGAGAACAGAAATCGCACAGCAGTGGAAGGCCTCATTAGCTAAAGTGGTGCTTCAGGTTAAGAACAGTTTCAGGTTAAGAATGGACCTCCAGAACGAATTAAGTATATAACCAGAGGTACGACTGTATTAGGCATTAATTTAGGCCCTGGGAGCTTCCCATCAGGTCCTCAACATACCCTCCAAGTCCAAACCCAGCAATCCAGGGCCGGATTTAGGTTTGATGAGGCCCTAAGCTACTGAAGGTAATGGGGCCCTTTATATGTCCAGCTGTCCTTTGTCAACAACAAATTGTCACTTTTTTGTGTTGAATATATGCTATATGGAAATTTACGGACCTAATAGGTATCTAAAGCCATTTGCACATGCAGAATGTAGGCACCCTATATACAGAAATGAGCAAACCAGTGATATTTTTAGGGAGCAGGCTAGCAGGCAGGGTCCATTACTTACATCATAGGAACCTACACAACACAAAACACTGTTGCTGTATGTAGGTTTTATTTTATTTGTTTTTTATCTTATATTTTGGAAATGTACATCCAGTTTCCCCCCCCTTTACATTTTTTGGGGGGGCGTCAAGAGAGTGGGGCCCTAAGCTATAGCTTGTTTAGCTTATACGTAAACCCGGCACTACAGCAATCTGTTCCATGCACCTTGGGCATGACTCAAGAAAGGCACAAGCAAATGGCTCTTGAACTCTTCCCCCCCCCCCCACTGTGAATTGTAACAGGAGTTTGGGCAGGAGCAGAGCCTTCCTCGCACTATGTACCTCAGTCTCTCACCCCAGGAAACAGGCAAACATTTCAAACCTCCTTTCCCTGTGAGGCAGTTAGCACAGCTAATGCCACTGACCCCATCCACCCTTGGGTCAATTAAAAATACATTGTTATCCCTCAGCCTCCTGCTTACAAACAATTGTTAATTGGTGATATATGAACTGAGTGATTTCAGATGAGCCATTAAATCCTTTTTATTTTCCAGTTTTCAGGAATTTAAAGATAGCCTTACTGGCTAAGCTTAAGCAGAAGCTACACAAATATACATAGTACATGTTGAAATGTGAAAAAATGTGTGTGAGAGGCAATTCCGTGGAATGGTTATTTGGAGGTTGTCATGACCAAGCTTTTATGGCTTTAATTTAACACATGAGTAGTTTCCTGGGTAAACTTTCACTTTAATCCCCCTTTCACGGCATGAAATAATATGATATCCCCACACAGCATATTTCCCATTCGGAGGGAAGCTCAGGCAATTCTCATATGCTCGCATAGCTCAGTTACCGTATGAAACTTCTGTGGCAACTCAGTTGTACTGCAAAAGAGGAAGAAGAAGTAAACCTGTTGAAATACATTTTTAAACATAGTTGCTGCTGCTGCTACTGCTGCTGCTTTGAGGAAGCGTGTGGGAAATTTGCACTTGTGAGGCTTGTGTCGTTTTTTTTAAAGACAGAATGTCAAAATATCAAGCATGTTCCACATTTAACACACAGGGCAGGTTAACATGCACTGAGTAAGATTCAAATAACGCGGGGTTTTTTTCTGGCCAAAAGAAAAAAAGAGAAATGCAGCTGCTATTATCTCTTGTCTCTTTACTGTCATTGCACCATGTGCCACCTCCTCCTTATCTCACATCAGCGGGGTGGTGGAAGTGAACCAACTCACAGCACAATGATGTTCCATCTCATGGACTTTTTATTAGCTGTGGCAAGAAAGAGTTAAAAACGTTTAAACCCTTGGGAATATGGCCTTAAACTCTTTTAACCTGACTGAAAGGTCATGTCTACATTTATACCTATTTAATGGCCATGGTTTTCCCCAAAGTATCTTGAGAACCATTGTTTGGTGAGGGCGCTACAGCTGTGGGCAGGATTCTTGCATCGCAGGGGGCCAGACTAGATGACTCTTGGGTCCTTCTCAACTCTGCAATTCTATGATTCTGTTAGATATGCCTCCGACACATGGAGTTTCTTTGGTATGAACACTGAGGTCCAGCTCCGAGGGCCTTCTGGCGATTCCCTCACTGTGAGAAGTGTCAAGGGATCAGATGTCAAGGGAATAAACAACTATCTGACTTTTAGAAGACATCTGAAGGCAGCCCTATATTGGGAAGTTTTTAATGTTTAATGCTGTATTGTGTTTTTAATATTCAGTTGGGAGCCGCCCAGAGTGGCTGGGGAAACCCAGCCAGATGGGCGGGGTATAATTATTAATTATTATTATTATTATTATTATTATTACTACTACTACAGGTTTTGAGGGGCCCATAGGGGCTCTCCTCCCTGAGAGCACCTATTTTCTTTTCTTTATCACTGCAACCATTGCTCTTTCTCTTGCATCTTCCTCTGGGTCTGGCTTGCAGCACCTCCCACTGTTTGCTCACTTGGACAAAGCAAATGAGAAGCTTTCAATAGCAAGGAGCATTAGGTTCCTAAGTATTGGTAGTAATCCTCCATGGGCCTTGCAGGTGTGTCTAATAACACCAGCCCCCCAAACTTAAGTCCTGCACTGTATTATCCCCGATAGGTCCATGTCACAATACGATGTGTAAGGTCATGCATCCAGATAATCGCTTATCCAACTGTTTTGGATAGCTTTGTTTAACTATAACATGGTGGGGCAAGTGCTCTCTTTAAAACACAGAAAATTGTTCCCCATAAATCCCTTCCATGATCAGAAATTCTTATGAAGTGTCTTGCTGGGATGTAGCCATTTCCTGCTTGTTAACATAACTAGTGGTTACTGGTTTTAAGACCTTGAGAGCTCAGAAATAATAAATATTAAAACTTTTCTGCCCACATGATGACATTTTCCTGAACTTTAGCAGATCATGTCCATAAAATTGGTGATAAATCAGATGATGTTAGATCTTTCACATCGCTTTGTGTATACAAAAGCAGATATACAAACAGCTCAAAAGTCTGCCACCGCCGCAGAAAATACACTAACGAAACGTCAGCCACTGCCACAAGTATTACTGCTGCCGAGTCACTAGTTTAAAAGCCTGATTCTCTCCATGACGCACCCCCCCCCCCAATGTTCCCTTGGACCAGTGTTTAGATGTTTTATATAATCTGGAACCAGTGGCGTAGCGTGGGTTGTCAGCACCCGGGGCAAGGCAAGTAATTTGCACCCCCTAACACATGGATTTGCACCCCTAACCCATGGATTTGCACCCCCTAACCTGTGGATTTACGCCCCCTAAGCATAACCCCCAGATGTTGTGCCCAGTGCAGCCGGCCCCCCCTGCACCCCCCACGCTACGCCACTGTCTAGAACTTTATACATGTCAATAGAATGAAAGCCACTTTTAGACTGATTCAGCTGAGTAGGTGCAAAAGATTTTTATTAAGCTTGGAAATGTTTAATTGCTGGGAAAACATGGAGCTTAGATACAGAAATACTGTTTTTTTCTGGCCAGACCCTCAACGTCTTATCAATCAATCCTTGACAGATACACCACATCATGTGGATATAAACATGGGTGTTCCCCACACCACCATCCTTTTTGTACCAGGTTGGGATTGTAAAACAAAATAAATTTGGTAAATTTGATTCTTTTCATATTAGCTATGTCCATGTTGGCTTACAATCCCAACACAGAGAGATACCATATTTTTTGCTCTATAAGACTCACTTTTTCACTCCTAAAAAGTAAAGGGAAATGTGTGTGCGTCTTATGGAGCGAATGCAGGCTGCGCAGCTATCCCAGAAGCCAAAACCGCAAGAGGGATTGCTGCTTTCACTGCGCAGCGATCCCTCTTGCTGTTCTGGCTTCTGAGATTCAGAATATATTTTTTCTTGTTTTCCTCCTCCAAAAACTAGGTGCTTCTTGTGGTCTGGTGCGTCTTATAGAGTGAAAAATATGGTACATGATAACCTGATGGAAAGGCAGAATAAAATCATCCTGGACTTCAATCTAGATGCCCAAAAAATGAGAGGCAAACATGGCAATAATTTATTTTCATCTATAAAGAACAAGTCATACAGTTTTGGATGTGAAACCCAAGCAGAATAAAACATACGTATATGCATACCTATTATGAAAATGGAGAGAGTGCAATATGATCAGTATGATATAAGGATTTACAAAATCAGTACATGGAAAAAATACTGAATTGGAATATGAACTCAGAAGAACTGACCAACAATGATGAATGATGAAAAATATAATCAACATTGTCCTAACTAAATGCTCCCTCTTGCTTGTGGAGGTAGTTACATAAAACAAAGCTCATGACTTCTGTTATCAGCCATGTGTAGTGTGAACAAGGAGCTGTGCCGGGAAGTGAATACTCTTCTGCAAAATGGTGATTACAATAAGGAAAATCCTCACCACAGTGTTTCAGCATTTACAAATTGCTAATTGTCCGGTGCTAAAAATATTGGCAATATCTAAAGCAGTGTCAGTGAAGTTCCACTGGTGCAACAATGTTTCTATTTCCTTTCGTTCCCCCATCTTCTTGGGATGACCCCCCCAACTCCCTGGAGCTTATTTCAAGGGTGCCCAGGGGGTGGGGTGCAGGGGAAAGGGGGAGGGGAGTTCCATTCTGCTACTGCAAGTCTTGGGACGTTAGATACCACCCCATTAACTAAAGAAGTCTTCCATCAAAGTTCTGGAGAAGCTGAGATCTGTGTATGTTCAGTTGGAAGTACAGTATATCCCATTGAATTCAATGGGGCTTTGCAGTTCTAAAGAGGCAGAAGTACATTGGACCACACAATTGCATGTGCCTTAGCTTAATAATACAACACCCAGTTATAAATGTATTTGATAAATGCAATCACCCCTTTCCACGATCAAGCACGTTTGTCGAATGACCAAAGATATATTTCACTTTATCTGAACTGGTTGGTAATGTGATTTAATTCATAAATTATTATCTATATATATATATAAAAGTCAGTACCTAACATTCCCTCATTCTAGCATTACCAACAAACAGAATGCAGAATGTGTCTCAGTAGCTAGAGACAGCAGAGGCAGTGAACAGGTTTAGCCTTTGCTCCAATGATATTGTCAACTGCACACTTTTACTGTACAATATCCCATATGAATGAATGATTTCCATTCACCTGTAGGGGCGAAAGTAGGGAACAAAACCAGCCTATCAATTGTTGGTTGGCTCTGTGATGGCAATCATTTTGGGAAATGCAATATGTCTTTGTCAGGGTAGTTCACGAAGGAAATCTTAACACTCATATGATCCTTGAAACATACACTCTGTGTCTTGCTAATGATGGGCATTTTCATCATTTTAAACAGCAGCGAACCCGAGCATTTCTGATCGTTTCAAAAAGAAACAATCTATTTTAACCCTGCTGTGTAGAGAGAAAAAAATCAAACTTGTGGAAAAATTTAACTATGAAAATCCTCACATCTGTTTTAGAATTATATTTATAAAGGCACACATTCAGCCGAACTATTTGCTGCTTACTGAGCACTGACCTCTTAAGGAAATAGAGAGATATTACATCTCATAATATAAATCCCCTTTCCCAGTGCCCCCACTCTGCAAATATTACTTAAGCTCCAATTTGTTTTCTGTTCTTTAGATGATTCTGCATTTTGATAGCTCAGGAAATGATGTCACAGTATTATGCGCCAGGAATTCAAACACAACATGAAAGCACTGAAGATTGCAGAACTGGGTCTTATGTCATAATTTGTTTCTCTTTTAAAGCATTCTGCAGTCATATCCCCTGTTCCTTGTTGCATGAGATACTAACATATGAATTGAATTCACAGGATAGCTTCCAATTTGATGGATTCAATTTTTGCGACTGCTTTCTTTTTTCTCATCATACTGTAAATAATAATAATTCCACTATTGGTTACCATAGTGAGATACAGTACTGCTAATTAAAGGTAATAAAGTTTCTTTGGTGTTCAGCAACTGTTGATTAATATAAAGGTAAAATGTCAGCTAAGCTAATTTAAGGGTTTTAACCTTCTTTACTTGAAAAATGCAATGGCATCTAATGTAACTCTGATTATTCTTTTTTTTCTCTCCATGAGACCACCTTATCAAACTTGCAACTAGGTTGAATATTTTGTTAGTCTTTTAAAAACAAATGGTAGTCTACAGTTGCCAGAGTGTAGAAAAATGACCACCTTTTCTGCCCCAATTCAGTCTGCAGCCCCACTTTTCTGTTACGTCAAAATCAGGAAACTTCTATTGCACTACAAACCAGGATCTTATCCAGAAGGTAGCTCAGAATTATCTCAAATGTCTAAACCACTGAGCCTCTTGGGCTTACCTATCGGAAGGTCGGCAGTTCGAAACCCTGCGATGGGGTGAACTCCTGTTGCTCCGTCCCAGCTCCTGCCAACCTAGCAGTTCAAAAGCACTCCTGTGCAAGTAGATAAAAAGGTACAGCTGCGGCAGGAAGATAAACAGAGTTTCCATGCGCTCTGGTTTCCATCACGGTGTCCCATTGAGCCAGAAGCGTTTTAGTCATGCTGGCCACATGATCCAGAAAGCTGTCTGTGGACAAATGCTGGCTCCCTCAGCCTGAAAGCAAGATGAGTGCCGCAACTCTATAGTCCCTTTTGACTGGACCTAACCATCCAGGGGTCCTTTACCTATATCATGTTGCCTCTTAGCATCCTGATTATCTGACAGTGCAATCCTATGTATATTTAGTCCAACATAAGGCACATTATCTTCAAAAATGTTCAGGAGTAGGAACATTATTAAATTTAAGAAATCATGTATTATATGTAGCATCAGAAATGGAATACCATTATTATAGGGTCAAAATAAAAGCTGCTCTGCTAACTTATTTTAGACCGCTCTTCTGCTAATAGCAAGTTTGCACAACTTGTTTACATTACCCAAATGTTATAGGTCACATTACCGAAATGAGTGATTATCAGGCTGTGAGTCAGGACACTCTGGTGTCCTACGACTATGAAAGGGGCAAGCCTTGAAAAAATAAACTATGTTGGTGTATACACCATTTGGTACACTCTGAATGTGGAGAACAACAGATTAAATGAGCACTGATACTCCCTTCTCTCTGCCAAAATAGGGATCTGACATCATCCTGTGTGAGACAGTAAGGATGAACCATGCCATGACTGACAGGTACACGGAAATCCCAGAAGCATCATCATTACCCAGAAAGCACAGTCTTAGCTTTGAATTCTGAATAACTGGGTAGAAGAGAGAGCATAAGTGATGCATAACTAATCTATGTATCTGGCAAAGCGGATGTCTGGCTATTGCTTTGTGGGCTAGTCAAAAGAGTATACAGATACCGTATTTTTCCGTGTATAAGACTATGCTTTTTGCTAAAAAGGGGGGGGGATTGGGTGTCGTCTTATACATGGATAGTGAATGCAGAGGGGGGACGTGCAATTAATGGGGCAGCAAGCAGGAGATTGGCAGTGGTGATTGGGCAGGTGATTGGTGGCTGCGGCAAGGCCTGCTGGTGATTGGCTGTGACTGTAGCAGTTGGGCAGATGATTGGCGGATGTGGCAAGGCGGGCAGGCGATTGGCGGCTGCGGCAAGTAGGCAGGTGAGCTGTCAGTGGCGGCAAGCGGGCAGACAATTGGCGGCTGCAGCAAGGTGTGCGATCTGCAGTGGCTGTGCCAAGCGATTGTCAGTGGCGGATGAGCGATTGGCGGAAGTGACCTCCTCCACCCCACTCCACCCCAAAAAGCTAAACAACTTAATTTCGGATTTAAAAAAAATAGGGATCATATTATACATGGGGGCATCTTATACACAGAAAAATACAGTATATTTCTTTCTAGATAGGTAACTGGGTTAGTCTGCTACAACTAAAACAACTGAGCCCTGTGTCACCTTAAGGATCAACAAATTTGTATGGCATAAGCTTCCGTGAACTAGAATCCAGTTCATCTATTAATCTTAAAACTCTCTCTCTCTCTCTCTCATCTCTCTCTCTCTCTCTCTCTCTCTCTCTCTCTCTCTCTCTCTCTCTCTCTCTACGTGCCCTGTGTGTGAAAAGTATGAGAAATACGAGTCCAAGTACTAAAAGATAAAGTCACTCTAGCTTCTTACACATCTTGATTAAGAAAACAACACTTCTATGTAAATGCAAATGAAGTTCCATGTTAAAGCATGCATCACTCCTCGTTCAGGAATTATCTTAGAAATCTGAAAATGCTGACATCATTTACTGTTCTTATGACAACAAGGAACATACAATATGCATGCAATACTGGTCACTTCTTTTCTGAAATCACTTGAAGTTAATCAGATTAAGGTGTCAAAGAACTTGTACTGATATCAAGATTTTATTCTCTTAGAAGCCAGTCCACTACCTTCCCTTTCTAGAGGGTGCTGCGGATTTCTTTTCACTATTTATTTACCTAACTAGGAGATGAAACATAACTTGAAAAGAGACAACAGTGATGTCAGATTACTGCTAAAAGTGTGTAAACTGCCATAGTTGTAGTCTTTTCAGCTACTGGCTGCCAATATGCTCTCGGACCCAAATCAAATGACTTGGGGCCTAAATACTTGAAGAAGTGACTCTCCTTGCCACATCAAGCCTGATGATATGCTGAGAGAGTCCTGCTAGTGGTGCTGTTGATGAATGAAGAGTAGTGTGCATGCGTTTGTGTGTTTATAATGTATTGCAGGGCCTTCTTGATGGTGGCACCCTGGTTATGAAATGCTATTTCCCAGGAGGTGTGATTGGGTTCCTCATTAGATAGTTTTCAATGCAGCCTTGAGACAGATCTCTTTGCTCAAATGCTTGATGTTACTCATGAGTCTTGTGCATTGTTGCGTTTGTTTTATGAGCTGCCATTTTAATTTTTATTACTGGTTATGTGGTTATTGTATTTATTGTATTAATTTTCTGACTGCTGCCCTGGGATCTTAATGAATGGTGGCTACTGAATTGAGTAAATAAGTAAATAAACTCTAGGCAAAAACTGAAATACTAGTAAACCTGTGATTGTGGCACCAGGTGAGTAGATATTTTGCATGTCCGCCTAAGAATGGTATTGCTCGCTTTCCATATGATTCTTCTATAATTGCTAATGTTCACAAAAGCTGTACGCCAATCAGATAGTACACCAACACAATACTGTACAAAGGAGTGGGTTACAGAATCTCTTTCAACTACCAACATATGGCCTGGTTCATAGGATGTGTAGCAAGATTAAATCTGTTGCACCTAACAGAAACAGCTCATTCTAACATGGGAGAACTTGCTTTTCTGAGACCCTGCAAATATTTACATGTGAACTAAACAAATGTCTTTCTTATACAGAGCTTTGGATCTAACCCAATTTGTGGGATGCATGATCAGGATCTACCTGTGTAGATCCTATATAATTTCTGCTAGCCTGTGGAGCTTCAGGCGATGGGGGCTAATCAGGAAAACAGCAAGGGAAGAAAATATTAACCCACCCCCAGCACCACAGCCTCAAGCCAGTTCACACACACCAGAACACAACCAGCCGATCAGCTTTTATAACAAACAAATCCTAATTTCCTGATCAGAAATATCCTGACTCACATCTAGTTTGCATGCAGCATAGCCTTAGGTAGTAGTTGGTACTACTACTTTTATTCTATCTCACCTAAGTTTTGTGTTAATATTTTTTATTGATTGTAGTAGTTTTTAAGTATTTTATTTTGTAGTTGTAAATAGTATGGTTGTGGGCTTTTTAAAGCCAGCTAGAGAATAGTAATAATGGGCAGTTATGCAAATTTAATAAATACATTAAATTAAATTACAGTGGTACCTCGGGTTACATACGCTTCAGGTTACAGACTCCACTAACCCAGAAATAGTAGCTCGGGTTAAGAACTTTGCTTCAGGATGAGAACAGAAATCACGCAGTGGCAGCAGCAGGAGGCCCCATTAGTTAAAGTCGTGCTTCAGGTTAAGAACGGACCCCCAGAACGAATTAAGTTCTTAACCCGAGGTACCACTGTACTGGGATAGATTGAGCCATGAAACAGCTCTGTATTGGACGGTTTTATAAATAACTTTAATCAATAGGATGGTTCTATGAATGAGGCTCAGAATCTTTTCAGAGTATGGTATTTTCCCAAAAAGAATACTTTTTTATCCCATGCTTTATTCATGTTAAACCAGGCTTCCTCAGCCTCAGCCCTCCAGATGTTTTTGGCCTAGAACTCCCATAATCCCTAGCTAGCAGGACCAGTGGTCAGGGATGATGGGAACTGTAGTCTCAAAACATCTGGAGGGCCGAGGTTGAGGAAGCCTGTGTTAGACACAGCAAGTGATATACCACCCTAATACAATAGAAAAAGACAGAGATAACCTTGCTGTAGGGGACAGTTCCCTCCTCCTCAATCCCCAGTAACGTGTGCTGAAATTGATGTGTTGAAGGGGAGGGGGGGATACAGAGTAAAGCTAGCTTTCTGTGGTTAGGAATTCAAAATGGAACAGGAGCTGCGAAAAGGACTTATTAAACACCTTGCAGTGTTGCATAGGTAGGTTACTGTGAGAATATCAAAACGTATGAAACAGTTATACTTGTTGGAGCAATTCTGTCATCAATAAAGGTGTGCACCCACACGCATCATCAATAGGATTACACTTTTAAGCTGAAATTCTAGAGACAGGAAGTACCATAAGTATCCCTGTTTTGGTTCAGGATGAAATCCACGGGGGGGGGGGGGGGACGACAACACTTTTGCCCCCACCCACCCCAGTATGCCTAAAGAAACCTCAGCTGAGATCCATGATGTCACAAAATGGTGCATTCTGGAGACTGTATTAAGCATGACTTAATAAAGTAATAAATAAATAATGATCCACAGGTTCTAAAGCTCCATTGCTCCCCTGTAACACCCACAAAATTGGCACAATTTTATGCAAGAGAGTGTGTGTTCGGGTGGGGAAAGGAAATTCTACTAAATGCATGGAAATTTCCATGCTGAGGAAAGATAAAGGATGAGAGAGGATGATGCTGTGTTTAGAGCAACACAAGCATATGAAGTACTACAATGTGCCCTACAATAACCCTGTTGCTCAGTACTGCTATCCTCACATAGCAATCCTCACATAGGGAACCTTGCACGATATAGTAATCCACCAAGGGAGCCTGTGGTTAAGAAGGTGAACTTTGAAACAAAAGCAATATCTGATTCACAGCTCACAAAAACCTCCAGTTTGCACTGGGAAGTGTAATATTGTTACTCTGATTCTGTTTACTGATTGAGGCTTGTTCTAAATAAAATCATTTGAATTGCTGCCTTAGCCAAAAGGCAATAGTAGGTGCAGGTCTTCTGGCCTGATCCAGTTAGGCCTCCAAGATTTCCCGTAAAAGACCCAGACTAGATGAAACAACCCTTCTCTGTCTTTAAATTTTGGTCAAGGGCAAAGAAGAGAACTGGACAGCCCTACTGTGCAAGCAGAGAGTGTTCAAACCCTTTCCGCTATTATACCAACACTTTCCCACTTACCCCTGGGGAAACATATGTGCCGGGCAGGGGTGCCAACTTAAATAAACTATTGGGAAGGAGGGAGAGCAGTTAAGTCCCGCCCTACATACCATAAAGAAGGCTGATCGCCGAAGAATTGATGCTTTTGAATTATGGTGCTGGAGGAGACTCTTGAGAGTCCCATGGACTGCAAGAAGATCCAACCTATCCATTCTTAAGGAAATCAGCCCTGAGTGCTCACTGGAAGGACAGATCCTGAAGCTGAGGCTCCAATACTTTGGCCACCTCATGAGAAGAGAAGACTCCCTGGAAAAGACCCTGATGTTGGGAAAGATGGAGGGCACAAGGAGAAGGGAACAACAGAGGACGAGATGGTTGGATAGTGTTCTCGAAGCTACCAGCATGAGTTTGACCAAACTGCGGGAAGTAGTGGAGAACAGAGGTGCCTGGCATGCTCTGGTCCATGGGGTCACAAAGAGTCAGACACGACTAAATGACTAAACAACAACAACAACATAATTGATCGCACAATGTGGTGTGCGCACACCATTTGAATGGCAGTGCCTGTCAACTTGTGGAGAGGGGCAGCCCCCTCAAATATTTTATTGGGAGTGGACGAAGGGCATAGAAAGCTAAGTGACAGTGGCCACCCTCACACCCATCTCTCTAGCAATACCAGCTAAAGAACAACAAGGCCCCTGGCATAGATTATATTCCTGCAGAACTTCTGAAGACCAACATTGGGTGGTGGGACCCCCTGCTGGTGACAATATTCTCCCACATTGATTCAACAGGCCTATTTCCCAAAGGGTGGACCGAGGAGATAATCATCCCAATTTATAAAAAGGGCCCCACATTGGACCCAGTGAGTTACAGATCTATTAGTCTTTTACCTATACCTAGCAAATTATATGCAAAACACCTCTATATCAAATTAACTGGTTGGATGGACGCTGAGGCCATCTTGGCAGAGGAGCAAGCTGGATTTAGGCAAGGCAGATCTACCATAGATCACTGTTTTGTCTTAGCACATCTTATTGACAAATACGCCAAGAAAACCTGTGGGGTCTTATATGCAGCCTTCATTGATTTGAAGGCTGCCTTTGATTCAATTTCTCTAGCCATACCCAATGGGAATATTTTATTTCAAATGAAGAAGCATTTAAAGCCCTAAATGGCCTCGGTCCAGTATACCTGAAGGAGCGTCTCCACCTCCATTGTCCTCCCCAGACACTGAGGTCCAGTGCCGAGAGCCTTCTGACGGTTCCCTCGCTGCGAGAAGCCAAGTTACAGGGAACCAGGCAGAGGGCCTTCTCGGTAGTGGTAACCACCCTGTGGAACGCCCTCCCACCAGATGTCAAAGAGAAAAATAACTACCAAACTTTTAGAAGACATCTAAAGGCAGCCCTGTTTAGGGAAGCTTTTAATGTTTAATAGGTTATTGCATTTTAGTGTTTTGTTGGAAGCCGCCCAGAGTGGCTGGGGATAAATAATAAATTATTATTATTATTTAGTCACTGAGACCCCTGCATTCTGACGTGACAGCCAATACACGGGTCTAGTAGGGGGGGGGGAGAGAACTAGGCCCGTGTCCTGTTAGGTTGTACTAGTTTTTTGTTTACTTCAGAGTGTGTGTGTTTTTTGTGGGAGGTAAAGAAGAGACCCTGGCTAAGAAGCAGTCCGTCCCCGTCCCCCCATCACTGGTTTATGCTGCCTTATCCAGCTGCAACTGAAACCACAAGGTGTTTCCCTCGGCACTAGCCGGAGCGCGTTTCACGTCAAGCCCTGCCCGGCGTCGCTTTCCAGGCGCAGCTGAGGCGACCTCTGCCGGGCTCTGCCTGCCTCGGGAAGAGCGGCCCGCCGCTGCCGCCCCTCCCCGCCCGCCCGCTCGCCCGCCCACATTCCCACACCCTCCTTGCCCCCAGGGGCTGGACGAGGCTCCTCCTGTCCCCGGCAAGCGGTGCTTGCTTGCTTGCCTGCCTGCTTGCGTGCGTGTGGGTGCCTGGGGCGGGCAGAAAGGAATCCCCCCCACGCAACTTTTCCTTCCTCCTTTTCCCTCCCTCGCTCCCCCTCCAAAAAAGAAAAGACAAACCCAAAACGCGGAGGGGGGGGCGAGTTTGAAACCAAGCGAGAACTCCTTGCGCCGAGTTTCCTCTCCCGCAGCAGTCCGAGGGATGGGAGCCAGGGCAGCAGAGTGAGAGCCGCCGAGGCAGCTGCGGGTGCGCAAAGAGGAGCGGAGGAAAGCGCGGGGGGCTCAGCCACCCCCGAAGAAGCCAAAGCGGAGAAGAGCCGAGAGAGGAAACTTCTTCTCCCTCGCGACTGGAGGATCGCTCGCTCCGTCCGCGCGCCGTTGCCAGAGAGGAGCGAAGGTTGCGAAGGCGCAGCGGCAGCGGCAGCAGCAGCAGCGCTGGACATGAGCGAGTCGCGCCGCCGGGCAGCGGGGAAGGAGCGCGGGGCCGCCTCCGCCTCGCCGCCGCTCGAGGGTCCCGCGAAGAAGCGGAGAGGCAAGGGCAGAGGGGGCGCCGGCCGGAGAGGCGCCGCGCGCGAGGAAAGCGGGCCAGGTAAGTCTTCCATGGAGGCGAGAGGAGGAGACGTGAAAGTGCCTGGGCTGGGGTTGAGCACACAGGTGGCGGCGGCGGCGAGGGGTAACTGCTCCGTCCCGGGGGGGGGGGGCTCTTTCTATCTCTCTCTCCCCCCTTCGCCCCAAAAAACTTTTCTCCTTCCTACTCTGGGGGGAAGGAGGTGAGAGAGCTTCTGCTCCCAACTTTTGGGGGACCCCGGAGCGTCCCCCACTCTCCTTCGGCCTATTCCTTTCTACCAACATTGCTGGGTCTGTGGAGATATTCGGTTCCTCAAGTCCTGGCCCGCCTGCAGCTGCGCGCCTGTCAGGTGCCCGTCCAGGTTGCGAAGGGAAGCAGGCGCGCGAGGTTATCCTCGCTACTTGGCGAGTAGCTTTAGGGAGCTGCTGCACGAATCCCTTTGGAAGGGGTCGGCTCCTGATAAGGGGCGATGTGTATTTACCCTTTGATACGACTCCTTTCCCTCTTGGGTTGAGGGATCATGTCTGAACAAGTCTGGTTCTCTTCTCCCCACCCCCACAGCCTAGCCTTCCTGCGTACCTTTTAAGCCACCAGCCCTAAAGTAACTGGCTAGGGAGCAAGCCACGTTGCACCCAGCAAACTTTTGATTACGCATCCTAAGGATTGCGCCACACAGGGACAAGGAGCCAGGGAACCTATTCTTACCCTTCAGCATCTTTCAGGTATCTGGTGCATAACACCTGGTACAGTTACCTCACTTGGATGCATTGCCATCATCCCATAATGTGTTCTAGCCTCTCTTCTGTATTCACAAAGTGATAAACGTATGAATTGATTACATTTGTTACCTGCCTTTTCCCTTTATAAGCTCAGGGCAACATATTTGAGGTGATCTCGTTTTGTTCCCTTAGCCCCATGAGGAAGATGGTGACTTGGCCAGGCTTACCTGTGCAGCATAACTCAAAGTGGGATCTGCCTAAATCATACTTGGAGGAGACCCTTTGAAATTAATGGACTAATAAGTCCAGTTACTTCGTTTGATTAGGTCATGACTCTTTCAGGTCCATTGATTTCAGCAGGTCTACTTTGAGTATGACCTAGCGAGATCCCATCTTTAAGGATTTTGACTCAGGCCTTCCATATTCAACAGCTTATACTATGCCACTTTTGACTTTTCTCCAGTTTTTATATATTTCTCTGGATGAAGTAGGAAGAGTCTCTGATTACGCATGCAGAGGCACAGGTAGCAGCTCCAATTTAATTAGCACCTAGTTACAGAAAGGTGTGGATTGTGTGCATGTGGTGTGTTACTCCAGTTCCTGAGGGCACAAAGTGGACATTGCCATATCAATGCATTCTTTTGGTTAAAGTTTGGACTCTAATAACTGGATAAATGTGGAACAAGAGGAGAATGGTCATTCTTAAGAACTGATGAATTAAAAACCACCAACACTGCCTCTCTTATACCCATTATATCCATTAATACTTTGCTAGTGGCATATAAATTTTGCATTAAAATCTGGGCTAGAGCACTGCAAATGCTACACTGTTGGGACTCTTCCAGAAATAGTTCTAGCTGCACAACACCTGTAATGTGCTACTGAAAACCCTGGTAAGATTCAGCAGTCTTTTATTCAAGAAAATACGTGGTTTTGTGATAATATAGTATCTCGCAGGTCAACTGGCACCATAGTAGACAATAACACTGGGGAGGAAATCGGCTGAAACATTTACTTGAAAGTCCCATTCATTTCAATGCTTTTACTTCAAACAAGTGTGTTTAGGATTGCAGCCAAAGTGCATTTCATCATTTCCAGTGAGATACAAAATCAGTAAAGTGATCCTCAATTGGATTTACTTCTGTGTGACTTTAAACCTTGAAAAGTCATAACTCCAACATAATTTTGCAGCACAGTCCCAAGAGTTCAGTGAGACTCCTTCCAGGATTGTAGCATTAGTCTGATAGAGAGAGCTGATGGGGTAGATGGGAGCGGGGAGGTCCTTGTTTGAAATCTCACCTCAAACTTCTGGTAGCCTTGGAGAAACAATATTCTCTCAGCCTCAGCCCTGCATTTACAGTATGGAGATAATACGGGTCTATCATGCAGGACTGAAATGATTTAAGTTAAGTACTTTGAACGTTTGAAATGTGGCATATAAATGAGAAATATTATTTTTATATTTTGTGTATTGTATTTCCTGAGGCCAAAAACAGCACTTGCCCTTTCATTGGGTTTATTCTTAATTTTTTCAGGTTCACAGATGTGGATTCAAAAATATGTTAACTTAAGGGAGTTCATCTGACCCCTCCTTCACCCTCCAGTCCCCTAAAAAGTCTCTTTATAAGGGGGGGGGGGCTTCCAGAGCAATGCAGGAAGAAGAGAGTGCTGGGTGGCAGGAAGAGATGGGAACTTTCCATCCATGAGCTTCTTGGGAGCTATGCCACAGTGTGACTTAAAATGTTATTGTGTGACAGCCCAGTCCTGTGAACATTTACTCAAAAATAAGGCAAATTCTGCCCAGTGTAGGTAAGCAGTCTTTCTGTCGGCAGACAATGGAGTTTAGAAGTTGCACGATGTCAGTCACCATCGTACTGGAAGTTTGATAGGAACCGTATCAGTATGAAAAACTGTTTAATTGTCGTGATTTATAACTTACAAGGCTGGGGAAACTTAATGATAAAAAGTAAAGCTGCAAAAGGAGCTGCCTTTTAATTTAGAAACTCATAGATTTGCTCACAAATCCAAGCCCCTTTTTAAGGCATTCAACTTATGGTTAACACCAACGCACAAACAGAGAGTCGGGTTGTACTGAGTAGCCCCTCCCACTGGTGTATGTGTAATAGGCTGAACATCTGGAGTGAGATACTTTGGTGTCTACAGACTGTCATGTGATCTGGAATCCCAATTGCTTAGGTTCCAGATTGTATGGAAGCTTGTTTAGGAGAAAGCTACTACTCACTTCAGTCACTTGGACACAGAAACACCCAGAGGAGGGTCTAAAGCAGGGTGGTCCAACACGTGGCCCTTTTTGGGGGGGCAGCCCTCGGCAACATTTGACAACCCCCTCCCAGCCCTTGTGCTGCCTTCCCAAAGCCAGGTGAGCAAATCACTAGGCTTGGGGAAAGAGGCATGTGGACTCCTTAAAGCCTAGTTAGCATTTTCCTAGCTTTGGGAAGGAGGCGGAAGTGCTCTAGGCCCCTGCGAGGAGCCTTGCACCCCTTCCCCAAGCCTAGCGCCTTGCTTTGGGAAGAAGGTGAAAGGGCTGGGGTGTGTGTCCAATTTTGGCCTCACTCTCCCCCCCCCCTCCAGTGATACAAGGCAGTGTGCAGCTGGTGGGTTCCGTGTCAAAGTACTCTTGCAGCCCACTTGATATGAAAACTTGGGCCACTCTGGTCTAAGCAGTGCAACCCTACTTCTTGCTTATGTATTGGTGTTAAGCTTTAGTAGCATGGCTTTAGTAGGTTAATGTCTCCAACACTCATCACTGAACAACTTTGAACTGGCAGTTTCTTGTCAAATAATGAAGGGGATATAGATATAGATATAGATTAGATATAGATGATATAGATATAGATTAGATTAGATATAGATGATATAGATGATATAGATATAGATGATATAGATAGAGATATAGCTTTCATTGCACTCTGTTTAATGTAAATCCTAAATTGGTAGACTTCAGTGCATTTTGAGGTGTTTCGAGACAGACTGCCAGTAGGACCAAGCTGTTTATATTAATGCCAGGAAGAATATGTAAATATTATGCCAATAGATGGTCACTATAGAGGACCTTGGGGAACACTTCTAGATAAGGAGCACTTTTTAATGGAGTTTTCTCTTTAGGAACAGCTTTGCAAGATAATGTTGTAAAATACTGCCCTCCCCTGTTGTTTTCTCAAACTGTGTTAATGTAATAATGCCAACATTGCAAAAGCCGATATGCCATTCTACTAGGCGGTAAGCAAATCCATGGGGACAAGTTGATTTGATCCTGAACCTAATATACACCTATAATCTTGTTTGTTTTGAGGAAACAGTATGTTACTAAATACTTTTTTATATTAAGCACAGGCGGGAGAGATGTCACTCTTTTGCCTTAAGCAGCTTTTAAGTTGTAAGCTGAAAATATTTTCAGATAGTATTTTTTATTCTTCTTCTTACGTTTCATGATATCATTTTCAGGTGACGGCAACAGATACTGCTGCTAAGTAATTAAATCTATGGAAATAAAGTTCTGAAATAAGCAAACTTATTTAGAACAGCAGTTTATATATCCTCTGTGTTTTTAAGAAGTGCAGAGCAATGGAGAATTAACCATTAAGAAAACAGAGTGGGTTATTAGATAGGATACAGTATTGTATGTATGGAAGGAAGGGACCATTATACAAGGAATGCAACTACTTATCTTCAGAAGGTTGAAAATCACAGAGTAAAAACCTTTAAAACTAAAAAAGATACGCAATTGAGATTAACTAATCAGACAATAGAAAAATTCAGCAATTTTATCAATCTGAAAAAAGTTAATAACTCAGATTTAAGCCTCCATTCTAAATCCATCATTTGGAAGTAAGTCCTGATTTTAGTGTTAGTTTGAGGTCAATAGCGTGCAAGAAACAAATGAGACAGTTCTAAACCCTTGCTGTTTCTGCAAAAGAACAACAAACAAGCTGTAAATTCTTGACAATGCTTATAAAACCTTTGTTAGCCACAGATAAACAGTTCAAGTTAGATACGTTGAAGCTAGAAGGCAGTGCAATAGTTTGAGCACAGGATAATTTGTATTGGGACATCACTCCAACCAAATTGATCTGAATGCTAATGTTACCCAAGAAGATGATCTATTTTAAATTGATAGTTCTGAAGGCAAGTGGATGTAAGCTTGTAGTTATTCATCTTTGGACATGACATGGTATGCTCAGATGGTTTGGTGCATGCAAGCTTAGCCATAAAGTGTACCTAGAACATTATCAGATAATGTTTTGAAAGGTTTGTTGAGTGTTCAAGTAGGAAGGAGACTTGTCTCTCTTTTTACAGTAGTTTTGATTGATCTACAGCTACAATATTTCTAAACATCGTACATAGGCTTTACAGATGCACCTAACCACAGAGGCTAGTGTTGGTACACACACATTTTCATTTATATAAATAAGGGAGCATTAAAAGTTCATGTAAGCAAAAGAGACTAACAAACTCATCTAGTTATCCCTGAATACAGCTGTGCTTTTGCTGTCTTCCAAAACTAAGTAGGGCATCTCATATGTACATAGTTCACAGGATCACACCCATTCAAAATACAAAAGAATTAAATACTTTTTCTAAGCAACTGAAAGCTAATGACTTGTGCCAAGTTGCATCATTTGCTCAGTTTTATGTACTAGCATGGTCAAATGTACTCAAACGCTAAACTTAGTATTAAAACAAAACAAAACACCAAAAGCCTATGCCTGTTTTAACTATAAACATATTTCTTTCCTTTTGAGGGAGAGGGAAAGATTAAGTATCATTAAATATGACACTCCAACGGCACTGCCTGATATTCCAATAAAACTGAAGAGGGGAAATCTGACATAGCAGGTGAAAGAGCAGACTATGCTGCAGGGGCCTAGTATGAAAGAATACTTTGAAAACATTGCATTTGAAGTTGTATACCTGTTGTATCCATCTGGGCATATAATGTGTTTGATAGATGCTTCTGTAATCCAGACAATCCATTTATGCATGCACAAAACACTCCGAACATGCATAAGAATATTTTTCTTCCTTTTTTGACCCAAGACCCTCACCTCCCACTCATGTAAATGTTACAAGGACTTCACAGTACCACTAAATGGGAGGGGACATGTTCTATCAGAAAAAAAGGGAACTTGCTGCACACATGGCCGTTCTTGGGCCACAGCCATTCCTAGTTAGCATGCAAGTTCTCTTTTCTTTTAGCTTGTCCTGTTCTTCTGTGCTTAGAGGATTTCCTTAAAATTGTAGCCATCAGCTTCTGTATTCCTCTTGCCAGTTGTTTCCATGAGATTCCTGTCTCTCTCCCCAAGATGAAATGTAATAGTTGTGGGGAGGTGACACATCTTTGATTCTGCCAAGAGTTATAGGAATTACTGAAAACACATATATCCCAGGATATTCAGGTAAGCAGAGATTTCATTTGTCATCTCAAATTCTTAAATCTCTTCAGGCATTCTGAAAATATATCATGTGAGAGGGGCTGTCGGAATGTGTGTCCTAGGTGCATTGCTCTCTCCTATCTGGGAGCCAGTGCAGTATAGTGGTTAAGAGCGGTAGTCTCGTAATCTGGTGAACCGGGTTCGCGTCTCCGCTCCTCCACATGCAGCTGCTGGGTGACCTTGGGCTAGTCACACTTCTCTGAAGCCTCTCAGCCTCACTCACCTCACAGAGTGTTTGTTGTGAGGGAGGGAGGGAAAGGAGATTGTTAGCTGCTTTGAGACTCCTTAAGGGGAGCGAAAGGTGGGATATCAAGTCCAAATTCCTCCTCCTCCTCCTCTTCTTCTTCTTCTTCTTCTTCTTCTTCTAACACTCTCTATGAGTTGGAAGATGACCATATGAAATGGGAAGCCCACTTCTGTTTGTGTAGGGCTCCCCATGTGATGTGCAACTCTGGATTTTCTACAGTTCTGCACCATGTGGGGAGCTGCCATAAATACAGGAGGATTCTTCCTTACACTGGGACAAGAGTGGAGCCAGCACACTCATCTCCTTGAGCTTCCTTCATGAGCTATGTTTTTGAATGCCTGAATAGACCTTGAGCATTTTTGTGTTTCTATTTGTAGGGTTGTCATATGTCCGGAATATTCTGGACACAGCCGGTATTCAGCCCTCGTAAAAAGCTCGACAACTTTTGTGTCCAGGTTTTCACTTTTTGAAATACGGCAGCCTTTATTTGTTGTATTTCAAGTTATTTCAGTGACACAGATATAAGGGGTGGGATTCAACTGGGTTGTTGCATGCGTGGAACAAGGTCCATTAGATTCAGTGCCCCTCACACCTCACCCTTTCAAACTCCTGGGACCCCTTTATTTTGTGCTTTGGGGGAAACCCCACAACAGGCTTAGGGAGCATGTGTGGAGTGGAGAAAGGGGAACGTTTCATTGCAAAAGAAGACCTTGTTCCATGTATGCATGCTCCACTTGTCCACCTAAGTTCTTTAAACTCATTTCTTAAAAATACAGTTTTCTTTAGCCAATTGGGAAAAAGTCACTTTAAAAATTGCAGATTATACATAGATTTTCTTACTCTGTTCCATGGTGAGATCCTTTTGGAATATGGATTAATAAAGGCATTCAGTTATTTATTGGTGGCTTCCTAGCTATCATGCAGACACTCCCAAGTAGTAAAATGTGCGTTGAAGAAGACTTGAGTTCCACACAGCTCTCTCTACAGCTGACTGAGCGGAGAAACTAGTCATGTGAATCCATCCATAAAATGTCTATAAAAAATTAACTTATGAATCAAAGGCGATGGTTAATAAAACCATTTTTGTAGGCCTTGGAGTTGTTTGGTCATTTTACGTAACAGGTACTAGGTAAGGGGCACTATCTCAGGTTCAGTGGAGCTTGAGTTTCATTGAAATCAGTGACACATGACATAATGCTGTACATATGTCACTGTTTGAGAAAGCTTGCACTTAACTTTTCCTTCATCTTCATATATGAGATTATATGATAGTATAGGGCACATTCCAAATATTTGATGTAATATTTCTAGGACCATTTGCAAAAGCAGAGATATTTAGTGTAGTTGTCAGCAGTCACCACTTCCAGACTGAAGTTTTCTTCTTTCCTCCCCTGCTAAGCTACTCAGTTAGGGAATGGTGGCACGTTGGAAGTGATTCTGGGTTACAGCAGTTCCTTTCTGTAGCTTGATACCTTATGGAAGGGAGTTCTCCATTGTTCCACCTGTTCATTCAGCACAGTGCAAGCAGTAGATAGTCTGTGTGCATCTTCCAATTTCTGTTGTAGTACTAACAATTTAGGAAGAATGTAAAACCATGAAGACACCCCATTAACTTTCTTATTCCCTAGAAGTCCTTTGTGGGCCTTAACACATATTGTGTTAGTTTCCCCCCTTTCTTTTTTGTTGACGTCTTCCAGACAATGGATGAACCACCTAGCTACTTACTCGAAAAAGTTTCAAACCTACCCATCCCCTCAAAGAGGATCAAGATAAGACCTTACGCTCTAATCAAGTTGGATATCAATTTTGTCCACCATGACTATAGACCCACATATTTTCTGTGACTCTTTCTATATTGAAGCAAATGTTCATGTTCTCTTAGGCATCTACCTGTTTGTATGCAAGAGAGAGGAGACATACTAATCAAATAATGCTAATTGTGGCAGCGTATCAGCAAGACCTCTTAAGGACTAAGCAGGATGGTATAGTATGGATTTGTGTGCAGACCTGCAGTTGATACAATTTTTAGTGGAAAGGATGCATACATATATTTGATTCATGGCTAAAACTGTTCATTGTAGCAGGTCAATAAAAGACTTCAGTTCTGTGTTTAGTATTTTACTCCTGTTTGCTATAGCAATCTTGAATTAAACATTAGGTTACACAACATTGTTATACAGTGGTACCTCGGGTTAAGAACTTAATTTGTTCTGGAGGTCTGTTCTTAACCTGAAACTGTTCTTAACCTGAGGTACCACTTTAGCTAATGGGGCCTCCCGCTGCCGCCGTGCCGCTGCTGCGTGATTTCTGTTCTCATCCAGCTCCTTTCTTACAGAAAATATGCATGTATGGTCAACAGTAGTCCAAAGGGGGAGAAAAACCAACTTCTAAGCACTTTTCTGAATTGGTAGTAGTACGTACATTGAAATAAATGTCAGACTTTAATGTGAGCAAATGTAGAAGCAGGGTTTGTTGCTGTGTTTTATTTGTTGCTAATACTTCTCTTGCCCTCAAATGTTCTTGAACAAATGGATTTAGCTTGGCTTGTTCTTAAATCCGGAAAAAATTGCGTCTCCATTCAATGGGACATATTAACACTTGTAAGTACAGGTGGCGGAAAAACTGAGAGGCTTGGAACTGCAAATCAGTTGACTCCTTCTCTCCAAATGATATCATCAAACTGTTATTCTAACCAAGTTTGTAAATAAGCTCAATAGTTTTGCTGGGTATCTTTGAAGTTTAGCAGAGTGCCCAGTATAGGCAGTTAAGATTCACAATGACTGGTTCTGGAACTGTATATGCTAGATTTCTGTAGGTGCAGAATTGCATATATGCTGCAGTTCTGTACGTGTATATCTCACAACAAGACCCTTTGAATTCTGAGCAGATACTACAGGATTACACTGTAACGGTTTCAAATTTTTAGCCTCAAGGAGAGGGTATACCAAATCATTTGCTAAGAAAAAGCAGCCTGTTGAATTGACAAATACACTTAAGCCTATAAACATAATTCAGTGTTTTCTACTTGTGCCACAAATAAAACTTTGTAAAGAGGTTCTTATAATACGCAAAAGTTGATGTAATTTACTCTAGATAGTAGTAAATCTGATCTAAATATACAGGTCGTGGGGAGAGAGTAGAATCCCAGGAGGTAGACAATACTTTATATAGACTTTATGGCAAATGCTTGCAACCAAATCAGCTCCATGTGTACTGATTTCTACTTTGCATTCAGTCTCTGTATTGGACAAATTTGTCTCCATACTATTCATGCTCCATGCTGATACCAGGCTTGTACAGCAAACCATAGAGTGCAAATCACAGGTGTATGGCGGTCTTAGAAGCCGCAGTTCCAATAATATTTATCACTTTTATTCATGTAGAAGTATTTAAGCTCAATGGAAATTACAAGTAAATTTGTTCATAGTAGGAACCCAACTGCTTATCAGACTTAGACTGGACAGAACACAGTTTTTCCTTCTGTCTGGTATAAGTCCAAGGTAACTCCAGTGATTCATCATATGCATGTGGTTTGCATTTCCTTGAAACCAGTGAATACTCCTTGACCACCAAATGTGTTATAACATTTTCATTATAAATACAGTTCAGGGGGAAATATGAAGCGAGATGGTTTAGAAAAAAAGGGGAAAGGATTGTAAAATGACAAGAGCATATCTGGAATCATAAGTTGAGGTTGTAGGAATGCCAGCAAATAATCACCAAGTAACAGAGCATCCTCGTGTCTATCAGCATAAGACAGAACATAAGTGCATTTTGAACAATTCCTCTCCAGGGTATGACTATGCAGTCAAGTGTGCTTTGTCAAATCCCTACTCTACATACCTGCCCACTTGTGAGATCGCAGTAAAGTTTACTTCACTATTAGTCTGAATGAGCCAGGTTCTCAGTATAATTGTATTATTTATATGATGAATTTAGGATTAACTTAGGAGTGGCTGGGGAAAGCCAGCTAGATGGGCGGGGTACAAATAAATTATTATTATTATTATTATTATTATTATTATTATTATTATTATTATTATTAGCCACTGTGTCTCCTGAATATTCAAATATGAGGGAAAGCTTAAGGGAGTCTGAAGATGCCTGGAGGGGGTGGACTAAAAAATGAATGGTTGTCAAAAATGGATATATGGAAAGTAATAAAATATAGTGTGTGTGGCCATGGAAGATGGACCTATAGATAATTGATATCTATAATTGAAGCTAGGTGGGTGAAAGATTTAATTGTGAGCATCACCACAGCCATCAACAAAAACTGTTTGCTGACTCCTTAAGAGATGCATTAGACCAGTGTTTCCCAACCTTGTGCCTCCAGATGTTTTTGGCCTACAACTCCCATCATCCCTGACCACTGGTCTTGCTAGCTAGGGATGATGGGAGTTGTAGGCCAAAAACATATGGAGGCACAAGGTTGGGAAACACTGCATTAGACATTGGGAAATCTAACTGAATTGTCACTGGCTTATGTACTCAAATCCGCTCAGGCAGTTTCCTGTAACTAAATCAGTCAACTAATGATAAGCAACTGCTGGGTCCTCTTTAAATGTTAGAAGAAAGATGTGTCATGTCAGATAATTGCTGAAGAGGCCAACTTACATGATCTGGTAAAGGTATGTCTAATGATAACCTCTTTTTGATATTTCTGTTAATATATTACATCAAACTTTAAAACTCAGTTTTAAATCTCTTTATATCTGAGTTTGGAGTGGGGGGGGGGTTCATTTTACTTTACTGAGATGGAAAAGTAATGCACACTCCCATATAATAAAACAATAGATAGTGGAACTGGCAACACTGCTTTTGTCTCCAATCCTATATGAAGCAAGGTACCCAAAGCAGTTCTTATTTATTATGGAAGTGCTTTCTAGAATGGCACTGTCATGGAGTATTGGAATGTGGAAGGCTGCATTCTGGCCAAATTACCAACTAGAATGAAGCATCAGTGGTATTCTAGCTGCCTATACATTTCTAAGCCAAATTCAGAATTCTGGTTTTAATGTACAGGACCTTGTATGCCTCAGGGCCCAAATCCTGCACAGAACACCTCTCCTAATATGAACCTATCCAAACTAAGTTCATCACCCGAGGCCCTTCTCCACGTGCTCCTTTTTTGAGACATCCAAATGGTGGTAACATGGGAGAGTGCTTTTTCAATTGTGCCCCCCCCCCCCAAGCTATGGAATGCTCTTCCTTGTAAGCCATCTGGCACTGACTTTAATGTCTTTTCAGTTCCACATTAATACACTCTTTCCAGGCATTTGGTGGATTGCGACAAGTTACACTACTGTTGATATTTTTAATCTGTTGGTTGTGGTGTGGTTCTTGAGGTTGTTGTTTTGTTAGTGTATTGGTTGCTATGTGTTTTAACACTGTTTTTATTGTTTCTGAGTCATTTAGCCTTTTTTTTTTAATTAGGCGACTAATGCAACAAATAAATCAAATTAATAATATAAAATAACTGTAGAAAGCTGAGGGTCTTTAAATCTGTTACACCCAAACCCCAGACTTTATTACTGTCTTCCATTCTGAGTGCATGTCACAACCAGGCTTGCCTTCCATTTCACCCCAGTATAATACTCTGATCAGGCCTCTATGTGCATTTTACAGGCAAAAACTTACAAATTGTAGAGCTATACCCTTCAGTTGGGAGTTAGCAGTGTGGACTTGAGAGAGCACAATTAGCTGCTTTTGGCTGGAAGGTAGAGAGTGTTAATTCCTGATAAAAAGCAATTGCCTTTTATTTTAGGATTTTCATCAGCTCGTAAGATACGATTGTGCTTTCTTATTATGCCAGCTAGTTTAGAAATAATTATTTTCTAAGTTTATTTAACTGATTGCAGTTTGTGTTGGGCCAATAAATCTAGTTGTTCAGTTAATTACAACTGGTGTGGTCTGATCCAAGGCTTTTCTAATTAACCTACTTATCTAAACCAAGCCAATATCCTTTAAGAGTGAATGAGTGCTGACCTCTCTTGGAGAGTTAAGTGAGCAGAGATTGGGAACTGACAAAATGATGACTCAATCCACTAGTGAGACTTTTCCAGCCCATAGCAATGGAGTGCTGCTGCTCTGGTGGCCTCATTTATTGTTGGTTTAGTCCCAGTCATAAATGTGGAGAAATTAGACCCTTGTTTGGCTCTTCTAGTGACCTCTGGGGTGCCAAGATTAGAAGACTCTCCAGGACCCAATGCAGATGCAAACAGGTGAAGGCTGACCATTTACATAGACTATATTTTTTAATGTTATGTTTTTACCTAAGGTCATAATAAAAAGTTCTTCTACTACTTAAACATATGAAGTAGATAACCAAGGAGGAAGAGGTGATTTTTTTTACTGTTGGCTTTACCATCTTACTTATCTTTATTCATTTCAACAGTTAATGTATAGCTTAACACCTTGGTATCTAAGCAGTGTACAGTAAGATTACAAGCGATAAGATAAAATCAGTTAAAACTAACAATATAAATCAAAACATTTACTTAAAATGCTTGCTTAAAAAAGGTGTACTAAAAGCTGCCAATCTCTTTAGCCTTTCCACAATACTTTTCCTTCCTTGTTCTCTTAAACTGATGTTAGAAAGTGGGCTACAGTTGGCTACTAATATGTCATTTAGAACATAAAAACATGTTAAAGGTGCAGAACTCTAGAAAACCTGGGAGAGCTATGTCAGGTGTGTGTCTCAAGCTTGTCTCTGACCAGTATAGATGTACAGTATCTCTGTGTGGCCATATTCTGACTGCTTTATATGCACAATTTAAGATGATGATAGGAACATTATTCTAACAGGCGAGATAAAGTTACCTCTCTGAGAATGTTAAAGGTAAAGTTAAAGGGACCCCTGACCATTAGATCCAGTGGTGACCGACTCTGGGGTTGTGGCGCTCATCTCACTTTATTGGCCGAGAGAGCCGGTGTACAGCTTCCGGGTCATGTGGCCAGCATGACTAAGCCGCTTCTGGCGAACCAGAGCAGTGCACAGAAACGCTGTTTACCTTCCTGCTGGAGTGGTACCTATTTATCTACTTGCACATTGACGTGCTTTCGAACTGCTAGGTTGTCAGGAGCTGGGACCGAGCAACGGGAGCTCACCCTGTCGCAGGGATTTGAACCGTCGACCTTCTGATCAGCAAGTCCTAGGCTCTGTGGTTTAACCCACAGCGCCACCCGCATCCCTCTGAGAATGTTAGGCCTTTCAAATATTGTTTCCACAAAGAAGCAGAGAATGATGGTTTGTCCTATCAACTTTATCCTTGGCTGCAACATTGAACAGGATAGTACTTCGAATCTTAGAATTGCAGTTCTGGAAGGGACCGCAAGGGCCATCTCATTCTTATGTAAACCAGGATAAAAAGTGAGTAGGTTGCAGGTACAAGATTTAGAACCTTGTTTTCTCTCTCCCAAAGGTCCCCCTTTTTTTGTGACTCAGTAGTGGGCATTTGGAATTAAAAACAAACAAGCCATGATCCCACTGGTCTAGTGTAGAGGAAGAGCAACCACACTCTCAAATAAGATACGGCTAATTGTTGAGGAGAAATAATCTTTTGAAATGAGTGACAAATTAATCTCGGAGGTGTTTTTTTCCTAGTAAAAATATTTATATGCTCTTGGCATGCCTGCCCTGTTTTGTTTGAGGAGGGAAAGTTAAAGCCTTTAACCTGGATGTAACACATGAGCGACTTCAAATATGTCATGAAAAGGGTAAAAAACAATTTGATAATTCGTCTTCCCCGAAGTGTTTGAATACAGGCATCGTTTGAGAACTAACTTTACCGCTCAATCTTATTTTGCCTGGAAATGACAAGAGCTACTTGGCTACAGCCAGTGGAATGCAAATAAAGTGGTAAGGACATACCAGTACTGTTGCAGCCCAGCTCTACAGTCAATAATATTTGTGTACAGAAAGACAGTCCCTCTGCAATAGGCACAGAAACTATTCTGGACATTGTGCAAATATTGATAGGAGAAAAAGGCAGAGCATATTTTGTGTCTGGTGTAAAAAGTTGAGGTTTGTTAGCTTATGTAAGGTTTTTTAAAACAAATAAAAAGAGATAAAATGCTGACAATGCATGCATGTTTTTTTCCTTCTGGGAAAATGAAATTCTTACCCCCACCCCAAAAAATTAGAAGCATCTAATTTTATTCTGTAAACTGCATAGGATTGACTTTTCTTCCCTCCCATTACTTACTCCCTGTTATAAAAACCTCTAGCTCAATAATTTCCAAATAAAGCCAGATTGGGGGCAAAATAAATCCCTGTTACTTTTTAAGGTTCAGGAAAAAGTGGCACCCAGTGAGCCTTTTTTAAAAATAATTGTGTAATAGTCCGTCTGTGGCAGGTGCTTAACAGTAGACAGTGAGGAACAATACTTCCAGCAGCGTGCTGAGTGTTCTGGAAATGCTACGAATTCTTACCAAATCAGTGTGCTGTTAACATTCCAAAAGTAACAAGACTGAAGGCAACTTTAACAGTGCTGATAGTTTATCATGTTCCGTTTTGATACAAGAAAGCAAACCAAGTGTCAATAGTTTATGTGAGTCATTCAGACAGCACACAAAAAACCTACATGGATGTCACAGGTCATTTAACCCTCAGTTACTTTCCTCTGCATGCTGTACAGTTGTGGATTTGGTTTGTTTCTGCGTTAAGTATTGTTGCAATGTCACAAGGTTGGGATGAAGTTGTCCTTTCTTTTATAGTTGATTTAAAAGCTGGAGCCACCTTCTACTTTAATGCCCTGCCTGCTGGAGTTGCTTTTATTTTTAATTAATCTTCTCAGCATTGCATCGGAACGCCTTACTTTCTTTTTATCTTTCCTTTTAGTGATGCAGGCTTTGTGTAGAGGGGAGGTTGGAGTCTTTGAGATTGTTTGAAAGGAAAAGTAGAGATGCTCCTCATATTTAACTTGGACTGTGCATGCCTTGTACCCTTATGAGAATGTTGTGTATGTAAGTAGTAAGAAACCTTAAAGTAGTCTTCTATGTATGGGACCTGAAAGGGAGTGCCACTTGTTGTGTTAGACAATGTACAACTTGCTGTATTGGACATTGGTCTTAGTACTAATTATAGATAATATAATCTTTTTCTATTATACCATAACTTCATATGTAAATTATATGAAAATTACATGTTAGGGATTATAAATACCTACATCTTCTGCTGCAAGGCCAACAGAGAATTTGCTCCAGGAACCATGTAGGAAAGATTTTAAAATGTTCTTTTTTTTCCTTTTACTTCATGAAGAACATGTTCTTTGAACAAGTGGGCCAGTAACACTTGTGGGCTTCCTTGCAAAGTTGCACATCACAGTTGGCCTGGTGCCAAACTGGAAAGAAAGTGCCTACCTCCAAATGATGTGTCACTGATTTGTCTGTTGAGAAAGGAATACATTTGGTAAAGCTAAAAAGGTAAAGGACCCCTGGATGGTTAGGTCCAGTCAAAGGTGACTATGGGGTTGTGGCACTCATCTCGCTTTCAGGCCAAGGGAGCCAGCATTTGTCCACAGGCAGCTTTCCGGGTCATGTGGCCAGCATGACTAAACCGCTTCTGGCTGCAGCGGTACTCATTTATCTACTTGCACTGGGGTGCTTTCAAACTGCTAGGTTGGCAGGAGCTGGAACAGAGAAACAGGAGCTCACCCCGTTGCAGGGATTCGAACCATCTACCTTCTGATCGGCAAGCCCAAGAGGCTCAGTGGTTTAGACCACAGCGCCACCCATGTCCCTCCCTTATAGCCTCCTAAGATCTGTCCCGCTGCAGTGTCACAAAACATTCAGGACAAACATTTTCAGGCGTATATGGTAGTGCAAATGTGTATCACCTGGAACAATTTGCCTTTTCTTGGTGGAAGCAATTCACAAAGCATAAAAATGGGTTGTTGTTGTTTTAAGTACGATGTCTCGGAATCTAGAATGGCATTTTTCTTATTGCAATCTGGCTATCACATAATCTTTTAATGTAGCTACTCCCCTGGCACATTTTTCTGGCCACCAGAGGGTGCTCCAGGAGCAGCACATACCAAAACGCAACCTTTTATGTGCTTACTTTTCCTATACTTGTATAAAATAGGAATTCAAAGGCCAGGCCTTGCATGTTCCACACCTTGTGTCTTAAGATTTTTGGAATATTTTTAATCAATCCCCAGTCACTAGCTGTAATGTATATCCACATAGAGATCTTGGACTACTTTTTCCTTTAAGTCTTGCCTTTTTATACTATAGTCTACTGCCTTTACTTTAGTTTGAAAGAGTTAGGAAATGCTTGTGTATTGTTCTTAATATTCAGAGGGAAACACAATTTGTTTTCTTACTGCAATTGTTATCTGGCAGGCAGTAAGGCTTAGTGCGTTGTTTTCGGTTGAAACAATGGTTTTTAAAGTCTTCCCGCCTCCCCTGTTTAAAATTGTGGAGCACTTGAAGTTTAAATACTTAAAACAAAGAAAGAAATGTGTTTAAACCAGTAACCAAGCAGATGGGGAACTGTTAATATGATAAAGTAAGACTGTAACCATAGGTTCTTGCAACAGTTGGTATTCTGTAATGTAGGGTAGTGGAAGAGTCCTTCCTTGCTAGTTTCCACATACACTTTTTAAAACCCATTGTGAGCATTTACTCATTGCATGAGGAAGTGCCTAAGCAAACATTTTAAATCATTAGTGTATACAACTGCAGGATTTTGGTCACACTGCCAGGACATGCCAGGCCTTTCAGATCACTGTGACAGCAAGGAGGCAGCTGCTTTCACTAGACAGCTGTTCAGCTGTAGAGTTAGCCTTGCGTATTTTACTGGAACCATATAGTTCCATGGGTTTTTTGCATTTGTTTTATGTGCATCAGGAAAGTTTACTAAAAGGCTGTTTTTAAAAAGTTGCCATTTTCAAAAATTTAAAAAGCTCAACAGAGCTATACTGGTGCGCATGTGCATACATGTGCTTTCACATACACATGCACACACAGGTGGACTGGATAGAAACACAGGTCTTGGCATGCATTCTGATCCGATCTCATGCAATATGATTATGGAATAGGTTCAATGTGAGGTCAAAGGGATGTTCATGAACATGCTGTCCCTTTTCATTTCAGATTCATTTTCTTCAGCTCCGCTCTGGTATTTATGTTTAGTTTATATTTCTGCTAAGGGGAAAGAAAACCCATCAGGGATTGCTCAGTGTGTGGCCAGTTTCCTTTCTTCTTTGCCTTTATCCGTACAGACACAAGACAATATATGTATGTGTATATATATATATGTGTGTGTGTGTGTATAGCGCAATAAAAAATGCAATCGATACATAAAATGAAGTCTTAATTAGCAGGTACATAGAGGCGAAAATTGTATGGTCAGAACTGAATGACAATGAGATACGAAATAACAGGATAATTAGAACTTTAAAATATGTTACACCGGCAAATCTTCAACCTTTTACAGTAGCAGAGACTATTGTAGTGGGCTAGGAAACCACTTGAAAGGAGCAGTCGTAGATAGATAGGTCTCATGTTCTTCATAATTCTGTCTTAAATCTGCCGACACTTTTGCCAGGAGCCATCTTTCACAGTGCAAATTTATGTTCTTGTTATGGTACGCATAATATATTTCACGTTCTTTAAAACACTAAAGTAAGCTGAGGTTTAATAAAGTTATAACGATTTTATATAGTTACATTTTTTTACAGCGCCGATGTATAAAACCACTCCATGACTTAAATTTCCTGTAAATTTCACATCTCTAACAACTTTATTCCAGCCACTTCATCTGTGTGTTTTTTAATAGTCTGAACTTTGGCTGATCAAAGTGTGTAGGTATTGATCTCAACCTTAGGTCTGATTCTGAAGTTATTACAGGCTGATTTTCTTAGACCAAGTTTAGGCATAATAAGGAGAGTAATTCCCCAGCAATACAGTTGTTGGCCTGAAGTGAAATTTGACACGGGGAACTTCAGAGTTGCCTCCTGCAGTCAGTTCTAATACCAAATGGTTGTGTTTTGAAAGTGAGGTTTCCATTGCTTTGGTAACCTATCATAGGTAGCTGCAATCTGCTATTGTGTTCCTTAATATTATTATTAAAAAGTAAAGGACCCCTGATAGTTAAGTCCAGTCGCAGACGACTCTGGGGTTGTGGTGCTCATCTCGCTTTACTGGCCAAGGGAGCCCCCGTTTGTCCGCAGACAGTTTTTCCAGGTCATGTGGCCAGCATGACAGAGCCGCTTCTGGCGAAACCAGAGCAGTACATGGAAATGCCATTTACCTTCCCGCCGAAGCAGTACCTATTTATCTGCTGGCATTTTTGACGTGCTTTTGAACTGCTAGGTTGTCAGGAGCTGGGACCGAGCAACGGGAGCTCACCCTGTCGCAGGGATTTGAACTGCCAACCTTCTGATCAGCAAGCCCACTCAGCAAGAGGCTGAGTGGTTTAGACCATAGCGCCACATGCAAATGCACTCTATGTGGTTGGTATGGAAGCAGCAGTTAATGCAGAATCCTGAGACTCAGCTATACAGCTGCAAATAAAACGTTTTAAGTGTGTTTTAAATACAATATACAATGTGGCACTAGATGGCAATGGTGAGCCTTATGGAAAATTCAACGTATTTTTTAAAACGCTTTTTTTAAAAAAAATCAGAACAGTTTTTATATGTGTGTGGCTTCCACCCTGGAGTGTGGTTACTGACAGGAGCAAAATCTTGGCAGCACATTACACCTCTGCCCAAAGATCTGCATTGGCTGGCAATATGCTGGCAGGCCAAGGTCAAGATCATACTAGCATATAAAGCTCTTAACAGCCTGGGGCCAGTTTACATAAGGAGTGACATTGCCCCCCATTGCCTGTTTAATAGCTTTGATAATCAGAAATTTTGCAGCCTTGCACTTGTCCACTTCACATCTGTAAGTCATTGTATCAGGGCACTTTGTGCTCTGTCGGACACCAGACGCTTCTGTTGTGCTGTTTTAGATGCTTGCTAAAAACCTTGGTTTCAGCAAGCCTGTCTAAAACATGTAAATAAGTTATATGTGCGTGTTTTTAAATTTTGTTCATTTTATTTGTACATTGCTTCTGCCTAGCTGCTTAAAGGGTAAAGGGACTCCTGACCATTAGGTCCAGTCGTGGCCAACTCTGGGGTTGCGGCACTCATCTCACTTTATTGGCTGAGGGAGCCAGCATACAGCTTCCAGGTCATGTGGCCAGCATGACTAAGCCGCTTCTGGCAAACCAGAGCAGCGCACGGAAACGCCGTTGTTGGCAGGAGCTGGGACCGAGCAACGGGAGCTCACCCCGTCGTGGGGATTCGAACCGCCAACCTTCTGATCGGCAAGCCCTAGGCTCTGTGCTTAGAGAGGCATAATTGGCCCTTCTATGCACTGCCTCCTTCCAATCTGAAATATAAGGGACAGGGCCTTTTCAGGTGCAGTTGTAGAACACCTTTTTAGAGAAGCCAATTTGGCACTGTTGCCGTTGGCCTTTCACCATGTTGTAAAGATGTGTCTCTTCCACAGAGCATTTGGCAAGAGAGCTGTAGAATAATTAAACATTTCTTTCATTCCTGGCTAATTTCATCCTTTTGGCAAACCCTTAACAATATTTTGCTTTGTTGTAACAAGTTTACCGAGATTAATTAGCGGGATGTATGCATAGTTTGTTTATTAGAACGTACTTAAGTATAACAGCAATGTACAACCCAAGGTAGCTAATACGTTAGTTTAGGTGTGGCTGCTTTGAGGCCCCTTGAGCTATATCTTGTCTTCAAAGGAATTTTATCAGGCTCCCTGCACCAAATTTGTATCCATCTGTGGTTCAAAAACTAGGGGGGGGGGGGAGGTTTCTCATTGTATTGGGGCACAAAAGGCTTACCTGCCCGAACTCTTCTTCCAATTCATTTTTGGAATGAAAGAATTGAGTTCAAAAACGTTTTCCACCCAGTTGCCTGGAGACAGTGTCAACTTGCCCCAGATAAAGGGATGTTTCATTTTTGGTGTTTTTCATATACACTTTGCTGTATATATGGTACTTTGATGTGGCACCTTTAACTGCCAGTCTGCCTCAAATATTTCATGTAGGACATTTAATTCCTTAGCTGCTGTTTACCATCAAATCAGTGACACTGTACCATGTGTATCTGTGAATCCCTTACTACTAGCTTACTAGTCAGACATTTTCAGACTGCAGTCAAGTTTTTGGAGCTTAAGGTAAAGGTAAAGGGACCCCTGACCATTAGGTCCAGTCGTGGCCGACTCTGGGGTTGCAGCACTCATCTCACTTTATTGGCCGAGGGAGCCGGCGTACAGCTTCCGGGTCATGTGGCCAGCACGACTAAGCCACTTCTGGCGAACTAGAGCAGTGCATGGAAATGCTGTTTACCTTCCCACTGGAGCGATACCTATTTATCTATTTGCACTTTGACGTGCTTTCGAACTGCTAGGTTGGCAGGAGCAGGGACCGTCGCGGGGATTTGAACTGCTGACCTTCTGATCAGCAAGCCCTAGGCTCTGTGGTTTAGTGACTCAAAAAAAACCATCCCTGGCCTATTGCATTTGGGTAAATTAGTTGGCATTTGTCTGTTTCGAGAGGGAATGGAATGTGCCTCTGAGGGTAAAGTCAAATGCTGTAGAATCACTGTGCTTGCTGTGGCTGCAGAAACGTGCCTCTCACATTTTTTGCTATGTTAGCAGCACTGAAGTGACCTTGTCAGGGCACAAACCTGGGCTACCCAGATCACAAGACCTTCCTCTCTGCCTCACTGATGTGGTCCAAAGGAATGCAGAGCAATACATTTAGCACCAGCTTGGCTTCAGGAGTTGCCAGAAGGAAGCATACAAGGTGCCACCCAACCATCTTAGGGACCCCATTCCAGATTTGTGAAGGGTTTACTCCTTTGCCTTACCTTCTTCAGAAAATGTCCCATAAGGCAGTGAGTGCAGATTTTTCCTCAAGGGTTTACTCCCAAAGCCTTTCTCACAAATGAGTATAGCCGCAAGGCAGCAGGGGTTTAGGACCAGAGTTTTCTCTCGCCTAGATGAGCTACCTTCCCCACATTTTCCTCTACAGCTTGTGCAGTGATGTTCTTCTTGACTGTTTGGACCCACTATTGCTCTCATCCACTCAATCCGCCGGAGTCTGTCTTTGCATGCAGGGAAGTCCCTAACTCAGGGGTTGGCAGCCTAAGGCCTATGGGCCACAAGCGGCCCATGGACCCCCGACACTCACTTGGTCAGCTCCCGTGCACGCACTATACCAGTGCGGAGCAGAGCAGGGACCGCCTTCCCCAATGCTGGCCAGCTTCCCATTGGCTGCAGGAAGCTCCTGCAGCCAATGGCAAACTGTGCACGCCTCCTCCGCACCGGAAGGAACACCGGAAATAGTGTGCACGCATACACACACACACTCCAGCCCACCACGGCATCTGCGGGACCATGAACCAGCCCAATCCACAAAAACTTTGCCAACCCCTGTCCTAACTCACCAAGGGTTTGAGACCCATTGGTTACCCTCACCTGCTTTTGCCAGCCAATCAAATCTGTTTTCTGGGATGTGGCTGCTGTCACATACTGGCAGCTTCTAGGAGCCACAGGTGAGAGCTGAGTGCAGGGTGGGGAGCAAAGGTGGACAAACTAACCCCAAATGGAGCATGACATGTCCCCCACCAGAGGTACTGCCCCTCCCCTAACACCCCATGAACCCCATCTTGTTCACATTTTATTTGCCAGTTTTGCTTAATATTTCCACACTGTGTGCGCATATTCTTTTCCTCACAGAAGGAAGGAAGAGGAGCTAATCCTGAAACTGTTTTCAGGACTATGTAGAAGGTAATTTAATTACATCATAGACTCTGTCACCAGCTAGGTAGGGGTGATGGTGAAAGAAAAGCCTGTGTTTTAAAACTCTGTTTAATTTACTATTTCATTAAACCTTTGGCACTTTAGTGAGCCAGGCTCCCTCTGGAAATGGTTTTGTGAAATTTGTCAACAGCTGAATCACACAGATTTGGAAAATATTACCCTTCTTAATGAAGAAAAATAAGGACTCCTGAAACAGTTTCATGTTTTACTCTATTTCTGCATTAATTCTGCAATAATAACCTCTGTTTTTCCTAGAGTGATGTGGAAAGTCATCGAAACCTGCTCAAAAGCAAAAATTTCTATTTCTGAAAATAGCTAGTTTCCTTACCCCCTTCCTTTGAACTGAAATTGATTCAGATTTCCCTTAACAAATTAGATGTCAGGCATCATTAGGACTGGCTAGTTTCATGGTGGATTTGTGACTAATGACTCCCACTCTGAGCACTGACTATCAGTTTTCATGGAAAAAGTCACAGTCCAGAACAGAAAGAGAATAAACAAAAGTATGTAGTGAAATGCTTTGAACATGTTCTCTCTACCCCACCGCCAGCTGCACCAGAGAAAAAAGCTTGAGGTACTGAGATAGAGGTCTGAGGCTACTTAAATTCAAAAATATTGTCCTGCATAAACTCTTAACAGTAGTATAAAGGTAAAGGGACCCCTGACAGTTGAGTCCAGTCGTGAATGACTCTGGGGTTGTGGCGCTCATCTTGCTTTACTGGCTGAGGGAGCTGGCATTTGTCCGCAGACAGTTTTTCTGGGTCATGTGGCCAGCATGACTAAGCCGCTTCTGACGAAACCAGAGCAGCGCATGGAAATGCCGTTTACCTTCCCGGCGGAGCAGTACCTATTTATCTACTTGCACTTTATGCTTTCGAACTGCTAGGTTGGCAGGAGTAGAGACCAAGCAATGGGAGCTCACCCCATTGCGGGGATTCAAACCACCGACCTTTTGATCAGCAAGCCCAAGGCACAGTGGTTTAGACCACAGCGTCACCCGCGTCCAAGAGTAGTATAGGTAATAGTATTTTTAAGTAATATAGACAGCCTAGTGGGGTCATTTTCTCATTGATAAATAGGAAATTCATCTGTCATTGTTAACATCAATATTAATTTTGCCTTCTGCCCCCTCACCCCAAGTATAGGAGGGTTTTTTTGCCCTTTTTGTGATGGGACTTGAACCTGGTTGATGCCACTGAGAAACTGTCTCAGGCCTCAGATTCATGACATGCATTTGTTTGTTTTCACACCTTCTGCACCTATTGGGAGCGGGTATCCATGTTCATTTTCCAATACATGTATCATAAAAAGGTGGCAACTGCTAGCTCCTGGAGGAAACATTTGTGAAAGCTGTATGGACTTCTGCCAGAAACAGGGCAGGGGGAATCACCTCTAATTTTCTTCCTGTCTTTCTTCTTTCACTCTTGGTGGCATTTGAAATGACTTAGGGCTGTGTTTTATAAAGTTCACTTTTTTGAATTAAAATTGAGTCGGCTCTTCACATTTTAAACCTAAATGTTAGCTTTT
This sequence comes from Podarcis gaigeae, assembly GCF_964106915.1. Classification (NCBI taxonomy): domain Eukaryota; kingdom Metazoa; phylum Chordata; class Lepidosauria; order Squamata; family Lacertidae; genus Podarcis; species Podarcis gaigeae. The sequence continues at coordinate 11,549,729 of NC_139694.1, read as the reverse complement.
TGTATGTATCAGAATAAGAATTACCTTGCTTCAGAGAAGCTAGTTGTTTGAAGCAGAAAAACAGTTACTGCTTTGGTCATGGCTTCTTGTCATGGAAAAAGGCGGGATATAAATTATTATTATTATTATTATTATTATTATTAGCCCAGAGCTGATGCAGAGATTCAGCAGTTAGCCTCCTCTGAATACAGATAATTCTAAGTGCGTCTGCGTTGGGATTGATTGATTGATTGATTGAATGATTCAATCCCATCCAGTACAGAAAGCCACAATAAATACCTGCCCCTAAGATAGCCTGCTAAGAAATCATGCAGAGGTACAGTGGTCACGTCCTCTGTTGCTCATTACTTTGGTCTCATGTGAGCCTTATTCGTGTGGAGGGAAGCACACAGAGTTCACAGAGCACACTGTTAAAGAATTTCTTCTTCTTCTTCTTCTTCTTCTTCTTCTTCTTCTTCTTCTTCTTCTTCTTCTTCATACCCCACCCATCTGGCTGGGCCTCCCCAGCCACTCTGGGCATCTCCCAACAGAATTAAAAACACAATAAAACATCAAAAATTAAAAACTTCCCTAAACAGGGAACAGATGTCTTCTAAAAGTCAGATAGTTGTTTATTTCCTTGACATCTGGTGGGAGGGCATTTCACAGGGCAGGCGCCACTACCAAGAAGGCCCTCTTCCTGGTTCCCTGTACCTTCACTTCTCGCGTTGAGGGAACCACCAGAAGGCCCTCACAGCTGAACGATGGGGATGAAGACACTCCTTCAGGTATACTGGGCCAAGGCTGTTTAGGGCTTTCAAGGTCAGCACCAACACTTTGAATTGTGCTCAGAAACGTACTGGGAGCCAATGTAGGTCTTTCAGGACCGGTGTTCTGTGGTCTTCCATAATAATGACTTTCATAATTACCCAGCCTTGTCAGTGTTAGAAACTCAGATATATAAACTAGGTTCCAAACCTAGATTATGGTCGTCACAACAGAATATCTCTTTGCCAAGGGGGTTGGACTAGATGACCCATTGGGTGCCTTCCAACATTAATTCTACAATTCTATGACTTCAGCTATGTTGCTTGACTGTAGCTTGCTTTTACAGCAATTTACTTGTCATAGTATGCAAGAAGGAGAAACGCGCACAGTGGAAATCGAAATGGTATTAACTATGGACTAAGGCAGTGGTTTTTAAACTGTGGTCGCCAACCTGGTGCCCAGAAATCTCCATGAAGTCACAGTTGGACCCATGCCAGTTGCAAAATGCACCTGGCGCCTGGCTAATTTCTGACTCTGCTTGTCATTTTCAGCCTTGTCAGCAGTGCCTAGATATTGTTGCAATTTTCGTGAAAGTTTGAATTTTCAGCAGCAAGTTTAGTTTTGTGTAGGCAGAGAGTATCTTTTAAACTAATGACTGCCTCAGAATTTTCTTGGAGAACAATATGTTTGCCCACTGCTGTACCTCTTTAAAACATTAAACCTTTGGTTGAAAGCACAATGCTTCAAATGTTTGAAGGAGGACTGTGAAAAGGACATTTTATGGCGAACTCTTTGTCAAAGAAGGGCTGGCATTCCATTTAAGTACATCATATAGAAACTTGTTTAATATTGTTCCATTGGAGAATCAATTCATTTTTTTTCTCTGAGTATACTTTTATTGTACTATGGCATAATTCCAGAAAGCTGTTTTAATTGATTGTGAATTCAATTTAATACACACACACACAGAGAGAGAGAGAGAGAGAGAGAGAGAGAGAGAGAAAGCTGTGTATTGCTACAAATATAATAGAGGTCTTAAACCAAGCTATTCAGTAGTGGAAGCTTTAAAAAGCACTACAAGTCCTTTCAGTTACTTTCAGAAATGCATTTCTCTCGATTTTAGACTGCGTGATAGACTTAAGAGCATCGTAGTCAGCAAGTACATTCCATCAATCTACCACTAAGATGAGGATAGTTAATTCATTGCCTCTTAATAAGTAAACTCTGCAGAATAGTCTTCTGAAAATTGATACAATGCTACATCAAGACATTTGTAGTCTTAATTTGAGAAATATTGAAAATCAAGGGTTGATTACAGGGAAATTGTTACCTTCCCAAAAATATGTGACTTCATACAGTATGTTTAAAAGACAACCTTGACCTTTCCTCCTTAGTTCAGTTCACATAAACCTCTAGGTAGATCTGCTACTTAAAAGACATCGCATAGATTAGTGAGCATGCATGTTCAACCTTTGTTGACTGTGATGCAATATCACATGATTGCTTGCATGTATGAAACAGCCATTATAGATCAAACACCACAGAATTTTCATTATCACTTCAAATAAATATGGAAGTAATGATTCTCAATGGGGGAAAAACAGCCATACACTTATCTCTGAGTAATCAAAGCAATGAACAAGCATTTATGAATCAACCATATGAAAGCTACATTGGAACAGCATAATCTACAGAAAAGGCTGTGGAAAATTAGCAAGCAACTTCATAGTAATTTCCACCATTCTTCACATCCCACTCCCCGAAACTGTAGATGAACTCAAAGCCTAATCAGGGCCATAAGTTTGAGTCTGGCACAGAAACCAAATTCTCTACCTGATGAGAGCATTTAATTTGTGAATCAAGAGCATATGGGAACTATACACCAGATTCTAGATGGACTAGCTACATGTCTTCATCTGTACTGGAGAAGAACCTTCCATTGGAGAAAGCAATTATCCTCTATGCTTGGAAGCTTGTTTGCTCTTGCAACCAGGGAGCTTGAAAGTTTTACTCTTTTATTTCCTTTATTTCCTTGTATCTTCTTGGTTTCCCTCAGTGTATATCCTTCTTCTAACCTCTCTGTGGGCTCGTTCAGTTGATCAGCAACTGCACAGTCTTCTCTTTTCATGTGGGACGTGCTTATTTGAAAGCATCTCTTCTATAACTTGATAATACAATAGGATCCATACTGTTGAAGTTTTGTTGTGGGTAGAGATTTTTCACATAGAAGTGCTTTCAAAGAAGTAAGTCATGTGCAACTTTAGATGTATTTTGAGAAGACTGTACCACATCAGGTAATGTATGCTTGATTATGATGGGGAGGAGATTATTATATCCCATACAGCAAGCCCAGTGTTTGCTTCCATCTCCCCCCCCCCTTTTCTTATTATTTAGATTCTGGGTCTAGGGCTTGCTGATCAGAAGGTTGGCGGTTCGAATCCCCATGACGGGGTGAGCTCCCGTTGCTCGGTCCCTGCTCCTGCCAACCTAGCAGTTCAAAAGCACGTCAAAGTGCAAGTAGATAAATAGGTACCGCTCTGGCAGGAAGGTTTCTGTGCGCTGCTCTGGTTTGCCAGAAGCGGCTTAGTTATGCTGGCCACATGACCCAGAAGCTGTGCGCCGGCTCCCTTGGCCAATAAAGTGAGATGAGCGCCACAACCCCAGAGTCGTCTGCGACTGGACCTAACAGTCAGGCGTCCCTTTACCTTTACCTACATATGACAGAGAACTCTACAAGCCACATTTCCCCCCTTTAAATTTAATAGAACATAATACTAAACTTGAGAGACCAGTATTCAAAACTAGTTCAGGGGGAAAGTAAATTTATGGACTCTGACTGAGTGGTTTAGGTAGGGTCTTTTAGGACTCACATAGTGACCCATGGAGGAAATGTGAAGGAGGAGATAAATTAGTGCAGAGTTCTTGGGGGCAGCGGTGACACAAGTTGTAATGAAATTAGACATGTAGTGAAGGGGAAGGAAACTAAGGAGACTACGTATGAAAAACTTGGAGGAGGTTGAAGCAGGAAGACGGAGCTCAGTGGGAGCAGGAGGGAAAAAAAGAAAGGATGTGTGAGTGAGGAAAGATCTGTAGCGAGGAAAAGTGAATGCAAGGGAGTAGAAACTGGAAATGCAGCAGCAATTGTGGGAGGTATGCCTTGCTTATGAGAGTTGGGGGCTCTGTAAGGGGAGGATGGGGCTGAAATCATTTCAGGGGGCCTCGTTGTGCTCTCCCCTACTGTACTGAAGCCAAAATTCTTCTGCTAGACCTCATCCTTAATTTACTTTACCTAGCCAAGAAGTCTTTATGTGCTCACTATGGCAACAAGGACTCTTTGCTTGTTTCCTCCTGAAGCCAGTATGAGCATGGCAAGTCCGTCTGACGGTGGGAAGAGCAGCTGTGCAGCAGAAGGAAGTTGCTTGACTGCAGTAATCGTGTTTGGCAGGTCAAGGGTGATTCCTTGCCTGCGGGGATTTGTACAATGCAGTGGGCTAGCAAAGTGGTGTTATAATAACCCCCAGATGTTTCCTCTACTTTCAGTGTATATGTTCTGCATAAGCCTAAAAATTAGTCCTAGCATAGGAACAATGAGAATTTGACCAGGTTGGGTGGGAGAGAATAGCTGTTTGTTCCTTAAGAATTGCCTTTTCTGTACTGTATATATCCCTTCTTAGTACTGATGGCTGCCTGCTTGAAACAGAAATCTTTCAGTATATTTTGTAGTATATTTTGTACTTGTGGCATGCCCCCAGAATAAGCCATTCAATTTTGATTTCATTTGAACACATGCATAACACTCTAGCAACTTTAGATTTTACAGTTCAGGATTTGTAATTGATATTTAGCCATAAAAGGTAAAGGTACCCCTGCCCGTACGGGCCAGTCTTGACAGACTCTGGGGTTGTGTGCCCATCTCACTCAAGAGGCCAGGGGCCAGCGCTGTCCGAAGACACTTCCGGGTCACGTGGCCAGCGTGACATCGCTGCTCTGGCGAGCCAGAGCTGCACACGGAAACGCCGTTTACCTTCCCGCCAGTAAGCGGTCCCTATTTATCTACTTGCACCCGGAGGTGCTTTTGAACTGCTAGGTTGGCAGGCGCTGGGACCGAGCAGCGGGAGTGCACCCCGCCGCAGGGATTGGAACCGCCGACCTTTCGATCGGCAAGTCCTAGGCACTGAGGCTTTAACCCACAGCGCCACCTGCGTCCCTATATTTAGCCATAGCTAATACAAAAACCACCAAAAAGCAGGTTTCCATTTCTTTGTCATACTGATATATAGGCAGCTTGATATGCTAAATCTTCTATATTACACTACAAAGAATCTAGCATAGAAGTGGATGGCGTATATAAAACCGAGAGAATCTCTAGTTTAAAACACCAACTATGTTAGCTTTCATAGTTCAAAATCTTGATAGGAATTCTACCCTTGTCCATCTTCCTCTCATTATCTCCCCCCCCCCCTTTTCACTTCCTCTCATGTGTTGTCTACATTTTAAAGATCAAATTGAAGAAAACTGGTTAGGCTTTTTTTAAAAAAACTCTGGTTTGCATGAGATGGATTTATATAGTTGAAAAATCTGAGTTTCTAATGCAGAAGTACAGACCTTGTCCCTAATGATATATTGCTGTCTTATTGACAGAAAGCATCTCTGACAGTAACTATATTTAGCAGCCTCTATCTCAGTGCAGGTTTTTGTAATCTTATAAACTTACTTCTTTCCTGTAATGAATTGCAGGAGTTTGCATTTCCTTTTGAGGCTTTACAAACCTATTTTCATACTAGTTTTTTTTATTATTCTTTATTGTTCTTATACAGCACAGGCCCCCTGGGTAACCCAGAAAAAACTAATAAGAATAAAATAACAGAATAACTCTCCAAATGTGCTTTTGAATTTCTTCTAAAGCATCAAAGTCTGAAATATTACATTGTCAAAACTTGGTTTAATCCTGTCAAGATTGGGGGCGAAAATACTGTTATGCTGTTTCATTATATCATCTACAATTTCCAGACAGAACCACAGCCTAGATAATGACTTGATCTACACTCTGCAATAAATACCTGACCTGGGTCTCATTTTCCTAGAGCAATGTGTGTCCCTCTCTGCTTCTCTCTGTGTGTGGATTCAGAATTCTACCAGCAGGGGGCTAATGATGTGTGAGATTAGCTGAGCTGCTTTTTCCTTTTAAAAACAAAAACCGCCCAAAAACATTTCTATCCCTTGCCCCCCCCCCCATTTCTCTTCCTAATCACTTCCTTCTAAGCATCTTCCCATTTCTCTTTTGTCAGATCAATATCAGTTTATTGATAAGGTTTACTGAAACAAAATGCTGGAGAATTACTGGCTGTTGGATCATAGGCTCATAATTTCTAGAGTTGGAAAGGAGCACGGAGGGCATCTAGTCCAACCCCCTTCCATGCAGGAATCTTTTGCCCAATGTGGGGCTTGAACCCACAACCCTGTGATTAAGAGTCTCGTGCTCGATCAGCTGAACTGTCCCAGGCTTCTCCTTGCTTTATCTAACGGGGGCAACACACTGAACTATGGAAAAGGCAAACACACCTCATTGAGTACTCAGTGTAAGTAATCTGCCTCCTACCTTGTTAACTATGTATTCAGGAGAAAACAATATTGATTAATAACTCAGCTATCTTTGATAGAATAAGGTTGCAATGGATATTCCAGTAAAACTAGAATCATCCAAATCTTCGTGGTGCTTACTTTGTATATATTTAAGCTTTAAATATACAGGCTCAGTAAGATTCTAACATACTCTAGTCACTGAGCCACCAGCCAAGTTAGTAGTGGTGTTCAGATTGATTTCCTAATAAACTGGTTTTTTTTTACTGCAGATAAATGCACAGCATTCCTAGTAATTCCCTTCAGTGTCCTTTTCAGAAGCATCTTTGCAACCATAAACCTCCAACCATATAAGTTAAGGCAGCTTCATAAACCATTAAGGAAATTAAGGCAGGATACATTCTCGTAGAAAAAGCCCATTGAATCATGCATGCGTATTTAAAATACTTTGTTGGGAAGCAGTGGAGCAGATATTGGCTACCATTTCTCTTCTCTTCCCTCCCAAGCCATAACATCCTAATTGCCCCAAATTAGAACAGTTTTCTAAATGCATTGCTTTTGCTGAATTTGAGCATTTAGAGAAAAAATACTTACTATAACATCAGCAATGCTATGCCAACAATTATATTACACCATCGTTGCAGGGATGCTGTGCTGGCTTTGCAAGTAAATGCAGCTTAATGTATGTTTATATTCAAGGCGCCAATAAATAAATTAAGTTAAAATTGTGTGAACAATATTGTTTAACTTGGGGAGGTAAACTGTGGCTGATTCACACTGCTGAGCTTCTCATTGTGATCAGGTGCACAGACACAACTGCATACATCTCAATGTACAAAATGGGCGACAGATACAGTAAGTTTACAGGCATTTCTGTCACAGCTACCCTTTTTTTGCAATAATGCAGATGGCTGTCACTTTAATTGCAAAATATACACTGATTCACACTAGCTTTCTCTATGCAGTTGTGTGGCTGCTTAAATGATTACATGTAGACATTCAGCAGCTCTTGGTCAGTTCTTACTTAATACTTTTTTGTGACATAACTACTGACCCATGCTAGGGATCATTAGGAAATGAATTGAAAATAAGACTGTCAGTATAATTATGCCATTATACAAATCTATGGTGCGACCACATTTGGAATACTGGTTGCCTCACCTCAAAAAGGATATTGTAGTGTTGGGAAAGGTTCAGAAAAGTGCTACCAAAATGATAAAGGGGATGGAGCAACTCCCTTAAGAAAGCTTGCAAGTTTTGGGACTTTTTAGTTTAGAGAAAAGGTTTGTAAGAGGGGACAGAAGTTCATAAAATAATACATCACACAGAGAAAGTCGGCAAAGAAATGTTTTCTTTCCCTCTCTCAGAGCACTAGAACTCTTGGAGATCCAGTGAAGCTGAGTTTTGGAAGAGTCAGGATGGATAAAAGAAAGTACAGTGGTCTATCCGACTCCCGGAACTGTTCAAAAACCAAGGTGCAGCTTCCGATTGGCTGCAGGAGCTTCCTGCACTCAATTGGAAGCTGTGTCAGATGTTCGGCTTCCGAAAAATGTTTGCAACCCAGAACACTCACTTCCGGGTTTGCAGCGTCCATGAGCCGATTTGTTCAGAAGCCAAGCAGTTCAACAACCAAGGTAAGGTAAAGGTAAAGGGACCCCTGAGCATTAGGTCCAGTCGTGGCCGACTCTGGGGTTGCGGCGCTCATCTCGCTTTATTGGCTGAGGGAGCGGGCGTACAGCTTCCGGGTCATGTGGCCAGCATGACTAAGCCGCTTCTGGCAAACCAGAGCAGCGCACGGAAACGCCGTTTACCTTCCCGCCAGAGCGGTACCTATTTATCTACTTGCACTTTGACGTACTTTCGAACTGCTAGGTGGGCAGGAGCAGGGACCGAGCAACAGGAGCTCACCCCATTGCGGGGATTCAAACTGCCGACCTTCTGATCGGCAAGTCCTAGGCTCCGTGGTTTAACCCCCAATGCCACCTGCGTCCCAGTGACAACCAAGGTACCACTGTACTAATTCATGCAGCACATAGTTAAACTATAGAACTCATTTCCCTGGGCGGAAGTGATGGCCACCAACTTGGATGACTTTAAAAGAGGATACATTTTTTCTCTCTCTTTATAATGTCTTTCATAATGTTATGTTGGAAACTTTCTCTAAAGTCGTTTCCTGGTGTCTGCCTGAAGCTCTTCTAAGAAATCTGTTAAGAGTATATTGATCCTGTACTATGGATTTTTTGTGGTTTAACGCGTGTAGTAATTCACCTAGTGAGGGTAAACTTGTCTCTGAATCAGGTGCTCATTTACACACTCATGAATTTAATTATGAGTGTATTTAAAGTCTCAGACTTGAGATTTTGAAATACAAACACCACATGGATTTAAGCAGGTCTGAAATTAATGTTACTTTATTTCCACACCAGAATGGTTTAAAAGAGGACATTCCCTTGAGCTTGTTTTGGATTCTAAATATATACCGTATTTTTCACCCTATAGGACACACCGGCCTATAGGACGCACCTAGATTTGGGGGGGGGAATAAAGGGGGGGAATTATTCTCCCCTCCCCAGGTGCGGGGCTGGGGCGGGGGAAGCCCGAGCTTCCCCCGACGCCAGCCCCCAGAACGGGACCCAGAGCGATGCCGAAGCTGTGTGCAGCTTTGGCATCGCTCTGGGAGCTTGCGGGGCTGGGGGCAGGGAAAGCGGAGCTTCCTCCTCCCCCAGAACGGGACCCAGAGCGATGCCGAAGCTGCGGGAAGCCCTCCGCCAGCCTTCTAACCAAGTCGGGGGACAGTGGGAAAGGCACGCTGCGCCTCCCCGCTGTCCCACGAGCTTGTGGGCCTGGTGGTGGGGCTCTCCTGAAGCCTGGAGAGCGAGAGGGGTCGGTGCGCACCGACCCCTCTCGCTCTCCAGGCTTCAGCGAAAGCCTGCATTCACCCCATAGGATGCACACACATTTCCCCCTCATTTTTGGAGGGGGAAAAGTACGTCCTATAGGGCGAAAAATATGGTACTTTGCCATGGAGAGACATGAATGTAGGTTAACCATTTTAACGAATGCTGCCCATACCAACGTTCAGCAAGGTTAGACAGCTATGTGAGGCACATATTTAACTTAGAGGTCACTACCCCAAACATGAGACTTGTTCTTTAATTGGTCCATCCAGCTTCTCTCTGTGTTTCAAAGACAAGTGTGAAGGACATATTTAAGGACTCTGGAGACAAGAGGAATAGGTATCCTGTTCCAGGAAAGACCCAATACAAGTCTCTTGCTCAGGAATGGATGGGGAAATGTAGAACTGGCTCTGAGACTATATGAGTAACTTTTAAAAATGCATTGAGAGGGCTTAATAGGATAAATCTGAATGGTTATTTCCCTCTACAAAGCAAAAGTAGCTAACCATTTAGATTATTAGTCTCCTGTATGTTTACAAAGCATCTCTAGACCTCGGAAGCATTTTCTCCTCAGAAGTCTTGGTTCTTATCTTGATTCTTACTACATCTTGAGATTGTTACCTAAACAGTTTGCAAATTTGTGAAAAAGTTGAGTTTTCCCCCTTTACAGGGGCTTATGTAAGTTTTTGGAATGATTATAAGGCCTGCTGTTTTTGTCCCATCAAAATAACTGAACAAAATTTAAAGGGTTTTGTTTGTTTTTTAAGCAGCCATGAAGATTGGCTGTCTGGCCATGTGGTACTTAGGCACAACCCCTTTAAAAATCCTGCACAAATCAAATAGTTTCTGGATCATGTCTTGATTTGAAAAGAGGCAATGTATTAATTCTATAGCAACCTATTAGCCTATGGACTGTATAAAACATAGCAATTTACCAAATGTTAAGGAATGCAAAGCAAGCACACCCCTTATGAGAAATCCAGACACCCTTTCTTTCTTTTTGAGTGTTTGTAGCTCTCAAAAGAGGAAATAGATTATGTGCATGCTTTGCATTCCTTAATATAAGGTAAATTGCTAAGTCTTAAATATGGATTTAGGAGCTCCTCATGTGGTTTGGGTCCCCAGCATTTGGGACTTAAAGAGTTCTTTATTGACTTTATTGCTTGCTTTGTTTGTTTTGAAGGTTAAATATGGCCTAAGTAACATCATTTATATCTGACGCTCTCTGTACTTTTCCATTCTCATCAAGAGAGATTTACTGTATGTTTTACTGCATATAGCAATATTCTGTATATTCCAATAAAAGGAATCACTTTACCTACTGTGGATGTTTCAGAGGTTCATTGGAGAAACCAGAGAGTTTGGCAGCTAAAGCAGAGAGTTGAGGCACATAAATGTACTTGGGCAGTAGTGTATTGGGAGAGGGGGATATGCCTAGGGTCTCAGTGGAAAGCACCCTCTGCTCTGAAAGTTCTGTTATCTATCCCTGACATGAGGATTTGGCTTAAGTAACTTAATACAGAGGTTCCAGTTACAGATAGGTAGCCGTGTTGGTCTGCCATAGTCAAAACAAAAAAAATTCCTTCCAGTAGCACCTTAAAGACCAACTAAGTTAGTTCTTGGTATGAGCTTTCGTGTGCAAGCTCATACCAAGAACTAACTTAGTTGGTCTTTAAGGTGCTACTGGAAGGAATTTTTTTTGTTAATACAGAGGCACATGCAAAACATCTCTTCTCTATATAGCAAATGTTTTTTCTGTATATACAATCTCAGCTATTATGATTAGTCAACTTATATAGCAAATAAATATGGCATTTTATGAGAACTGGTTTTAAATATTGCATTATGAATTATTTTATTTTTATTGTATACGGCCTTGCAGATTTTTAGGCAAAGGATAGTATAAAAATATATCATAAAAATGATATAGGAGATCTGAGTGCTAGTGACTGACAGTGTGTTCGGTGAAATAAATTAGGAGACTTAATCCCAGTTCATGTTAAGGACCAGGCTGGATCCTCCATTATTTTATCTTGAAAAAATTGTTATTTGTTTAGTGGAAACAATTTTTTTACCAGGTAGGTTGTATATTGCTACTACTGCTTACTACTTAGTATTTAACATTTTCTGTACACTAGAAAAGGGCTGGGAGATTGTCCTCTTAAGCAGAGATACTAGTGTCAAAGCGTTAATTTCCTTAGATATGCCTATACTAAATTATGCCATTGAAAACAACTTGCAGCAGATTAATGGCTGATCCTGTTTGACTTTAAAAAAACAAACCTCTCTCTTGTCAAGAGGAAGACATTATTATCAAGTATATTTGCAGAATGTGGTTAAACTGTCTTTACTAACCACAAGTTATAGGTAGGGTTTGTTATGTTAAGCAAGCACAATGAAATGTGGTGCCTTACAAAAGACAATTTGCCTACAAAACAATGGCTACAGGGGGTTTACAACCAGAGAAAATCATGATATGGTGGCTGTTTGAGCTGGCCAGTCTTACTTTAATTCAGAAGTAGGCTTCACTGAGTTCAGAGGAACTTCCTCTCAACTTAGGTCTGCAAAGCTGACTTCGTAATTTGCAGTGCACTTTCTTCCCATGCACCTTCCTTTGAAGTTTAACTGATCTGGCCTTGCAGTATTGCAAAACCACAGCAGCTAAGTGACTAGTACAAGGTCAGTCAATGACTCATGATGGAGCAAAGAATAGAACTGTGGTCTGCCAAGTTCGGGGCTCATTTCTGCAAGATCATTTCTCTCATTTCTTCCTGGGTAACCAGGGCTGCTTGTTTCTTTGGAAATTAATCATGTTAAAAGAGGGACATAGAGGATCATATTGAGGGGGAAGTAAGAAATCTCTAAGGTAGACTTGGATGTCTGTCTGTCTAGTTTTTTCCCCTTACATATGAGACTGTGCAGTATTTCAGTGAATTTTCAGGCATGGAATGTGCATGAAACATGGCTCACTTTACCTTAATATGAACACCGCTGCTTTGAGGATAGTCCCTTGGGCATTCTTAACAGCTTTTCTTTCTTTCTTCTTTCTCTCTGAGTTTGCTTTTGACTGTCTCATGGCATATCATGTAAAGTTACAAAAATTATTTTAAAGCAGCTCTGTCCAATATCTTCTTGCTCTGCGAAGGATCAGAACTCTGCAAATGGTGCATTTACCTTATAAGCAAATTGATTTGCCAGCAACGTTTGCTTTAAAAGGAGCTGTTTTTCTAGAAGCTGAAAAGCTTTATTCTTAGGATGTCATTCCTGATGTTCACTAATTGTTATTTTAGTTGGTGAAAACTATAAATGCTTTTGCGTATTAATTGTTGCATAATAGTAAAAAAAGGGGGGAAATCAGATCATTTTGGCATGTGCTCTTTTAACAAATGTTGGTAAATGTCAACATTATAGCAGTGGCAATTGATTAAAGTGGTTGCAAAACATTTGAAGCCTGATAATATTACTGCAAAAGTGAAGAGCTTAAAGCAGAGAGTTTTCTGTAACAAACGAATATGAACCATCAAGACTTAATCCAAATAGATTTCTGTTCAGAATATTGCATTTGCTATGTGAATTGAGTGACAGCCTAAACAACAAATTTATTATATCAAAAATGTAAACCATTCTCACCTAATTTATTATTAATAGGATATATTGAACCTAGGAACATTTTCTTTCATTTGTTTCAATGGTGAATAACGGACTAAGGCTGCAATCCTACCATTAAGGGCTAGCTGAGGGCATCGAGAAGTGGTTTAAGTTCTGATGGAGGTCTGCAGAGAATATGCTGCCTGCACTACTGAATATGCCTGAACCCTGAAAAAAGCTGGTTTAAATGTCCCAAGCAGCAGCAGGGGGTAAACAGAGGTGTTCAATAGAAGTTTGGGGTTGTCAAGGATCCATTGGAACCAAAGCAGCCTCATTTTTTCTCTTTCACAGGGATAGGCCTGACCTTCCCTCTGTATGCGCTACAATCAACTGACATACTTCTTTCCAGTTTGAATGCACCATTAGCTGTTGGTTTTGTATGCACATGTGCTACAGGTATCAGTTTTTCCCAAGCTTGGGTCTCCAGCTGTTTTTGGACTACATATCCAATCATCCCTAGCCACTGGTCCTGCTAGCTAGGGATGATGGGAGTTGTAGTCCACACAAAAATAACAGCTGGAGACCCAAGTTTGGGAAACACCGGTCAACATTAACACAAAGTGTTTAAGATCCATCTGCACGGTTTGTATTCTTGAAAATTCATAGAGGGTTTTTAAAAAAAGTTTTAAAGTGCTTTGGGGTTTTGGGGTTCTGATGCCAAAGTCACTAACTGGAAATGAAACACATCTCAATTCACCCAGGTTTGTTGAGCGGAGTGTTTATGATCCGTTCATCAGATTCAAGGGGGCAATCATGCTTTATATGTGTTGTTTAAAAGGTTAGTGTAATAACTACCGTATTTTTTGGACCATAACACTCACTTTTTTCCTCCTAAAAAGTAAGGGGAAATGTCTGTGCGTGTTATGGAGGGAATGCCTATGGGTGGCATGCCTACGGATTTTCCTCCTCTAAAAACTACGTGTGTGTTATGGTCGGGTGAGTGTTATAAAGCGAAAAATACGGTAATTCACTAGCTATGCCCTTACTTTTGCCCATATGTTCATGGGTATACTACTAGACAATATCACCTTAGGAAGAAGTGTTGGGAAGATACCTGTATCTCCCATCTATTCATTGCTACTTTGCAGTAGATGCTTGTATAAATATGTGGCTTTTGAGAGCCAGTGTGGTGTAGTGGTTAAGAGCGGTAGTCTCGTAATCTGGGGAACCGGGTTCAAGTCTCCGCTCCTCCACCTGCAGCTGCTGGGTGACCTTGGGCCAGTCACACTTCTCTGAAGTCTCTCAGCCTCACTCACCTCACAGAGTGTTTGTTGTGGGGGAGGAAGGGAAAGGAGAATGTTAGCCCCTTTGAGACTCCTTAAAGGGAGTGAAAGGCAGGATATCAAATCCAAACTCTTCTTCTTCTTTTTATAATCCAATGAAATTAGTCTCCCTGCAAAATATTTCACCTTCCCAAGTAGAAATAGATGTTTTAAAGACATGCTAAAAAGAACATCATTTTTTAACATGCAACTTTGGTTACACTGAACATCCACATAAACTTTCCTTTTCCTTTTTGTTAAACTACAATTTCTTCTGTGTATGTGATAATACTCTTAATATATCCACATGGCTACCATAAATTAGTGATTCTCATTTGTTCCCTGGCTCTTGATGCTTGACTCCTCCACCCCTCTCCTCATTATTCTTGTAAAAAAATATATGTCAAAATGATCTTTATGAATCTTAGAACACCCTGAATTGTTCAGATGCGTCACCTTTTGTCTTTGAAAGGGGAAAAACAAGAGCTAACTAGTCACTTAAAACATTCTTTTTTCTTTCTTTCTTTTTTAGCTGTGCCTCCTAAATTGAAGGAGATGAAAAGCCAGGAATCAGTTGTGGGTCAAACATTAATTCTCAGATGTGAAGCCATTTCTGAGCACACCTCTCTCAAATTCAAATGGTTAAAAAATGAAAAGGAAATAACAAAAAAAAATAGACCGGAGAACATCAAGATCAAGAGCCCCAAAAAACAAAAGTAAGTATACAGTGATGTATCTAAGAAGCTGAGTTGTAAGAGGAAAATTGAATTATTCACCACAGAGTGGGCATCTACTGCATTAATTACCTCAGTGTGCCCAACAGTGTATTGTGATGTGTGCAAATTAATGGAAATAGGTTATCACTTCAGTTTCACTGAATGGTTTTATGATGGTGCTGCTGTTATATCTTGCTTCATAAAAATAACATTGTAGCTCTTATATAATCCTTATATTTGTTCCAAGGCACATACATTGCCTTATTGTTATTATCCATATTAGCATCTGTTGGAAGAACCAAACTGTTTTAAACCCAGTTAGGAAGATTTGCATCCACAGTGCTTTGGACACACAAAACATAATAACTCTTTGGGGAAGGTGTTGAGGCTTTTCATTATTTTTTTTCTAGGTGTTGTGTTGTGTTCTGAAAGGAAAACATTCCCATCCTCTATTGGGTGCTCCTGGACCTAGACTAACATTAGCTAACCCAGATGCCCTCCAGTTGCTGAGCTGGGGAAACCAGTTGGCAAAGACTGGCCTAGACACTATTAGCAGAGTCTGTGAATATGTGATCGATCTCAGGTCCATGGGTGTTAGCTCCAGTTTTTACTAATGAGGCTGGATCAGTTTTTAATCATTAATAATTGTGATGTCCATATCCAAAGCTACTATTATACCACAGTGACATTATCCAATTTGGGCATTTTAAAAACCCCGTTTAGCCATGAAACTCAATAAATTTCGTAAATAGTTGGTTGCCTCACCTACCTCACAGAGTGACCATGAAGCTAAAATGTTAGTGCAAACTACTTGAAAAACTAAGCATTTCACAAAGAAAATTATAAATTTTTGTGCAGGCAAGCCTGAGGTCTGCCTCCCATATTTGAGTCAAGGTGCACATTAATTCCTACAGTGTTTATTTTCCTTGAATTTATATCCCACCCTTTTCTCCAAGATGGTCAGGGCGGTGTACATGGTTCTCTCCCCCCCCCTTCACTCAATCGTCACAACAATTTATGCTGAGAGGCAGTGACTGGCCCAAGATCAACCAGTGAGCTTCATAGCCAAGTACAGATTGAAACCCTATTCTCCCAGTTTCTAGTTCAGCTCTCTAACCACCGCACTGTGGCCCCAAGGCCCACCCCCAAAATAAATACACACGGACACTTATATTAGTTTAAGTTTTTGGGCAAATTTTGGCCACAACTTTATTGAAATACAATCACGTGAGCATTATTGGCTTAGGCATTGACTCCCCATTATAACTGACTCCACCTCTCAGGGTGATGGTCAAATGGGATAACCCAAACAAGGGAGCAAGGTCGATGAGGACCAACCTAAGCTCACCCCGGGGTTCCTGTGGTCCTGGCATGGCCCTAGCCCCTCAAGCAGACTTCGGACGAGATCCAGGACCCCCAGATTTCTTTAACGGAATGCCCAGTTCCTGGAGGGGCAGCTGATGGCCGCACCTCCCCTCCCCACAATCCAACTGAGCCAATGCCTAACCGCCACCTTACAAGTTGTGACGATCTGCTAAGGGGTAGGCGAAAACCAAATGGCTAAAAGCCAATCTGCCGAATGGAAAAAAAAT
Source organism: Podarcis gaigeae (assembly GCF_964106915.1). Classification (NCBI taxonomy): domain Eukaryota; kingdom Metazoa; phylum Chordata; class Lepidosauria; order Squamata; family Lacertidae; genus Podarcis; species Podarcis gaigeae. Next base: position 11,533,287 of record NC_139694.1, on the reverse strand, counting down.
CCTACCCAGCCCCTGTTCCAAAACAGGCGACCCAAACCAAAGCAAGGCCTAGCGACTCTACCTAAACTAGGGGAAGGTGGGCGGGTGTTCAGCCGTGCAAATGCAAGTGCCCCACTTGCATCACACTGCTGTTTTTAAAGCCTCTGGGATCACGCCACCTACTGGCTATTGACTAAAACTGCCTGGCATGATCCCCGGGGAATTGGCCAGGACTTCCGGCTCCCCCCCCCCCCATTTTAACCCTGTCAGGTGAGCTCTTGGGTCCCGAGCGCAACCAGGACCCTCTGCTATGAGGATCCCATTTGCAAGACAGGAATATTAGTACAGTACTTGGTTGAGCCTTGCTTTGCATAGTCTTCCCCAAAGGTAGTAATATGCCTTGGTTCTTCCTTTGCAATTCCTCTTCTAGAGATTGCCTCATGCAGATGATGAGAAGCAAAGCTATTGAAGATTGCCTTTGCCAAAGTAATGTCAGCATGCACAGGGGAAGGGGAGAAGATGGCTTATACTTTAGTTTCATGTCCTTGGATTCCCAGGTTCATGAAACATTGGTGTTTTTAGTGAGTTCTTCCTGTTCAAATGCTATTGGATCAAGTATCGAGGCACATATGTCCTCCATGCTGCTGATCTTGGCATATGTCATTTGATAGAGGGAGAAAGAGCAGAGCTTTCGTAGCTTCATTTCGAAGAACTAACATATGGAAAGTGCTTATTGTCATGGCTGCAGTACTCCATCCCACACAGCAGCCAGAATCAAAGAAAGCACTTAACCTTTTTTTTTGTGGTGCACAAAACATTTTTTTGCTGCTTACAATTAAAACCAGATAAATGCTCTGTTGTCCTCATCTGTCATTGTGTCAAAGGTAGTGACAAATGGTTTGGTAAGAGTCTGCAACCACAAACTGAGTCTGATTGATCGTGGCAAAAGTATTTTTAAGAGTTTTGCTCCATGCCTATGCAGGGAAGGCTGGCGGAGGAGACATCACACCTGTACTTTCTCAACTGTGCCTCCTCCAGGATACTTCATGCACTACCAATGTAGATGGGAGGGCCAGGAAGGGCATTGCCATTGTTCATAGGGATACAATCTCTCACTAGTGAACTAGTCTCCTTAGGAGTCAGGTACAACAAGTTGTACCTCGTATTGAGCCAGAGAAAGAGAGAGTTTGGTTGTGCCACCCACCAGAAGTCGCCAACATTCTCCCTCTCTGAGCTGGCAAGGGTAACATGGTTCTGGGAAGAGGATTCTAGGGGATTACAACATGCATCTTGAGATCACCTTAGGAGGGCTGTTTTGGGATGTCATGGCCACCATGAAAACAGGGAGCTGTCCCTGTGGTCATTTATTTTCTCTTTTTCTGTATTTCAAAATTATAACAAAAATCCATATATCATGGGCCCAGTTCAGATAATATGACGTATCTGGAATTTAGTTATTTTATTTTTTTTTTGCAAATGAGACCAGTAGATGATTTTGTGGCATGTTAGTAGTGGTGTTGCCCTGCATGGATGGAGCACCCCTAATTTTTAGCATCTCTTTTTGAATTTTCTTGCAGCATTGAAGTGACCATTTGTTTTCATTATTTTTTTTAAGGACGAGCAAAATATATCCCCGCCAAAGGCTATTGGTTTGTTGAACCCTTAAAATGCAAAACGAATGACACACTGTTACTTGGAAACCAGCGGAGGATGACGTGTAAAATAATTGTACTGAACTTTTAGTACAAATATGTGTTATCTTCTCAAAAGTGATAATAAGCCAGAAGTGGTGATGTCTTTCCCAGCCCCCATTTGCGAGCAGAATTCCCAGAAGCCTTTACTTGTTATTTTTTTAAAAAATATATTTTATTAAATTTTTTAAACATAAATACAAAAATAAAGAACAGTGTAACATACATCATAACATACTTTCTTAACTTCTTTGGACTCCCTCACATCTCCCGCTCCCACTTGCATCATTGTCAATTCTTGCCCGCAATTTATCATCTTGTTTACAATCTTGTGTCACATTCATTTAACTATAGTCTGTTAATTATCCAATAGGTTTATAATTTTTCCTCAACTTACTTGTCATCTTAATTCCATCTAATTTAGTGGTGCACAATTATTTATGATCTAGTGTCCTTTCTTAACATTCAACCAAATTGCAATGTTTTTTTAAATAAATCTTAAATTTCTTCCAGTCTTCTTCAACCCTCTCCTTTACTTGTTAGTACTGCTTCACCTGGCTGGTGAAAATTAGAAATGAAACCACTGAGAAAGGATGGCACACAAGTGCCCCAACACGTTGCACAGTCAGAGTAGTTTCCTTTTAATTCTTCCGCAGAGACACCTATTCCAGTTGACAGGCCCCCAGAGTTCAAAGGTGATGGGAAAGTGACTGTGGCTACTCACATATACAATCTTTTAGCTGCCTTTTCTTCTTTGAACATGCCTGCTCTGCAGTGAATAGATACAGTGGTACCTTGGGTTACAGACGCTTCAGGTTACAGACTCCGCTAACCCAGAATCAGTACCTCAGGTTAAGAACTTTGCTTCAGGATGAGAACAGAAATTGGGCGGTGGCAACAGGAGGCCCCATTAGCTAAAGTGGTACCTCAGGTTAAGAACAGTTTCAGGTTAAGAACGGACCTCCGGAACGAATTAAGTTCTTAACCTGATGACCACTGTACATCTAAGGCTGAGATCCTGTTATGCACACTCACCTGTAAGCTTCATTTAACTACGTGTCTGAGTGGACATGCATAGGATTGTACTGTTGATGTTTGAGGAGGTGTTTTCAACCAAAGTGACACAGCTGGGGTTTGGGAAAAACAAGGCCTCACTAGGCTACAGCTTGTCACTATTCACTTGACAGACCTCTGCGCAATAGCAGGTTGGCCATTCCTTGAAGGCTGGGGTGCTTTCTTGATGGTTTACTGACTGCAAACATCTTTAAAGTTGGCAAGCCATTAGGAAAGCAGCCCAGGTATATGCCTGGTTCTTGGTGCAATGCATACTTGCCAATCAGCTGGAGTTGCTTTTTCAAGGACGTATTTCCTTTAAAGCTTTTGTTGATAGATTCCTGTGCCAAATGTAAGAATATGTACCTGTGGATTATTTTTCACTTGCAATATCTGTAATCGCCAAACTCTTGGGGTGGCTTTCTGAGTTCTTACTCCAATGAGAACACTTCATAGAGGTTTGTCTTAAAAAAAAGTCAGTGTAAGTCTTTAAGATGGGAAGCTTGCAACGAAAATGAGAGGAGAGAGGTCAGGTGGTGGCCTTGCTGCATCAAAATAGGATATATTAGATGGCACTGACTGTCACTGCTGTTTTTGTACGTTTATCAAGCATTCTTGACAATTAGTGCCAGCACCGTCCGTTAAGAGTTTGGGTGTAATCTTCGATACCTCCCTTTCCATGGAGGCGCAGATTGCAGCTATAACAAAGGCGGCATTTTTCCATCTCCGCCAAGCTAAGCAGTTGGCTCCTTACCTCTCTCGCCCTGACCTAGCCACTGTGATCCACGTGACGGTCACCTCCAGACTGGATTATTGTAACTCGCTCTACATGGGGCTGCCCTTGAGACTGACCCAGAAACACCAGCGGGTGCAGAATGCCGCGGCGAGACTCCTTATGGGGTCTTCGCTGCGAGATCACATTCATCCGGTACTATACCAGCTGCACTGGCTCCCGGTGGAGTACAGGATCAGGTTTAAGGTGCTGGTTTTAACCTTTAAAGCCCTATACGGCCTAGGACCCTCGTACCTACGGGACCGCCTCTCCTGGTATGCCCCACAGAGAAACTTACGGTCTTCAAATAAAAACATCTTGAAGGTCCCAGGCCACAGAGAAGTTAGGCTGGACTCAACTAGAGCTAGGGCTTTTCCGGCTGTGGCTCCGACCTGGTGGAACACTCTGTCACAAGAGACTAGGGCCCTGCGGGACTTGACATCTTTCTGCAGGGCCTGCAAGACAGAGCTGTTCTGCCAGGCCTTTGGCCAGGGCACAGCCTGACTCCCTCCCTTGGCAATCTTCATGGAGCTCTGGCCCAATGGTGACCAGTGGCTTGAATTTAATTAATTAATTTTATAATGAATGATTTTAGAATGTTGTTTGTGCTGTACTTTTGTACTGTTTTATTGTTAGCTGGCCTGAGCCCAGCTTTGGCTGGGGAGGGCGGGAAATAAATAAAATTTATTATTATTATTATTATTCTACCCAAATTATCTGAACAACATAACAACAGCTGTTAAGTGGTTTCCAGTATGGATTTGGAGGCCTTAATAGGTCACTAGGAGGAACTGGAAGTGAAGCATTGAATAATTTTGAGAAATAGTTTCATGAAGATGTATAAATCATGGTGGGTAACCATGCTGTCTAGTGCAGAAGACAATCCTAAGAATCAGATTTCATTTTTTTTAAAGTTTACAAAACTGAAAGCCTGAAACTAATGATGTAAAACTCTCCAGCAGTCCCGTTTATTTCAGTGAGAGAGTTAAAATGTGCTAACCTTCCTAAAATGCTTGATTTTGATTAGAAGGGTAAAATACCTGCTTTTCTCTTGTCTGTCCCTATGTGATATGATTTTTGGAGAGTGTAAAACACACACAGAGGATGTTTGTTTCTAACCCGCTTGTGAAGATTATCAGAGATCGCAAAGAAAAGAATATACGATAACAACAAGAAGATGAAGAAAGTAATAAAGAGACTATCTGGACAGAACTGGATAGAACTGTCTAATTAAAGCAGCAGTATAAGTGATGTTTGGACCCCCATTCGGAGCTTGGAGTATGGGCACTCCCAACAAAATTTAAAAATCTGGCTGTATAATTTGGAACTAATCTGATTTGGAAATAATGTGATTTGATTGGCCTGTTAATAAATTTTTTTTTAAAAAAGGAAATTAATTAACCATGCGAAGAAACTGCTTGTGATCTAGTGTAGCCTTCCACAGCCTAGTGCCCTCCAGATGTTTTAGACTACAATTCCCATCAGACCTAGGCACCATGGCCAATGATCAGGCACAATTTGACTTGTCATCCAAAACATCTGTAGGTTGGAGGAGGCTATTGTAATGTATAAGTGGTGTGTCAGGGAACTGCCATTGGCTCAGAGGCGAGAGGTGGAAAGGCAGATGGATTACAGAGAGCCTCCAAAAATCGTGGGAAGCAGCACTTTCTCAGCGGAGGAAGGAAGCCACGCCTCTAGTGGGGAGGAGATGCAGGGCTCGGAGGATGCAAGGCGGTGCCAGGACACCTTGCCTGAGCAAAGCGGGGAGGAGGGAGGTCCCCCTTTACCCAAGCCTTCCTTGCGCAGTAGGCTTCCGCGCAGAGAGGGGAGGCGTCGGCTGGGGGTCAAGAAACTACTCTGCTGGGGAAAGTTTAAGGACCGCCCACTCTCGGATTCTGCTAGTGAGTGAGCAAGACATGGAATAGAGGCGTTCTGCATTGTAAAGGTTTTAGCACCAATAATAAAGCTTTTGAAAAGACCAGTGAGGCATCTTGCCTGATCACTCTCGAGCAACCACCCAATAGCCATAACATGGTGTAATCCTGATTGTTCCTGTTTTCCCTTAGGACATTCTCAGAACTTCGCATTTCTAGGGCTTCACTGGCTGATGCTGGAGAATATACATGCAAAGCAAGCAACAGGCTTGGGAATGACAGCACGAGAGCTCGGGTAACAATTACAGACACCAATGGTAAGACACCAGTGCTTTTTATTTTATCTGGAAGTGCTTTCAGAAGTAGGCTTCCTTGCAAAACATGGGGGGAAGATCACATGGGAGAATCCTAACTGAGACAAAAAAACGCTGAAATGAAAAATACTTGTTTGCTGAATGTAGGTAGTAAAAAGCACCTAATATAGGTACAAATAAATTCCAAATGGTATGGTATTATTCAAAATATGAGTAATGTAACCGAGTACTGTATGCATTAGTTTCTTTATTAATAACTTGAAGCAACTTGGAATGCTGAAAACCTAACTTAAATATGTAATTAGCACTCATGAAAAATACACTGGGTATTTGACCATATCTGTTATATTCTGCAGATAAGTGTGTGCATGTTTCTTAAGTGTGGAATCAGTCTGTCAGGGTTGGCATTTAGAATCTAGGCCATCTTCTCATGCTGTACTTGTCTTCAACCTAGCTGCTAAAATGCCTACCCCCTTTTTTTGGTGTCGCTCTGGTTTCTGGGCAGGTAACAAAATTGACAAATTTATCTTTAAGCATGTGGGTGCTTGGTCAGTTACTGTCCTCATTAGGTGAATTTTTGCAATACATGTTATATGAGGGATAAAGGGAATTGTTAAATGCATTACCTTTTCTTGAGGAATGTAATTTAGATTTGTGATTGTGAAGAGCAGAAAATAGGCCAAAAATAGGTCTTTCTGAACTAAGAAACATGTATGTTTAAATCTTTGTTCTGCTTTACTTATCTCAGCAGATACTAAAGGTTCTGTTTACTCCATCAATATGCATAATCTTTATACCAGTACTTCTGGTTATGAGCCTCTTGGCATATATACACAAGTTGCCATATTGTTTCTTTAAGTGGACTAACTCTGACATACTGACAGCAGCAATATGTCTGTATTTAAACACACCAGAACACAATGGAACTTTGGGCTCATTAAGCTTCGTAAAACCTGAAAGAATTTAACTCTTTTGAAATGCTCCTTTTTAAAATGTAGTTTAGAAGGGAAAGCCACATATTAGACTCTTTGGTCATTACTGTAATTCTACATGCTTTTTTAGTATATAGCTTATGAGTTCATGCTTGATACAAAGCTTACAGTTATGGTCGCAGGTCCATTGAAGTAGCTGAAATTTAATAGCAAGTGGTGCTAATGTGTTCTGTAATTTGCATAAACTAAAGCTCTGGACTAAACATCTGAAATTTTAATATTTTTATTTCATTACTATAGTGCGACCTCGGTTCCCAAACACCTCTGTTGCCGTACGTTTAGGTTCTCGAACGCCAAAAACACAGAAGTAAATGCTTCCGTTTTCAAACGTTTTTTGGGACCCGAATGCGTGACACGGCTTCTGCTGAGTGCAAGAAGCTCTTGCAACCAATGGGAAACCGCGCCTTGGTTTTTGAACGTTTTGGAAGCCGAACAGGCTTCCGGAACGGATTTCGTTCAAGAACCAAGATACCACTGTATTACCTTTCCCAGAATTTGCTTACGCCACCAAATACATTGTTCTCCCATCACTGAAATACTGGACCATTTGCAGGTAGATTACATATTATGCAGGATTATGTTGCTGGCCATTGCATGTATAAGCAGAAAAAAGTCAGACTGACCTAGGGAAGAGCCCTGTGCTACCATCCCAACTGGTTTGAACCCAGCACTGAGCAGACTTTACTCCCTTCCATGCAAAGCAGGTAGCTTTTGTAACCTCATTGCTTACTGGGCTCTGGGAAGGTCTTGTGAGATATCAGGTGGCCTTTCCAGGTGAGTTTTCCGCCCCCCACCCCTTTTTTAATTTAATCAATTTTTTGCGATCCGCATAAAGTTGCAAATGGCATAAGTGAAACTGGCATAAGATGCGATCTACCTGTATACACATTTTGATTATTAGCAGCAACCCTTCCCCAACCTCCTTCAAATCTTTAAACCAATTCATACATTACCATAAGGAAGAACAAAGCCTGGTGTCATTACCTTGTCTATATTATTGAGTATTGCCAAAGCTGCTAGGCAATCCGGTATGCGGGAGGCTTGGGCATCAGTGTGGTAGCATATTAATTGATTCCTCATTTCTTTCCTGTTCAAATTACAATATTTTCAAGGATGAAGGTATTGAGGAGTTTCTCCTGGAGTTCTTGTTCAACTTGCTCACTGTTGCTTTCATTTCTCAAATATTAATAAGGTAGATTCCATGCAGACCATTAATGCAAGCTGTTAAAAGTGTTGATCTGTATAAATGTAATCCAGATGAACCATGAAAAGATACCTAAAAATTAATAATGTAACAATATTCATGGTACTTTAGACTGTCACTACATTAATTATTGTGCTGGATTACCGTTGTACAAATATTGGAATGATGGGTTGAGCAGATTTTTATTTTTCTTTGTAAACTTACATAGTTCCCATGCATAAAGGAGTTGTTTGCTCATAAATCTGCACCGTTTCACACTTGGAATAGATTTACCAGTTCCGATCAATATCCCAGAGAGTCAGGACTAAGCCAGACATGCTAGGCTGAAGTAATGACTCAGATAAATGGACACATGCCTGAGCATAAGGTTATTCCCATACTGTGTTCTAGCCAAAGAAATGGGGAAAGAATTGTAGAATATGTGGGGGATCTCATTCAGAAACCTAAAATGTACATCAAAAAATCCCACCAGAATACACACATCATTTGTTACAGTTGCATTTTTGTAGCAGTGAGGGCCTTGAAGATACTATAGCTAAATAAAATTGGCATAATTACTAAGGAATGCAAACTAACCAAGATGACAAGTTTCTGATCGTGTAAAGAAAATACTTCGTACAATATATTTTTCCAATAAAAGGTTCTCAATTTCCATAACTGCTTGCTGGTACAACCATAGCAACCATCTTTCACGTTAATAACAATAACACTTGCTGTTTCAGACTCTTTTGAGGAAACAGGCTAAAATTTGTTTTTGTGTATGAGAGAAAGACTTGGATTTGATAAAATTAAAACTGAGCCAGATTTATCAGTGGACACCCGGAACATGATGGCAAAACAATTACTTGTAGTGGTTATGATTGGATTTATATTATGACAATAGTAAAGAGTAGATTAAAAAGGAACCCTCACAATGGGTAGGACTAGGCTATCTAGAGACATGCCCACTGGTCTCTTGCAATTGTGAAGCTTACCATACTGCCCTGCATCCGACATTACATTTGCAGACTCTGTACAGTATATGCTAGGGACATGGGTAGCGCTGTGGTCTAAACCAGTGTTTCCCAACCTTTTTTGGGCAAAGGCACACTTGTTTCATGAAAAAAATCTCGAGGCACACCACCATTAGAAAATGTTTAAAAAATTAACTCTGTGGCTATATTGACTATATATAAAGTAACTCTCGTTAATAGGCATCAAATAAACACAAAGAAAGTATTTTATAATTACTTTATTATGAAATAGTAAGTACCGTATTTTTCCTTTATTTCCCCCCCAAAAAAAACCAGGTCGGGGAACAGTGGGATGGCGGTGCTGCGCCTCCCCGCTGTCCCCCGAGCTTGTGGGGCTGGCCCATGTCTGCCTGGCGCGAGGGGTGCTCTGCTTCAGGGCGCCCCGCGCGTCGGGCGGCAGACTACAGTCCGCAGCATGGGGAACCCTCTGTTTCAGGGCGCCCCACGAGCCCCCCAGGTGCGCAAGGCTGGCCAACACCAGCGCGGAGCACGGGGTGTCCTCCGAAGGGCGCCCCGTGCTCCGTGCTGCCAGCTGCCGCCCGCAAGCTTTGCGCTCCCGGGGGGAGATCCCCCGGATGCGCAAGGCTTGCCGACACAAGCGCGGAGCACGGGGCGTCCTCCGAAGGGCGCCCCGTGCTCCGTGCTGCCAGCTGCCGCCCGCAAGCCTTGCGCTCCTGGGGGGAGATCCCCCGGGTGTGCAAGGCTGGCCAACACCAGCGAGGAGCATGGGGTGGCCTCCGAAGGGCGCCCCGTGCTCCGTGCTGCCAGCTGCCGCCCGCAAGCCGTGCGCTCCTGGGGGGAGATCCCCCGGGTGCGCAAGGCTGGCCAACACCAGCGAGGAGCACGGGGCGGCCTCCGAAGGGCGCCCCGTGCTCCGTGCTGCCGACTGCCGCCCGCAAGCCTTGCGCTCCTGGGGGGAGATCCCCCGGGTGTGCAAGGCTGGCCGACACCAGCGCGGAGCACGGGGTGTCCTCCGAAGGGCGCCCCGTGCTCCGCGCTGCCAGCTGCCGCCCGCAAGCCTTGCGCTCCTGGGGGGAGATCCCCCGGGTGCGCAAGGCTGGCCAACACCAGCGAGGAGCATGGGGCGGCCTCCGAAGGGCGCCCCGTGCTCCGTGCTGCCAGCTGCCGCCCGCAAGCCTTGCGCTCCTGGGGGGAGATCCCCCGGGTGTGCAAGGCTGGCCGACACAAGCGCGGAGCACGGGGCGTCCTCCGAAGGGCGCCCCGTGCTCCGTGCTGCCAGCTGCCGCCCGCAAGCCTTGCGCTCCTGGGGGGAGATCCCCCGGGTGCGCAAGGCTGGCCGACACCAGCGCGGAACACGTGGCGTCCTCTGAAGGGCACCCCTGCTCCGTGCTGCCGGCTGCCGCCCGCAAGCCTTGCGCTCCTGGGGGGAGATCCCCCGGGTGTGCAAGGCTGGCCGACACCAGCGAGGAGCACGGGGCGTCCTCCGAAGGGCGCCCCGTGCTCCGTGCTGCCAGCTGCCGCCCGCAAGCCTTGCGCTCCTGGGGGGAGATCCCCCGGGTGCGCAAGGCTGGCCGACACCAGCGCGGAACACGGGGCGTCTTCTGAAGGGCGCCACGTGCCCCGCGCTGCCAGCTGCCGCCCGCAAGCCTTGCACTCTCGGGGGGAGGTCCCCCGGTGCGCAAGGCTTGCCGACACAAGCGCGGAGCACGGGGCGTCCTCCGAAGGGCGCCCCGTGCTCCGTGCTGCCAGCTGCCGCCCGCAAGCCTTGCGCTCCTGGGGGGAGATCCCCCGGGTGCGCAAGGCTGGCCAACACCAGCGAGGAGCACGGGGCGGCCTCCGAAGGGCGCCCCTGCTCCGTGCTGCCGGCTGCCGCCCGCAAGCCTTGCGCTCCTGGGGGGAGATCGCCCGGGTGCGCAAGGCTGGCCGACACCAGCGCGGAACACGTGGCGTCCTCCGAAGGGCGCCCCGTGCTCCACGCTGCCAGCTGCCGCCCGCAAGCCTTGCGCTCTCGGGGGGAGCACGGGGCAGCCGACACAAGCGCGGAGCACGGGGCAGCCTGCCGAAGCGAGCGGCGATGGGATGTGGGGGGGAGGGAGCTCGCCGCCCCGTGTGTGCTCGCCGCCGCCCGGCCTCTCGCCGCCCGACTCGCCCGCCTCCCTCCCACGGCACACCAGGCAGCGTCTCGCGGCACACTAGTGTGCCGCGGAACACCGGTTGGGAAACACTGGTCTAAACCACTGAGCCTCTTGCGCTTGCCGATCAGAAGGTTGGCGGTTCGAATCCCTGTGACAGAGTAAGCTCCCATTGCTCTGTCCCAGCTCCTGCCAACCTAGCAGTTCGAAAGCAAGTAGATAAATAGGTACTGCTGTGGCGGGAAGGTAAACGGCGTTTCCGTGCGCTCTGGTTTCCATTATGGTGTCCCATTGCACCAGAAGTGGTTTAGTCCTGCTGGCCACATGACCCAGAAAGCTATCTGTGGACAAACACCAGCTCCCTCGGCCTGAAAGAGAGATGAGCGCCGCAACCCCATAGTTGCCTTTGACTGGACTGAACCGTCCAGGGGTCCTTTACCTTTGCCTTTTTTACAGTATATGCTATTATTTTCACTCGACATCTAATTGGAGAACTGGTGAAATTGTACACAATTTGAGAGGGCTGTTCCAAGACAATTGGTCAGGGGGTGAGCAAGTAGAAGATCAGAACGACAACTGTGTTCACAACAATTGGAAGGTTGGTGTGCACATGGAGAGAATAGTCTACAAAGACCCCTGTTGTAGTTGTCAGTTGATTTTGACAATTGCAGACCCCTTGTTGCTCAGCCTTGTTCACTCTGAAAAATCTCCGAATAACTGTGGAACATTCTACTCCTTCTTGAATGGAAACGAGAGTTGTTTCAAGATAGCTCTGTATTGCTCTGTGATTTTGCTTGTCAAAAGTTAACATTCCTGGTTATCCTTTGGGAATGCCTTGTATTGTTTTTCTGAAGGGGGCTATCTCATCTCAAGAAAGTGGTATTAATCTCCATTAATATCAAAGAAAGTGATGTACAATTCAGTGAATGCACCGTTGCTGCCCATTAATCTGGTTTGCACAGCACACTTGCTCCAATCCACAGCTTTGCATGAAGGATCCTGTGGGGGGGGGGGGACTGTGGTTATTTAGTAGTAGTAGTAGTAGTAGTAGTAGTAGTAGTAGTAGTAGTAGTAATAATTTATAGCTCACCCGCCCTTGCCGGGCTCAGGATGGCTAACACCAAATATATAATACATTAAAAACTCAAAACCAATCGATTAGTTTAAAATACAATTCAAATCAAATTGAAAATCAAAATAAAATTGTGGGAACCCATGAATCATAACTGTAGGGGTAAGGAATTGAAAGTTCACCAGGCCCGGCCACTTGTTCTGGTCCCATATGGGCCAGTAGAAAGAGCCAAGGAGGCCACTTACATACAGGGTCCCATAGAAAGAAGGGGGTCAGACTGGGCCCAGACCAAAGGCCTGGTGGAACAGCTCCGTCTTGCAGGCCCTGTGGAACTTGTTCCCAATAGTTCTGCTGCTGCGCCACATTGAGCTAAGCCACTCTTTGGCATAGCATCTCAAGCAATCTCAGGCTTGTGTTGTAATTACCCAAACAAGCTGTAAGAAAGGTTTGTCCTAAGGCTGGGTGAGCTAAAACCATCGAGTACAATTTTGGATGATGCTCTATGCAAAACTATAGCTTACCTCACTGCAGTGCAGCAGAAAAATGGCCAGGAAGGAGCAAAGTGGCTGCAGTCTCCTCTCCCAGAGTCTGCAGGCATGAAAAGCCATCTTCTCACACCTACAGAAAAGTATGACTGGAAGCACAGTGAGTGCCTCCTTGTTAGCATCCATCTGTCTCAAAAGTCAGTGGAAAGGTGTGCCATTGGGGGTAAAGTCAAACCATTGGTAAGTTACAGCTCCTGCTGTGGCTGTACTGACCAATATAGGAAAAGACACTTTTTGTTGTATATGATGATGCCTGACATGGTCTCTTCATTTTTTTCTTTCGCCATCATCTTGTTCTTTAGATTTTAAGGGTTGAGGATCTACATGAAGGCAAGCTCTGTTTGGGGTTTCCTTCCCGACAGGGGCATGTGAATGTTCTAGAGGCTGCCTTTTCCATCTATATTTGAAATATTTTTTTTTCTTAATAAGGATGCTGCTCATTCTGTTTTTATCACAGGTTATTTCTCCTTTTTTTCTGCTAGCTATTGTGATGCTGGCAGTCTCGTCTACCCTTCAGCTTATTGTCCTCCCAGGAATATTATTTCCACTTAGCCAGGTATTTCTTGATAAGGTTGCCTTACTAGCAAGTATTTGGATAGCTCACCTAGGTCACCTTCAAATAAATAATATTTTGAAACCAATTAATAGAATCGGGGGGGGGGGGACTAAAGGTCACATACATATTTAGCTTTTTAATGCTAATAGTTTCTCTGTTCTTAAAAACTACAATAAAGAGTGTTATTTTGCCATGTTTCAAAATGCAGCCCTCCTTAGGAGAGAGTAATTGAGGTCAGGAAAGATGTGTGAAGTTCTCCAAGAGGATGATATAAATAGCAAACACTGAGGCTTAGGTACATTTATGATAATTGCTTTTCACCAACTAATTTGTCACTTTTTTTCCTCTACAAAGAGTCTTGCTACACCTTTATTGTGTGGGCTTTGTCACACTGTAAGTATCTTATGAAACTCTAATGAAGGGCACTGATAACATCTCTTATAAATTAAGGACAACATTTTAAGGTATGTGTGCCAAACGTAATAAATTTGAATCTATATTTAGACTTGTATGGAAAGGGCTAGCAGCCTCATACGCAGCATTGCTTGAGAATTCCACGAAGCCAACAAATCAATGAGTACTGTAGTTAAAATCAGTGCAGTTGTATAAAGTTCAGTCCTCCAGTTTGCTTAAAATTGCCATCCACTTGTGTCCTAACGTAGGTAAAGGCTTCCTTGCCCTAAGGACCACGATGCAAAGTTTGGTTACCCTGTCTTAAAAAGTGTCCAAATGCGTGCTGAGCAGCAAAATACATAGTAGTGTTTAGCATCCGTGGTGTTGAACCTGGGAGGTAAAGGACACTGTGTTCCATGCGCCAGAAATAGTTTAGTCATTTTGGCCACTTGACCCGGAAAAGCTGTTTGCGGAAAAACGCTGGCTTCCTTGGTCTGAAAGCGGAGTTGGTGTGCCGCAGCCCATAATCAGATTTGACTGGACGTAGCCATCCAAGGGCCCTTTAAAGGTAAAGGTAAAGGTAACCCTGACCATTAGGTCCAGTTGCGGACGACTCTGGGGTTGCAGCACTCATCATGCTCTATAGGCCGAAGGAGCCGGCGTTTGTACGCAGACAGTTTTTCCGGGTCATGTGGCCAGCATGACTAAGCCGCTTCTGGCGAACCAGAGCAGCGCACAGAAGTGCCGTTTACCTTCCCGCCGGAGCGGTACCTATTTATCTACTTGCACTTTGACATGCTTTCGAACTGCTAGGTTGGCAGGAGCAGGGACCGAGCAACAGGAGCTCACCCCCTTGTGGGGATTCGAACTGCCGACCTTCTGATCGGCAAGCCCAAGAGGCTCAGTGGTTTAGACCTTTACCTAAACCTCGGACCTTTTTGCATGCAAAACACAGTGCTCTACCACTGAGCTACAGCTTTATCTCTTGCCTTGAATAAGATAATTACTGGGTTGGTTACCTACTGTATTGACAGCTTCAAGGGCTTAAAGCTAGAATAATACTTATAGTTCTAGTATGCCACGCCTGCTTATAAAATGAACTGGTCCTTGCCCCTCAGAAAAGTTTGAAATGTGGCTTGTAAATAAGTTTAAATTCTTAACCAGCTGTTAACAGGAAGCTGACCAAAGATCATTCATCCTCCTCTATGGATTAGGGTTTAAGGAAAACAAAAAACAGATTATTTGAGGACTTGAGCAGAGGACTTGTTCGGATTCCAGGAGTCATGCCTGCTGAGTTTCCTGTGGGAGCAAGGAACTACTCTCCATCAGCTAGCCAAATCTATGTGCTAGAACAATCGATTGTATCTAGGGTGGCTGAACTTTTCTGAGGATTTCCTAGGCTACAGATACCATCTTTGATCTGTTTTCTCATTTTCTTCTAAATATATGCTTATTCCTTCTGCTCACCTGTAGAAGGGGAAGACGCATGGGTGAACATTTCTCATTTCCAGGGAATTTTGTGGTGCTTCAATCAAAGATTGAGTTATGAATTGGCTCCCTTAGAAGAAATGCTTTGCTGTTGTGAACATAGATGAAGGAAGACAATGGTTCTGTGTATTTCTTGAAGGCTGGCAAATATTTAGAAGGCAATTGTAGCTCTTCCAGAAATCTTGTTGCCATCTGCCTTTGGCAAGCGCTGGAGCAAGTACTGCACTCCTTCTAGTATCTTCTTCCTGTTTTCTGTTTATCCCATTCCTGTTTTCTTCTAATGGAGCCAAGAACTAGCTTTTCCTAGAACAGTGATTTTACACCAGCTGTAACATAAATGTGGTAATGATAGAGTTTAGTAGTTACTGTCTCAGGGTCTATGTGACTCGACTTCATATGACTATCAAATTAAATACTTGGTGTATATTATTAACTCACTAATATTTAAGTTGGTTCTATAAGCTTGGCCTTTATTTGGCTGAATGATACATTTGTTTCCTGTAAGAAATCCGCTTCCTAAAAAAAACCCTGGACTTTTTGTTAGGAAAGTGATGGGGAAATGCGGGATGAAAAATGTGGGGTGAACAAATGATTAATTTGAAGACACTACACAAGCAAATCACGAAGAATGCTCATTGTTGCATTACTTTCCTGAAAACAAATAAGAACAGATGTTCAATAAAGACCGGACACATTCTTCTAACCTCTGCATAAGCATTGTGCAATTAAATCAGGATGAATTTTCAATAAACAGGTAATCTGGAGCCCTCTACAGCATCCCCAAGGATGGAAGAAAGGCTGTATGTTAGTCTTGGAAGCCTTGAACTGTACATTGGAGAGAAGTAATAAAAGTATTTTGTGTGGACACCTAGTGGCTTTGTATGACTGGGAATGAGTACAATTAACAGAGGAACTTCCTTGTATTTTGCATAGCATCCAGTATTTCTAAGAGTCTGGCAGATCTGAAGAATTGGATTGCCATAACTGCATCTATCATATTCCATCTGGCATATTCATTCCTTCAAATGTCTGAAATTTCTTCTGCCTGCTCTTACCATTCTAAGCCAGAAAATCCTGATGCATCTTGAAATAAGATCACCCATGTCTTTTCTCATGTTTCATGTTGAACTATAGACACCATATAGCTCATATAGAGAGGTGAGATACACATGCATTATGGCTTTTCATACTACAAGTTGAAAGTTTACAGTTTAATTGAAAGACTTGTCTATTTAGGTATCACTAAGAACAACCCTAGCAATCATCTTGGGGGGTGACTAATAGTTATATATAGTTGCCTTGTCAAAAGGTTCATGTGTTACACAAGAGTTAAGTGTCCAGAATTAACTGAAGTATTTTTGTGTGTGCGTACTCATTGAGATACTACATTAGCTGGAAAAAAATCAATTCTGAAAATAGACACTCAAAACATTTTTTCTTTGGTACCACTTCTGCATGAATAGAATTCTAGGTCTTGGATGGGGGGGGGGGTCATCTAGTCCAACCTCTTGCTCAATGCAGATGCAATGACAGCATCCCTAACAGATGGCTACTTATGGATGGCTATCCACCATGTACTTAAATAGCTTCAGCAAAGGAGAGTCTACATTCTCTTCATGATTACACTGTCAGACAGCTTGTACCATTAGAAAATTTATCCAAATATCAGCTTTCCTGCAATTTCTACCTAGAAGGTCTAGTCCTGCTCCTAGTCTTGTCCTCTGGAGCAACAAAGAACAAGTCTGTTGCATCTTCTGTGTGACAGGCCTTCAGATATTTGAAAGCTGTTACCATGTTTCCCCCTCAAATGCCTTTTCTCTCCAGGCTATGCATACCCAACTCTTCCAACTGCTCCTCATAGGCTTCAGGTCATTGGCACCCTTGTCCCCCTCCTCTGGATGTGCTCCAACTTGTCAGTGCCCTCTTTAAAATTTGGTGCCCAAACCTCAACACAGTACTCCAGATGTGGCTTGACCAACGCAGAATAGGGTGAAACTCTTGCTACTTTCTACAGTTCTATTTACACAGCATAAAAGTGCATTAGGGTTTTTTTTAGTAGTCATATTGCAGTGCTGGCTCAACTTCAGCTTGTGATCATCTAAGATACCTAAATGCTTTTTGCATGATCAGAGGAGAAATGACTGGGAAGAGCTCAGAGAGAAGAAATGCCATGGTGCATCTGCACCAGTGACACCAGACGCCTTCATCTGCCCCAGCAGCAATAAAACATGTCTTTCCCATACTGGTCTGTAGAGCCAGAGCAGGTGCTGTAATTCTCCAATGGTTTGACTTTACCCTGGATGGTACACTTTTCCATTGTCTCTCGAGATCAGTGGATGCCCACAATAAACACTTCTGTGAAACCAGGTCTCCCATATCTTATACTTGTGCCTTGTTCTCCCCCCTCCCTTTTTTGTACAGGACATTTGCGCACATCTATATCTGTTGAATTTCATCTTATGTGATTCAACTCTGTGTTCCAGAGAACATATCTATCATTTTCCAAGTTCTAATATGATTCCCCATGTTGGAACAGACAGAGGCAAAATAGCAATCGAGTAAAATTAATTCACCAGGACATGGCTTGCCAAACTCTACACAGCCCTCCCTTTTCAGTTTTGCCATTTAGGATATTTAATTGATATAATACTTGTTCTGATCCATCCACTTATAAGATGTAATTTTCTTAAGGCAAATGAAGAGTTGTAAGAAACCAAACCTCACTAACTGTCCTAAGAACTAGCTCTTCATTTCTTCCCTGTTTCTCAAAAAACATTTGTATTAGACGTTTTGGGTTATATTAGAAGTTGACTTTGCTTTCCCTGCAAGTTTCATCAGGACACAACCTTTTACACATGGCAATGCCCTGGCATGTGTAACTGCTTCTCATTTTTGTTTTGTTTTGCAGAACCCACCAACATGATACCAGTTTTGACAAAAGCATCAAACACATCCTCACGTAAGTCAAGTTGAAATGTTTGCCTCCTTGAAGCAAATTCTACAGGCTCAGCCTTTCTCTACATCTTTACAGCTTACCTTACTGGATCTTTAGCATGTGGGAGAAAAAAGAAATCAATCTGATTTCCTGGCTCTGTATCTGTGGCTTTGTTTAATGCAGTATTGAGACCTCAGCTGAAGTTTAGTGCCACCATCATCTTTCAATGTGGTCTTGGGTTGCCCATTGCAACAGTCAGTCACTTACAGTAGGGCTCTAGAGATCACTGTTTATAACTTGGAACCTGCTAGGTGTTCATCCTTTCTTCTTCCTTAATAATGGCATCTTATTTCGCCTAGTATGTAGATGCATCTAATTTCTTCTGCTGTTGCATGTGCCTTCATGTAGCATGGCAGTGCTGAATTTTAGTGCTTTTGGAAGTTGTGAAAAAGCAATCTCAGAATAGGTCTTTTGCTCCTATAGTTAATATCGCATATGCTTCCCTTCTAGGAACATGCATGCTTTATAAAATATTATATTAGTGGAAGCATTTTAGATCTGCCTTCCTTGGGATGGTTCTCAGGGTATTTATAATGGGGGACACATTCAGGTTTTCTATTAACTTTTCTTTAGGATGTCTCAAGATTGAGTTCCACCTCCCTGATAAGTACTTAATGTGCATACTGCATGCAGCTGCTTGTTCTGCTAATTTGTCAACTTTGGAGGACTTCCAGTTTTCTGAGACGCCTCTGTTTAACAGACCTGGCTATAGTATGAAATGGGAGCATTTCTGAACTAGAGCAAAAGGATTCCTTCGCAACATTAATGTATATTTTGAAATTGTCTTCAGCCTATTCTTGGCTCGTTGGTCCTATGCTCATTTTCCACACAGTTTCAGAAGCCTAAACAATCCTGATTCCTTTCCTAGTTCTCTTTATTTCAACTAGTCTTCAGAGTCATTTTTTAATTATTTGTCAGCTGGTCTGTATCAGTTCTTGCGTTTTACATTTTAAACTAATTCAAGTTGAGTTTCTATTCACTCTAAAACTTCCGCACGTTACACTGGCTAATCTGAAACTTCTTTAAACTTGCCTCTCGGTTTGGCCTTCCCATCCTAGCATGGATATTTTCAAAAGAGCTACATGTTACAGATTCTTTGTTTGTAGAACCATCTAAACATAACATTTTTTTCTTGTGAAACCGAAAGTCCAATTGTCATGAGCCAGGAAGTGTTTTATTTCTTGCACTTTCTGCCAATTTATGTAATAAAACAAAGTGATTATTTTCAACCCTTGAATTTCTGGGTGGCCTGTTACAAACAGCTGAAAACATTTCCCAAGCTCTACCTGTTTTGTGCCAAGGACTATGGAGCTTGCTTATTTATTTAATGGGTTATTCATAGTGTACCTAAGACATCATCAGATTGCTTTCTCTGTTGCTTATATATTGAATTTATATACCACCTTTCATCCTTGGATCTCAGGGCACTTCACAACATAAAAATACAAAAAACAAACAAAAAACATGCTAAATACAAGAACAAACTGGTAACAACTCCCCCTCCCCCACACACACAAACACATTTTTGAAGATATGGAATATCAATCAGCTTTTCAAGATTCTTCCTTTCCAGAGCTGCTTTTCCTTCTTTTTAAGGGGAGAAGTATTTGGTTTTTCTGGGAATGCACTGTGGGCTCCAATAGGAAGGCAGAGCATCTCTATTATCTATCATATTGCCTTCTGTGTATTGCAGAACTTATAGACAAGATTCCAGCATCGACTGAAGGAACAAATACATCTTCTTGTAAGTACATACTAATAGCAATCTTACTGAATTCATACAATGCGTTCTTTCTGGTTTGGTTAGTACACAATAAACATTCGGGCCTGCAGAAGTTTTCCAAAACATAAGCAACAATGAGATTTTCTAGAAATGGGTTTGGACTCCAGGTTTCAGAGAGAGAGAGCAACGGAGACCTAAGTGTGCCATTGAGAGGAGGGGTCTCCCCCCCCCCCTTCTTGGCATGTTTTAGTCTTTTCCCCTGCTTACAGCAGGGATGGGCAGATTTCCATTCTACAAAGATTTGGCAGACGTGGAATAATATAATTCTGCTAAAGCTACAAAATGGATTGTGGAAGTTAGAATGGCGGATGTGATGACTGCAGGCAAAAGTTGTGCACTAAGAGACATCTCTGAAAGTGTTGCATACAATGTGGAGCAGTGTTTTTCTGACACAGAATCATAGAGTTGTAAGGGGCTCCATGGATTAGGTAGTACAACCCCCGTCAGTACAGGAACCTTAACTACAGCATCCATGACAGATGGCCATCCAACCTCTGCTTAAAAACTCCCAATGAAAGAGAGTCCCTCACCTTCTGAGTCCGTTCCACTGTCAAACAGGTCTTTGTTGTTGTTGTCTTTGTCCATGGAGTTTTCTTGGCAGGGATACTGGAGTGGCTTGCCAGTTCCTGCTCCAGGTGGATCACATTTGGTCAAAACTCTCCACTATGACCTGTCCATCTTGGGTGCCCTGCTCGGCATAGTTCATAGCTTCTCTGAGTTATTCAAGCCCCTTCGCCACGGCAAGGCAGTGATCCATGAAGGGGCAGACAGGTCCTACCGTCATAGAATTCTTCATGATGATTAGTTGGAATATTCTTTCTCGTAACTTGAATTCCATGTGACAGCCCTTTAGATATTTGAAGATGGCTATCATATCACCTGTCAAGTCCCCTCTGACTCAGTCGGGCTAAACATACTCCTCCTAGTCAGGCTAAGCAACTTCTCTTCATCTTGGTCGCCTTCAGCACAACTTGTCAGTATCCTTTTTAAATTGTGGTACCCAGAATTGGACTCAGTACTCCAGGTGTGGTCTGACCAAGGCAGAATAGAGTAGTACTCTTCTCTTGATTAGGACACTACTGTATATGTCTGTTGATGCAGTGCTAGCTTTATTTGATGCTACCAAGACCCCTAGGTCCTTTTCACATGTACTACTGGCAGTCGAGCTGTATTTGTACAGCTGGTGCTTCCTGTTTATGTGTAGAACCTGACATTTGTTCCTACTGAAATTCCTTTTGTTAGTTTGGGCCCAGTTCTCCAATCTGTTAATGTTCTGATTCTGTATTCTGCGGCATTAGCTACACCTCCTGGTATGATGCCATCTGCAAATTTGATAAGCATCCTCTCAATTCCTTAATCCGGGTCATTTTTAAACAACAACAGATCCTGGACAGAACGTTTTTCCAGGATGATGAGGAACCTTTAGTGAGCACTCTTGGGGTTTGGTCGGTCAAGTTAGTGCACAAGGATGTTACATCTCATATTGGAGGAAAGGTTGTGATGCAGCACGTTCAGTATAAACACCACCATTTCATTGTAGCAGAAGTAAGAGTATAATTGCCTTATCTCTCATTCCAATAGTCCTGCCTTGTAGGGGCAAGTGGTGTATTGTATTGTATTGTATTGTATTGTATTGTATTGTATTGTATTGTAGGCATTCCATCACGGGATGAGGATGTTCTGTTGTGCTTGGTGGTGTCATTTTGGTATGCTCAACTCACATGGAGGGTGTGAGGATAAAAAAGTGGGAAAACCATCCATGGGACCCTGAGCTCCTTGGAGCAAGAGTGAGATTGAAATGTCAGAAATGTGTAATATATTCCACCTGCTGGCATGGATGGTAGTTGTCTGCAAGCAACGCTTCAGAGGGCCATCTTTGCCCATTGAGGCTACTCTAGTAGCCTATCGGCATGACAACTTTAAACAGCACTTGACTGATCCAGTGTGATCTTGGGAGCCTGGAGTTCATCTCTGCTTCCCAGCACTAATTACTTAATTATTCCTCTTTTAATGATAGCCCAGACCTAGTGCTCTATATGAGATAGACCATTGGACTGATCCATTATGACAGCTCCCGTGCTCTGTAAAGCCTACCGTGCAAAACTGCAGATGAACTATATATAACTGACCTTAATTCACACTGGTAACTACAGCAGAAGTGAAATATCTATTTTTTCCAAAGCATCTTGACCTTGCTATGAGGAGAATTGAGGGAAATATGTCTTAAAGTTAGTATTAAGATTCCACTTGCATGTTATACTAGCTATTGGATTGTTTCCTGATTTTAACTGGGTCACACAATATTTATTTTTAGGTGCATATAGTAAATAAGTCTCTATCAACAGCAATAAGGAAGTTAGCATTTTCAAAGGTATCCAACACCGTTTTGAGGTTCAAGCTAAATTTCATCCTTCTATGCTAACGTGAGATAGAAATACGTTGGGGTCCACATTTTAAAACTGATGAGCTCAGCATTTGCAGTTGTGTGCCATACTGCAAAGATTTTTTTTTTTAATGTCCAAAAGACAGGGGGAAATGGAATTGGCCTGATTTTCTTATTCTAAACACAACTGTCTGAAAATGCCTAATGGATTTCAGCTTGTCTCTCCCCCTCCCACCAAAGTAAGCATGGCTGAGAGCAGAATGACTATTCTTAAAGTTTCACAAGAACATTGCATGCTGATTGGTATTTCACAGTTACGTACAACTTGTTACAGCCACCATGAGAACAAAGTAACTTTCTTTCGCTTCTATGACAATATGGGAGCTTATTTTAGAAAATTACATATTAATAACACCTTTGCACCAAATGTTAGAAAATTACCATAAGACCATTAGGGAAAAAAAATTAAGAGGCAAGCTTCTATATGACACTTTTAAAGAAACTTTACCAAAAACAAAGAACCGTGGCTATTTAAATCTTCTTGCAAAACATGTTTAAGTAGCTAATTTTCCAGAGTTCTTTTGTTTAATATTTTTATGGAATCGCTTTGGGCTTTGGAAAACATATTTAAAATCCATAATTATCTAATTTTGCAGAAAGGTGTTTATTTGATGCAGTATCACTCCAGTGCTTTAATTGAAGTTATTTTATTATTAAATATTTATTTATACCCTGCCTTTTTTCCCCTAATGAGACTCAAGGCAGTTTACAGATAAAAATAAAAACTACTTGAAAACATAGAAAAAGTAATCCTTAAAAACAATTATGCATAGAGAGAATTAAAACTATATACATATATAAAATATATTAAAACTATATCAATAATTGCAATAAAAACAGCACAGTCCCAGCCCATTCATTAAAAACAGTCAGTTTCCCAAAAGCCTGTTGGAACAAAAGAGTCTTCACCTGCCGGTGAAAAGAGAAGAGGGAGCCAGTCTGGCTCCTCTAGGAAGGGAGTTCCAAAGTCTGGGAGCTTCCATTGATAATGCCCTTTTCCCACCAAGCATGCCTGTGAAGGTGGCAGGATGGAGAGAAGGGCCTCCCCTGAAGATCTCAAAACCCAGGCAGGTTTGTATGAGGGAATACAGTCTTTCAGACTGCTTGGACGATTTTTAGCACCTATAATGACAAGTTCCCCTAGCCAGAACCCCTCTGACATGATTTTATATCTCCTCGCAGACATAGATAAGTATGTGACCTGGTGTGTAGCACTCTTTGCAACTGACACTAGGAGCAAATTATATACCGTATTTTTCGCCCTATAGGACGCACTTTTTCCCCTCCAAAAATGAAGGGGAAATGTGTGTGCGTCCTATGGGGCGAATGCAGGCTTTCGCTGAAGCCTGGAGAGCGAGAGGGGTCGGTGCGCACCGACCCTTCTCGCTCTCCAGGCTTCAGGAGAGCCCCACCGCCAGCCCCGCAAGCTCGGGGGACAGCGGGGAGCTCCCACAGCTTGCAGAGAGCTGCATGTTCTGGGGGCTGGGGTCCCCCCCAAAAAATTAGGTGCATCCTATGGGCCGGTGCGTCCTATAGGGCGAAAAATACGGTAGCCACCAACTGTAAAGGAGATGAATATATTTGACCCTATCTGCATCAACCTATAGTCTATCTTTATCACCAAACTCCAAATATACTTGCACATTGTATTAATTAACATTTTTTAAAAATATATTAATGGCCATGTGGTGATTTTAGCCTATAAATTTTATTGTTTAATGTCTTAACCTGTATATTAAGGTACTTTTAAAGCTCTGTTCAGAGTAGGTAATGGCTTGATAATATAAATGTTTTAAGTTTTTTGTATTAATCCAACATATTTTCTTTTAATTGTTGAATGATTCTGTGTACATTGTGGCAGCCTTTGGCTATGTGCAATAAAACTGACTGGCTGGCTGGCTGCTTGGACCTAGGCCGTGGAGGTCTTTATAGATCATAACCAGCACTTTGAATTTGCCTGGAAACAGACCAGTAACCTGGGAGTCATGTGCTTGCTATAACCAGCCCCGGTCAGCAGATTGATTAGGATGGTAACTGACTACTTTTGAATTGTTAGGGAGTCCAAGAGAATGTGAAAATATTCATGTATGGTTTTAATTAATTCCACAATAACTACAAATGACTAGATTATTGCTTTTCAATATTGCAATTTGTTTGGAGTGAAGAAAAGTGACAGTACCCATTATGGTGCCACAGGTTCTGTTTTTTGCTGCAGCAAACCAACATGGCTATCCCTCTGAGAAAAGAACCCACTTAAGTACAATGTATATTGCAGAAAATTGAGTAACACAGGGCCTTTCCCCCCCTTGCTTGTTGCAGGATAGCTGACGTTTAAAACTTACTGTGTTTTTCATTAAACATAACTTCCGAGCTCTTCCTTAAAAGTCTTTGGATTAGTTAAGCAGTAGATGCAGTTTTTCTTGTGTGTTCAGGGTTGCAGTGACCTGGAACAAATCTCTAGCAATCTCCAGTTCTTTTGCATTTTGCTGGTAAAGGAGAAGTAGTTCTGAAATCCTATACCCTAGGGCCTTGGTGGCTTGATTTCATGAGTTTTAAAGTTAACTGGCTGCTTTTACACCCAAAAGGGAAATGCTGTCATTTTGTGGTGTTAAAGGAGGAACTCACAGAAACACACTGCTTCAACATCACAAGAAAATAACTATAAACTGTGCTTTCTAAACACAAGTTGTTTTAAAATCAAAACATGTATACAGATAAGTTTAAACTTTTAGTGCAATGGTGGAATTGAATTCAAGGCCATAATCAAGGTAGCCATGTGTGATTGGCTATACAGTGGTACCTTGGTTGTCAAACAGCTTGGTTCCCGAACAAATTGGCTGCCAGACACCACAAACCCAGAAGTGAGTGTTCCGGTTTGTGAACTTTTTTGGAAGCCGAACGTCCAACATGGCTTCTGCGGCTTCCTATTGAGTGCAGGGGGACGCAGGTGGCGCTGTGGGTTAAAGCCTCAGCGCCTAGGACTTGCCGATCAAAAGGTCGGCGGTTCGAATCCCTGCGGCGGGGTGCGCTCCCGCTGCTCGGTCCCAGCGCCTGCCAACCTAGCAGTTCGAAAGCACCTCCGGGTGCAAATAGATAAATAGGGACCGCTTACCAGCGGGAAGGTAAACGGCGTTTCCGTGTGCGGCTCTGGCTCGCCAGAGCAGCGATGTCACGCTGGCCACGTGACCCGGAAGTGTCTCCGGACAGCGCTGGCCCCTGGCCTCTTAAGTGAGATGGGCGCACAACCCCAGAGTCTGTCAAGACTGGCCCGTACGGGCAGGGGTACCTTTACCTTTACCTTTATTGAGTGCAGGAAGCTCCTGCAGCCAATCAGAAGCCACGCCTTGGTTTTCGAACTGTTCCAGAAGTCGAAGGGACTCCCGGAAAGGATTAAGTTTGACAACCAAGGTACCACTGTACTCCCAATGGAAGGTGAATGCATTTAACTTGGGCAGCAGCCCTACACATGCCATGGCAAATTTTGGACCTTGGTGTCTCTAATATGCAGAAGCATGTGTACAGTTTTCAAGTTTTATTGGACACACTTAAGTAGCTCTCGCGGGTGGCACTGTGGGTTAAACCACAGAGCCTAGGACTTGCCAATCAGAAGGTTGGCAGTTCGAATCCCAGTGATGGGGTGAGCTCCCATTGCTTGGTCCCTGCTCCTGCCAACCTAGCAGTTCAAAAGCACGTCAAAGTGCAAGTAGATAAATAGGTACCACTCCAGCGGGAAGGTAAACGGCGTTTCCGTGCGCTGCTCTGGTTCACCAGAAGCGGCTTAGTCATGCTGGCCACATGACCCGGAAGCTCCCTCGGCCAATAAAGCGAGATGAGCGCCGCAACCCCAGAGTCGGTCACGACTGGATCTAATGGTCAGGGGTCCCTTTACCTTTACCTTAAGTAGCTCTCGGCATTGGGATATGGTCTGTTCAAGCAAGTGTTGATACATCACTAACCAAATGCCTATGGAGAGCCTACAAGCAGGAGAAAAGTCCTGCAAAAGCACCCTGCCCACTTGCAATTCCCAGCAATTGATATTCAGAGGCATACTGTCCCCAGTAGTGGAGGTATAACATAGCTTGTCTTGAGCAAGACACTATATCTAGCAGACTAATGTACTGTATCACAGAATTTTGAAGATTAAACATTTAGTATAGGTAACTTTGTACTTGGAAAGTGTTGTAGGAATCATTGAGTAGTGAGTTTATTTTTCTAGGGGCACCATTCCTGAATCTCTGGAAAAGAACTAAAACAAATAACCTTCTAATTTTCAAAATACAAAAATGCTTATCAAATCTGTATATATTGAAGCTGGTGCATGTTACATGTGGCCTTCTGTGGAACAGCAGTGTACTGAAACGGGTTGGACTATTTGCCTTCAGCCCAAACCCTTTTTGGTACAAAAAATAGATAGTATGGGTTTTTCCATTACTACCTCTATCAGCACTTTGTTCCTTCTTTGACATAAAAAATATGGGTTCAAAACCTAAACAAATATTCACCTAACTTGTACATAATTGGATAGTGTGCTGAAGGACAAATATATAGATACTAAATATCAGTCTGGATAACTTGTAGACACAGA
This sequence comes from Podarcis gaigeae, assembly GCF_964106915.1. Taxonomy (NCBI): domain Eukaryota; kingdom Metazoa; phylum Chordata; class Lepidosauria; order Squamata; family Lacertidae; genus Podarcis; species Podarcis gaigeae. The sequence continues at coordinate 11,506,442 of NC_139694.1, read as the reverse complement.
GTCAGGAATAAGTCCTTCATATATTCAAGTTCAAATAATAGTTTATTTTAGGGTTCAGAAATGCTACTCTTATCCAACTTTTTATTTTTCTGTGAGAATATATTTTATTGTCTGTGTTTATACCCACTGAGCTTTTGGTAAAGAATCAATCAAGTGCATATTGTTTGGTTAAGACTCCTTGATATTTATCTGGTTTATCTACTTCTCAAAACATATTAAGACTTGCCCATTTAAATATAATTTAGACAAATAGACCATTTGCAGCTGAAATTAGCCATTAAGGAAAATTCATTGCTTTGTACTTTTCAGAGATTCTGTTTGAAATATTTTGTTGTTGTTGTTGTTTAGTCGTTTAGTCGTGTCCGACTCTTCGTGAACCCATGGACCAGAGAACGCCAGGCACCTCTGTCCTCCACTGCCTCCCGCAGTTTGGTCAAACTCATGCTGGTAACCTCGAAAACACTATCCAACCATCTCGTCCTCTGTCGCCCCCTTCTCCTTGTGCCCTCCATCTTTCCCAGCATCAGGGTCTTTTCCAGGGAGTCTTCTCTTCTCATGAGGTGGCCAAAGTATTGGAGCCTCAGCTTCACAATCTGTCCTTCCAGTGAGCACTCAGGGTTGATTTCCTTCAGTATGGAGAGGTTTGATCTTCTTGCAGTCCATGGGACTCTCAAGAGTCTCCTCCAGCACCAGAATTCAAAAGCATCAATTCTTCGGCCTTCTTTATGGTCCAGCCTTCTTTATGGTCCAGCTCTCACAGCTCTCACTGAAATATTTACTATTATATTAAAAAGAGAAAAACAAGGAGGGAGAAGATAAATTTGCTCAAAAGCTAAAGGGGCCACATGCTGATTCAAAGCCTGCAGTTAAAAGCCTACTCAACATCTCTTAAAGAGGATGACGCCTATGGGGGTGTAATTAGCACCTGGATTCCTTCCCTCTCCCCTCCTTGCCATTGTCGGAGGCAGTTCTGACTGCCTTGGCAATTGGACAAAGGGTCACTCTCCCCTCGAAGCATCTCCACCCATGACCAGACACAGAGGCACAACAGGTAACAACATTGGAGCCAGGAGCACAGGGTTTTCCCTGCCACATAATTACTTTTCTCAGGCAGCAGGGATGGAAAGTAAATGTACAGGCTGTTTAGTTATTAGCATGATAAATATTCATAGAGAACTGAACACATTGCAGAGCTACAGTAGTTGAAGGGCACTGAATATCACCCATATGGAATTCCTGTGTACAGTTGTACCTCGGGTTACAGACGCTTCAGGTTACAGACTCCACTAACCCAGAAATAGTACCTCAGGTTAAGAACTTTGCTTCAGGATGAGAACAGAAATCGTGCGGTAGTGGCGCAGCGGGAGGCCCCATTAGCTAAAGTGGTACCTCAGGTTAAGAACAGTTTCAGGTTAAGAACGGACCTCCAGAACGAATTAAGCTCTTAACCCGAGGTACCACTCTAGATCCCAGTGCCTGTGGCATCTTCCTAGTTCTGGAATCTAATAAGTCTGCAGTAGAAACACAATGAATTTCTTAAAGTGTAACTTTTACTATTTTTCAAAAGTTGCTATATGAGCCAAGTATTGTTTTGCACCATATTTGAATGAAATGCAAATCTCAGGCTTGTTGCAACCATGATCAAACACTTTACATTCATCCCCTTGCACTGGGGGTGGGGGGTGGGGAGTGTGTGAGCCCGAGTCTCTCTTTGCCATGTTTGTGTAAACTTTTGAACCTTTCTGGAGGTGGGTATTTCAATTACGGCCACTAGTGAGAAGGTCCTCTCTCTCCTTGGCCTCGTTTCATTCGGTGGCCCCAAGCTCACATGGTCCCAAGCTTATCAATAGGCAAAGCAGGCACTTTATGGACTAAGCTGCTACAGCACTGACAGGATGTAACTGAAACACATGAGATGCCTTCCTGCCTGTGTTTCTGGTCCAGGTTCTCCTGCACCTTACAATGACTGACATTCATTCCTGCAATGCTAGTGGAAAGTGAAACACTCTACTTGAGGGTCATATTGCAGTGATAGCAAAACCCTGCCATCTTGTCCCTGACGTGGATCTCTCTGGGGAATATAATATATTTTAATGCAGAAATCACACAAAGGCAGGCTGAGCTCCACACAAGCATATCATTAGAAAAGTCTTAAACACCCAGTAATCCCAAGGGATGCGGGTGGCGCTGTGGGTTAAACCACAGAGCCTAGGACTTGCCAATCAGAAGGTCGGCGGTTTGAATCCCTGTGACGGGGTGAGCTCCCGTTGCTCAGTCCCTGCTCCTGCCAACCTAGCAGTTCAAAAGCACAGCATGGTGCAAGTAGATAAATAGGTACCACTCCGGCGGGAAGGTAAACGGCGTTTCCGTGCGCTGCTCTGGTTCACCAGAAGCGGCTTAGTCATGCTGGCCACATGACCCGGAAGCTGTACACCGGCTCCCTCGGCCAGTAAAGCGAGATGAGCGCTGCAACCCCAGAGTCGGCCACGACTGGACCTAATGGTCAGGGGTCCCTTTACCTTTACCTTTAACCCTTTACCTTTACATTTACCCAAGGCAGGTATTTTCTGCGTATGAAATGCTTAACATTTATACCACTTTTCAATTGATCAGAGTTCTTCACACGCATTATCTCAGTAGTTCTAGACATGAAAGATAGGCCATTATTATTCCCATATTGCAGGATAGCCAAGTCTTGCCCAAGGCCACAGTAAGTTTGTGACTGAGATGAGATTTGAACCAGGACTTCCTAACTTGCAACTCTTCTATTTGCTACACAGCATGTTTTTTGAATTTGAGAAGTTCCTTTTTTGTGCTTTCCCATCCAATTTGACTGGCCTAGTATGTCAACAGAGCTGGCCTTGGGCCTCTTGTACCTTAAAATCAATATGTCTCCTATCACTGAGAACTTTATCACACATAATGTGATAGCAAATATGTGCTCAGGAGGGAGCTGCAATACTTGATTCTTGACAAATTTATTTCTGTGACATCTGTGGTTATAAATCAGTTTGGCACATTCACACTTTGTAGTTTTATGTATGCACACAAAGCATATTGCATTAATACCTTAAAAAGATAATGTGTGAAGCAGCTTTAACTCAGCTTGATCTTTTATTTAACTATTTAGAAGGATATCTTGTTCATTCTGAATGTTCGGGATCGGCAATAGATGTGGAAAAAAGGAAATCACCTGCCCCTCCACAAATACCATAAAAATGTGATCTAGTTCAAAATTTCCCTATGCTTTGCTGATATAAACTAGATTGCTAAAGCCAATTGGCCTTACAACTCTTCTGAAGCATCTTTGTTCACAGGGATACTTGGGCACTGTTTGGATTTTGTGAAAATATGTGGCTTTTGTTTTCAAGTTTAGAAGATGCACTTAGCAACATGTCATTGTTGTCTTTAGTAACACCTACTGAAACGTCTGTGTGGGAAGAACAGAGCAGCTAAGGAAAAAAGGCTTTGGGTAGAAAAACCTGACAATTGGGAGCAATTTGTACATGCCGTCACCTCAGAGCTTTCATTTTTTTATTCCATAGAATAGATCAAGGACTTCATGCTGGCATAATAGCTGTGGTCCGGGTTATTTAGTTTCGTTGGATAGTCTTATATGCACTGTCCTTTTGAGATAAAACAATTAAAACACAGCTAGTTGTATGGTCTCTCCAATGGAGGTCCAAGTGATAAAAAGGCAATGATAAGTGTGAACAATATTGAAGCTGAAAGAAGCTAATGCTGCAGTCACAGAGGTCTAAGTGAAAGGATATATAATGATTAAATATACCTGGTAGAATTAAAAAGGTATTAAGGAATGATCACTATCAGCTATTTTCTGCGTGTGAAAAATATATATCTGGGATTGGCAGCTGAGACTGATGGTTGGCAATAGGAATTGTTCAAGAATTTTCAAGCTGCTTTGGGGGGGCGTTATGGGATTGTGATCCTTGTTATATATTTTTTAAATATAAAGAAACAGCTTGTACACATTATACCGGGTAGATGTTTATTTATGCAGTGCTACGGGTGGCGCTGTGGGTTAAACCACAGAGCCTAGGACTTGCCAATCAGAAGGTTGGCGGTTCAAATCCCCGCGATGGGGTGAGCTCCCGTTGCTCGTTTCCTGCTCCTGCCCACCTAGCAGTTCAAAAGCACCTCAAAGTGCAAGTAGATAAATAGGTACCGCTCCGGCGGGAAGGTAAACGGCGTTTCCGTGCGCTGCTCTGGTTCGCCAGAAGCGGCTTAGTCATGCTGGCCACATGACTCGGAAGCTGTACGCCGGCTCCCTTGGCCAATAAAGCGAGATGAGCGTCACAACCCCAGAGTCGGCCACGGCTGGACCTAATGGTCAGGGGTCCTTTACCTTTTATATACTTTCTTTCTTTCTTTCTTTCTTTCTTTCTTTCTTTCTTTCTTTTATTCAATATAAAGAAACAACTTGTACACATTATAGATGTTTGTTTATACAGTGCTATATACTTTATTTATTTACTTATTTATACACTGGATTTTAGGGGACGCGGGTGGCGCTGTGGGTAAAAGCTCAGCGCCTAGGACTTGCCGATCGTCAGGTTGGCAGTTCGAATCCCCGCGGCGGGGTGCGCTCCCGTTGCTCGGTCCCAGTGCCTGCCAACCTAGCAGTTCGAAAGCACCCCCGGGTGCAAGTAGATAAATAGGGACCGCTTACCAGCGGGAAGGTAAACGGCGTTCCGTGTGCTGCGCTGGCTCGCCAGATGCAGCTTGTCACACTGGCCACGTGACCCGGAAGTGTCTGCAGACAGCGCTGGCTCCCGGCCTATAGAGTGAGATGAGCGCACAACCCTAGAGTCTGGCAAGACTGGCCCGTAGGGGCAGGGGTACCTTTACCTTTACACTGGATTTTACAGCAATGGTAGATGCTAGAGTTGGAGGAGGAAATTCACTGGAGGGGGTGTAGTTGAAAATAAGTGGAAACATTTAAAGATAATAAGCAGCTTGAGTTGAATGCTATTCCATCATAACATGTTGTAAAACCAGTGCAGGGATTTGAGAAGGATTGTTACTACAATATTTTGAATCTCTTACATTGCTGTGAAAATGTCCACTCATAAGAGCAGACTTCAGAGTGGTTCTTCTGATTACTTTTAACTGAGGCATAGTCATAGAATTCCAGTTCCTATACAGAAAGTGTTGCTAACAAAGTGTGTTTCCATTGGTACCGCATCTACAAACCAAAGTTCTAATCTTTATAATATATTTGAAAAACAGAAAATGGACAATAAGAATGTTTAGAGTCCCTCACAGTATGGGGCTTCCTCATACAGACTGCTGTTGATTTCTCTTCCAGCTTTTGGGTCTCGGTATATCAATTTATACTTAACATGCTCTGATTCAAGTGACTAGTTTGAGTTGGCTTCCAAACTAGATGCAGATTGCTTTGCATTCCTAAAACGTTGGAAATTGTGGAACAGATGACAGGTTGCTTTGTTTTTTAAAAACGTAATTTATAGAGCTGGTGCTTGCGAGGTTGTGATTTATGCAAGGCAGGGAAAATTATTCTGTTTTTTAATGGCGGTAATGTCTGATTTCCCTCACTTTTATAATACTTTCCCTGCTGTATTTCATCCTTAAGCATAGCTTGCTAGTTCATAATTGTTTTGCATCTTCAGTCTGTTAAAAATGCATGGCGAGTGGGCACAGGAAGCTCGTTTAGATTGTCAGGAAGGAAGTTGTGGCCTTTTGAGTCATTGTGATTTATGAATATTTGGGTGATGTCAGTGTTTCTTCAATGAGTACATACATATCTAAACACATGCATGTTTCTTCTTCCGATTGCCCTTTTTATGCTGCCGGCCTTCATCTTGGTAGTACAGAGGTACCTCGGGTTACAAACACCTCGGGTTACAAACACTTTGGGTTACAGACTCCGCTAACCTGGAAGTAGTACCTTGGGTTAAGAACTTTACCTTAGGATAAGAACAAAAATCGTGCAGCGGTGGCAGTGGGAGGCCCCATTAGCTAAAGTGGTACCTCAGGTTAACAACAATTTCAGGTTACGAACGGACCTCCGGAACGACTTAAGTACCTAACCAGAGGTACCACTGTAGTTGTTTGTTGTGGATATTAATTTTTAGCCAGAGTTTACTACAGTGATCCTTCCTAATTCTGGAAGCATAGCAATAGAATCCACCTGACCACAGTGCTAATTTGGAAATGAGGGTAATATCTGGCTATGAGTGGGGGGGGGGGCGAGGGAATATTAAGAGAAAATGCCCATAAAAGCTAGGATTTGCCTTATGAACTTATGAAGCCATTGGCAAAATAACAGTGTGTAAGGAGTGTTTTTATTATTTGGGGGAACAGTTCACAGCAAAGAGTTGTTCACATGTTTTCTAGTAATAGTCTATGCCTCTTTGAAAAGTCCTTGATGTACCCCTTCAGAATCCTGACTTTGAATTACCATTTTGGAACTTGTGTCTTGGGATCTAGCTGTCATGCTGAAAAATATGCTGCCAATGTAATTGTGGTAAAACTGCTGCGTTTCTGATGGGGGCTATTCCTCACCTGGATCTTAATATCTGAAAATCTCCAAGTAATGTAATATGTATGTAAACAACAAATTTTTAAGTTATACAGAAAATGTGTTTTATTGTTCCCATCCCAAAGAATTTAGGAAATCCTAAATTTCAGGAAAATATTTAAAATTTTTAGGAAAATAAAATGTTTAGAGTATCAGGTGTAAAAATTGACTATTGTTATCCTTGAATACACCACAAAAAATAGGTATTTTTAAAAAAATAACCAGGTCATGAGTTACAGACTCACAGACTCATGCTTACAGACTCACTCACTCACTCACTCACTCACTCATTCACCCCAGTATACCTGAAGGAGCGTCTCCACCCCCATCATTCAACCCAGACACCGAGGTCCAGTGTATAACAGTGCCCCCAGCTCCCAGCCCCTCTAGATGGTCCAGAAGGATGTTATGGTCGATTGTATCAAAGGCCGCTGAGAGATCCAGCAGAACTAGGAAACAGCTGTTTTTGCTGTGAAGATTCTGCTACATAAAAATTACTGGAAACCAGTTTTGGTAAAATGGGTGATATATTTTCTTTGACGCTTGCTTGCTGGATGCTGTATGGATTTAACAATGAAAACATTTTCTTTATATTCCAGAGAGGTAGCTGTGTTAGACTGCTGCAGCAAAAGCAACAATAAATTCTAATCTTTAAGTACTACAGGAGTCCCTTTATTGCTTTGTTGTCCTGTAATACAATAATGAGAAGAGTTAGAAGGATTGTTGATCATTTAAAGCAGTAGAACAAATACAAGTTGACCTTATTCTAGTTTAATCATATCCATCAATACCGATTGTATCTGTTTGGGATTGCAGACTTCTTACTGCCTTTTATGGCTGTTTGAGATATATTTCCCCTGTATTTGTGTATATATAAATATATGTAAATCTGCCAACAAAATGCAACACTTCAAGGGGTCTGATAAAGCATGTGTGTGTGTGTGTGCGTGTGTGTGTGTGTGTGTGTGTGTGTGTGTGTGGCACAATATGCCTTTTTGTTCTTTCCACATCAGACTAACATGACTTACCTTTCTGGAATTCATCAGCAACCTTGGAAGGTAGAGGCTGGGTGGGATTCACATGTGTAATAAAGCAAATAGTGGATTATTATTATTTTTCTAGTTGCATAAAATATATTTGCTTCATTAGTGAGCAGCCCTTTTCCCTAATAGGATTAGTGCAAATAATTATAAAGGATCTCCTTATCATCCAGCACTCTTGTTCCGTACACCACAGACACTGAAGGACATTTGTATGGAAAGTGTATGTCAGCTGTCGGAGCCTAGCTAAAGAGGTTGCTGGTAATCAATGGCCACATGGGAGAGACAGAGCCATCATTCAAGTGGAAGACTGCAGCTTTTCCTGCCATGGTTCTCAGATTCACATAGACAAGAAGGAAAAATAATGACTTGTTAAGTGCCACCAGCTATTAATGGTACACCACTAAAATAAGAACTTGGATAAAAGGTGAAAGTCCATAAGATAAAGAAGAAAAACCTGAGCACTGAGGCTTGTTGGCTTCCCCACTTTTTAAAGAACATTTTTTGGAAGATTGTATTGCTTTTAGTAGAATTCTACTCAACCTCTTCTACAGCAGACAAACGTAGCTACCCGGTTGTTGTTGTTGCTACTGATGCTGCTATTTCATTTAAAGGTAAAGGGACCCCTGACCATTAGTTCCAGTCGTGGCCAACTCTTGGGTTGCGGCGCTCATCTCGCAGTTTACCTTCCCACCGGAGCGGTACCTATTTATCTACTTGCACTTTGATGTGCTTTCGAACTGCTAGGTTGGCAGGAGCAGGGACCGAGCGGGGATTCGAACCGCCGACCTTCTGATTGGCAAGTCCTAGGCTCTGTGGTTTAACCCACAGCGCATACTGCTTAATGCCAAAATAGGCTTCCAAGCGGTTAGCTTAGGTAACTAGGCTGCTGCAACAGGACCTCACCTCATGCCTGGTTTAAAGTGTTGAATACTGTTGGTTTAAAATTAATACTTAGATAATCAGAAGCCATATTAAGCATCTTGTGCATGGGTAGGCAAACTAAGACACGGGGGCCAGATCCGGCCCAATCGCCTTCTAAATCTGGCCCGCGGACAGTCCGGGAATCAGCGTGCTTTTACATGAGTAGAATATGTGCTTTTATTAAAATGCATCTCTGGGTTATTTGTGGAGCAAAGGAATTCATTCATTTTTCCCCCCTTCAAAATATAGTCTGGCCCCCCACAAGGTCTGAGGGACATTGGACCGGTCCCCTGCTGAAAAAGTTTGCCGACCCCTGATCTTGTGAATTTCCTCCCAGGGCTGGAGTTACTTTACTAGAATAAAAAGTATGAAACATAATGGCTACACATTATGCTCCTAGGTGCGCTTGGAAAGACCATCGTTGTCCTATGTATGTCAGTTTCACCTTTCTTGAAATCTTAAAAGATAGGGTTTGGGGGTTTGTTCATTTTTATTTTTATTTTACTTCTTGCTTTTACTCATTCAGTTTTCATACAGACGCTAAATTCTGTCACTGCTCACACCACGTGCCTTCTGGAAATTGCTGAGTAAATACACTTGCACTTAATCCCATTAATAGATCAAAGGAAATGTGCAAGCCTATTACAATCAGTTAATTGCTACAGAATAATTTGAGGTTGTCTGCTGGGGCTCTGCAGAGCTGTGCTATCCCCACAAAATCAAACATGGTTTGGGGGGGGGGGTTTCCCCCCTTCCTAAATATTATTTGTTATTACTTAGCTATTCTGTTTGGCAAGACTCTAGGTCTAGCTCATCACCTTAATGCACAGCCTCATGCCTCCCTCTGCCAAAACTATAACTTACTATTTCAAAAGCAAACGGCATGCATAGACTTTCTAGCTGCTGCATGCACATAAATAATGTATTAGGCTTCTTGTACTGATGGATGCTGGTTGGTGCATAGAGAATGGGGGAAGGAGTGGCTGGACAATGAGCTGTAGTAGAACCGGCTGCAAACAGTTATTACCCTCTAGACAAATGTTTTTTAACCTCATCAACGTCTACTACTCAAAAAATTATTCTAATATCTTGGGTGCTTTTTAAAAAAAAAAATGGCAAAAGCTTTAAATGATTAATTCTGCCCCTCCCCGTTTTACACTGGATCTTTATAACACTTTCGTATTTCTTGCTGCAGCAGTTCTGGAAGCGACTATTGTCCATCCGCTTGATGGACTAAAATAACCTGGTTGGTGATTCTATTTTTGTTTTTGTTGATGCATTGCACTGTGTTCTTTGCAGCAGTTCAGAAGCTCCTTGTACTGATACAGAGCAGGAGAGGCTCAGCTTTCCTTTCAGCTCACCCTGCTGATGTTCGGTTAAAGCAAGGTTAGAATTCTGCGAAGGGTTGTACGTAGGGAACGTAACATTTAAAACACAGTTAGAACATGCCTGAAATTGTCTTTTTTCCTATCGTAGCTGTGAAGACATTGAATTTGACCTCTCTTCCCTTCTTCCTACCATACCCCTTTCTTAGTAGAATCAGGAACTTCTTAATGACTTATCTGATTATGCAAGCTTCCTTGGATTTGATATGGCCTGATCATTGATGATCAATTAGGCTGCCTTACATCCACAAAGAGCCAACTTGGAATGTCACCTGTCAGGTGGAGGGGTGTGTGGTTTCAATTTTTATTGCCAGGAGATGCCTACATACCAAAATTGCAAAAGGGGTAAGAAAGTTTAGAGCTGTATGGCAGAAGTGTAGATTTTCAAAACTCCTATTGTTGATTTGGAAGTAATAATGCCACTGGCGGAGGAAGGGGTGTGTGGTGAGTGTGGTCCACCCTGGGGATCATCCCGGGGGGGGGGGTTTGACATCGCTGTGCCCCCCCCCGGGACCCTCGCCACAGGCGGCACCCCCCTGGGCTGCTCGCAGCACCCCCCTGCCCCTGGGATGTTCACCATGGGTGGCAAAATCACATTTCGGTTTACCAGAGTTGACAAAGACTGCCTCTCCTACCTCACGAACTCTCTTGCCAAATTTGACGATGATATTTTGAGAGGTGACATAACTTGTGCCAAAAAATGGGTGAAGTCAAACCAATGTGATGTTTTACTCTGACATCTTGAATCAAAATGGTGGTTGGTGTCCCAAGATAGATGAAGATCGCCGTCCCCACCACAGGAACCAAGTTTGGTGATAATATATTGAGAGGTGGCCAGACCATAGAGAACAGATAGCCAGACAGATAAACCACTTTCCAGAATATAGACCGTATTGGCCCGAATACAAGCCACCCTTTTATTCCAAATTCCAACCGTGAAAAATTTAAGTGCAGCTTAAATTTGCGACCTTACAAAAAATTGGCTTTTACAATATCACTTTAGGATTTTCTTTTACATTTGCCATTTACGGGTGTGAGTGCCTGTGGAATTTAAAGGGAGCGGCTTATATTCGGGTATTGTCTTTTCTTCTATTTTCAACTTGAATTTTAAAGCTGCGGCTTATTTGCGGGTGCGGCTTATATTCGGGCCAATATGTTAGATGTTTACCTGTAGTTTTATGTGAATGAACAATGTACTGGTGTACAAAGACTCCCTTGCTTTGCTTCAATTGTTTATTTCATCTGTTTGGTGCGTAATGTAGAGTTGTCTTTCAACAAATGCTTCATCTTCTAGGAGGTTGTTGCATTCAATAATATGCTGGGCTATTGAGGAATCCATTTAGGGAGTACAGTGAATCTAATTTAAGGAGCAGCTGCTGGATGTTTAAAATCTGACAGCTTTTAGTGGCAAGAATAAGACTAATTGTGCTAATTCTAAAAAGTAAACAGATTTAGGTCTGGGTGGCCAACCGAGATTAATGGTAGTAAACATTTGTTGCATTCTCGTGGGCAGTGGAAGGGTTCTTCGAGCAATTTCTCCTTTTAAAACAGTGTTTTTCTTCTAGAATAGTTTTCTTGTAAAAATAGTCCCCTGTACTAGGATGTTGGAAAAGCTACTTTATCTATCTTCCTTCCAACAGAATCCTTGATGCTAACAGATTGTTTCCCTGCTTAACTCTTGGCAAGAATATAAATTTAAACTGGGACAAATCTTGATTAGTGTTCACAATTTGGCCAAAAAATAAAGTAAATCTGAAAATTCTCCAACCCCTTTTTGTGTGGGGGTGTTATATATCACTAACAGTATGCACAGTTGTCATTACATCCTCTCTTTTACAGCAATCACAAATTGTATGTGGGGATCACACATACTGTCCGGTACAGTCTTATAGAATAGCGCTTGCCTGCCTAGGGCTTCTGTTGAGTAAGTCCCTTTTTTCCCTTTAAGTCATTCTCAGCCATGGCACATATCTAGTCCATTATAGAAAGCAGAGCAAGTTATATTCAAAGCATCCCTCTTCATATACTGTCTGGCGGGAAGGCAAAAGATCTCATGTTTATATGTAAAAAAAAATGCTTTCCTGGACTAAGACTTGTCATGCTTCATGCATGTTCTACCTGATACACTCATGATCCAGGGCTTTTTTCAAAGGCAACTCACAAGAACTCAGTTCCGGTACCTCTCAAGCGAGCACCATTGCCAGTCTAAGAGAATGTGTTTATGCGGAGTTCTGGCACCACTTCTAGAAAAACAGCACTGCTCAGAACCCTTGCTAATTCATCACTAAATGGCTTAGGTCCCTAGCACTTGAAATAACATTTTCTCCAATACCTCCTGTCCCAAAAATCACTGTCTGGGAGAGAGGCCTTACTTGTGGTCCTACCAATGTGAAGAATGTGGATGCAAGATTGGTCATTCTCAGTGACAGCATCTCAGATATGTAACTTCCTCACAAGGAAGATCTGTCAGTCTCCCTTTTTATCTGCATTAAGGAAATAGGTAAAAACTTGTTCATTTATCCAGACTTTTGGCCAATATTTTAATGAAGTTTTAATTCCTGTCTATATTATTAACTTCTGAATTGTTGTGTGTCACTTTATTATTATGAGATCTGCCCTGGGCTCCCCTTGGGGGGGAAAGGGCAGGTTGCACATTAGAAATAATAAATAGTGATAAATTATGCAAGGGCATATCTCAACTGTCCTACCTCACAAGGAAAGCATAAGGAGGTGTTTTGTTACAGTGTGACTGCAAGGAAAGAATATACAGTGGTACCTCGGGTTACGTACTTAATTTGTTCCGGAGGTCCGTTCTTAACCTGAAGCACCACTTTAGCTAATGGAGCCTCCTGCTGCCACCGCACCACCGGAGCACGATTTCTGTTCTTATCCTGAAGCAAAGTTCTTAACCTGAGGCACTGTTTCTGGGTTAGCGGAGTCTGTAACCTGAAGCGTATGTAACCCGAGGTACCACTGTAATAATATAGAAAGCTCTATTGAGATGAAATTGAGAAGAGAGTTTAAGTGTGCAAAGCAGGTCTGCAAAAGTGGAATTCCATGATAGTCTGGCAGCCATGTTTGTTCCTGCATGTTAGTTTAACTTAGTCCACAACTTAAAATAGAATGTTGGCGAAAAACTACTTTCCTTCTTTCTCTTTTGCACATACAGTAGTTACTTGCATCATAGCTTAGCAGGGTTAAGGTATGGATAATGTATTTTGTTTTTCTTATTGATGTAGCTGTTGCAAAGCCTTGGGAATCATCAAAAAGGATTTGAACAAAGGACTTGGAAATAGATCTTAAGTCAATGATAAGGCATTGTTACCAGCAGCAAGTTTACTGCAAAATCTCTACACTTTATGCAGTATTTCAGTATGCAGTGGTTTTCTCTGGTTTTCTCTTACTATCACTGAATGCAGGTCATTAAATGGCTTTTCTTTCTGCCTTTTCTGTTATATCACATTACCCTTTCTTCCCCATTCTATGATTTCACAAAAGGATTTCTTTCTAAGACTGACTTTGCAGTTCTAAAGTAAGATTATAGCCCCCTCACCTAACATGGATTTACTTTATTAAATCTCATAGATCTTAACCCATTTGATAATAGTTTCTGGCTATGCCAAATGCCAGTGTTAATAACTGGTGGCAATGGTACAGCATGCGACTCAAGGATGGAGTTTTGTTTTAAAGTGAACATTTGGTTCTGAGGTTGCATTCAGTTATGGTCCCTGGAAGTAGTTTCTAGTGAGAGGGCCCTTGCCATGCTTTATTCAGTTCTGTTCAGTACCAGACTGATGTTAGTAAAGCAGAACTGATTCAGAACAAACCGACTGAAATGATGCATAGGCTGCAGGGGCTGACAGGAGAAAAGATTGAAAGAGTGAAGTATGTGGAGGTTGCTCAAAAGGCTGCTGTGCAGAGGAGATGGGATAGCAGAGCCCTGATAACCTAGGGCAAGAGAATCATGTCTGAGCAATCATGTAAGGATGCTTTTGTAAATGAAAGGTGGCTTAATTCTAATTTCTCTCTCTCTCTCTCTCTCTCTGATGGTTTATATGATACAGATACAGTATCTTCTCTCACTCACACACACACACAAACACACATATATAGGAGGGAGGCAGACATGCTAGTAAAATTGTGGATTTGCAAGACTGTACTTTGTTCCACTGAGAACAGTCACTATAGAGTGGGTCAGAAATAGAACATATTTTTTATGTATTTTGGGGGGAAAACGCATACATAATTTGAGAAAAAAATTCAGAAAAGTTGCTTGGTTTATAGCAAAGAAAAGCAAAAGCAAAACAAAAAACCACTTCAGCGCCTTAGAGATTAACAAAGCTTCTCTGTTATCCTTGAGCTTTCTTCAGCATAGTTGAGGCATCTCCAAACTCGGCCCTCCAGCTGTTTTGGGACTACAGTTCCCATCATCCCTGACCACTGGTCCTGTTAGCTAGGAATGATGGGAGTTGTAGTCTCGAAACAGCTGGAGGGCCGAGTTTGGGGATGCCTGGCATAGTTAATCATCAACAACTAGACAGTCACACTACAGTATTTCCTGGGAATCTTTTCTTCACCACAAGCCATATGCTGAAACTGAAAGTTTATTAACAGATTGAAAATGCTTGATTCAGTGGCTGCAGTCCACAAACCATAGATTACAATGAGTATTTAGCATGGTGAGAGTTCTCTGTATGTTGCCACTTATGTAAGCAAGGTTGTGAAGCAACGGCTAAGACTATCAGGTTTCCTTCTGCATTTCAATTACTTGAGAGAGGAGGCGGAGTCTAGCCGAGTCCAGCCCTACCATGCTAAATCTCAGTAAACAACAGAGGCATACCTAGGGTCTCTTGCACCTTTACCAAGGAGCTGTATCAGCGCCTTCTCACACCTCGAAAAAAATCACTTTACTACAGTGGCTACATTATAAATTACTGCATTTTATGCAACCCAAATACAGTGGTACCTTGGTTTAAAAACAGCTTAGTTTGTGAACAACTTGGATTAAGAATGCTGCAAACCCAGAAGTAGGTATTTTGGTTGGTGAACTTTGCCTTGGCTTCCTGTTGAGTGTGTTCCATTTGTAGATTGAGTCCCCCGCTGCTATGGGAAAGCACGCCTTGGTTTAAGAACACTTTGGTTTAAGAACGGACCACCTGAACGGATTAGGTTTGTAAACCAAGGTACCACTGTACTCAAAGCATCTATAGCAGCAGTTCTCAACCTGTGGGTCCCTAGATGTTGTTGGACTACAACTCCCATCATCCCTGAGCTTTGGCCTTGCTAGCTAGAGGTGATGGGAGTTGTAGTTCAACAACATCTGGGGACCCACAGGTTGAGAAAGGCTGTGCTAGAGTGTGGGTGAAGCAAAGGGGAAGGGCAAAAAGGTGCGTGTCTTGTGCCACAGTGTGTGGATGGGGAGCTTCTTGTCACACATATATGTCATACACTCCATAGCCTGATAAGTGATTTTTGCATGGCACCTGCCCCCGCCCCCTGAGCCTGCATCCCTGGTGGGGTGGTGGTTTTAGCAACCCCTAGGTACACCTCTTCTTAACATCACTGACTTCTTCATTTAATAGCTTTAATCCCAGGTGGTCTCCCATCCAAACATTGACCAGAACTTCGAGTTATCAAGGATGCAGGGTGTTAGTGATTTGTAATGTAGGGCGCCAGTGTTTTGCATAGCTTTGTATTCCTCTCATATAACTCATGTCCACCTTGCCTTAAACATCATCTAACTATCACATGTACACTCATCAATCTTCATTTATCTTCTTTCCTACTGCTGCCCTAATGTGTGCCTTCAATTACCAAATTATCGGGAGCGGGGAAACCGAAATCTTGGGCTAATATATATGCAGATTTTATCTTACGTTATTCAAGAACAGGGTTGTGATTTCTAAGGTTCAGGGAAAACATGAAACTTCAGCTACATGAAACTTGAAACAACATGAAACTTCAGTGCCTAATCTTTTACCGGGAGAACATGTAGAATCACAGTCACATTAAACCACAGTCAAATTAAAGCTTACATGTGTATACTGTACAGAAGAATCACAGAGCTGGTTCATGCCAATATCACAAGAATACCTATCCAAGGCACAGATCCTGTCAGGTGCTGTTGGGGTTGCTCGAGAGTAACCAGGCAAGACTCTGACCTGTCTTTTACAGGCTTTATTTTGGTGCAAACTACCGTATCTACAGTGAAGAGCGTCATAAGTTCATGTCTGGCTCAATCGCTAGCAGAATCCGGGAGTGCTCTGTTTTTGTACCTCCCCCAACATAAAAGTCTCGTCACCCCCAGCCTTTTCTGCCCCTCCCTGCACCTCAGACTACTGCGCAGGATGGGCGATGGCAAGGGCGTGCTCCCCGCCTCTCCAGCTTGCTCAGGCTCGGTGTTAAGGCTCTTCCCAGCATCCTCTGGTCCTTGCACCACTTCTCCCCTGGAAGTGGGGCTTTCCTCCTCGCCGGAAGAGGAACTGCTTCGCAAGATTTTCGGAGGCTCCCTGTAACACAACTGCGCATCTGTCTCTCGCCTCTGAGCCGATGGCAGTTCCCTGACGGATCCTTGTGGAAAATTTCATAGCTTTTCACAAAGAATGATGACAAAACCCCAACAAATCACCTAACACTTCTGTAGGCACCAGGTTCCCAGTTTCCTTAAGGTGATCTCTCTCCACTCCTCAGAGTGGGGCAAACCAGCAAGCAATGCTGTGCAACAGAAGGCTGTGCTGCTCTGCTGCTGCTGAAGCCTCCTTTACCTGGGTTGTTTCTCCACCAGTGGCAGAAGCGATGGGGAGGGTGGCACCTGTGGCAGCACCGCCTCTTGCGCTTCCTCCACCTGGTGGCTGAGCCGAATCTGGAAGGCTCTATGGTGGCTTTTTCATCTACTTCAACTGGAAATTTAAAGGACAGCACTGGAAGTAAAAGCTGACCGCCCTGACCCCAAAGCCTTGAAACCAAGCAAAGCTACTTTGCATGGAAGAATTCAGATTTATTCACTTACTGCAAAGAATGCTCAACATTCAAAAATTTGGTGCCTTTAGTGGTTAAGCTTGCTTGCATTGAACGGAAGGTATGTTGTTTTCTACAGGCTTACATTGGAGTGGATGAATTATCAGTATTAACCAAAATTCCTCCCTGGTGCCTCTTGATTAAAGCTCATAGAGACGCAGTAGGCTCAGCGGTGCCAGGAAAGCTGATGCAGTGTTCAGTCTCCAGCAGCTGCTGATTAAGGGTTCCTAGCACGTTCCATCACTATATATTGACACATTGGGTTGCAAAATCTCCAAAGAAGCTCCTACAGTGCCAATAAATCTGCTTTATGCAAATGTTACTTACATTTCCATGGCCGTACTTAGGCTATTCTTTTGCGCAATAAGGATCCAATATGAAGCAATAAAGAGGAAGAGCTGCATTTTAATATTTTGCTGAAATAGCACCAAACGCTAAGATTAGGGTGGGCGAGTTAGGCGTCCTGATAATTTCGTTGCTTCTGATCTTACGTAAAATGACAGTCAAAATCAGGAGAACAACTATTGCATATATTTCAGTAGTATGGATCCGGCAGAGATCTGAAAGTGGGAGGACAAGATTCCCAGCATGAGACAAATGCACGCCCTTGAATATATTCAATAGGAAATTCTAAAATCATTTTAAAACCATTGTTTTGGTAACTTTTCATAGGAAACACTGGTGCTCTTGTGGAATAATAATAAGGATATGGTGTTGTGCTACCTTCCAAAAATGGTGTCCCTGGCTATTTTAAAAAAATGTAAATTATTGGTGTAAACTGCACAGAAGGCAATGAGGTCTGTATCCCAAAATTCCTTTTCTTACAAATATAAATAGTTTTATTTGGCATGACTTTGTCATGCAAGTCATGAACCATCTATAGGAATTACTCGGTCTGTTGCAATTCTCGCTGATAGAAAACCTTTGACCATTTGTGAAACCAAATATGAATTTTATTTGCCAGTTAATTGTGTTTGGTTTCTACTCAAATTTATGGTCCTTGAAAGTGGACTATAGTGGAGCTGATGACATTTTACTCAATATAATTAGTAAATGGTTTGTAAATACTAAGAAACAGTGGAAGATGTCAAACTGAATAAACTTTAGCTTTGGTCCTCTTTAATTTTGGAAGACAAAACATAGTATTTTTCAAGCAATTTCCCCCCCCCCCACACACACACACAGCTAATGCAATACTAATATAGAATTGTGTTCAAAATATTTATTCCAAAATCTAACATGTGGATCGTATGCTTGAAAAGCTTCTATTTAAATAAACAAAAGCAAACAAACCCTGTCCTTCAAATCATAATTGTGTTGCCTGTGATGAATTCTACTTACTAGACTGATGAGAAGGCAAACTTTATCTCTAGGTAGCAGGCAGAAAGAAACTGCAGCTGAAAGGCCTATGTCCCCTGGGAGGGATTGGATATCCGACAGTCTTAGCATTAAGTCCAGCCCATAAGGCTGCCACCTACAACCTTCCCCACCCTGATCCTCGTTGCAGCTTTGTTAGATTGCTCTAATCGATTGTCATCCTTTCGTGACCACACAGTAGGAGAAAGAGAGAGTGAGTCTAACTGGCTCCTCCATTCCTCCTTTAGATTTTATGGCCTCTCCTCCATCTAATTGGATGAAATAGGAAGTCACTGGCAGTCCTGCGTTGCTGGGTGTGCTGATTTAACTCGGACCAGCCCTGCAGAGGGGTGGGGGTGGGGAGAGAGGAAGGGAAGCAGAGGGAATCTGTATGTCAGAAGAACAGAGTGAAGGAAAGAAGAAAAGGGAAGGAATACTGGGGAGGGACAAAGAAGAGGGAGGTGGTAAGGACCGAGGGCAGAGTTGCCATTATCTCCTTTTCGAATCTCTCTGTAATGATATTGGTTGCAGTGATGCCCAGGGAGCAGGCACCTGCTGCTCTGTAATGATTCAGCCTCTTTCTGCCGGCTCTTTCGCACAACAGGATGCTGTTGCTACTGTCATTGCTGCTGCTGCCGCCGCCGCTGCTACTGCCGTTCTTACTGATTTTCCTTTGGCTTCTGCTGCATGACGGCTGTGTTTTCCTCCATCTAAGCAGCCACCCGCCTCAGATGCTCAAGGTGAGAAGCCAGCCTCTTGCTCTGGGCTCTTCGTTCACTTAAACAATTTTCCTCAGGATTTCAGATTCTTCTTCTTTCCCCTTAATCTTCTTATTTTTCGCTCCGTGAAGAACTGAGATGGCTTGAGAGGAATTATAAACAACAAATTTTTAAAAGTGAGCAAGGAGGAGGAGCAGGAGCTGAATCATTATGAGAGGCTTTTCTCCTTTCTGAATATTTGGAAGGATTTCTCCCCCTTTATTTGGATCGTGTTCTGATACTTGAACTCTTGATACCTATGCTGTGATCCGGTAAGATTTCTCTGGATCTCCCCCCACCCCCTCTTTTGGCTTGCTTGTTAGTGATAATGGAAAGATTTTTTGAGGCCTTCTAGAAGAGAGCTCAACTGAAGAAATACATGCTTAAATATGTCTGAAGCTACTCTGGAGAGTTTTCCCAACCCCTCGAACCAGCTGAGTCCCACTCCATCACTCGAGGGGCTTCCTGCTGAAGAGGACATAGCAGAGAATCAAGCAGCAGACACCAGGGTGCAAGGAATAGCAGGCTTTGCTGCTACTTGCTGTGTGTGTCTTGAGGCAGAGCGGCTGACAGGCTGCCTCAACTCTGAAAAGATCTGCATTGTCCCGATCTTGGCTTGCCTGATCAGCCTCTGCCTCTGCATTGCTGGCCTCAAGTGGGTGTTTGTGGACAAGATTTTTGAATATGATTCTCCAACACATCTTGACCCAGATAGGATTGGGCAAGATCCAGTGACTGCCGTGGATCCTACTGCACTCTCTGCTTGGGTGCCATCTGTAGTGCATACTTCTTACTTTCCAGTACCCACCAATGTAGCTAAATTTGAAGTCACAGGGCAGCCTTCTGGTTCACCAGTTTCCCCTGAGGTTGCTTCTAAGCCGTCTCCATCTAGAGGTGACCAGTTAGAGGATCAGTTTTTACTCTCTTCAGTGCCCTCCTTACCCCCACCTAGTCTAGAACCTGAAGTGAAAGGGTCCACGACAGCATCTCTGCCACAAGAATTTGAAACTAATATCCAAACAGCTCCACCAAAACTAGGTAAGCATTCGATCCTATTCCCTGTGCAGATTGTCGTTCATATGCATACAAAACAGGTGCAATCTATATTAAAGATTATTCCTATTGTGATGATACGATTGATACTAACAGATTTGCTAATAATTAAAGAGGAGTGTGTTAGCTCAGATATTAGCTTTAGCCTGTCCTTTTGTTAAAGTTGCAAAAAGAGATACTTGAGAAAGCCGGGGTGCTAATCATGTAATACTAACAGTAACTTTGTTCAACTGATGGTACTTTACAAACAGTTCATCTGGTCCATTTAAGTAAAGAATTGTATATGACTGTTATCATGACTCCCTTTTGATCTTGATTCTTTTGTGTCCCTGACAGATTATGCCCTTCAACACTCGTTCATACTCCCTCCCCTTAAGTTAGCTGGTTAGTGCAAAGAGAAAAAACAAAACTGTTGATTTGGCAAAAGCAACGAAGTCCTGCGGCACTTTAAAGTATAACCAATTTTATTATGGCATGAGCTTTCATGGCCACAGACTGCTTCATCAGATGTATGGAATGGGCGCTGCACTCCTAGCATATGATGGACTGGGCTCCAGTCCATAAAAGCTTATGCCCATAAAATCAGTGAAGTCTTCAAGGTACCACAAGACTCTTAGTCTGTTACAGCAGAGATGCCAAGCATGACTATCCCTCTGGAAATTTGTCAGTAATTCTGATCATTTATATTTCCAGTTAGAGCCTGGTACCAACCTGTACAGATATGAGCTACTACACCAGTGTCTCTCTGGTCCAGTATACCATTGTGTATAACCCCTCAATTTATGGCTAAATTTGAGCAATAGCTTGCCATAGGCTAAGCCCTGGAATCTCTTTATATTGGGAGCTCTGTCTTGGGGAGTGTGATGATAAAGTTGAAGATGAAAAGAGACTCTAAGCATGTGTGGAGTGCATTTCCTTTGCCACTGAGTAATTCCAGCCATGTTCCAATATCTGGGATCAGGACAAACCATTTTCTGCTTGGAGGATGTTGATTTTAGCCTGATAACTTATTATTTTTTTAGAAAATCCCTGGAAACATTGGAGGCAAAAAATATCAATTTGTTTAGATGTATAAGCTTGCCCATTCTGAAACAACATCAACAAATTTATTGAAATTCACCCCACCCTTTACTGGCTTGTGTCTAAGCTCCACAAAATAGCTTAAACTGGAAGATCTAAACTCTAAAGTTTCCTTTTCTTTTATTCCTCTATGTAGGAGACTGGGCATGAACAAGCTTTTCACTTGAACCTCTTGCTATTAACATATTTTAGAGAATAAAATGCTATGTTGGAAAATAAAATTGCCAACATTTTTTTGAAATGCAAATCACTGAAATGACACATAAATAGTGAACTTCTATTAAACATGCATAGGGGGTGTGTTTTGAGAGGGGGGTGATATTTAACAGAGATCTGCAACGGTGAACACTGATTTGTTTGTTCTTGTAACATTGTAAGCTTTATTCCCTATCTCTTCACCCCCTTTTTTGCTAATATACTTTTGAGATGTTATTTTGAGAGCATCATAAATCGACCACATGGTCATATCTGGCAGATGTATGTCAAATGTAAAAAGATTAGCAGTTATACCACAAATTTACAGACCAATCCTATGCATGTTTGCTCATTTGGACTTGTCTGTCTAGTAAGTATGTTCAGGATTGAGACTTCATGCACCAGATGATTTGAATGGTATAATGAGAAATCTCCATTGCTAGCAGTGCAGCTACACCCATCTGCAGGAGCTGTGGATCTTGCCCAATTATTATAATAGTCCAAATATGAGTTCTGCTGAGACAGGATTCAAAAGGCACAACATTACAGCTCCTTCAGAGATCCTTTGCATGAGAATCCATTACAGAAATACTGGCTGGAGCACAACTTACCTGAGTTGATAGTCTGTCGGATTGCTGAGCAAGTAAAGTTGATTAGTATAACAAAGATTGGTCATGTATTTGCCACGTTGACTTACTGAGCTTAACCAATTTTAGGTAGATGGGGGGCATGGGGACAGCAAGCTTCTTTCTCACCTTTTTTTGGGGGGGTCTCCTTAAAAATGTTGCCATCCCTCTGCAGTTGGCAAACTGAACATCGTTTACAAAAAGCAGCTTCCCGTAGGAACAAAAATGACAAAGACCTGTAAAGAAGCAAAACCAAACGTATACACAGCCTGCAACATTCTGTATAACAGAGAAGAGTTTATGAATTCAATAATTTGAAATTGAGACAGAATTCGCTCGTAGCCCACCCATCTAGTGGGTTTCTTGAGAGGAGGGGGGGGAGGTGGCCTAACAGCAAATCATTATCTGCATTCCTCTCAGCCCACATTTGCAGAAGGGAGGTGGTGGAGGAAATTTTGGAGGATTGCAACAACTGTTTTGTTCTTTTAAGTCTTAAATTCCATATAGATATTTACAGAAGGAGTAAGGAACTTGTTAACTGATTTGTCTTCGGTTTGCGTTGAGTAAGACTATTTACTTAAAAGCATAAGACAATACAAGCTTTAGAACTATGAAGATCCCTCTAGAATTGGTATGGGGAAGCAAGTCTGCAAGATACTTGCCATGGCTCTGAACTTACCATGTGCATTACCTATTTCACGCAGTGCAAGTCATTTGGGTAAGGGAGGGTTTTATTTATTTGTTTAATCAATCCTCTAGGTGGGTTGTAAGAGCCGGGTGGGCACTTAAGCAAGTAGATATTTATTCCTAGTAAGATTGCAAGGCTTCATACTAGCACTTCTTCAGGGCTAAATATGTGCTGTCATCGTTCATAGTTTGAGACTTACATGTCATTTTGGAACCAGACTTTTTGTGGTTACAGAATCCCATTTTCTCCTCTCCTTTTCATCCAACTCAGCATATTCTGTTTGGGGCTCTATCTTTCAAGGTCATAGTCTGACAAGGGCTAATTGATTCTTCTCTGTACTGGAGTCTGGGGGAGAAGCAATCCCAGTAATTGTCTCCGCTGTCTCAAGAACTCTCATACCTTTTAGTACCGTACACTTTGTATTTTTTCAATATAGAAATAATCCCTTTTCTTCCCTCTGCATTCTCATTCTAAATTAAATGTCACCCTGGTTCTGTTGAAATAGGAAATAAAACCTAGTGTTTTATGCAATCATATATAGGGCATATTCATATACACATCATCTGAATGATGTATCTATGGTTTACATTATATTCTTGCCATAACCTGCAATCTCTCTGTGAAGATGAGTTGGTTTCATGATTACTAATCATGCTCAGATGAAATAGTGCTTTACACATAACCCACAAAAACACCTTCGTTACTATAATGGTTAGGTTCAGGACGTTGCAATCATTTCTGTGGTAATAGCTGTATTGTATTATATCGTCAACATTTTTTCCTGTTATTAGAGCTTATTAGAGGTTTGAGCTTTTTTCATTTTCTATTTGAATGAACTGTAAGGAGTTCCTGTGCAACATTTGATCACTAGCTTCAAACACCCCAAATATTTGATAGTGGCTTTTTACCTACCACTCCCTACCTGGTTTCACCTGCCAGATTCTGACTCTTTGTTTCTTTGCACATGCATAATGAATAACAGAAAGGCACGGTGTGTGTGTGTGTGTGTGTGTGTGTGTGTGTGTGTGTGTGTGTGTAAAATTTCTATCAGACGACTTTGTGTCCCTGTTGGCCAGCAGGAACAGCCCTACTTAAAGAGTCCCCTTGATGCAAGATCAGCAAAAGGACAAAGCAGTGCTTTTTAAAGTGGTAGCTTCAGTCCTATTTAAGTTACTGTTGGGGAAGGCCTAACTAAATCTAAGCTAAATGGCTGTGATCCAGTCTAGGCTCTAGGCACACCTGGAGCCTTTTTGAGTAGGTGGGAAATAGACTAAATAAATCTAAAGCAAATAGATTATTTATTGTAAAGATGAAAAAAAAGTTGAATTAGGATCTTGAACAGAGCTAAGGGTGACTTTTCACAACCGCACAAAGTTTGAGAGCAGTAAAACTCACTCAAAACTAAAGGTAATCATTGTGCAGCAGGTGTGACTTATTTTCAGCAAGTCTTACTCCCAGATAACTTAAGAATAGACAGTCAGCCAAGGAGGTGTAAAATGTAGCCATATTAACTTTTCATTTGTGAACAGAACTCTACTACAAGCTTTATTAATTTAATCATTGTGTCTCGGTATTACAAGATAGACAAAAGTGGGTGAGATTAATCTCTTTAATTTAATAATGGCTCAACCTCCATAAAGTGTGTTATACCCTGCCCCTTGGCATCCTCTGGTTCATTTTAGCTAATGCCCACTCTGCTGTTTTCACAACTTCGCTGTCCACCCTTCGTCACACCCTGAGTTGGTCTTTGACAAAAACTGCTTTAGTATGTATGATAAAGCTTCATAGCAGGATACCTGTTGCCACATCCTAATTATACTACAGCTTAACTAAGATACTTGCTGATATACTTGATAGATATATTTGCTGTATTCAATTCTGGAGGTGTAATGCTTTTCATCTGATAATACTTAGTCACATTCTTTGCTGCAGAATTCATTTTAACTTTATCTAGTAACAGAGCTGTCTTGAACAGCACACCAACTTCACCTTGTAGATGCAAGTGGAGTCTTCAACTGTAAACTCATCCTCCCCAGTAAAAGAAGAATAAACACTTTCTTTTCCCTTTCCCTTTTTTGAAGTGTCCATAAGAGGAACTTGTTGGGTCAGGCCAATAGTCCAGTATTCCCACAGCAGCAACCCTATGGGAAGCTCAAAAGCAGGACGTGAGCACAACAGTTCTCTGCCAACCTGTCATTGCCAGGAACTGATATTTAAAGGCATATGCTGCTTATGACAGGGGGACGCGGGGGGCGCTGTGGTCTAAACCACTGAGCCTAGGGCTTGCCAATCAGAAGGTCGGTGGTTTAAATCCCCATGATGGAGTGAGCTTCCGTTGCTCGGTCCCAGCTCTTGCCAACCTAGCAGTTTGAAAGCACGTCAAAGTGCAAGTAGATAAATACGTACCACTCCGGCGGGAAGGTAAATGGCGTTTCCGTGCGCTGCTCTGGTTTCGCCAGAAGCGGCTTAGTCATGCTGGCCACATGACCCGGAAAAACTGCGGACAAACGTTGGCTCCCTCGGCCGGTAAAGCGAGATGAGTGCCGCAACCCCAGAGTCGTTCGCGACTGGACTTAACTGTCAGGGGTCCCTTTACCTTTACCTTTTACTGCCTATGACAGTGAAGGCAAAACCTACCCATTATGGCTAGTAGTCATTGATAGCTTTATCCTCCAGCATAAATGCAGGGGCTGAACTTAGGGATAAGTTACATATTTTTATTAGTAGGTCAGCAATTTCACATTCAAGCTCTTTAAGAACTCATGTGGGGATGCCTCACAGACCCAGCAATTCACCAGCTTTTCATTTTGTCGATAAGGCCTAGAACTTTGTCTCTCATCACCACTATCTGCATCAGTTCCTCAGACTCTCTTCCTGTGAAAGTTAGTTCAGGAACAGGGACCTCAATTTGCATCTTCCTCTGTGTGGCGTTCAATCTCTTTTTGTCTCCTTTATTATCCAAAGGACCATCTCCCTAGGTAGTCTCCTGTTGCTAATGCATTTAAATAATTATAGTGGTTGGGGTATTTGTGCTTTTAGCAATATGCTCCTTAAACTCTTTTAGCATCCCTTGTTGTTGTCCACTCCGCTAGGATTTCTTTTGCCAAAGTTTGTGTTCCTTTTGGTTCTCATTTGGATAAGACTTACATTTTCTAAAGGAAGTCTTCTTGCCTCCAACAGTGGACTCTGTTAGTGGACTCTGTTCACTAACCACCTAGGGACTACCTTTGTTCTGGTGGTACATTTCTTGATCTGCAGTATACATTCTAACTGAATATCAGTTTTTGATAGCACTATGGTCACTATTCCCAAGTGGTTCAGCAACACTTACATCACACCTGGTCCTGGGTGCCACTCAAGATTAAGTCCAGGGTCGCCACCCCTCTGGTTGGCTCCATGACCAACTGTTCTAGGGCACAGTCATTTAGAGTATCTAGAAATTTTCTTTCTTTGCCTTGACTCGAACTCACATGTAGCCAGTCTGTCTGAGATTAGTGGATGTCACTTGTTACTAAACCAATCAGTGTCAGTGCTGATCTATTTGGTCTTCCATATTCATTCATTGGCAACCTAGTGAAACAGGTGATAGATAACCAGTGATTAAAAAGTGATTAAAAAGTGCAAACTCAATATTATACTAGGAAACAAATAAATTCTTTATTGGTGTTCACTGCATCATTTAAGATGCATTGTTCCCTTCAAATAGAATATAATTTTATTAGGATTTTTTAGGAAACAAAAATAAATTGAAGCATTTAAAGTACCTATGGAAGATAGTAGAGTTTAAAAGTGGCATAGGTTTAAGTGTATTACTTAAATGCATTAGTTGTTTTTTACCTGAAAGGCCTCTAAGCATAAATATATTATGCCATAGGGACAAAAGCAAAATGCATCTAAAATATTACAATTTTCATACACCTTACAACCCTCTGCACCTCCCATAACAGCTATAGAAAATTTGCAGGACAGTATCAATAGAAAATAATCAGCTCAGTCCATCAAATTGCCAGGGGGAAAGGTAAATCTTTACTTGCTGCCAAAATGATGTTCATGAAGGTGCCAGGTGGATCACAACGGGAAGAACATTCCACAGAAGTAGAGCCACAGCTGAAAAGGCTCTCTCCTTTAACATCATCATTCAAGCCTCCCTCAGAGTAGGGACCTGGAGAAGGGCCTCAGAAGTTGATCTATGACTCTGGATAGGGTCTTCAAAATATTGGGGTCTTGAGGCATAAAGAGCTTTAAAAGTCAAAACCAGCACTTTGAATTAGGCTCAGAAGCCTACAGGTACTAATTGCATTAGTACCGTACTAATTGCATTGACAAAGCAATCAATTAGAGCAATTAACATCGCCTTCTAATTTCCTCCAGCTCCTCTATCTAGTTGTAAAACAGAATTTGTAAGTTTCCTAGCATACTAGCATTCAGGAATAAAGTTAATTGTTGCCCATCTAGGGCTGTGGATCAAGATCCTTTGGCTTTCGGCTGGGTGAAAGCAAATAAAGCAAAGTTGGATAGACGGCATGCAGAGAGACTGTGATATTTACTCAACATTATGTATCAATAAGAAACTGGACAAGGAGGATGCAATTTTCCATCATTTCCATTGATTTTGTTACTTACATAGGTGAACCCACAGAAATTGTTGACTATGGATTGCTGTAATCTGTCGGGGGGGGGGGGGTAATAACTGGGACCCCTGTTTTTCCATCACATTAATTTAGAGCATTCCAACAATGTTTATAATTCCATGTCCATTGCGGCACTCTTGTTCCATTCTTCTCATATCTTTATGTTATCTTTAGTCTTCTTCTCATCCAAGATGCCAAGGTCTCACATGATGGTCAATGACACCTAGCACAAACTTCCAGCAAACCTACACATAGTATCACAGACTTGAACTTTTCATCCATTTTGCTTGATGTTTGCTGTAGTTAATGGTTCTGCGAACCTAGCAAGGTCCAGGTTAGCATAATACAGTGTGTTCTGTTCTGTTGTATAATAATATTGTTAGTTGCTTTAAAGTTTAAACTTTGTTAAAAGGTGGGGAAATAACACTTGATAGTTCAGTGTCTGTGTGCCATCCTACATTGCCTTGCCATCCTTTCACAAGTATCTTCACTGAAGTAAAAGTCAAATGCAAGTGAATTGGTATGACAAGGGCTGGTGCTGTCATGTTTTCATTGTAACATCTGTATGTGATCTTATATTTGTATATATTTTAATTCTACTAATGCTTAATTGTTTAAAAAGGCGGGGTGTGACATGTGGGCCTAGTTGATCTCCTGGGAGTGAAAAATGAAAACATAAAAGTGGAAATAAAAGCAGTCTGGTAAATATGAATTGAGGGTATGGCTGTCCTTTCATCTATTTCCCCTGGGCTCATCCTCCATCACCCACATTCCCCTTTTGCTTCTCCAACTACACCCCTGTTACCATCACCCAACTCCCAAAAGACCAGGAGGGAATTAGAATGGGCAGCTGTCATTATCATTTTTCTGCCTTTTCATTGTACAGAACAAATGGCAGCTGTTCTCCGTCTTGCACTAAGTCCCCAGAGAATAGTCTTAAGTCAGGAAGGAAGAAAAAGAAATATCCCTTCCATACTGTTACGGAAGTTGTGCATTGACTGTCTCTTCCTTAACCCTCCACACAAGAGTTAGGAAAAGCAGTGTCTATGATGCACACACAAACTTCAAATTTAGGCATATAGTCAAAATTAAACTTGAACCTGCAAAAATCAAGTAAGCAAATGCCTCTGTGTGAGCCTTTCTATAAATGGAAAGGCTTCAACGTATCTAAATCACATTTGAAAACTGGAATCCTTGCTTTCTAGATCATATATGTGAGTGTGACCTTGAGTGAAATAGCCAGGTGTGCAATACATATTTTGGAAGAAGGTGTCACATATCAGAATGATAAGTATCTTAAATTCCTTGTATTAGTAGCAGCAGAGTAAATTAATAATACTGCAGTTACCCAGCTGATGGCATAAAATTGTACTATGCCATTTTGAATAACTAGGCGATACTGTGTACACACGTGTCATATGATACCATTCAAAGTGTCATTGTACCCCGCTCCCATTTAGAAATTTACTAGAAATAGCTGCCATCAATTATCCTTTTTCATTGTTTTAGTGATGCTTTATTTGCCTTTGTGCATTGCAGATATGTACGGATGAATTTCCCTTCAGTTTGCAATACAGTCGTTTTTATTTTGGAACAGAAAAAAGAGTCTTTCCCAACAGCTGACAGCAAGGCAAAATGGTGTTTCCAATAGAGCAATGTTTCAAGTTGATGTGTAGCTGTGCATTTATTCCGCAGTATGCAGCTAGAAAGATATAAATGGAAGCTTTTATGCTTTGAACATTTGCAGTCTTGCTAATGGAAATGCAATAGATTTTGCTGCAGAAACCTAACTCGGAATCAATACTGATGCAGTGAACCAGCTGGTTCAGCAGTGGAGCATGTATCTATAGAAAGAGATAGAACCTGGCTATACAGGCTCCTGGAGTCCATATTAATTTGGGATAACAAGGCTCAACCAAGCTTGGAAAGCAGGTTTGGCCCCGCCCATTCCTTAGTATGGCCTCATTGATGGATGAGATGGGGGAGTGGGAATTGAAGGGGAAATAACTTCACTATTCCATAAATCACTGAGGGTTAGTACATGTGATGTTAGGAGCAATGTAATTTCTGGATACAGCTGAATAATGCTTTGGTAATTGTGCTTGCCTTGTTCTATCTAGCCTGCAACTATTCCTATACTATATCTAGCACCAGCACAGCATAATGAATGATGAATATCAGAGGTCAGCAAAAGTTAAATATTTGTTCACAAACCATGTATGTAATTGTAGGAAACTGGCAACTATTTCTAGTCCGCATATATATATATATATATATATATATATATATGCAGGTTTTGGTGTCCTCGGGTGTCTTCCCGTGTAAAAGTTGGGGTGTCTAGGCGACGTTTCGACGAGGTCTCACTCGTCATCTTCAGGCTGGTGCTTTCGGCTTCTTGTTACTGGAACAGAGCGGGATCTCAATGTTTGAGTTCCTATAAATACTGTAGAGGGGGTGTGGTGTCTAGCCTCCAATGTTCTGGGCAGAGAGGAAGTTCCCAGGCTAGTGTGCCTTTTCTTCTTTTGTTCCTTAATTACTTGAGAGATACCTTGAGTGATTTCTTGAGTGATATCCTGAGTACCACTTAGGTGGGTCATTAGGTGTGGATTAGTTGCTAAAGTCTTTGTGTCTTGACCTCTTGAACTTTGTGAAGGGTTTTCCTGAGAAGATGGCTGTATTGCACTTAGTTGTGCTTTGGCTTGGCTTCGTGTATAGGGGCGAGCTGTGGTTTTGTGGCTTGTGTCAGCCAGATCTGTGTAGGGATTGCAGGGGGGTGCAGCATCCGGAGGTGCCACCATGGATTGGCTACTGGATGGTGCACAACTAAGTGCAATACAGCCATCTTCTCAGGAAAACCCTTCACAAAGTTCAAGAGGTCAAGACACAAAGACTTTAGCAACTAATCCACACCTAATGACCCACCTAAGTGGTACTCAGGATATCACTCAAGAAATCACTCAAGGTATCTCTCAAGTAATTAAGGAACAAAAGAAGAAAAGGCACACTAGCCTGGGAACTTCCTCTCTGCCCAGAACATTGGAGGCTAGACACCACACCCCCTCTACAGTATTTATAGGAACTCAAACATTGAGATCCCGCTCTGTTCCAGTAACAAGAAGCCGAAAGCACCAGCCTGAAGATGACGAGTGAGACCTCGTCGAAACGTCGCCTAGACACCCCAACTTTTACACGGGAAGACACCCGAGGACACCAAAACCTGCATATATATATATATATATATATATATATATATATATATATATATAACAAGCTTTGTTCACAAGTTTTGTCACCATCCCATGATCATCCTCATTGCTGCAGTAGCCTGGTTTTTTGTTTTACTCCCTGTGCTCTCACAAGCCAATTGCATATTGACTGATGCTTCAGTTAGCTCTTGACTGCTGCTAAATTCCTAAAGGCTATCCAATGGTCTATGACAACTGATTGGCTTGGGGTATGTTTGTATGTAATGCATGATAGTTGGCCACTTGACTTGCAGAGCAGTGCAGACACATCCAGCCTACATATGAATTTTTATACGTAGTAATGGGACCAAGACTTGTTTTCCACAAAAAGTAGGTCACCAGTTTGACAGCCACAGATGTACAAGGGTTCACAGAGGCCTTCTTTAAGAAGAGTTTGGATTTGATATCCCGCTTTATCACTACCCGCAGGAGTCTCAAAGCGGCTAACATTCTCCTTTCCCTTCATCCCCCACAACAAACACCCTGTGAGGTGAGTGAGTCTGAGAGACTTCAAAGAAGTGTGACTAGCCCAAGGTCACCCAGCAGCTGCATGTGGAGGAGCGGAGACTTGAACCCGGTTCACCAGATTAGGAGTCTACCACTCTTAACCACTACACCACACTGCTCCTGATGAAATTAGATTTGAAAGAAGCTTTCTTTGGAAGCCAATAGAGAATAGGTTGTGGTGTTGGTGTCATGCCCAGGACAGTATCTGGTTTGCAAATATGCCCCCCAAGTATGGAAACCCCTGATGCAGACTCTTGATGGGTGTCAATTTACTCCTATGATTACCAAAGAAAAAAAGATCCACTAGTAGGCAATTCAGGCCAAAAGAGAGTGCAGATATAAGTCACTGACAACCACATTAGCAAGGGGTGGAATCCAATGTGGCAATAAGGCAACATTTCATCAGTACACGGAGTTCTGCTTGTGCAACAGAATGGTCTCTCCCCCCCCATCCCTCCATGCACCCCTTAAATCTCTTCTGGGGGTTCCCCAACACTTTTGAGCAGATACTGGGGAGGGGGAGGGGTGTGCATGGGGAGACAGGGAGAAATACTGTTACACAAGCAAGGTTAGTAAGTCTCTTAAGCTTCTGTTCTCTTACATTGGAGAAAGTAAATATAGGCTTTGATGGGACTGCACATTTTGCCAGTTACTGATGATGCTAGTTGCTTGTAATATGTTACATCGGCTCATATCTCATCCTGGAAATTTCGCCATCAACAATTCACAGTATTTTAACTTAGCGCACTTGTTGACAAAGATATTGATGCCCAGTAAGGCATATTGACATCATTAGATAAACAGCATCTAAGAAATTGATGTCCCCTTGTGATATAGGCCCCACAAAATAGACATAGATAGACATTAATCTTCAGTTTTACTGACGCTACATTAATGATCTTTCATACTTTATAATATTTTTTTCCTTTTCTACTAACTGTATATGACTTTTTCTCAACAATTTGTACATTGGTGATTCATGGGATATGGTTTTCAATCATTTAGTAGCAGATCATTTTTGAGATAAAGGGAAACCAGCAATGGCTCATTCAGGTAGTATCCAGTGGCATGCGACATGCAAAACAAATCCCAGCTCTGATTAGAGTCTTTGCTGTTACTCTTTCACCAGTCAATTAATTCTGATGATGAGACACATCAAAGGGGAATAGAAGGCACCAGGTATATGCAAATGTTTCTCAACCACACAAACCCAGCGTCTTAAAATGGCTTGATTTTTCTAAGGTCTTAGCTGAAATCTACATGAAGGTACTAGAACTAGGTCTCTGCTGTGATGTTTACAGTTTTTTCACAACAGCTAAGTTAGACTGCTGACAAAGATGGTATTTTGAAAGTGAGGGATTTTTTTCCCCATTAAAAAAATGGCAGTCCCTAACCTGTGGAGGTACAGAGGTACAGCTAGCATCCTCATTATGCAGTTTTTGTCACATGCAGAAGACTTGCCACATTTAACTTCTGAGATGTATATGCAGCTTACACAGGGGTTCTGTTCCATGTATTACATGAAAATTGTGTATACCCAAACCCTTATAGCTTCCCCATGACGGACAGGTGAAGGGGAGAGTGGGAGCATTCTCAGTGCTCACAGATCCAGTACACTGAGTGGGCCTTGTCCAGCAAGCAAGGCAGAGGGCTTAAAAGCTCTCCACCTTGCTGGGTAAACCCAGCATAATAAGAGCTTTTAAGCTCTCTACCTTGCTGGGGACTTGCACAATTTCAACCAGCCTGCCTTCAGTCATGTGTGATGGAAATCATGCAAGACAAATGTGCATAAAATGAGGGATTGCTGTATTTTACAGCCCACCCCATTAGTTTGACTATAATTTGTTTTAATTAATTTTAGTATTGTATTTTTGCATTATTGTCACCTTATAGTGAAGGGCAGGTAAGAAATCTGATGGTGATGATCGCAATGATAATCATGAGTTCATAGGCAGGTCAGAATTTTGGAAATCTGGACCAAAATGAGAAGACAGGCAGAATTTAGTCAAGATTCCAAATCCTGAAAGTAAGGGAGGTTGGTGGTAGAACTTTCAGGACCACGGACAGAGCCCAGGCAACAAACTTGGTGTTCCAAGGAAGGCTCCCTGCACTCCCTAAGCCTGGCTACATCTCTCAGACTCTTCCTTCAGGCAGAAGCCAATAAAAGATAATTTATGACCTTAAAACTCATGAGTTAATTGACTTCTTTTTGAAATGTGATTTCTATTCTGTGCTAAATATCCGAGAAATGAGATTCCTCACTTTTCTTTGTAAGACTTCTATTAATCTTTCCCACCCCACCCTTTCTCAGTTTTTAATTAACTGTCATTCATGCAAAACTGGTGTTATTGACTTCACAAATTTGTTGTATATCCTTTAACCACAATTAGACAGTATAAGCTCCTGGTGACTTTACCAGATGTGCAAAGCGATGCTTTTATAGAGGCCTGACTTCCAGGGGGAGGAATAAATTGTGAATGATGTACATTTAGCTTGATTACTTAGTTAAAAGAGCATTAGAAAAGAGAAGGCATATTTGGTGAATGCATCAGAGATGCAGGATGAATTAAAACATTCTGTTCATTTAGCAAATCATTCTAGGTACCATTTAGTAATCCAACATGTGGACTGTCACAAATATTCAAATATGATGATATTCGGCAGATTCCCAGCAGCAGAAGCCAAGCTAATATATGCACATCACATTTTGGCTACTGCCTATTAAATGCCGCTTATGTATATGTACATTTATTTGAAAATGCATATAATTTTGTATAACATTAGGATAAGCTATTCAATGTTTATTTATTGAATATTAAAGCCTGCATTTTCATGTAAAATGGCAATGGCAGCTAACAACAATAAAAACAACCAATATTACAATGAATGTAGTAAGCAATAACACAGTAAAAATATTGACTACCAAGTTAAATGTAGACAAAAAGTCAGACAATGGTAACCAGCTAAAAACATATTCAGATTAAAATGTATATTTAATTGTTTTGGCTTAGGTTTTTTTTGTTTTTGTTTGTTTATATACTACCTTTCCATAGTGAGCTGTCCCCAAAGCAGCTTATAACAAACATCTAGTTATCAAAATATAAAACAGCGAGCTGGGGGAGAAAAAAACAGTATACAGAATTTACCAATACATTCAAATATGACAATACAATTGAAAAATATAGAATAAATTAAATATTACAAAAGGAAATAATCCAGGTTTAATACGTAAGTATAGTGCAAAATTAAAGTTAACCTCCTACCTAAAACTGGTGATGCCAGTCAGCAGCCGTGCTGCAGCATTCTGAACCAGCCTAAGTTTCTGAGCAACCATCAAAGTCATCTCCATCATGACAAAATATGACACCTCTAGGAATGATGTAGTTGATACAGCAGCCTCAGGTGGGCGAAAGTGTTCAGGCCACTGCCGAAGTATTCTGGCCAGTTCCAAAGTTGCAGGAGTTCATTCAGGAATACATACAAACTATAAAGTGGATTATTTTAAAAAATGCAATCCATCCAAAACACAATAAATTCCAATTCTTTGAAGTACATTTCTACTGATCAGGAGCTTTTCTGTCTTATCCAGAGACAACACATCCATTACTGACACCAAACAGCTATTTTTAAAAATGAACATTTTCCTTGGATTGTGATGGAGAGGCAGATGATTATCTACATACGATGACACAAAAGTCTAGGCAGCCTTCCTGATCAGTTTTATGTAGATGCTAAAATACCACACAAATATACTGAAAAGAGGAAAAAGAAGAACACTGGAATTTAGAAGAAGTAAGCTCTGGATTGGAGAATGGGAGAAGGGATCCAGAGAAACCTGAATTGAGGATCTGGCACACAAACATCCTGACAATCTGTTAAACTATCAGAAGCTATTTGCATCAGACACAAAACCAGCCCTAGTTTTACACCACCACCCTTTTCCACTGTGGTTGACTTCCTCAGGTAGCATAGTATGTGATAATATTATGTTTCCCACGCTATTTTTTACTGTGTGGAGGGAAAGATAAAACGCTCATCCATCAGGCATCACCTAACACTGTCTCTTTCTTCTAGCATAGATTCAGCAAGGTGCATGGAGAATCATTTTGTAGTACCAAATAAACTTTAGTTTCTTTTCTCACACACCATAACTAATGAAGTTCCAGCTATAACACATGATTTATTGAGCACCAGGAAAAGGAATTCACCCTCCATTACAATACCATCCCCCTCTGTCATTACATCATTATATTTCCTTCATATCTCCTCTGTCAGAACAATCCAAGCCCTGACATTACTTTAGTACCTTGCAGGGAATCAACTTAGTTTCATTGCTAATAGAATTTTGCAAGATATCAATAACAATGTTCCCAATTTGTAGATCCTTCATCCGTGTAATTTTAGTGATCTATGGCTATAGGTATATTCCATTATGTTTAAAGAGAAGCAGTATTTCAGGATCAAAGAAGCAATCAATATGTTAGCACAAAGTATTTTTCAATGCTAGTTAACTGAAAATTGATGTATAGATCCCTCTTTGTGTTAATAAAAATGGGAACAATAACACGAAAGTATTGCTAGTAATTTTCAACATTAAAAGACCACAGAATATGAATATATATATATATATATATATATATATATATATATATATATTGCTGTCATTGGGGTATGGAATATAATTAACATGTATTGAGGTAAAACTTGTGTTATATTATAATGTGTGTGTGTGTGTGTGTGTGTGTGTGTGTGATGAAGGTCATGAGGCAAAAATGTTTGAAACTTTCATTCATGCTTTAAATGCCCATTTTCCTGATCATTGATTATCATGTTGTTTTACTTTAGTTTAAGCCCCAAATACTCAACATAGACAAGAATGGCAGATGTGTAAGGGGGGGATGTGGGTTAGTAACATTTTGTACCTTTGTGGTCAAAATGTACGCAAAAAGCAAGTTTTCTTGCTACCTAGAAAACTCACCTATACTTTCAGATGTCATCTGCAATTTCCCCAGGGTATTTGACTCTCAGGATTTTTATTTTTATTTTGACTCTGTTTTAGAAATTGATTTGTTGGATGCACTTCAAACAACAACAAAAAGTCAGAGCTGAATATTGACATAGTTAGTTGTGTAGGTTAGATGATATATCTCAGTTCCTGACACTGCAGTAGCTGAAGCCCAAAGTGATAAAACAGATACCACTTTCAAGAGTAGGGATGTACATGGAATTTGATGGCTTCAATCTGATCAAGCTTTTCCCACATCACACCACCTCCTGCATCTAGTGCCCAGTTAAGAGCATGCTGGGGCGTGAAACAGAACATATAGCAGCATTTGCGGAGTGGAGAGTTAAGCTCATGAACTTCATTAACATTATGATGCATTGTGCTATTTTCTCATGAGAAGGAAAGATAGATCATCAATGCTCAAAAAGAGGGCTGGAGGTAATGTAGTTGCTTAAATAACTATAGTTAAGATTCCTGATGGTTTCTCTGCATCTACAGCTATACAGTGGTACCTCATGTTACAGGCGCTTCAGGTTACAGACACTTCAGGTTACAGACCCTGCTAACCCGGAAATAGTACCTTGGGTTAAGAACTTTGCTTCAGGATGAGAACAGAAATCACGCGGTGGCAGCGGGAGGCCCCATTAGCTAAAGTGGTACCTCAGGTTAAGAACAGTTTCAGGTTAAGAACGGACCTCCAGAACAAATTAAGTTCTTAACCTGAGATACTACTGTATATTACTACCACTATTAATTGGGGGATACGTAGCATGATATGCTGGATATCAGAGAATTGTTTGAATCAAAAATAGATTTAGAAAATAACTTTTGTTGGATTTCTTAACTGTATTGATAACGGTAGGATAGGAATCTTTTTTGTTTCACCAAGTTATTTCCTGTTTGAAGGAGGAAGGGATAAAATATATAATCTGCACTATTTTAGAGCCTACGTGTCAATCAGTAGGACTGGAACTACAATTTGAAAACATTTCGGGGAGGCCCATAGCTCAGTGGCACAGCACATCCTTTCATGCAGCCCCAGCATCTCCAGAGAGAGAGAGTCCTGCTGGAAAATTGCCCTTCAGTGCCAACTACATAGGGCTAGATGGTCCATTGATCTCTCTCATTGTAAAGCAGCTTTATATGTTCCCATGTTTCATTCAAATACAGAGATTATTGATTTGGGTGGGGGGTTGGCTTGTATTTTATAAACTAGAGGAATTCTGGTGGAGCTTGGCATTGAGAGAATAGTATTGATCTGGGTTCCAGCTCAGGCTCTGTTACCCCACCCATCTGTCCACGTACTACCACAGGTTCTTTTGGTCAGGTTCTCTGTGATCACAGCATTTTTCACTATACTATGTAGCCAATGTGCTTAGTCCCTATGCATTCCCATCTGTTAACCTAATCTTTTTTCTCTTTGCTCACATCACACTTTTCATATACTCCCATTTCTCCATCTGGAATTATCCCAGAGGTTTGCCCACAAACCTTACATGGTGCACATCTCGTTTTAAGCTACCCCAAGGCTATTTTGCACAAACAAGCACTGCTTGAGAACTAGAGGCTGGGCAATTACAAGTTTGACTGCTCTCCCTTACTACTTTTTTATTTTTTAAAAAAGCTCAGTGTATATAGAAAAAGAACCTAGTCTCCTTAAAATAGGAGGGGATTTTTTTGCCTATGGGAACTTTGGAATGAGTGATTCCACCTTAGGCCTTTTCTGCATTAATCCTCAATTTTCCAATTAAATGTGGGTCCTAAAACATATTGTATTATATTAGCCATCATGTCAATACTGTAATACAGTATGCAACTTCCTTCTTAAATAGTGAGACAGTACTGTGACTGACAGTAGTGCCAGCACAAACATTCAGTATTCATGAAGAGCAGCATAAACACCCTTTCATTTCATTTGTTACCAGTTTACTTTTAGAGTGAGAGAAACATGCAATCCAGCTGCAAAATGAGCTCAAATGGTTTTATCCTGCTTAATTTTAATGCACAGCCTACAAGGGTAATTGATCTCACAATTGTTCTTCTCTCCCCAAGCCTCCTGCAGTCTCACTTGACTTGGTTAGTTTTAAAGCACAATTAGTGACAGTACGATTAAGAAAGGCGTTCAAGAAACATGAATGAAATACCAAAGGGTTCTGGAAAAATCTTTTCAGATGAACTTTCATGGGAAAGGTGTCAGTTAAGAGTAAGAGTGATTGAAAACAATGCTGTGACGCAGCTAGGAATTGTCCTTTGTTCACAAATGAGTAAAAAGGTAAAGGACCCCTGACAGTTAAGTCCAGTCGCAAACGATTCTCATCTCGCTTTATTGGCTCATCTCGCTTTATTGGCTGAGGGAGCAGGCGTACAGCGTCCGGGTCATGTAGCCAGCATGACTAAGCCCCTTCTGGCGAACCAGAGCAGCGCACGGAAACGCCGTTTACCTTCCCGCCGGATTGGTACCTATTTATCTACTTGCACTTTGATGTGCTTTCGAACTGCTAGGTTGGCAGGAGCTGGGACCGAACAATGGAAGCTCACCCCGTCGTGGGGATTCAAACCGCTGACCTTCCGATCGGCAAGCCCAAGAGGCTCAGTGGTTTAGACCACAGCGCCACCCATGTCCCACCACAAATGCCTAGCTGGAGGCTAATAAGGTTTTGGAATGTAAACTATCACTGCAGTTTTGTTACATAGAACGAATTACACGAAGGAGCACTTTTTCAGTACCTTCTGACCCAGACTTTGGAATCTTTGGGAGAGATTCTGCCTATGGAACTCCCTCCCAGGTAAAATCAGGTAGTTCCCCACTCCAGCTATGTTCAGGTACAATGTGAAAACTCACCCATTTGCCCAGTCTTTTGAGGAGAGATTGGTGCTATGGGGGTATTTTTTTCTGTTGTTTTTGAGGGTATTTTATTTTTATTTTTCAAGACTAGTGTAGTGTTTTATGTTAGCCACCATGTGATCCTGTTTGGGAAGAAGGGTGGGATATAAAAATGAATAAATCTGTATTGCAGGATTTGTGCTTTATTTAATTTTTTTTTCCAAACAGTGCTAGACAAACGTGACTCAAAAGCCTTCAGATCAGACATATGCTGTTTGACATTCTGAAGGTAGGCGAAGCTGCCTGTCTGCTCCTAAATACAGTTGGCTTTTTGAATTATGCATTAGGCTATAATATGGGGACAGCACTTCATATTCTTCTTGGGGAGTGATGATGGAAAGAAGGGGGAGGTATGAGATATACTGCCACTTTTCATTTTTTATGTGTTAGCTGGGTTAAAAGCAACCCTTGAATTGTGTCATTTTTTTTCCTGGGCCTAACTATTTAATCATCTAAGAGAATATCAGCCTGAGTTTTGTGGTAAGATTTATTATGCCCCTAACTGTCAGCAAAGTGCTTGCTTCAACTGAGCATTGGGAAGTACTCCAGTTTAGAACACTAATGGGCTTCAGTCTCAGAGAAAAAATAGTGTTGGTGATTGAAATGTCACTGTAGAGTTAGCCCTTCGAGCTGCATGCTAAATGG
The DNA here is from genome assembly GCF_964106915.1 of Podarcis gaigeae. NCBI lineage: Eukaryota > Metazoa > Chordata > Lepidosauria > Squamata > Lacertidae > Podarcis > Podarcis gaigeae. The sequence continues at coordinate 11,466,841 of NC_139694.1, read as the reverse complement.
GACTGAGATCTTGGAGAGATTGGTCTCTCCTTCTCCCTGAGATATTTGTGAGCTTATATACCACCAAATAGTATAATGGCAAAGGAGCTTTTATTTATCCTTGTTTTAGAAGCAGCAGGTTTTTGCCTTCAAATGCAAAGAAAATAATCTTATGTTCTGGACATCATTTTATTGTCATTATTAGTTTGCACAGATTGGTCCAGGTCAGAAAAGACTTAACAAATTTCCAAATGCTGGGAAGCAAACCAGCAACGTCACTGGGAATCGAATGAATGCTTCAAATCAGACTGAATGCCGTTCTGCTCCACCCCTAATCCAAGCAATCTTAGTGAGAGACTAATATCAGTCTGTGTAAAACATAGAAAAATATTCCCTTTTCATCAATATTGGCTTGACAGAGAAGCCATTAGTTGGGAATGTGGAAAAAGGTGGCTGTTTCCATGGCATGAAGACACTGAGAACACTCTCGCTTAGCTTTGTCCTTGACTGATGTTGTCATTGCTTTGGTCCTTTTAATAACTCTGGTGCACTGCAAGTATGTTACCTTTAAAGCAGAAATTGAGCAGAGGAAGCTAGAAATAAGCTTTTCTTCCTCTGCCAGTTTGCCTCTTAATAATCATAGATGCCATTGCATCCCATTTAATTGTTCCTGCTGCCATGAGCAAAAACAGTCACGAAACACTTGCCTCAGCTAGAAATTCAGGATTGATTTGATTAAGCTTGTACTCTATCGAAACACACTTTTGCTAGGCTGCAACAAGGTTTGGGACAATAAAATTACTATGATTCTCCCTGTGTGGATTCCATATGATGTCAGGAAGAGAAGCTGTAAAAGCTTCCTCTAGGCTTCTGTCAAGATCCCAAGATCAGCAGTGACTGAGGTGCCATTGTTGCTGACCGAGGAGACATAGGGTTTAAGAACTAGATATCGCTACGACCGCCACTCCTAGGCCCCCAGAAACTGCAGTCCTTGAGCCCATTACCATCAAAGAGCCAGCATACTCCCTGCCAAGGACCTTTTGCACTATGCAGTGCTAGTGTGACAATATAGGCAATGTGGGCAATGCTTGTGGAAAGTTGACAAAATGCTAGGCTCTAGGTTGGGAAGGCTCTGACCTCAGCAGGGAAGTAGAACCTGAAAGGTGTGTAGTCAGTCTCTGGGAACATAAAATGGATCACTTGAGAAGGAAAGTGTTGAGCCCTCAAGCTGAGCTCTGTCCGGGGTCCTGAAAATTCTACCACCAACCTTCCTTGCTTTCAAGAATTCGAATCTTCACTGAATCCTGCATTCCATGAATCTGATTCTAGTCCAGACTCCTCACTGGATTTTAAACCTCTAGTCTGTGGGCTCCAATTTACCAAGACAGCTGCAGGAACGCAGAAATAATACATCATAGTATATTCGAGCTAGGGAAACTTAAGTCTTCCATCCATGTTGAGAAAGTGCTGTATGACTAGTTATAAATGTTATATGCACCCTGTGTACTTTTCCTGCACATTTAGCCCTCGGCTCCAACATAAGAGTTATCTAATCAAGAAAGGTGAATAATTTTCCATTGTTGCTGCTTTTCAAGGGGGAAAAAATTATTCTGAATTAGTCCTGTATTTTTTCAGCCCCGTGTCCGTCTGTCTCAACCACCATAAGAAGTGTCAGACATGCTCAAAGATATGGGTTGTGAATTGTATTTCTAGTCAAGAGAAATTGTTGTTTTCTGTATATCTCTCAGGCTAAATAGAAGGCTTGCACAGGAGGCAGTAGATCACGGATGGGGAATCTGTGCTCCTCTATATGTTGTTGGACTCCAATTCCCATCCACCGTAGTCAGCATCTATTCATCTATTGCAGAGATAGGGATGGCCACAGCTAGACGATTCATTGGTCTCCATCCCTTAAATAGATTATTATAAAATTATTGCCAGAAATGGTAGCTTCCCCAATTTTCCTTGTTGCAGCCAGAGTATGAGCCTACACAGAGCATGGAGAAGATTGAACAGGGATCAGAAGCCCACAGTGAACAGTGCACAGCAAGTTCAGGTGGCTAGGGCAAGATCAGACTATACAGCATCTGGGACAACTATCGGTACAATCTCACAAAGAAGAAGGCTGTTACTTGAATAGAAGTCTGAGCACCTAAATAGCATAGCCTGCCTATTCAGTGCCTGCCTATTCACCCACTCATTCATTGAGAGCAAATGGGAATGAATGCAATTATGAGGGTAGAGAAATAATGGAGGTGTGAATTCTGGTTACCTAACTGAAGAGTGTGAATCTTCTGTTTTGGGGAGCACAGAGCAAGCTTCCTTGGAGTAAAACGAGGGCCAGCTTTGGGATCTGTGGATTCCCACTGACTCATATTTCTAAAGGCATCATCTGCCTCCAGTTCATCGACTTTGTGACGTAGAAAAATATCTTATTGAAGTTGTCACACATTCAAAGAGATATATTAATGATAACATAAACTGTAAATGAAAAACAGATTGTGTTGGTGCATTTGGCCTACCTGCACCTTCAGAACCAAGAATAGTAGGGTTGGGTCTCCAGATTGTGGTAAATCTCAGCAGTTGCATCCTACCTATCCTTAATTGCTGTCTCTTGAGTTTTGGAAATGTTAACCAATAAGAAACGTCTTGAGTATAATAAGTCATTCAGTTGTTCAACCTTTGGATGACCTTGGAGTAAACGGAAAGGAATTACCATCATAAATATACAATCCAATTATATGCAGCTGATGTATTTTCTACTGTCTCTCCAGTTTGTGTTTATTTTCAGGCCTCCTGCTTCAGCTGAGCAGGGTTTTATCTCCTTTTAAGCATAACCAAAGATTGCTGATCTGAAAAATAAATGTTTAGGGTAGGGTATATAAACTGTTGTGCCAACAAAATGTTATTGTTATTATTACTAATTATTATTATTTGCCCACCCCTCCACTCTAAGGTCCCAGTTGCAACAATTAAAGCACAATATTAAAAAACAGTTTAAAGCAACTTAGTCACAGGCATAAGACTGGTCCTTATTACTCAAGCAATGATATCAGGAGGTTGACAAGTCAAGCTTGTCTTAATATATATGTAGCCACCCATGCCTGGGCATTGTTTTTGCATCTAAACATTGGAGCTAGAAACTTACAGTGGTACATGACTGGCTGATTCTATGCCCTCAGGTACTATGATAATGTACCTGTTAGCCCTTGTTAGCAAAATGTTTTACAGAATTTGCAGATCCCTTCCTGGTCATTTTTTTGCAGTTGCTCTGACAATAACTCTTGTCTCATTCTGCAAACATACCCTGTACATAATTTCCGTAATCTAGGTGTGTTTCAATGCACTATTGAGTGTAGAATAGTACTGTATAGTATGTTTCCTATAGCAGATCACAGCCAATCTGCTCTCCCTTATCTTTACTTGGTGTTGCAAAGGTAGGATGCAATCCAATCAAAATTAAGCACTTTTAATTTCACTGATTTCGGTGGGGGAGTTAGGCACATGCTTGAATGAAATCAGAAAGCTTAAGGGGGGAAAACAATTTAGTTGGAGTATGTCTGTTTCTTTCAACTTTGCTGCAACCCCCACTCACATTTAACATTCTGAATGTATTAATGGGGTACTGGGGTGAAATGGAATCACACAGGAAGGAGTACATCATCAAATAGCTTTAAAAATATAATGATTTGTACTCTCTTGGGGGTTATTACTAGCAGTGTGTATTCACAAGTTAATGCCCATCTAATGTAGCCATAGTTTGTACATCAGGATGAAAAGCCATTAACAAGCCCTTTAGAACATCCAAGTGCCTCCTACTATTTTCAATGTTCATATGTTCCCCAGAATTAGCACAAGATTGCTGGGTACATTAAATCCAAACAGTTGAAATCTACTAAGCAACGTTTGGTTAGGAATATTGCCTACCAACAGATTTTGGACGATCACAAGTAGATCTTAAAATAAATTGTTTAAATGGCAGGAACAACCATATAAACATTGTAAAGCTAGCAGCTTTGCAATCGCAGCCTGAAATATCAGGGGTAAATAAAAGCTTTTTCTTGCTTTCATCTGTTCTATAATTTGCGTACAATTTATGAGACTTCTAAAAGTAATGTGGTAACTTGCACATTAGAAGGATAATAATAATAATAATAATAATAATAATTATTATTATTATTATTATTATTATTATTATTATTATTATTATTATTATTTATACGCCGCCCTCCCCAGCCAAGGCCGGGCTCAGAGCGGCTTACAAGCAATAATAAAAACAATTGTATGATTACAACTTAAAAACAAAATTAAAATACAACATTAAAATATTGAAACATTAAAATATTAAAATGTAGCCTCATCGCAGGAGGAGAAGGAAAGGAAAGGAAAAAAGAAAGAGAGGGAGGGAATCAAATTGGCTCCAAGCCAAAGGCCAGGCGGAACAACTCTGTCTTACAGGCCCTGTGGAAAGAAATCAGATCCTGCAGGGCCCTGGTCTCATGAGACAGAGCGTTCCACCAGGCCAGAGCCAGAGTTGAAAAGGCCCTGGCTCTGGTTGAAGCCAATCTAACTTCTTTAGGGCCCGGGACCACTAGGGTGTTGCTATTTATGGACCTTGAGGCTCTCCATGGGGCATACCGGGAGAGGCGGTCCCGTAGGTACGAGGGTCCTAGGCCATGAAGGATATTGTGCGATATTCTGTATCATGTCTAAGTTATCTGATATTAGCACAAAATCACTTTGTAGTAGTAGAGAATCTTTGTCAATTGCCATTGGACATGAATAAAAAAGTATTTCAATTGTGGATTTGTTTTCTGAATGAATCTGGGGCAGAGGGGAGCTTTTACAAGGCCAAATGACATACTGCTATAAAGTAGAATGCTGTTGGCTACTGCCTCATATCAAATGGGAGCAAACAGAAGGAAAAGCGTATCATTGGGAGCATTAATCTCTTATGGCTGCAGTCTGAAGCATATTTATCGGTCCTACCCTGTGAGACTTACTACCAAGTATAAATTTAGAATTTAGAATTGGCACTTTCTTTGCCAATTAAACCATAAAGTCAATAAATGGTAATGTTTATGAAATTTAAAGAAATGCAAATAACCACTCTACAGAAATATTTCCAGAATGGCCACATATGCTTACCATTAAATACTTCCAAAATTCTTTTCCACCTATCCCCATTGCTGTTATTTGGCATCTCTCCATCATCCTTATGCATGTATCTAAATAGGGTTGTGGATATTTATTTGGTTTGAGGCTTTGCATCTAGATCTAGCATCTGCCACTGTATTCTGCTCTGGTCAGACCTCACCTGGAGTACTGTGTCCAGTTCTGGGCACCACAGTTCAACAAGGACACTGACAAACTGGAATGTGTCAAAGGCCTGGAAACGATGCCTTATCAGAAACGGCTAAGGGAGCTGGGCATGTTTAGCCTGGAGAAGAGGAGGTTAAGGGGTGATATGATAGCCATGTTCAAATATATAAAAGGATGTCACATAGAGGAGGGAGAAAGGTTGTTTTCTGCTGCTCCAGAGGAGCGGACACGGAGCAATGGATCCAAACTACAAGAAAGAAGATTCCACCTAAACATTAGGAAGAACATCCTGACAGTAAGAGCTGTTCAACAGTGGAATTTGCTGCCAAGGAGTGTGGTGGAGTCTCCTTCTTTGGAGGTCTTTAAGCAGAGGCTTGACAACCATATGTCAGGAGTACTCTGATGGTGTTTCCTGCTTGGCAGGGGGTTGGACTCAATGGCCCTTGTGGTCTCTTTCAACTCTATGATTCTATGATTCTATTCAAATGACTTTTTGGGTGTGAGGACCTTCAACGCCTTCTCTCTTTCATACATAATCCAATAGGGAATTTTGTTCCAATTCAAATGCATGTTTGAGGGGAAACATCCATCAGATCAGGTTGGTCCACTGTGCTCCCTACATTCAACTTCAGCCATGATGGATCAAAGTGCCTACAGTTCTCAATAGTGTCATCAAAACTGTCTTTCTCTCTGTAAATGTGTCCTTTGATTTATTCACCTCTTTTCACAACATACTAATGAATATTGACCAACTGTGCTCTCATATGATAATTAAGATTGCTCTCCTTGGGAAATATCTGTTTTGTAATAAAATCCCTTCTAAGAGATGGGTCTAAATAGAAGTCTTTAAGGATATTTTACAACCTATCACTAGCTGGAGTTTTAGTGTTCTAGTCCATTAACACTAAGCTGCTGGAGACAAAGATCACAAGACCAGGTTAGTTTTAAACCTGAGCCTGCAGAGCTATTTCCTACAAAATCATGTTGTAGCTAAGCATTTACTTCAGCAGCAGCAGCAGCAGGATTTTTCCCAAAGTCATGAGACTAACTGAAATGTATTGTTAAAAACAACCCCAAATGCTGTTTTGTTTTCTAACCTCTCAAAGAGGCATCCTATAGCCAAGATACATTACTCTTGTGACTAAGCAGCTGCCTGTGAATTGCAGGTCATAGATTGCCATTTGTAATCTCCGCATCCTTGTTTCTCTGAAAGCATTTATCAGTCACAATTAGGAATAGAGGAGAAATCAGATTCAGTTCCAGTTTAAACCTGAACTTATCAAATTCTCACTTTCGAAAACACGATGGAACCAAATCACAACCATCCTTTGAAATTTGCACTTACCCAAATCTTATGAAAGGGGACACAGGTTGTGCTGTGATCTAAACCACTGAGCCTTGAGCTTGTAGAAAACTGAAGAACAAATTAAGATTGAAAAAACGAGATATGGAAAGAACCAACATTAACAAATCTTTTCATCCCTACTTATAAGCAATAATAGAGCAGGAGCAACTACCAATATATAACAAGGATAGTAACAGATTTTAACTCCAAAGTAAATAATGTATAACAGTTTAGAAAGTGACACCTAGATGAGTCCAGAACTCACCACTTTCTGAAAATATTGGGGTGATCCAGGCTACATTAGTTGAATGGATATCCCTTGATTTCAATTGAAACTGGTGGTCATCCTAAATCCACTTATCTGGGAATAAGCCCCATTGAATTCAATAGGACTTTGAATAGGCATGTTTAGGGCTTCACTTTTAAACTGGATCTAGACTGAATCCAAACTGCTACCCTTTGTAGGTACGTTGTGCATTTCAACTAAGGCATTCCAGAAAATATCGTATCCTTTTACTAAATAGATCAGTATTCTTTAGAGAGATACATATACAGCTTGGAGATCTATTAAAAGTTATCATACTACTTTACCAGTACGTAATGGCAGATTTAAATGTGTGTGAGTACCTCAACATCAGTTAATCTCTTGTTGTATTGTTTTTAAGATTGCATTGTTAGAATAATTCTTACTTACATAAATCACAAGAGCAATGAAATAGGAGATTAAAATTGACTCAGCAAAAATATTGCTATTTATCATATTTATTTATTAAATAATTAATAATTTGCCTCTCAGTTGCCCAAACCAGTTTCCCTTACACTACCACCTTAGAAAATCTTCCCCTTCTTTCTGCTTATCATGAGTCAATCTTCTTATTTTATTTTATTTTATTTTTTTAAAAAAACAACAACCTTGAATCAGGAGACACTGAACAATGCAATGAAGTGGTTTGCAATGTTGTGTAGTGATAAGGAAAGGAAGGAAATTGCTATATCTTTCTTTGGCAAATCTCTACAAAACCTTTCCGAACAATGGCACTTGTCAGACTCTGTAAAACTAACATTCTGTGTCTGCAACAGGAATTGCTGTGGGCAGAAACCTGTAAAAGTTTGTGTTGTGACCTTCTCATTTTGTGTTATTGGTGTGGAATTACATACTTCATATGGAATGCTGAGTATCTTAACTTCACAAAACTCTTTGACCCCCTTTCATATGTCTATAACATTCACACAAAACTGGATGGAGGGTTCTAATGAAACTATGTTGAAGCCACAAATGCCACTGCTGGACTTGGAAAGTGCAACATTTAATTCAGAGTAGTTTACACACTTAACTACCAAGCTTCTACATCTGATTGGCAGTCTTGGGAAGATCATGAAATAATTCATTTTTCAGAGGGTTTTTTTTAAAAAAAATTGTACATATTTGTTGTACATAACTGTACATATAAATGTTGGCACTCAAGAAAACTCAAGGGCCTTTTAGGATCCTGATCATTGCCATTCCATTCCCCAAGTCATACTTGTTTTTCCCCACTTGAATTATAGATACTAAAATACTATTCCTGAGAAAATATGAAATATGCATATGTCCTAATCGTGGAGCCAAATATCAATAGTCAAATTTTTAGTTTCATACTTGCAGATGTTGAGCATCAGTTGGTAAATGTAAAATGGGATACTAGGAGCAGTATATAAGGGAGAAGCAATATAAAAGAGCTTATTTCCTCATTTCAACAACAATTTGATGTAACGTTTGGACAACGCCTTGTAGTTATGACACAAGGCTTAACTATTTTAACATAGGCACTGCCAATGAAATTCAAGGAAGTCTTTATCTGGATGATTCATGATATTAAGGGTAGAACGTCACTGCAAATTTTAACTGTATTTCTTAGGGGGGCTTCTTCAGCTAGAAGGCAGCTGAGGAACTTGTGTAAGAGAGAAAATAATGAGGGCATATATGTAGGAGGAGAGAAAGAAATGTTTTGACACTGCAGAGTGACAGATATGGTGTAGTGCCTATCACTGGGGCCAAAAATAGGTGTGTGTGTGAAGTAGATATTCAGGCTGACTTGTGAGGTTCTGTGTGGATTTTACAAAAACCTGCAAAAGACAAAGAATGGCCTGAATGCCTATAACAGTAAGATGTAGGTATTTGAATTCCCCACTTGGTTTCCTTCTCTGTTTATCTTCCCTCTACCACCTCTGATTTTTAACATGCCTGCTTAACTATAAATGGCAGAATATTATTATTATCCTTGGGATTTTATATGTAGGTCCCGTCCCCCCAATACACACCTGTCTGGCAAATGTAATAGAGGTTTTGCATCCATGAATATCAACCTAACTTAAAACATGCATAATTTTTCTGAGACGCCACTGTTAATGCAGGTCAGGAGTGTGACATTTTGTAAACAATAGATGCCTGGCTGGTGTAAATCAAAGCAGCTTCTTCGGCAGTTAGCCGAATGGCACAGGACCTGGCCCTTAGTCTCTGCTGCTGACTCACTGCTGGCAGCAACAGGAAAAGCAGGAAAATCTGTGATGGGAAGTTGTAGTGACATCCCATCTACTTCATCCAATAAATTCTGCAATGAAAGTAAGAGCAGGATGAGAATGAAAATGAAAGATGGGTCTGGCTGCCTTGCACTTCTCTGAATAAAATGTCTTGGGGATATCATGCTTTGGTTTTGATTACCAGCATTTCTTCTTTTAAAGCATTTGACAGAAGGTGTCCCACTCCTCTCTCCAAAGGAAGAGATTCTTCTTAACAAAAGGCAAGCCTTTCTTTGTAGTGTAATCATCCACCTCCTTTTTTTTCATGTGCATATAGCTGTCATAATTTCGAATGCTACTTTGTGGGCCTTCCTCATTATTGCATGTCTTAGGAAAGCCCCCCCACACACACACACACATTATGATTTTAAGACATGGCATGACGCACAGAAGCACTTCCATGTCTGAAAGGAATGGCACATTTTATTGTCTGTCTAGCACTTTTCAGTGTAGTCTTGTTCTGTAGTAGTTGTCATTTTTATTCTTAGCAGAACACTGTGAGAGAACACTCAGAACCTATCAGCACCAAACGGGTGCATTAGAGCTTACGGTTTCTCCAATACAGTGGCACCTCGGGTTACATACGCTTCAGGTTACAGACTCCGTTAACCCAGAAAAAGTGCTTCAAGTTAAGAACTTTGCTTCAGGAGGAGAATAGAAATCGTGCTCCAGCGGTGCGGCAGCAGCAGGAGGCCCCATTAGCTAAAGTGGTGCTTCAGGTTAAGAACAGTTTCAGGTTAAGTATGGACCTCCGGAACGCATTAAGTACTTAACCCGAGGTACCACTGTACAGAGAAATGCAGAAACTTCACGGAGTCTCAAGGTTTGCAATGAAACAAGAACATTAAACAACAAAGTAGCCATCTCCTTCCTCGCTTCAGCTTTCAAATACAGCTACTATAAAGTATCAGATAAAACGGAAGGGGAAAAATATGATGAAGATGATTGAGAGCTGGACATGTTTTAGGAAAGTTATGCAGAACTTTGCGCTAGATCAGACCAAAAGTCCCATCTAGTCCAGTGCCCATTCTCACTGTGGTGGCATTTGGGAAACCCAGAAAACAACTTCCCTCTTCCACAGCTGTGCCCACAACAGCTGGTATACAGAAGCATGCTGCTTTTCCATTTGTGGAAGTAGCGTAGAGGCATTATGACTAGAAGCCATTGTCCTCTCCTTGAATTTGTCCAAACTCCTTTAAAGCTATCCAGGATGGAGACCATCACCACATCTCATAGTGAATTCCATGTTTTAACTTTGTTCCAAGGAATAAATCGTTCCTTTTGTCTGTCATAGAGGATAAGGCTGTCATTGGCTACTATCCATTTTGGCTATGCAATGCGTCCAGTGTTATAGGCAGCATCTCTCTAAATCCCAGTTGCTGGGACTTGCAGGTGTGGAACCTGTTGCAGTCAGGTTCTGCTGGTGGGCTTTTGCAAAATGATCTACATGGGCCTTTGGCCTGACCCAGCAGGGATCTTTTTGTGTTCTAATGATTCTGCGACCCTCCAACTTCATTAGATGATGCCAGGTTCTAAAAAGACTGTCCCCGTACCATACACTTACAAAGGTAAAGGGACCCCTGACCATTAGGTCCCGTCGTGGCCGACTCTGGGGTTGCGGCGCTCATCTCACTTTATTGGCCGAGGGAGCCGGCGTACAACTTCTGGGTCATGTGGCCAGCATGACTAAGCCGCTTCTGGCGAACCAGAGCAGCGCACAGAAACGCTGTTTACCTTCCCGCCGGAGCAGTACCTATTTATCTACTTGCACTTTGACATGCTTTCAAACTGCTAGGTTGGCAGGAGCAGGGACCGAGCAACAGGAGCTCACCCCGTCGCGGGGATTCGAACCGCCGACCTTCTGATCAGCAAGTCCTAGGCTCTGTGGTTTAACCCACAGCACCACCTGCGTCCCGCGTCCCATACACTTAGTTTTCTGTATTTCCTTATAGGGAGTTGCTCCAGTGTTCTTATCATTTGGATTGTTCTTTTTTGCACAAGGAAATAACTTCTTTTTTGTACTAAGTGCTAATACTGTGTCTTTTCTTGTCAACTTTAATCAGTCCTGAGACCTTTTTTCCTTTGAGGTAAAATATAATTTAGCTTGTTGAAAGCAGTTGTTGCGGGGGGGATTGTTTTGTTTAGCAAATCTAAATTAGGTATAGTTTACCTTCTACATGTTCTAAATAGGCTTTGCTGTAGATTGTAAGTGAATATGGAACTTAACATGAAAAAGAAACAGAAAATATAATTGCTATGAGCTATACTGCCACCTCATAGCAGTTATATGTTCTGTTGATTTAGGAGTCAGTGAAGAATAGAACTGATTTTCAGTTATAAGCAGTGGTTGTATTCAAAACCCAAGCAGGCAATAATATACTAAAAAGCTGGCACAGTTTTCATAGGTGTCAAGGAAATGAGTGCCAGTTTGGGGAAGGAAAATATTTATGGGTGAGTTGGGTTGTGAGGAGTAAAATGGAAGAATTACTTGAGTTACTTAGCTGTAGCATTATGCAGACAAAAAGTAATTAAATATTAACTACATTCAGCTCCTATATATGCACTGTAATCTCACAGCAGAATGTAGAGGCTGTATATTCTGGAAGTGTAGGAGAAAAGCTAGAGAAAAACTGCATTGTGAAGTTAAGTAGACTGATACTGCCTATGGTAATGCCACCAAATTTCACAAAATTAGAAATCATTAGTGGCCATTGAAGTATTCACCCCCACATTGTAAATATATAAACAAAATCTCTGACCATTGGATGAAATGATACCAAATTTTAGAAATATAGAAGTACAACTGAGACATTTGGTAAATGCTGAAAATCATTTCAGAAAGAGCGACTTGACCAGCTGGCAGGATCAGAAAAACTGAAGTCCATATTAGATTTGAGAGGGGGGAAATCTGCAACAATAGAGCAAAGATACTAGAGCAGAATGCATGCAGCATGGTGTATTAAATATACCTACCACAAAGCAATGTCCAGTTCAATGGCAAAAGAACATGTATGGCTGTTGGTGCTTGAGACTCTGAAAGTCAAAGGGGATCCCCTAAGAGTGGCAAATGACTCAGGGACTCAGAAGATATATAGGGTTGAAGAAAAACCTGACAACCCTTTAATATAACTGCAGCAACTGTGTTTCTCAAATCAGTTAACTGTTGGCAGTGGCAGCTTAACTGCAGAAAGAACCATCTGCAGTCTATTTACTTTGCAGTAGTCTTAACCATAAACCTAACAAAATTAAAATTAAAGGAAACACCGAGACTTGGCAACTACATTGATAACAGTAATAAGTATTCCACTAGTTCTCTAGAACAGGTAAAAAATAAGGTTACCGGTAAGTTCCTTGCTTTCATTTGTATCACAAGAGGAGTAAGGTAAAGGTAAAGGACCCCTGACAGTAAAGTTCAGTCGCAAACGAGTCTCGGGTTGTGGCGCTCATCTCGCTTTACTGGCCGAGGGAGCTGGCGTTTGTCCTCAGACAGTTTTTCCGGGTCATGTGGCCAGCATGACTAAGCCGCTTCTGGCGAAACCAGAGCAGCACACAGAAATGCCATTTACCTTCCCGCCAGAGCGGTAACTATTTATCTACTTGCATTTTGACGTGCTTTCGAACTGCTAGGTTGGCAGGAGCAGGGACCGAGCAATGGGAACTCACCCCATCATGGGGATTCGAACCACTGACCTTCCGATCGGCAAGCCCAAGGCTCAGTGGTTTAGACCACAGAGCCACCCGCATCCCACAAGAGGAGTAGTTGAGAAAGAGGCTGGAGAAAGTTAAACTCGCCAGATTATGCTATATGCTGTTGGAGGAGATCGCTGATGATCTGGGATGCTGACAAACATCATGTTTAAACCAGGACTGTAGTTAGTATTAGCAATGGTTTGTGTGAACAAGCCAACTTCACCCTATGGTTTGTGATCCTGGCTTGTTTGGATAAACAATTGTTACAACTAACTTGTTTCCTGTTTCAGTCATAAAAAGATACTGTAGTTAGCTGAAAGCAAATGTTCTCAATCTCCTCCTTGCAGCTGCAGACATATACACATACAACTGTTTCTGAAAAGGTCAGTCACTGAAATTATAGATCCAGAATGTCTTTGAGGACCAATTTAAAGGGTAAGAGAACATTAAGCTGGTATAATGGTCATTACAGACATTTGGAGCACCCTGGAAATGTGAGTAAAAATAAGCCTGTTTAGTTAGACAATAAGCTAAGAAAATAACTTTCTTGGTAAAGGGGCCTTATAAACCCCAAAAGACAAAGTACAGCTCACATAAATCTGAAGAACAGATGAAGGCTAAGGAGCGCAGCAAGCTTAAGAAAGCATTTTAATGTGTAGAAATCGAAAGCTACTGCGGCACCATTCATTAAGTTGGCTTTAGACAGCTGGCAGACCTCTATGATAGGAAGAGGCTTGTTTGCAGTACTTCAGTGTCATTGGTGAAGTGCAGCTGTTGTAAAAGCTGTTCAGCCTGGTGTTTCTGTTGCTTCCAATGCACTTTAAAGGTAAAGGTAAAGGACCCCTAACAGTTAAGTCCAGTCGTGAATGACTCTGGGGTTACGGTGCTCATCTCACTTTACAGGCCGAGGGAGCTGACGTTTGTCCGCAGACAGTTTTTCCAATTCATGTGGCCAGCATGACTAAGCCGCTTCTGGTGAAACCAGAGCAGCGCATGGAAACGCCATTTACCTTCCCGCTGGAGTGGTACCTATTTATCGACTTGCACTTTGATGTGCTTTTGAACTGCTAGGTTGGCAAGAGCTGGGACCGAGCAACGGGAGCTCACCCTGTCGTGGGGATCTGAACCACCAACCTTCCGATCAGTAAGCCCTAGGCTCAGTGATTTAGACCACAGTGCCACCCACCAATGCACATTACATCAAGGCTAAAAGATTGGCAACATATAATGCCAATAAGACAGCATAGTGGCTGTGAGGTGGCAAAAAGTGGCCCATATACAAAGGAGATTATACACATTTGTTATTTTGGTTTCAAATACTTCTGGAGGAGCGACAGATTTGTGTCTGTAAATGTCCATGTCTCTGCACAGCTTGACACAGAGGAGAGACAAATGAACTTGCTGGCGTTTAACTTTAATGGAAAGCCACTCTGTCATTCACTCTGCTTTGTAGCTTATTGTCCAAAACTGCCTCCACCATCCTGGCGTTCTGACACCTCACTCTTAAATACAACATATGCCTTGTGTCCCAGATGTCTTCCAGAAAAGGATACAGCAGCCAAAATAAGCAAGATGGTATCTTGAATACACACAGGGACTTGATGTTACGGAAAACATCTGCACAGCCAGTCTTCTAGTTGCATGAGGAAATGTGAACACACAATTTGTAAAACAGGGGTGTTGTTTTCAACCCAAATCCTTCTCGGTGTGGTTTTTCCCAGTCAGTCTGACATTATCCCCAGCAGATGGGCCCCTTTTCCTATTCTTTCTCATACAACAAAAAAGAAAATATTTCTTCCTCCACCACATGAAATCCAACATGCAGAAAGTACTGCTCAGCTGACCAGGCAAAGGCAGAAGCCTATTTTACTTGACCTGGTTAGTTAATGCAGAGCCTGCCTCCCCAACTACCATTGAGAGGCAGTATTGTACAATGGTACCTCCGGTTATGAACTTAATATTCTTAACATGAGACACGCTTTTGCTAATGGGGCCTCCCACTCCTGCTGTGCCGCCAGCACGCGACTTCCGCTCATATCCCGGGGCAAAGTTTGCAGCTAGGGGCATCTACTTCTGGGTTAGCAGAGCTCATTACCCGAAGCGTTCGTAAGGAGGACGGTACATAACCTGAGGTTCCACTGTACACTTCTGTGCTTTCTTCTGTGCCTGGAGGTTCCAGCACCCCAGGTCACATACAGTCCACATTAGCTCAATAGGCTAGTTTGCAGCCCTGACATTGTATGGTTCTGTCTGCTAAAGCTCTGTACAGTCATATCTCATTTTACATCCACTTCATGTTACATTCTTTCAGGTTACGTCCCACGGCGACCCAGAAGTACCGGAAGGGGTTACTTTTGGGTTTCGCCGCTTGTGCATGCGCAGAAGCACAAAATGACATCACGCGCATGCGCAGAAGCGGCAAATCGCAACCCGTGCGTGCGCAGACGTGCCGCTGCAGGTTGCGCTCTTTTCATGTTGCAAATGGGCCTCCAGAACGGATCCCGTTCGCAACCAGAGGTACCACTGTAATTGATGAATCCTGACAAGGGTGCTGTGTTGGTTACACTGGTGTGTTTGCAAACCTCCCCACCACTTTGCCTCTCCCACTCTCCGTCCCAGGAATCATAGAATCATAGAGTTGGAAGAGACCACAAGGGCCATCGAGTCCAAACCCCTCCCAGTGACACTGCTACTGGGAGATCAGGTCAGTGCCCCTCCCTCCTTCTACTACTGGGATGGCCTCTTTCTTGTGTTTAGTAATGCTATTTCTTATCTGGATGGATTCCTGCATTCTAGATTTTAATATATCACAACAGAGTCTTTTTTACCCAGACGTTTGGCAAAGTGAAATAGTGTGCTGTTTGTTTTGATGCTGGACTCCTAGTGGTTGCTTGGTATTCTCAATGTCCTAAGTCTGGAGGCCAGGACGCATTGAGTAAGGAGCGGGGTGGAGGTACAACAACTGAAGAGAAGAGAGATTGACAGAAACAGAACAGATTATTTAGTGAGTGCCTTCTAGGAAAATTAGTTATTGCAGTCACTTTTGGTACTTCTGTTCTCAAAGAACAGTTCAAAGGGGAAATGATTCCCACTGGCTATGGATATGATTAATGTCTAAGGGAATATTAAAGACATGTTTCACTTTTGACAAGACTTTTGATTCAGCCTTAATGATGTTTTTATGGGGAGAATAAAGGATGGGTAGGCCTAGCATAGGATCGTGTCACCCTCTGCATGGTGAGCTCTGATTGAATCTGCTAAGCATTTTGTACTGCTGAAATAATTAATTAATCTAAATACTATTTTTACCTCAAAGGATGTCTTTCTTTGTATAATCTGTTAAGTGATGTGTGCATTACAGATTTGTCATTACAAAAGGGGAGATAATTTAAAAGAACCACCCAGAGTACTTTAGGCTTATGAGCTATACCCCTAACAAGCTGAACACCAATAATCCCAGCGCTCCCCTTTTCCCCTTCTAAACTGCTGCCTCTCCCCCCCCATCCACCAAACTCTGGTTAGCTGTACTCACAGTCAATCAGAATGAGGTTACAGCTCAGCACCATGGTAGAATTCTGCTGCACTGCACCACCAAACTCTGCTCTAGTTCTGAGCTCTCAGTCACAGCACCATATCTTCTATAAGAAAGTATGTCTGATTTACTTTATTTAAATCAGATTTACTCTCCAGTTCCAGTAAGAAATTTGGAGCTTTGTCATGGGTTAGTAATAATAATAATAATAATAATAATAATAATAATAATAATAATAATTTATTATTTATACCCTGCCTATATGGCTGGGTTTCCCCAGCCACTCTGGGCAGCTTCCAACAAAAGATTAAAATACAATGGTCTGTTAAACATTAAAAGCTTCTCTAAACAGGGCTGCCTTCAGATGTCTTCTAAAAGTCTGGTAGTTGTTTTTTCTCTTTGACATCTGGTGGGAGGGCATTCCGCAGGGTGGGTGCCACTACCAAGAAGGCCCTGTGCCTGCTTCCCTGTAACTTGGCTTCTTGCAGTGAGGGAACTGCCAGAAGGCCCTCGGCACTGGACCTCAGTGTCCGGGCAGAACGATGAGATGGGGATGCTCCTTCAGGTATACTGGGCCAAAGCCGTTTAGGGCTTCAAAGGTCAGCACCAACACTTTGAATTGTGCTTGGAAACGTACTGGGTGCCAATGTAGATCTTTCAAGACCGGTTAGCCCACATAGAAGAGCAGGGCTCCTCTGTAAACCATAAGTGGAGGTGGAGGGTAGAAATTCCGTCATAGGTTCGTCCTCCCTTTCCACGTTACTTTTACTCTCATGGATCAGGGCTTTCAAATACAATTTCTGGTTCAGTTTGAAAACTAGGTTGGCCAAAGTAGGATAAAAGTGGAAGAAGTTATAATAAGTGCTGGGATGAAAATTTGAAATCCAAATTAGCCTTCCTTTGATAAGCAGACTCATTGCAGTATTGGGATGTTCTTTGGAAATGAAAGTCCTTCAGAGGGAAGCTAGGACATAAATAATAAACTTCAAATACATCACAAAGCAAAGGTAGTCACAGACTTGTTAAGTGGAATAGCAATGGCGCGGGATTGGTTTTGTTCGCCGTTAAAGGAAATTCCCTCTGGAATTTCCGCAGGCACTTTGAAATAGATGAGTAGCACGAAAGGCATTTTAAAATAGGGTGCCTACACTTGTCTAGTTAACTTTATGCCTGATCGAAAGGTCTGTTAAAAAAACTATCTTTATAGTTTCTTCTTTCCCTTTTTGTAGACTTTTTTTTTCTATTTTAAAAAAATTACTCCTCATCTGTGAGAACTACAAACAGGTCTTCTGTAAAGTCTCCTGGCACCTTTTGATGCTCTCATGAGCTTTTGCCATTGAGATGAGCAAATTTTCTCAATTTTAGCATTTCATCTTTCTTATCAGAGCAAGTGGGTGAAATGTATTGCGTCTGTGAAACCAGGGAAATGTGTTTATCGGGTAAATTTGCTTGATATCTTATCAGCTGCACAATGTCAGGTCTGATGTCTTACCTTAGCTTCGTACATACAATTTTAAAATTGACATACTTGCTCCTCCAATGAAGAGTCCCAGGGAACTCCTTGCTTTGGGGAAAAAATTGACACTTCTCATACAGACATTGTGCTACCTTTGTTGAAATCAAGTTCTTGAGTTAAAAGATACTTCTGTTTTAAAACACACACACACACACTTTTTTTGTCCTTCATCAAGTCCACTGAAAAGTATCTTACAGTCCGTGTACCATACATACAACCAGACCTGCAGTCTCTTGTTAGCTCTTGTTAGCATCCTGAAAATAGCAGCCTTCATTTTTAAAATGTTCATGGATACAGATAAGTTTTTGAGCAGATGGTTGAGCAAAAAGGCCAATCAGATCTCCATGCCTGTCTTTGAAATCACCTGACTATCCTTCACATTTCATTTCCCCCTATGCAATGGATGTTTCTCTTAAAATGAGCCTAAGACTAATGAGAAATAGAATGTAAATAATAAATAATAATAATTTTTATTTATACCCTGCCCTCCCCAGCCAAGGCCAGGCTCAGGGCGGCTAACAAGCAATAATAAAAACAAGTTGAATGAATACAACTTAAAAACAAGATTAAAAAATAACATTAAAATATTGAAACATTAAAATTTTAAAATGCAGCCTCATCACAGGAGGAGAAAGAAAAAAGAAAGAGGTGGAGGGAATCAAATTGGCTCCAAGCCAAAGGCCAGGTGGAACAACTCTGTCTTACAAGCCCTGCGGAAAGAAATCAGATCCTGCAGGGCCCTGGTCTCATGAGGCAGAGCGTTCCACCAGGCCGGAGCCAGTGTTGAGAGGGCCCTGGCTCTGGTTGAAGCTAATCTAACTTCCTTAGGGCTCGGGACCACTAGGGTGTTGCTGTTTATGGACCTTGAGGCTCTCCATGGAGTTATAGTTTAGTGAAGTCATTCGGCGAGCAGAGGTATAGGATTGTCTGTGAACAATGACCTGTGCTCCTGTTGATGAGAAAAAGGTGTTCCTGGACACCGCCCCCCCCCCCCCCCCGTTCCATATTTTGTAACACACATAACACAAAACTAAAATTTGTCATTAATAGTTAAGCGTGTAAGTATACAGCAAAACATACTACTCCATTTGTTTTGAAGTATAGCTGGTGATTGTTTTGAAGTATTCCCTGGCATGCATTTCTCTAATTTAATTTAAAGTTCTGTGTCTGTAATTTTTTCATAGATTAGATGATAGCCAAGCATATGTCTTTATTTTCAAAACATTGCTTCTGACCCAGTAGGAATAATTACCAATTGCCCTGAACTGTTGGGGTGTCTGTTGCTCCACTCCTATTGCAGCAAGTTTGTCCTTTGATTTTAAACCAAGGTACCACTGGCACTGTGACTTGGTGTGACAGAAACTGCTGTGCTGTTATACCCTTGCCTTTAATTAAGTAGTCATTAAAAATGAAACACTTTTCACTTCCTCTTGCTCAGAAAGTGACAATGATGGAAGGGCCCAGCATGCCCATGATGGCGCAGAAATTGAATCATTAAATTAAAGGACTTGTAAAGACCCCAATCCTGATTAGTTAAACAGCTTGCTTTGCTTCGTGATTAATGGGATTGCAAGAATCAGATCTGACTCCCCCTTAAAAGAGAGACTTGCCTGAACGATGATTAGAATATGTGCACGCAAACAGATGTGGAGATGTTGCAACAACAATAAAAATGAAGAACCATCTTATTTTGGGAACACACAGCCTTCGTTGTGTTCTTATTGTCCATTATTGTCACATAGCGCTGAATGATTTGTAGCAATCACTGCCGGAGTTGAAATAAGGGGGTGAAGTCTTAGATGATCTCTACTGGAGTTGCCATTCAGCCGAGCTGCAAATTCTGATTTGTTTGTTTGTTTGTTTGTTTGTCTGTCTGTCTGTCTGTTTGTTGCACTTGGTACCTTCTTCCAATGAGCATAGTCAAGCTTATAGCAGCAGACACTTGCCTTTCTACTAGAGCTTCCCTATGCATGTTCATGTTCATTACAGTGGTACCTCAGGTTACATACGCTTCAGGTTACAGACTCCGCTAACCCAGAAATAGTGCTTCAGGTTAAGAACTTTGCTTCAGGATGAGAACAGAAATCGTGCTCCAGCGGCGCGGTGGCAGCAGGAGGCCCCATTAGCTAAAGTGGTGCTTCAGGTTAAGAACAGTTTCAGGTTAAGAACGGACCTCCAGAACGAATTAAGTACTTAACCTGAGGTACCACTGTATTGGTCAAACAGGACAAAGTGTACAACACCCAAAGAACAGCCCATTGTTTGAATTATAAATGGATGTTAATTAAAAACATTTAATTTTGTGTTTATTTTTATCATTTGATCTTGCCTCTGACTCAGAAACCAAAATACTTACGATTTCTGCCCAGTGATAGCTTAGTTCCTTGACTCATTTCTGTGTCAACTGAGATTACAGTAGGGGAGATCACCTTCTCAACTAAATGCCAAAATAAAATAGGCTTACTGAGATCCTGGGTAGAAAGGTGCCTGGAGGTAATGTACTCCGAAATCTTCCCTACCTGTCAGGGAACTGCCATCGGAGTTAGAGGTGCTGGACAGGCTCCAGCAGAGTAGGAGAGACTCTGCAGCAGAAGCAGGAACCAGCAGGGGGAGTGCAGGAGTTACAGCGGAGGGGAGGCTCTCAGACGCTTCTAGTGAGAATAGTGAAGAGGTAACTAGACCCCCTTTAGGAATTCCCTCCCTTCGCCGGAAACTGTCACGCAGAGAGTCACGAAAGCGCATGTCCGTCAAACAGCTTTTATGTTGGCGTAAGTTCCGTAGACGCCCACTGTCAGATTCTACCAGCGACTGACGGAGTCATGCTTTTGGGGGCTCCGTTAGTGCCTGGGTTTGGATGACCGGCCAAACCCCAGCGGGATCAAGCTTTTACGCACAAGCAGCTCATTATCCCATCACAGCAATCTGACAGTCTCCGAAAGCTGTTTGTGCAAGCAGAGGGCATCATGAGTGAACCAGCAGGAACCGGGGCAGCTGGAGCTGGAGCAGATCCAAGCCTGGAAGAAAGGTACAGGGCGTTGGAGGTCCAGCTCGCACTGCAAACGGCGAGGCTGGAGGAGAGGAGGGCTCAAGATGCAGATAGGGGGAAAACCACCCCACTTGCCAGAAGGGTGCCTGGATTGGTGCAGAAATTTGGGGGGAATCCCAGGAACTATCAAGCCTTTAGAACAGAGATGCAATATGCTCTCAATCTACTGTTTGATGACTTCCCCGATGAGAACTCTAGAGTGGCGTACGTGATTGGCCATCTAGAGGGAGGGGCGAGGGACTGGGTTCGCCCCCTGATGGCAGCCAATAATGAAATCTTAAAGGACACAATGAAGTTTTTTCGCGCCATGGACTTGATGTTTTCCAGCGAGATTGAGCAGGGGATGGTGCGCAGGGAGTTGATGGCTTGTAAACAGGGGAGCCGATCTGTACGTGAGTACTGGACTGAGTTCACCATGCTGATTCATAGACTGGGGTGGAACCTTGCTAGTGAACCTATTCAAATGCTATTTGAAGAAGGTCTCTCTCCGGCAGTGAAAGATGAACTTTCCCGGGCGCCTAGGGCGGAGTCTATGGACCAGCTGACTAAATCAGCGCTGTCCATAGGAGCACGCCAGGAGGCTAGAGCTTTGGAAAAGCGGGAAGGAAAGGGGGAACGTTGGAAGGACTTCCGCATTCCAGAGATTCCGGAGCAGCCTTTCCCGCCAGCAGAGCCGATGGAACTTGGAGCAGCGCGCGCGCGCACAGTTTCAAACACCAGTGAAGGGCGGAAGAAGGAGGGAAAGAGCGGCAAGAGATGCTATCTCTGCCAACAGCCAGGTCACTTTGCCAGAGTCTGTCCGCAAAGGAAGGAATGGCAAGGGATGGCAGGAACTGTTGGGGGGAAGGAGGAGGATGAAATGAAGGAGCAAGTAAAAGCCAACGCCTGGTTGCCAACATCGGGGCACAGCAGCCAGGCCAGGGAGTAGTGAACGTGCCCACGCCGGAACCCCCAAGACCAGCACTTGTGATAGAGGTGTTGCTGGAACTGGCAAACGGACACCCACTAAAGATAAGAGCGCTATTGGACTCAGGTAGCTCATGTAATTTCATGAGTAAGGAGTTTGCAGCTGAGCACCAGATACAGACTATCCCATTAAGTAAGCCTTTGCAGGTTACCACGATTGATGGGAGGGAGCTGTTGGGAGGAGAAGTGAGCCAACAGACTGTACCAATGATAATGAGGGTGGCACGGCACACAGAACTGATAGCGTTTAACGTAGCCACCCTGGGAGGAGCCCCTATTATCTTGGGAATGAGCTGGCTGGCACTACATGATCCGCTAGTAGGCTGGCATCAGCGCGTGGTTTCCTTTGGATCAGCACATTGCCTAGAACACTGCAAGGAGGGAGAGGCCCAGGCAGGCAGCAGGGCCACTCTAGCAGGGGTGGAAGTGATGGACAAGGGGAAGGTGCCACCACAATACGCTGACTTGATTGACGTATTCAGCGAAAAGGAAGCGGATAAATTGCCCCCGCACAGACCCTTTGACTGTCAAATTACCTTACTCCCAGGAGCACAATTGCCAGTGGGGAAGCTGTATGCAATGTCAGACAGTGAGATGCAGGAGTTAAGGGAGTTCATTGACAAGAATCTCAAGAGAGGTTTCATCAGAGAGTCACGAGCGGTGGGGGGCAGTCCAGTGTTCTTTGTGGACAAAAAAAACACGGGCAAGCCCAGACTTGTGTGTGATTTCAGGTCCCTGAATGCAGTGTCAGAACCAGTGACTTTCCCTATGCCTAGAATTGATGACATTCTGACACAGGTGAGAAAAGGGAAGATTTTTACCAAGCTGGACCTTAGGGGGGCATATAACTTGATACGTGTGAGGAAGGGGGATGAGTGGAAGACCACTATGTTCACCCCCTTGGGGGCGTTTGAGTACCTCGTTATGCCTTTCGGATTACAAGGAGGCTCCGCCTGTTTTCAATCATTCATGAATCACGTCCTGGGGCCATTGCTCTACAAGAACTGCGTAGCGTTCTTAGATGACGTCCTGGTGTACTCAGAGAATGAGGAGCAGCATGTGCGAGATGTAAGAGAGGTACTGAGCAAACTGCGAGAAAACCGGCTGTGGGTGAAACTGGAGAAGTGTCAGTTTCATACTAGGGAGGTGGAATTCCTGGGGTACCGGTTGTCTGACAAGGGATTGGCCATGGATCCCAGCAAGGTTCAAGCGGTACTGGAATGGAAAACACCAAAGACCAAGAAGGACGTGCAAAGGTTCCTGGGGTTCGGAAACTTCTATAGGAAGTTCATCAAAAACTTTGCCCATTTGACCGCGCCCATCACAGATTGTCTTAGTAGCAAAAAGAAATTTGTTTGGACGGAAGAAGCGCAGCGGGCGTTCGAACGCCTAAAGCAGGCGTTTGCGTCGGAAGAACAGCTTCTGCACGTGGATCTACAACAACCAATGAGAGTGGAGACTGACGCGTCAGACCGAGCAGTGGGGGCCGTGCTTCTCCAGCCGGGAAAGGATACGTCGGAATGGAGACCGTGTGCATTCTTTTCGCGGAAATTGAACAAATCCGAGAGGAACTACACAGTGTACGACAGAGAACTGCTCGCCATTCATGAAGCATTCCGGAAATGGCGGCACTTGCTGATTGGGGCGCAACACAAGGTTCAAGTCCGAACTGACCACAAAAATCTGGAATATTGGAGAACAGCCCGTGTCCTGAACCAGAGACAAGTGCGATGGGCCCAGGAGTTCTCCAAATTCCACTTTGAGATTCGTTACGTGCCAGGTTCAGAGAACGTGAGAGCGGATGCCCTTTCCAGGAAACCTGAGTACTTAGAGGGGGAGGGAGCGCCTGAGGCAAGGCATGTAATCTCCGAAGACCGCTGGGTGTGTGGGGCGGCATTGGTGGGGCAAAGGGAACTGATGGAAGGTACGGAGAACGATGAATACGCCCAAGAGAAACTCAGAGAACTCAGGAGGACAGAAGAGAACACAGGGGGATTTGAAGAAAAGAACGGGGCGTTGTATTACAAAGGGGCACTGTACATACCAGATGGGGAACTGAGGGGCAGAGTACTCAAGCAGTTGCATGACAGCCCCACAGCGGGACATTTTGGACAGCACAAAACCATGTGGTTGGTTACCAGGGAGTTTTGGTGGCCCAAGGTGAGGGAGGACGTGCGGGAATATGTTAGGGGTTGCGACAGGTGTCAGCGAGCAAAAGGAGAGAGGGTGGCGCCAGCGGGGCTATTACAACCCTTACCCACGCCAGAAAGGCCTTGGGAGGCAGTATCCATAGATTTTATGACGGACCTGCCAAAATCCAAAGGCAAAACAGCTGTCATGGTGGTGGTAGATCTATTAACCAAAATGTGTCATTTTATAGCCTGTTCACATGCGGTTACAGCGGAGGAGACCGCCAAGTTGTTTGTAGAGCATATTTTCAGGTTGCATGGCGCCCCCTTGAGGGTGGTCAGTGACAGAGGCAAACAATTTACTTCCAGGTTCTGGAGGAAACTTATGAGCTTACTGCAAGTAGAACTCAATTTCTCCACTGCCCGACACCCATAAACTAATGGGCAAGCGGAAAGGGCAAACGGCATTTTGCAACAATACCTGAGGTGTTATGTAAAGGACAGAGAAAATGATTGGGTAGATAAGCTACCGCTGGCCGAATTTGCCTACAACAACGCGGAGAATGTGTCCACAGGGATGAGTCCTTTCCTGGCAAACTATGGGTGCCATCCCCGGGCATTCCCAGGAGAGGGGGGGGAGAGGTGGAGCGTGCCGGCAGCGGAACATTTTTTTGAAGAGATGGAAGCGATCCACCGTCAGCTTCAACTTAACTTAGAGAGAGCCAAGGAAGAATATAAGAAGCAAGCAGACAGAAATAGGAGGGAAGGTGAAATCATAAGGGTGGGAGACCGAGTGTGGTTGTCCACCCAAGGACTACCGTTCAAGGGTGGGAGTAAGAAATTGAGACCCAAGAAATTGGGACCCTTTGAGGTCATACAGCAGGTCAACCCAGTAGCATTCAAACTCAGACTGCCCAGTCACATGAAATTACACCCAGTATTTCACAGGTCATTACTGTCGCCGTACCGAGAGGGACGTGAGTGGGGGGAGCGTGAGAGAGAGGCCACCCAAACGCTCGTGATAGAAGAGAGAGAGCGCGACATGAACGTGGCAGGAATCATTGATTCCAGGTGGAAGGGGAATCAGGTGGAATATCTGGTAGAATGGGAGGGGGAAGTAGAGTCGGAAAACACTTGGGTGCCAGCAGAGGTAGTGAATGACGAGATCTTAATAGAAACATTTCATCAGCGTTTCCCAAGAAAACCGCAACCCGTGGCACGATTTAGAAGGGAACACTTTGGGACCACCGATGAGGAGGGAGAGTTTGAAGGGTTCCCAGAGTCAGGGGTGGGTGAGGAAGCTGCCTCCGACGAAGAAGAAGAAGACGGGGAGAGAGACGGGACGCCGTGGCTAGAAGTGTTTGAATCCTCTGATGACGAGGATTGCTCTTTCAGGGGCTTTCCGCCCTCACCGCCAGTGGGAGAGGAGGCGGGAGGGGGTGAAGGGGGGCCTGGGGGGGAGGTGGATGTCAGGGAACTGCCATCGGAGTTAGAGGTGCTGGACAGGCTCCAGCAGAGTAGGAGAGACTCTGCAGCAGAAGCAGGAACCAGCAGGGGGAGTGCAGGAGTTACAGCGGAGGGGAGGCTCTCAGACGCTTCTAGTGAGAATAGTGAAGAGGTAACTAGACCCCCTTTAGGAATTCCCTCCCTTCGCCGGAAACTGTCACGCAGAGAGTCACGAAAGCGCATGTCCGTCAAACAGCTTTTATGTTGGCGTAAGTTCCGTAGACGCCCACTGTCAGATTCTACCAGCGACTGACGGAGTCATGCTTTTGGGGGCTCCGTTAGTGCCTGGGTTTGGATGACCGGCCAAACCCCAGCGGGATCAAGCTTTTACGCACAAGCAGCTCATTATCCCATCACACTACCCTAAAGCATACTTTAAGCATTGTCTACATCAGACAAAAAAAAGCACACTGAACAAATGTGTCATTTTTTTAATGGTAACTCTGTCACTGGAAGATATATATATATTACGTTTTCCTGGGCCAGCTTAATTGTATCTGTCATTGTAGCTCCATTGAGGAAGACTATACACAATTATATTTCCAAGAAATCTCAAATGCTTTGTGATTGTCTTGCCAAGGGTTTTAAAAATAAATACATACATAAAATTAATCTCCTGGTCCTGGTGTTCCCACATTTCCAACCTTGCTGTCTGCAGTTGATACTGAACAGTGTAGCCATCTGCAAATAAAACCTGTAGAGACGATAAGAGTAATACCGGAACCTTTCCCTTCTAAAATGAGGATATCAGGAAGGTGAATATGATAAATCAGAAAATCAATGATGGGAAAAGGAAATTGGAGGGTCTTCTTTCACTTAGCATATTCCCTCATGATTCACAACATGAGACTGATTGGTAGAGAATTTTCATGCTAATGACAGATTTGGTGTAGCATGTACACCATTTCCTTTTCTTGTAGCCATCCTTCCTCCAAATGTGTTTCAATAAGAAAATGATGCTAGAAACATGCTGCTCTTTATATCTTAGCCTGACTATTAAACTAAAGAATGTAATACAATACCACTGGGACATCTATCATACAGAAAATGGAATGGAGAAACAAGACTAAATTCCATCTTGTTCCTGTGCGCACACACACACACACACACACACTACATTCCCTTAAAAATGATAATATAATATGCCAACCATGTTATGAATACCAAGGACAATGACTAGCTTACTTTCATCTTTTCATTTTCTTCCTATCTTTTTTCCTTGAATACTTGGATCAAAGGAGTTTTAAAAAACAATTTCCTTTCTAAACTTTGGTTGAATCTAGGTCATTTAAGTTTTGCTGTCTCTTGGGTGCATAGCTCTGCCTGGATTTCTTGAGAGTAGAGGGAATACAGCAGGACTGATTTTTGCTTCTGCATATTAACAATTCGGTGAATAATGCATCATACAGAAATCAAAGAGGGAGTTGTGGAATGAGGAAAAGACCCACTTTCACAAATTTTTGATGAGGTTTTCTGCTCCAGGTTTTAATTGACAATTGAGTATCTGTCAGATTTGTGTGACATACCAAGTTTCTACAGAAGTTTTTTTTTTCTTTAATATGTGTTTGTATGAGCATGGACAGTTTTATAAGCCACGGACAAACATTCAGCATAACCATTCAGCATAACAGGGCAGCCCTGACTAGGGAAGGTTTTAAGGATCATTTTTTAATGTTAAATCTATTATTATTATTATTATTATTATTATTATTATTATTATTATTATTACTTGTGCAACCAAATCCACAATATTAGATTGTGGAATAAAAGACCAGTGGTACAATTAACACCCAGAATAAATACCATTGATTTAGTCATGCCACTAATTTTTGGAGTACAACATTGAAAGGGCAGTCACATATGGAATCTAAATTTATGACTACCTGATGTAAATTCATATGTGATTATGTTTTGACAAGCATTATTTGTTACTTCATCTATACTTTATATACTGTATGAAATTCATTAACATTTTATAATTGTACAGTTGTTCAGTTGTTTCTTACTGTTTGGTGAGGTAAGATTCTCATTTGCTGCAGCCCTACAGTTTAGATCAGGGGCCAGCAAACCTTTTCAGCAGGGGGCCAGTCTACTGTCCCTCAGACCTTGTGGGGGGCTGGGCTACATTTGGGGGGGCTGAACGAATTCCTATGAGCCAGACTACATTTTTGGGGGGTGGGAGGAATGAACCAATTCCTATGCCCCACAAATAACCCAGAGATGCATTTTAAATAAAAGGACACATTCTACTCATGTTAAAACACGGGGATTCCCGGACTGTCTGCAGGCCAGATTTAGAAGGCGATTGGGCCAGATCCGGCCCTCAGGCCTTAGTTTGCCTACCCATGGTTTCGATCTCTTGACACCAGCATGTGGCCAGAGCAGCTGAAGTAATTGCAAAAATGAAGAGTGTTTTCTGCTTTGTCCTCTGCTGCTTTCATCCTAGCACAATTGGCATTTAGACAGCTATGTTGTTTCAGCTCCTTGGGGAGGCAGCTACACAGTTGGGCTGTGAGTTGTGCCAGAATACACAGCTCGGGCACATTGAAGTTACCCCCAGTAAGGAAAAACAGTAAAGTCACATCCAGATTCTGCTCCTGACACCTGAACTTCTGTTTCTCCCCTTGGCCAGATAGCAGCAGCCTGCTATTCATTGCTCCCTGATCATTAGAGCTGTTCTAGCGGTTTGGTAGGCGCTTGTGTGACTTTCAACTGCAGGATTGCACCCTACCTATTCGAGGTCATTGGGTGTTGGTCCTGCAGGAAGTTGTGATGAAAGGCTTGGAGCTGACAAAGGAATGTTAAACTGAGATGATCAGTTGTTGAAACAAGTTCTGAAAAGACCTCTAAACGTTTCTCTTTTGAAATGTTAGAAGGAGATGCCCTTGCAGCGCTGGCGGGTTTATTTGAGGCTTCAGCAAATGTGGTCATGTGTTTGCCTTTTGATAGACCTTGGCAGATAGCAAAGGGAACAGAGGTGGTATATATGCCTCCTTTCCCCTACTCTATTGCTCAATCAAAAGTCTGTGCATATGAGTTCCCAGAGAGGCATCTTGTCAAAGATCATAAGGAGGCTAGATCTTCAGAAGGATATGCTTTTCAAGTTTCAGTAGTTTAATTCTTAAAGTATTTCTTGGATGGAGGCTGAGGAAACCAGGCCAGCCACTCCCACACTTTTGGTCCATACATACTTGGGATTCAATTATTAAGTATAATTACTTGCAGTTGAAACTTTCCCCTTGCTACTTACGACTGTATTTTATTATCTTTTTATCCATTTGGCAGTGACTTACCTCTTCATAAAATATGTGTGAATGATGGAAGGTAATGAACGGGGGGGTTTTTTTTTTTTGGCTCATTTGGTGAAATTTGTGTATCTGAAGAAGTGTGCATGCGCACGAAAGCTCATACCAAGAACTAACTTAGTTGGTCTTTAAGGTGCTACTGGAAGGAATTTTTTTTTGTTTTGACTATGGCAGACCAACACGGCTACCTATCTGTAATTGGTGAAATTTGTGAACTATTGACTTTGTGCCAAATTCATATACCTGAGCATAAATCAATAACAGTTATGCTAAAACCAGTGGAATGGCTCTCAAATTAATCTCAATATTTTGGGGCAGACTTAGCGGTTTGGATAAATTTAGCTGTTTTAACCTAAGGGGGAGAGGTGGCAGAGACTGTTAAAATTATAAAGCACATTGAGACAGTCAGTTTGAGGGTGTGGGAAATCCCTATTGTGTTACATGTAACAACTGGTTGAATATTCAGAATGTCAAAAAAGGGTCTGCCACTATGCAACACACACACACACACACACACACACACACACACACTGTGCATACTCTGCAGCTCAGGCCTATAACTTGAATAACCAGGAGGTACTTTCCACTCGCTCTGTGGACTTTACCTAACAGGAGTTGGTCTGCTACAATGGTAGAGTCTATGCAATGGCACAAGATAGGCCCATGGTCATGTGTATATGTGTGTGAGAGTTCCTCTGTGTGTGTGAACGCTTCATCTGCCACTCTCATAAGCTCCTGCCTCTAAGCCACTTTGACTAAGGGAATGCATTGATGGACAGATTAAATTTGTATCCCACCTTCCTCAGTGTGTCCTTCGTGATTCTGTCTCTTTCATTTTAAGCTCACAATCGCCCTGTGACTTAGGATAGGCTGAGAGATCATGATTATACTATCATCTCAAGTAATGGCGCCACCCCTTGCCACCATTTACAAAGAGTCTAAAGTAATATCCCACTTCCTGGGGACAAACAACAAAAGAAGGCCTTCTCCAGCTGCCCTATGTGAGAGCTTTCCAGGGGCATCTAACTAGTCACTGAAGGAAGCAGAACAGTAAACTAAATGGCTCTTCGTCAAACCCAACAAGGCAATTCTAAATTAGTTGTTACCTCAAATTTTGACAGCAGCAGCAAAAAATTAAGGTGGACATAGCACTGGGTTAGGCAGAGCCCAGCTCCACAATGGGGGGTGGGTGCAGATCTCCCCCTCCCCTGTCATCAAATCAATGATTTAATGAGAGGAGAGAGGACAATAACCACCTGTCCTCACCTGATCTACAATAACCACCTGTCTTCACCTGATCTGCACAGACTTGCTAAGAAGGGGAGCAACTTTTAGCCATGCCCAGTGACACTGCCTTGGGCCAGTGATTGGTAGGGTGCATGTCTGTGATGTCACATGTGTGTCAATGGAAGACCTTGCCCAGTCCATGCAGCTTCAATGGCCACAGTTCCTACTCTCGCACACTTAGAAGGAGTCTGCCTTTGATGTTGCACCACGCTCGGTTAAGTTGTTTGGCCGCCTCCGCCCCCTTGATATTGGGGGGGTCCTGAAACCCCTGCTAAGGAATATCGAGGGGACTTGTGTTACTTCTGCCACCTAGAGTTAGCATGCCTGGCCATGCCCAACGCTGGAGATGGCCAATCAAGACTGGAAGTTGACCAGAAGGCATGACCACAGTGGAGAAAGGCAGTGAAGATTAGAGCAGGGTATGCAGTTTCTATGAAGAGCAAGTATGGAAGAGCCTTGAGAAAGGTCAGCATCTCATAGGAATGATATTAAATGATGATTTGATTGTTAGATTCTTATTTATTAAGTATAAATGATTGTAATATAATTTATCGTGTAGGTTCTAATAAAAAACAAAGAATTGATAGTAAAAATGTTAATAGTTATAAAAAGTACATTTATCAAATATTCTTCGCTGAAGTTGACCACAGGTATTTTTCAGTGCCTAAATCATTTTTGCTTTTTTTTTTTAATTAAAGACTTTAAAATTAGTTTTACTTAAGTTAAATATACCAAATGTTTCATGAAAGCTAAAACAATGTAATATTATGCTACTTTATATTTCCTTATTTATTACACATCCTAGTTTGCCTTCAGAGTCTTTCCAAGGTCATTGAGCACTTAACTTAATTACTTTTCATTGATTTCTTGATATTTCAAGCCTGCTTTAGTGGGCCCCTTCTTTAAAAACAGAAAATGTAAATTGTGCTTTTAAAGACACAATTTTCTGTCAATATTTTAGTCACGTTTGTGAACTTAACTGCTTTCAGAAAATGAGTGAAAATACATTTCAATTCATTTAGTAGTACTGCTCTATTTTTAATCCTAATTTATTTTTACTCACTATCAGCAAAATAAATAAAGATACCCTCTTTTGTTTTGCATTTCCAAATGACTTAGCACAAGGGATTTAGTAGAGGAGGGAGAATTAAGAATCTGGGAGATTGTGGAATATAATGGAACTACATTTTGTATAGTCTGTTATTACACCGAATTGGTTAAGGGAGAAGTCATTTAATCAAAGCTACTATCCACTGAATAATACCTTTTTTGTGATCTGAATAATTAAGGATTTAAACAACTGTGAAGAAATGACCTTGCACTGCAATCATAAGATTTGGTGCAACAATAAATAAGAATTTAGGCTGGACTGAATTGTTGCACTTAGTCACTGACACAAGAATGCAGCATACAGTTTTTGTATAGTAGGCAGATATGCCAGCACAGATGATTAAGATCAGTGAGAGGAATTAAGTGGCTTGCATGCTCTCCTGGTGTCCTTCACACACTGTAAAGCATTTTACATGCTATGGAGATAAGATGTTATGGTGTATGTAAGTGAGCAGATCATTTTTATAATTCTTTCAGCAGTATCTTCGCAACTGACTAATTCACACCATCACTTTTCAAGCAAAGCGTTTCCTATCATGGGTTGACTGTTTGGAGGAGTTTATTTCGTCTAAAACTGCATCGCTCTGGTATCAGGAAGGAACAACAAAGTTCTTCTCTAATCCTGCAGAGAAATGTCAGCAATTGTGTTGATCTTACCACTGAGATGCCATACTCTTCTCAGCTGAGATTAAGATGTACATGATTGATCTAGATGTATAGCTCCCAGGAAAGCCCTAAAGTCAGCTCTGCCGAGTTGTAATGGAATAGCCCGAAGAAAGATTCTGCTTACAATTTTGCCCTTACCTAGTCAAATTTAGTTATATCTTAGCTGACCTTGACAAAACTTTTTTCCTGGAGAAATATAATCGTGCTTGGCCCACTGAGTGAAAACAGCCAATGATATTATATTTCTTATGGCATAAAATCACTTAAGTCATTTGAACATGTCTATGTAGTAAGAAGCATCAACATGAGTGGTAAGATCCAGATAAAAATACTGGAAATCAGCACAAGCACTTATTTAATCAATTGAACGTTTATGATTCAATTCAACTCAATTAACTTTTTATTGAGTGCCATGAAGGCACTAATCCAGAATGCGGCAGCTAGACTGGTGACTGGGGGTGGCCGCCAAGACCACATAACAGACCTACATTGAAAGACCTACATTGGCTCCCAGTACGTTTCCGAGCACAATTCAAAGTGTTGGTGTTGACCTTTAAAGCCCTAAACGGCCTCGGTTCAGTATACCTGAAGGAGCATCTCCACCCCCATCAATCTGCCTGGACGCTGAGGTCCAGCGCCGAGGGCCTTCTGGCGGTTCCCTCATTGCAAGAAGCAAAGCTACAGCGAACCAGGCAGAGGGCCTTCTCGGTAGTGGCGCCCGCCCTGTGGAACGTCCTCCCATCAGATGTCAAAGAGAGAAACCACTACCTGACATTCAGAAGACATCTTAAGGCAGCCCTGTTCAGGGAAGTTTTTAATGTATGACATATTAGTGTATTTTTGGTTTCTGTAGAAGCCGCCCAGAGTGGCCGGGGAAACCCAGCCAGATAGGTGGGGTACAAATAAATTATTATTATTATTATTATTATTATTATTATTATTATTATTAGGCAGGAGTACACCTATGTAATGGATTCATTTATACAAGATTTTTATGGGCTCTCACTGCACTTCCCACGGCAACAACTGTAACGAATGTATGAATATCCTTGAACAGAGAGATTGATGTAATGAATGTATGAATATCCTTGAACAGAAGCATGGCCTGGAATCATCACTGCTCAAAGCTCCAAGCTAGCTCCAGCATTGGCCATCACTCTGGTGTCCTGCTGGAATGCTGTGTGGTTCAGGTGAGAACTGATCTGGTGTCATGCACATTGCACATATTGGCTTTGAAGTGGACCCCAATGGTCCAACGACTTCACTAGCCTGTCTCCTTCTAGCACTCTATTTAAAACATTTTCCCCTCTTGCTCTTTGTTTTTGGTAATGTGCACCTCAGATTCTTTTCTTTTAACATCCCTAATTGTCTGCTTGCATTTCTTTTGCCAAAGTATGAGTTCCTTTTTTGCTCTCCTGTTTCAACAAGGCTTTCGTTTTCTAAAGGAAGCCTTCTTGCCTCTAATAGCTTCTTTGACTCTGCTCATTAACCACACAGGAATCCTCTTCATCTCAATGATACTTTTCTTGATCTGTGGTATACATTCTAGCTAAGCTTCTAATATTGTGGTTTTAAAGAATTTCCAAGCATTTTGGAGATATTTGACCCTTGTGACTTTGGGTTTCAACTTCGTTTTCATCAATCTCCAGAAGTTTCTAATTTTTGAATCGAAATGTGACTAGTGTTCGCTTTTATTAGCAACTGTCCATTTACATATATATTGAAATTGATAGCACTATGATAACTCCTCACAGTCAATTCAACAGCATTTATATCTTGCTCCGGCTTTTAGGTGCCACCCCAGGTTCCAGGGTCACCATTCCTCTGGTCAGCTCCATGACAAATTGTTCTAGGTCTCAGTCATTTAGGGTCTCTAGATGTTCAGGAAAGTGTATTGGGACAGCTCTGCTCAGAGGTGAGCTGATGGGAGGAGACAGAGTATGTCAGCTTTGCTTCAGTGATGTTGGTGATGGGGGTTTGGCTTCTAGAATGGGCAGCAGAGGGGCACAATTAATCTCATAAATGTGCATGGATGTTCTACAAAGCAACCTTCTCATAACTGGAATTGGGCCTACACAATCAACAAAATCCACATTGTGTTTCTGTTAAGGCAGCTGTTCTCAACCTGTGGGTCCCCAAATGTTGTTGGACTACAACTCCCATCATCCCTAGCTAGCAAGGCCAGAGCTCAGGGATGATGGGAGTTGTAGTTCAACAACATCTGGGGACCCACAGGTTGAGAACTGCTGTGTTAAGGACTTAAGAGCACTGCTGGATCAGACCAAGGAAACACCTAGTCCAGGAACAGTGACCAACCAGAGGCCTGTACGATGCTTATAAACAGCTGTATGCAATTGGCGTTCAGAAGCATCATGTGTCTGACACTGCACATCATGTTGTGCAGACTTCTATACGTTTTTTAAGATCATATCCCCTTTTTTCTGTATCAAATATCAAAATGGACCAGGTAGCCCGCTAACCTGACAAAAGTTTTAGTTTTCACTTATGGACTAATATCTATTGCTTCCCTGTTACAGATATAGTATCCGTAGCTTTATCTTACTCATTAGATACTTTAGAAATCAGGCTTGCTTTATAGAATGAGAGTCAACATGAAAAACAATCAAATCACTCTCAATAATGATTGCATGTGAGATAATTTCAGCATTTGGTCTGAGTCCAAAATTATAATTGAGCAGAGTTAAAATAGAAGATTCTCATCCTGGCTTTGAGTGTCATTTGTCCATTATTAAATTAGCAGCTGAAACTCAGGAAATAATATTATATGACTAGAAATATAATTTTGCAACGTAGTCAGCTATCAGGTCCTCCTAAAGAAGTGTTGACAAGAAGTTGCCTCAAACTTTATATAGTTTAAACAGGAAAAAAGAAAAATTATTAATTGTTTTGTAGCATTACTATGCCAGACTACTGGTGTTTGTAAAGTTATGTTGCAGCTCTTTATCCTGTTACAACTTCATTGGGATTATTTTTTATATTAGATAAAATATACTACACCTTTCTATTACAACAATACAGCAGCTTACAATATTTCTAGAAAAGGGCACACTGAATTCAGATGGTCAAGGTTGCGTATTTTAAACCTGGGGTATTAAATAAAAAACACCAACATTATAGAGGACTGTATATACCAGGAGTAGGCAACTTTTGTGGCACTCCAGATGTTATTAAACACTGGTTCCTAATGTGCCTGGCCATTGACCATGCTACCTGGAATTGTTAGAGTGGGAATCCAGTGAAATTTGGAGGGCCACATATTGTGTTATATGGAGGGAGGGAGTGTCTGGCATTGCTGCTGTTTAGATTAAAAATGGCACCCAATGGTTTCCAGACACAGACCAAAACCAGCTCCTCAACTTCAGTGGCTATTGTGCCAAATTTGGTTAGAATGTCTTAACAGTTCTCCAAAAACGTGCATTTTTGAAATGTTGAGTCAACTTTTTCAAAATGACATCCAGGTTATCCAAAAATAGACGAAACCATGTTCCATGACCATCATGTTGGATATATTAAACTGTGTATAAATGTTCTGACAAACAATTTTTCAAAATACATTTGATTGGTCCATTATGGTACACAATTGTGTTCCAGTCAAAATAAGTTAACCCTGACAACCTAGGAGGTTCCCAGTTTGTGATGAAGAAGCAGTGCTGCTTAGAGAAGTTCATGTAAAGAGGTTTTTACGTTTCCCCCATAAACTATTATTAAGATGACAAAATGCAGTTGTTACCTTAAAATGGGTTAATACAAACAACAGCAAACTATAATAATAAAAAAACCGCAGTAAGACAATACTATCTACCCATACAATGTTTTTACTGTTGTTTTCAATTAGGTGTTATAATTGGTCTTTATTTTATCAAAGGATATATCTTACCTGTAGCTGAGTAACTTTAACTGAACTTCTTTGGAAACAGAGCAATGAAAAATGTCATGAGGACATCCTCACTTGCTCCAAAGATTCAGTGGTGAAGGTTAAATGGAATAATATGGAAATGCTTGTCTTGGCTGTAGATAGCACTTACTGAACGCTGAGTAAAGTGAAATCTTTCCTCAGGGGAAATTTACAAAGGCCCAATAAAGAGGATTCATAGCCATGATAAAATTTTATCAATGAATACTAAGGAACCATCTTAGAAATTGGTATGGGTGATGGATCTTGTTGAATAAAAGTATTGTGGATTTTATTCCCAAATTCTATTTTGGCAGCATAAAATTTCATTATACAAAAATGTTCTACCGAAACACCATCAGTTGACTCATTTTTGCTACCCATGGAATCTACGCGGGAGAACAAAGTTTAAGTTCTTAAGACTGAAATATCTTAGGTAACCTATCCTCAGCTGGAATTTAAAGTTTAATGCAATACTGCTCCAAATTTGAATAAGGAAAGATATGTGGAGCTAAGTCTCAGCTAATGAGGTTCCTTCAATGCATTTGGCGGCATCAAATATAAACCTGTTTATATTGAAACAAAACAAAACAAAATCTTTCCAGTAGCACCTTAGAGACCAACTAAGTTTGTTATTGGTATGAGCTTTCGTGTGGATGCACACTTCTTCAGATACCACATGCACATGAAAGCTCATACCAATAACAAACTTAGTTGGTCTCTAAGATGCTACTGGAAGGATTTTAAAAAATTTTGTTTCGACTACGGCAGACCAACACGGCTACCTACCTGTAACTGTATATACAGTGGTGCCCCGCAAGATGAACGCCTCGCAAGACGGAAAACCCGCTAGACGAAAGGGTTTTCCGTTTTGGAGGCGCTTCGCAAAACGAATTTCCCTATGGGCTTGCTTTGCAAGACGAAAATGCGAGTTCCTGCGGGTTTTTTCCCCTTCCCTCCCCCTTTTTCTAAGCAGCTAAGCCGCTTATCAGCTGATCCGCTAAGCTGATAAACCGCTAAAAGCCGCTAAAAGCCGCTAAACCGCTAATAGCGCTAATCCTCTAAGCTGTCAATGGGCTTGCTTCGCAAGACGAAAAAACCGCTATACGAAGAGCCTCACGGAACGGATTAATTTCATCTTGCGAGGCACCACTGTATTGTTTTTTCTTGTCATCCTGTTAACTCCCTCTGCTCAGAGAAGTCATACTCCCTTTATTAGCTGCAGTATTTCCATTCCTCTTGTTCCTATCTTTATCGTAGCCAAAGGACAAAAAAGACCCAACACACAAAAAGCTGTGTACCTGCTAATCTGTTTGTAGCACAAAAATGTGGTTTTTCTCACACTGAAGTAATTCATGCTCTGCTTCAACTGCTTTCAATATAGATTAATTCTAGATCCTACCATCCATATGGGTAGGTTTGGTTACCTTATAGGCATTAGAAAATCATCCCCTTGATTAGATTAGATCCACACTTCTTCCTACTCCCTAAATATGCCCCAGGGGAATGAAGAAGG
This sequence comes from Podarcis gaigeae, assembly GCF_964106915.1. NCBI lineage: Eukaryota > Metazoa > Chordata > Lepidosauria > Squamata > Lacertidae > Podarcis > Podarcis gaigeae. The sequence continues at coordinate 11,429,454 of NC_139694.1, read as the reverse complement.
GAGTAATGATTGTGATCTTGGTATACACTCACCCGCAACATTATTGGGCAGGTGTGGATATACTCTCCCTTATTGCCAGATCTGCCTACATCTGTTTTCAAATGGACAGGGAATCAATCTGCAATGAGCTTTTATTTTTGGAATGAAACTAGTTTCTCAAAAAGTACTTTCAGGAGCAAATAATATGCAATAGATCTAGACAGTGTGTGGGCTGCATACAAAAAAAAAAAACCAAGTACTTCAGTCATGTGTAAAAAGCCTTAGATTTTAATACTTCAGGGCAAAGCTTGTAAAAGAAATATTCTCAGGGTAGCCAATGATTGACCAGTACAGATTTAAATAGATTATTTAAATGAATTCTTGTTCATTTTGTTTACTGTGAGTAATAAGGGAGGGAGGGATATAGATTTATTATTGCAGCATCATTACATTAGGAAAGCTACAGCGAGGGAACTTTTTAGCATTTCATTATAAATCTTATTTCTGACAACCTAAATGCATTCTATAAATATTAAATAACAGAAATGTATCAATTTAGTCTCTGTGTGAGATATCTATGGAATCATTTCTGTCGATGAAATAAGATAACCACACAAAGAGACTAGAGGAGAGCCAAGAATTCACTGTTTGTTAAATGTAACTCTTCTGCTACAAGAATCTGTAGCTTTTTTGTACATTTCAAAGCACCACACACAACAGGGGAGGTTAATCCATTATGGAGAATGCAGTGCTTCTCCACTAGGTCAGGCAGCCCCAGACTGTCCACTGATAGCCTCCTTATTACTATAGCTAGAGGGTGTCACTGATTGTTAACGATGTATGTTCACTATTCTGTGATCTCCAGTCTAGAGTATTCTGCCTGCAGTTAAAAGCTTGGGGGTAATAGTAAGCAGGAGAAAGGAAGTAGCTTTAAAACCTGAAATATTCTATTTGATGAATAGCTGCAGTGTGTCAGTGACATTTCACTGTAAATGTTCCTTATGTGGCTGAAAGGAAAATCCCAATCATGCTATTCTGCAACTGTGATGAGATTTGGAGGCAGATGGTTGAGATGAAAAGGGTGCATTTTTTTCAAAAGAGGGAAATCGTCCATCTTCTTGAGTTTGCAATGTGCAGCATGCCCATGCAGAAAATCTGATTTCACTGTTTAAATGATTAGTAGCTCACAAAGAGCTGCCGAGTGATTCTCAGATTAGGAACTGCATTGTCAAGGGTTTTTTTAGTTTTCCTAGGAAGAATCTCTTTCTGACTCCAGTAATTCCTCCCTTTGGGTGATAGGGTAGAAATTATTTCCTTTTTTTTAAGGGATGCAGGTGGCTTTGTGGGTTAAACCACTGAGCCTAGGACTTGCCAATCAGAAGGTTGGCAGTTCGAATCCCCGTGATGGGGGGAGCTCCCGTTGCTCGGTCCCTGCTCCTGCCAACCTAGCAATTCGAAAGGACGTCAAAGTGCAAGTAGATAAATAGGTACCGCTCTGGTGGGAAGGTAAACGGCGTTTCTGTGCGCTGCTCTGGCTCACCAGAAGCGGCTTAGTCATGCTGGCCACATGACCCGGAAGCTGTACGCCGGGTCCCTCGGCCAATAAAGCGAGATGAACGCCGCAACCCCAGAGTCGGTCAAGACTGAACCAAATGGTCAGGGGTCCCTTTACCTTATATTTCCTTTTTAGATGATTATTTTTAAGATTGAACTAGACCATGGGTAGGCAAATTAAGGCCCGGGGGCTGGATTCGGCCCAATTGCCTTCTAAATCCGGCCCGCGGACGGTCCGGGAATCAGCATGTTTTTACATGAGTAGAATCTGTCCTTTTATTTAAAATGCACCTCTGGGTTATTTGTGGGGCCTGCCTGGTGTTTTTACACGAGTAGAGTGTGTGCTTTTATTTAAAATGAAGCTCTGGGTTATTTTGAGGGCATAGGAATTCGTTCATTTCCCCTCCAAAAAGTAGTCCAGCCGCCCTTTTGGTTTAAGAACGGACTTCTAGAACGGATTAAGTTGATAAACCAAGGTACCACTGTATTTATCTTCTTACGGAGAGATAAATGTATGCTTATCATCCTTCCAATTTTCTTTTCCCCTCCTATGGTACTGCCACCCATCACATACAACATATAAAAAACTATTATTATATCACACTGTTGTTCTCTTTGAAGATGTAAATTGTGATTTTAGGTACAGTTGACCATCAAATAATTTTAGTAATAGAATAATTTCTATATTCATTTCTTAGAACATGATACAAAATCTGCAGGTGATTGGTTTTGTTTTTTAACCCAAGTGAAATGATCCATGTCCAGCTTTTCCTTTGAAAATGTTTTTCAGCTTTTCCTTTGAAAATGTTTGAACAGGGGGGAGGGAAAGGGTTAAAAATATAGACCAATAAGAAAGCAGAGGCGGAGACTACCTGATTATAAAAGGGCTTACCCCAAGGTTTGAGTTAGTTGGTTGGTTTTAGTGAGTTGGTTGGTTGGGAAATGCAGTTGGAGAAGCAGTTGGCAGGCAGTTGGAAATAGAGAGACAGGGCAGTGGGTTCTTGAGTGAGGGGAGGTAGAAGAGATAGAGAGAGGAAAATAAGACTAAGAAAGTAAAGGGTAACAACGTTTGGAATGCCGTTAAAGTTTGTTTGTGTCTGAAATAAGCTACACTCTTCTTTGTTAACTTGAGAACCTGACTGAGACTGAAGTGATTTTACCGGGGAGGACCTGGTTGGTGGCAGCGGATTAGTGGTGTACGGGTCAATAGTCCGTGAGACGACCGGGGGCTCCGTACGAACGCCACAGTCACTAATATAAGCTGCACCTTAACTTTTCACAATTGGAATTTGGGCAAAAGGGAGGCTTACATTCAGGCCAATATGTAGTACTAAGAGTCTTCTTTCAGTATTGCAGTTCTGTTGAAATGGAAGTATGAAAATCTTTCTAGACCCCATTGTCATGGTCAGACCATTTCCTGGTGAGACTTAGGCTTGCAGCTGCTTCTGCTCTTCCTGGGTAGTTAAAATGGTTTGTCTCTGAAGGTTGATGGAATCTGATAGATTCTTTAGGGTCTTTGGGGAGTTTCCAGCTAGCATGGCAGGCACTCTATCAAAGCCCTAGTTACTCTGTAGAATATAGAAATGATTCCAGTTGTTTCACAATTACTTGCAAGTGCCCCCACACACAGTGCACAGAGTCTTGCTCCTAATTTACTAGAGAGCTGGGGGCATTGAAGCAGATAAGGAAATGGCTTGAATCCAAGTGGCAGAAAATATGATGCTGGCAGAAACACAAGTAAGAGCAAATTGCAATCATGCCTACTTTGTGCCACTGATGGCAGAAAATCAATATTTAGCCTCACCATGGCACCTTCAGGAGATTGTCAGGTGGGTCTTTTCTCAGTGATTCAGGACCTACTTGGTCTTGTTTTAGTTTGTTTTTATACTGATTTTTTTAAAAATTGTTGCTTCTATCTTCTTGTAAACTGACTGGAGAACCGTCTGGTTGAAGCTTGGTATGTACAGTGGTACCTCAGGTTAAGAACTTAATTTGTTCTGGAGGTCCGTTCTTAACCTGAAACTATTCTTAACCTGAAGCACCACTTTAGCTAATGGGGCCTCCCACTGCTGCTGCACCACCAGAGCATGATTTCTGTTCTCATACTGAAGCAAAGTTCTTAACCCGAGGTAATATTTCTGGGTTAGCGGAGTCTGGTAACCTGAAGCATCTGTAACCTAAGGTCCCACTGTACATGCATAGGATAGATAAGACTGTCTTGCGGTGCCAGCTCATGGATGCTTAAAAATGGAACAGAAGCATTTCAGCAGCAATGCAGTATCACAAATCAGGGCCTTAAGCTGGCATGACAATGACGTAACCATGCTATTATAGGAACATAAGCCGGCAGAAATTATAAAGATCAGGATGTTAGTGTAAGTGAGAGTGAGAAGCATTGATTTCATTGTTGTTTAGTGTGTGCTTTTTAATCTTTATTGTCTTAGCATATGCAGCTGCCACCATATCTGGCATTCATTTTTTTCCACAGAGCTTACTTATTTATGTTGTGCATAAGGATAGTCTGGTTTTCCTTATATTGGGATATATTTAATAATAATAATAATAATAATAATAATAATAATAATAATAACAACAACAACAACAACAACAACAACAACAACAATAATAATAATAATAATAATAATAATAATAACAAATTATTTGTATCCTGCCCTCCCCAGCCAAAGCCGGGCTCAGAGCAGCTAACAACAGATAAAATTGCACAGTGTACCTAAAATCACACAGTCAATTAATTAAAATACATTCTAGAATCAATTCAGAATCAAAGTAGTGGCAACCATCGGGTTAGAGTTCTATGAAGATTACAGAAGGAGAAAGCGGATCAGACTGTGTCTTGGCCAAAGGCCTGGTGGAACAGCTCCGTCTTGCAGGCCCTGCGGAAAGATATCAAGTCCCGCAGGGCCCTAGTCTCTTGTGACAGAGCGTTCCACTAGAAAAAGCCCTGGCTCTGGTCAAGGTCAGTCTAACCTCCCTGTGGCCTGGGATCTCCAAGATGTTTTTATTTGAAGACTGTAAAGTCCTCCATGGGACATACCAGGAGAGGCGGTCCCGTAGGTATGAGGGTCCTAGGCCTTATAGGGCTTTAAAGGTTTAAAACCAGCACCTTAAACCTGATCCTGTACTCCACCGGCAGCCAGTGCAACTGGTATAGCACCGGGTGAATGTGATCCTGCTTTTCTGCTTATAGGCTCTTTAAACGTTTTAACCACCTACAACCACAGTTGTAATAGTCTACTAAGCATGTTGGATTGCGTTCAGCCGGGCTCACTGCCCTCCAAAGACCCTGATTATACTCTTAATGAAGCTAGTGAATACCATTTATTTTAGTGAAAATAAAAACAAAATCCAGATGTTAGGGAAAGCTTTACGGTTGCCTTTTTATCATGACGATGCTATTTCTGTTTTCATATGTAAAATATTTACTGATAAAATTGTATATTTTATTTATTTTGGATGTTCAGCTGCCCTTAGGGGTATTTAAGTTATGAGGACATACATTTTTTAGAATAATAATATTAATAATAAATGCATTATTTTAGTCTTTGACTGCAGTGCCCCACTGAGTTCAGTGAGAGGTCACCATGCATCAAGATGAGGGGTAAACTAGGTTTAAAATGTAAGCCAAGAAATAACTAAAATTTATTGAATGGTTATATGCCTCAGATTACATTCGAGATTTCAGAATTGCTTCTTCCACACTAACTTCAGAGTAACATTAAGAATGAAGGCCTGAATCTGTTTCCCTCTTTCTTTTTATACCATGTTGATTAGATTGTAAGCCCACTGGAAGGAATAGTAATAGTAAAATTGTGGTACAGGTGTGGGTGCTATCCAGTAAAGTGAAGCACCACTTTTTCCATTTTCCTCGCTGCTCACATTTGGTGGAGGTGAATGCATGCCCAAACAAACTGTGTCTTTGGTACCTAATAATAATAATAATAGTAGTAGTAATAATAATAATTTATTTATACCCTGCCCATCTGGCTGGGTTTCCCCAGCTACTCTGGGCGGCTTCAAACAAAAGATTAAAAACACATTAAAACACCAGTCATTAAAAACTTCTCTAAACAGGACTGCCTTCAGGTGTCTTCTAAACGTCAAATAGCTGTTTATTTCTTTGACATCTGATAGGAGGGTGTCCCAAAGGGCTGGTGCCACTACCAAGAAGGCCCTCTGCCTGGTTCCCTATAACTTCACTTCTCACAGTGAGGGAACTGCCAGAAGGCCCTCGGCACTGGACCTCAGTGTCCGGGTTGAACGATAGGGGTGGAGACGCTTCTTCAGGTATACTGGGTCAAGGCCGTTTAGGGTTTTCAAGGTCAGCACCAAAACTTGGAATTGTGCCCGGAAGATTACTGGGAGCCAATTTGGTCTTTCAAGACCGGTGTTACGTGGTCTCAGTGGCCTCTCCCAGTCACCAGTCTAGCTACTGCATTCTGGATTAATTGTAGTTTCAAGGTCACCTTCAAAGGTAGACCCACTTAGAGCATGTTGCAGTAGTCGAAGAGAGAGATAACTAGAGCATGCACCACTCTGGCGAGACAGTCTGCGGGCAGGTAGGGTCTCAGCCTGCATACCAGATGGAGCTGGTAGACAGCTGCCCTGGACACAGAATTGACCTGCGCCTCTATGGACAGCTGTGAGTCCAAAATGACTCCCAGGCTGCGCACCTGGTCCTTCAGGGGCACAGTTGCCCCATTCAGGACCAGGAAGTACCCCCTGTCCCCGCAAAACAGTACTTCTGTCTTGTTAGGATTCAACCTCAAACATTGCTCAACTTCCTTTCAAAACAGCCTCTGCTCCATTATCTGCTCCCTCTCATCTCAAAAGTCAACACAACCCAAATGTTTCTGGTCGTGCTGCCTGCACCATAAATTACCGGTAACCTAGCCGGCCTCTTCTGCAAGCTTAGATGCTTTGCAGAGCCAGCACTGCTGCCAACTGGGTCAGTCTCAAGTCTATCAGTGAGAAGGCAATCTGGCACACTAAACCAAAGTGTTTGTCTTTTGTATTTCCTTTTCTTTTTTCAGCTTGAACTCTGAAAGGAAATCAGTCCTGACTTTTGAGTCATGTACTGCAATAAGACACATGAAATTGTTTCAACAAGTTTACATACCCTTGCTTTTTCCTGAAGTGTCTATCTTCCAGCCCCAGTGGTTTCCTGTTTTCCTTAGGAGTTGAATGGAATCTTTAAAGAGAGACGTCTAGTGTTCATATTCTAAAACTGTATTGTAAAGCTGTGGAAATATTATCCCAGTTCAATAATCGGTTTCTTTAGGAATAAGAAATATGGGTTGATCTTTTTCCTTTTTTTAAAAAAATTAAAGATTTTCTTTTTTTACAAAAGTGTTTGCAATGTCTCTCTCATATTTCCCCCCCCCCCCCATGGAACATTTTTACAAATCAGTTTCATTTGTTGAGACACTGGGTTGATCTTTTTCCAAAGGTAAACATGGCAGAACAGCAGGTGTGAATTTTACTTTTGTAGATTAGTTTCTACATTCACACCCCTCCCATCTAGGCATCCAAGCAGCATGAGCACAGAAAGCACACATTACACACTTGCAAAAATACTCAAGAAGGATATGAAGTAGGGGTGTGTGGTCCAGGGAGAATCTCAAGGTCCAGTTAGAAGGAAGTGGAGGGCTGCAGCTGGCTGTTGGCTCTGAGGTTCCCCACATCTGTCCTAGATAACCAAGACTAATAGTTAATGGCATAAGCTATACTTCGTACCCATGCAGAGCTCCTTAACCAAGCTGAAATAATGTGCCATTATCTCTGTGTTAGAAACATCTATGGTGGTTGAGGAGCCCTTTACAGTGGGGTTACTGTTTTCATGCTAAGGAATTAACAGGTGACTCCCACCCATCTAACTTGTTACTTGCTTCAAAATGGTTTCTTAGTGTTTTTCCCCGTTTTCTAGAAAATTGGCAGTTCCCAAGGTTATATATATATATATATATATATATTTGCTTTCGTAGATTTTCACGGGTACAGGAATGCAGGTTTTGGTGTCCTCGGGTGTCTTCCCGTGTAAAAGTTGGGGTGTCTAGGCGACGTTTCGACGAGGTCTCACTCGTCATCTTCAGGCTGGTGCTTTCGGCTTCTTGTTACTGGAACAGAGCGGGATCTCAATGTTTGAGTTCCTATAAATACTGTAGAGGGGGTGTGGTGTCTAGCCTCCAATGTTCTGGGCAGAGAGGAAGTTCCCAGGCTAGTGTGCCTTTTCTTATATATCGCTTCTTGAAAGAATCAAAGTAATGAAGGCCAATCCATTGCATGTTGGTTTCTCCAGAAAGCCGATTCTGTCGCACAATGGTTTACTCTGCGATTTAGGAAGCTGTTAAATGAGAGACGTTGGGGAGAAAGGAAGCATATGGAAATACGGTGTCACGATTTCTCATTATGTTATTCTCCTCCTCTTACTGCTTCCTTGCATCTCTGCCTGCACCTCTTGAAGTGGAGTGAGTTACAGCAAGGCGTCTGCTGACAGCAATGACAGCAGTACTTATTCACAGAAATGTGTGATCGAGTGAGCTCTTTCTTCTTCCAGTCATCTCTTTTTTTGCCAAAAGAGACACCCTTGTCTACTTACAATTCAGCAAAGGAGTCTTGTTCATGACCCATAAGTTCTGAGACTGGCACATTTTCTCTTCACTGAGCAATGACATCGTACCTTGTGGGTCTGATCGTGTATCCACTTGAAATTACACCTGACATCAGCAGAAACTCTATTAAAATACGCACAAGTCTATCTTGTACTTGAGTTTCACACAGATCTAAAGGTAGCCTAGGGAACATGGGGCTTTTAAAAAAAGATTAAGGCTGTATAAAAGATACTCAAAAGATACTTGTAAGCTTTAGCGGTGCAGTGCGGTTTGTTTTGGGGGTTTTTTTAAGAGAAAGAATATAGAATGTATTTCCCTAAGTTAAGGCACAAAAAGGTCAACAATGCTTCAGGTAAGCAAAACTTTACCTTGGTTTTTTTTTTTTGCAGAGAATGTATTATGATGAATTATTAAATTGGTTTTATTCGGAAAGTTGTTAGGTGCTCTGTTAGAGGCAGAGGTGAAGAAATATTTAGAAGAATAGATGAATTATTATTCTCTGACATGAGAGCTCTTTTTATTTCCTTTCGGTAAAGTACAAATCCTTCTGGGATTTTCTGGCTGCTTTAAAACATTATACTTTGAAAATCTAAAAAGAGAGAGAAAGAGCTGAGTAAAAGTAAAATTGTTGCTTGTGACATTTCATTGTGCGACACTTGAGACAACTAGTTAGTAATTCTGTATTTCTAAATATTTAGAACTTAAGTTTTCTTCTTTTGGAGTGAATATGACTGCTTTGCATAGATTCATGGAAAATAATAGCCTAGACTATCGATCTAAAGTCAAGATCAGTGCTATTTACTCAATTCCTGTTTGGAGTGAAATTATTTGTTCTAATTTAGAAGGATTTTTTTATCACTTTGTCTCAGTATTGTTTCATTGATACTGTTTTAGGGTTGTTAGCCGTTGAAGTCAGACTAATGTGGTCAAAGGAATCAGCATTAAGGGGGTATTAGAAAAAAAAAAGAATTGCATAGAGGTGATGCATTGATGTTACATAGAAGGATTTCTGCTTTATTAGCCATGTTAGAAAGTATTGAACTTTGTAATGTATCAGAGTTGGTGCAGATTAATTTAGGTGCATGTAGCACAAGTCTGTGAAGGATTTAAGTCTGAAGACAACAAGGCAGCCACTTAGCAGAGGTTTACACTATAAACTTGCATAGATTTTGTACCACTTTAACAAACACGGCTTCTCCCAAATATCGTGGGAATTGTACTTTGGTGGGGATGCTGAAAATTCTCTGGTGGAGGCCCTTGGCTTGCATCACAGTTCCCAGGATTCCCTAAAGAGGGGGGATGACTGTTAAACCAGCTTTGTCTGCAGTCTAGATTTGTCCACGAGTTTGTATCAGCTAAGAGCTAATTGTTACTCTGAAACTCCCAGGGTGATCAGTTCTGATCTCACAGCTGCTGGAAGAAAAAGTGCAAAGCAAGAAGGCCGCAGCAATTATAGATAGCTTTAGGCATGACTCCTCTACAACCATCCTTGTAATTCAATTTAAAGCATTCCATTAGCCTTTGTGGCAGTAATAAGCTTTGTCTGCAGGAGCTCAAGCAGACAATATTGCTTTTCTTTTTCAAATTAATGCATTCACTTTCTGAACTGCAGGGCGTCTCCAGAGTAATAGTCTGCTTTCAGGAGGAAACATTTTAGAGGGTTAAAGTGGGAGGAGTGGGAAATGGAATTCACATGTGATTCTAGGTAGGCATATGCAATAAATATTTTGAAATGCTCAAACTTCTTAACACATCCTGTGGATTATTAAACCGATGTCTAAGTAAAAGGAGAAAGAAGATTATATTAGGAGAGATTACTTTCCAACCTGGAGTTACTTAACAACATCTCTTCCACATATTGAAGATAAGATGCGGAGTTCCTTAGAGGACATTGAGTCAGGGAAGACCTCCTGGAGCCTCTCCCTCCTAAGGGCTTAACCATATGCTTGCTGAGCGATTCTGCAGAACTACGCAGAAGCAAGGCCAGCCCCCAGATTGCTAAACCTTGGAAATCAGTAGTCCAGTGATCTGAAGAATTGGAATTGGGAAGAGCAACTAGCAGTTCACATATGAGAGAGAGACAAGAGAGCTGAGATTGTGAATAACGGCTCTCCTACTACCTCTTATTTTTCTCTTGTGTGGTGGGTGCCATCTAGACATTATCCTAGCCATGTGGGAGCCACCTATCTATGAATAATTCCTGCTGCTTTCCTGGGAAGAAGAAGAAGAAGAAGACTTTGGATTTGATATCCCGCCTTTCACTCCCTTTAAGGAGTCTCAAAGCGGCTAACATTCTCCTTTCCCTTCCTCCCCCACAACAAACACTCTGTGAGGTGAGTGGGGCTGAGAGACTTCAAAGAAGTGTGACTAGCCCAAGGTCACCCAGCAGCTGCATGTGGAGGAGCGGAGACGCGAACCCGGTTCCCCAGATTATGAGACTACCGCTCTTAGCCACTACACCACACTGGCTCTCCACTGAAGACATTTCAGTGTCCCAGCCACATGGAACGAGTCAGATCACCCAAGTCTTTTGCATGGGATTGACACATAAACTTGCATTCCCTAAGCTACATGGAATTTCCTCATTGTTGAACAAGCACCAGTGTTGAGATCATACATGTGTGAGCGCTTTGAAGGGCAGTTATAAAATTAATGGTTATAGCATTGGTGGTATTATTAGCTTCCTTCCCAGGTGACCCTCTTATAGCATTATAAAAATTATTAGAGGCCTCAAGCAAAATATTCAGCTATACATTAGTTTCAACCATCTTCACTTCTGTTTCTTCCTTTTCCTTCACCAGCCTTTTCTGCCTGCTTTGCCCCTCTATAAAATTGCCTCATACAATGGCAGCAAAGCTATTCCTATTTACTCAGAAGTGCATATGTTCAGTGGAGCATACTTCCAAGGCAGTGTGCATAGGATTGCAGACTCAACTAAATTCTTCATTGGAGTGCTGGCGATGTATTTTCCACACTGTAGTGTCTGACAATAGCAAAATAATTGCAATGAGCATATTTGCAAGATTACCAACATAATTCTGTATTTGGTTATTTCCTTACAAATGGTGAAATGTATGTGAGGCCAAGAGGTTGCCAGGCTATTAATGTCCTGTTCTGGTTCCTCATGAGAACCAATGGAGCAAGGCAGCACCAAGGAGAGCTCCTAGTGAACAATTTGCCCCCAGAAGAGTTGGAAATGAACCGATGCCTGTTTCAAAACTAGGGTATCTTGAAGCGCCAACCTGTCAACCTGAAAATGGACAGTTCTCCCATATTCAAGGCCTTTTTGCCTGCAGGGCTGAACTGGTGAGGTGGTGAGGCACTTGAACCAAGGGGAAGAGGACTGTGAGCCTCCTCATTCTGGTTCTGTGTGCCAGGGAGCTGTGACATCAGATTCAGTTGGTTCCTGAAAGTGTCCTTTCATACTGCATCACAGTGTGGTACGCTGGTTTTACATCAACTGATAGCAAGAGCCTACAGAGGGTGGTGAATACAGCACAAGATATTATGGGCTGTCCCGTGAATCCGCTGGATGAAATAGCGGAAGAACGTTTTCTCAGGAGAGTGAGGAAAATTATCAGAGATGATTCACAACCTCAGGCAGAAGATATAGAAGCATGATTAGTCGCAACAACAGGGTAAAGAACAGCTTCTATCCATGGGCTGTTAGGCTGCTGAATGAAAAGATAACAACAGGCAACTGACTTTCGGGTTTGGTGGGTGGGTGTCAGTAAACGAGGGGAATTAAGACTAAGACAGCTGAGTGGGCGGTGCTCGTGTAATCTCACTGTATACAAGTTGTACAAGTGACAATAAAGTATTTGAATATTCCTGCTTGGCAGTCTATAGTTCAGTGGATCACCAGCAAGTTCTCAGGCTGGTTCCATAGCCAGTGACACCATAGTCTCCAGTTTAATGCCCTGGTCACTGCTACATCCAAGATCAGGACAGTGTTATGGGTTTTTGCTGTTGTTTTGCAAAGAAAGGAGGCCTGCAAGATACCATGGGCTCATCTATACTCATTGTTTATAATATTTAAAATGTGCTATTAAAATGTGACACCAGAAGGCACTGTAGAGCAGTGAGCCTTTGGCAATGAAAATGCATTGAGCGTTTTATAACATTATTTTTAATGACGTTTTACAGATCATTGTAGACTCAGCCCATGTGTAATAGAACTCTACTTTATGGCTTTACATTGTATATACACTTGCAAATTTGTACAGTGGCTTTGTTACATGCAAAGCATAGTTTACCAATTATTTTAATTTCACTGTTAATTATAGCTGAACTATAGTATGATATAGTTCATCTTTTCTTTAAACATTCCCAGCTGGAATGCTTTCCTTTGGGGCTCTTAAAACCAATGCAGTGCACCATTGGGTGTGTTTTGAGTGCCTGAGCTGCCCCACTCTCCTCAAGAGAGTGAGATGGGCATTCATTTAAACACACAGGTGATGACTGACTGCAACTTCTCTCCCAATCATTTTCGCCTTCTGCAGAACTCATGGAGGTGAACTTAGCTGGGAGAAAGATCCGATCACACCACTTCCTCTTTCTTTGTGACTGGTGCAGTTCTATGTTTAAACACAGAGGGCTAGGTGACACGATTGCAACGTGTACAGCGGGTGTAAGTGAGGATGTAAAGATCATAGGAGTACCAAAAATATTCTGGACAGGCTCATAGTTGTTTTTCTTTGTAATCAAGAAGCTGAATGTTTGTTGCAGTAATATTACTGCAAACACTAAAATGCAAATGCTGTCATTCTAGTTTGACACTGTTCTATAAAATGTGCAACAATATTAACATCCCCCCTGTGTTTATTCTAGCCACATCTACATCTACCACTGGGACAAGTCATCTCACAAAGTGTGGTGTGAATAAGAAAGACTTCTGTGTAAATGGAGGCGAGTGCTTCATGGTCAAAGATCTCCCAAATCCACGATATTTGTGCAGGTAAAAAAACCAAAAACTTTTCTTTAGTAGAGTTGTAGCATCTATTGGCAAACACTTTTTTGTGTTACCTGGTAAATTGTTTAACAATGAATAATTTACTTCACAAATGAACAGCAGAGTTACTGCATTTATTTAACCTCCAAAACATATTGTATTATGGTCTGGTTCCCAGAGTCACCTCAACAATTTACTAATATTAACCTTAGATCTATTGTTAGATCCAGGGTTGGTTTGGCAACAATCATGTGCATTACTGGGAGTGATGTATGTAAGTGTGACACTTACATAAAAGGTTTTAAATGCAATTGTTACTGAAATGAAGCAATGTTTAATAAATCAGGAGGTGTAAAATACAAGTTCTGTTTTGCTTCCATTTTAAACTACCTATCCAGTACACTGTCAGCAGGAACACCTTCCAATCTTTAAGAAATACATGCTCTTTTTAGTTTTATGGCCATCCATATTAGCATTTAATGACGGAGCTGACCGAAAACGGTTTAACTGATAATGAATTCTTATCAGACATACCTGTCCTGTAATAAACACAATTAAAGTTCATCCCAAAACCAACATAAACAATACTTAGAAGAAAATTAAAATGTATCTAATCATATTCCTTAAAAGATGGCCTTTAAAAAATGGAAGTCTGCAAGCAAAGTATTATCTCATTAGCTGAAATCAATATATGAAATTCACATCCGCTGCTCCTTCCTACCCCTTGGCCACATCGTCCCCTTAATGTTACCAGGTCACAGCGCTGCAGTGATATTGGCAGATTTCCTAGTCAAATTATAGATTTCTCTTCAGAAAGGGGAGGATTTGGATTAGCATTAAATGTAAAGATATCTGTGAATCTGAGAGTGAAAACCCTGCCAAATGCATCTGATTAAAGATATGAGGACTGAGGAACAAAACTGATACTGCTATGTCAGTGTATTATGTCCAGCCAACCAGAAGATGTGGATGATCCTTTCCTAAAACAGGTTACAAAACTTTCACAGAGAAGAGTCATAGTATTACTGGGGTATTTCAACCACCCTGACATCTGATATCAGTCAAGTTCTGCTAAGAATGAACTATCCAATAGAGTCTTGCCTTGCCTTGCTGACAACTTCGTATTTCAGAAAGTAGAAAGAGTAACAAGGGAGTCTGCAATCCTGGATGAACAGGGGAGAACTGGTTGATGATTTGAGAGCAGGGGAAACTCTGAGGGAAAGTGACCGTGTCATCTTTGAATTCATAAGGGGAAGGGAGGTGAAAAATGAGCATAGGTGGACATCTTCCATGGACTTTGGGAAAGCCAAATGGCTCAGAGAAAAGCTGGGCAGGGTTTCATGACTAGAAATACTTGAATGAGGAAATAGTTCAAAGGGGATGAGAGATTCTGAAAAGTAAATTGTGGAAGGCACTATCACAAACTGTTCCATTGAGAAGGAAAAATGGAAGAGAGTTAAAGAAGCCTGTGATTCCACACAGGGAGCTCTTCAACAAGAGACTTAAAGGGGGCACGTGTGGAAGATAGCAAGAGGAACAGATCGCCAAATATGAGTGCACTGAAGTAGGCTGAAGGTCTAAATATGGTGTCAGGAATACTAAAGCTTAGAATTAGCTAAGGCTTGCAGGGGATGGGGGAAAAAACCAGCAACCAACTCGCTTATGTTTGGAGCAAGAAAAAGAATATGGAAGGACTGCAGCTTGAGGAAGATGACCTGAGAGATGGCAGAACTACTTGAATGTCTATTTTGCCTCAGTCATTTCCTGCAGTGGGAATTCTACCTAGGAAAAGTAGAACAAATGATAAAAGGAGAAACTTACAGCCTAGAATCGCGAAGGAGGTGGTTAGAGAACAGCTAGACACTGGGAATTAGTTTAGGTCTCCAAGACAAGATGAATTATGTCCAGTGCTTTTTTTCTTTAAAAAAATGTTTAGGGATACTCTCATTTTGACTCAAGAAAATAACCATTTTATAGTTCAAATTGGGGAAAATAAATACAGTAAATGGACAAAAGTACAAAGAACTTGCATTACCTCATATTACACAGCTGATAGCTCACAGTTACTTCCACATTGGCATGAGGTTGTGTGCACTAACATCTTCCTACTCATATTGAAATACTGTCCCTCAATGAGGCCAAACTTTCATCGTTAAAACACCACACATCCACATTCCACACTCCTTCACACATTAAACACTCACTTCCAAACTCATGTTTCTTTGAGAACACTGTCCAACCATTTCATCCTCTGTCATCCCCTTCTCCTTGTGCCCTTAATCTTTCCCAACCTCAGGGTCTTTTCTCTTTTTGTGAGGTAAGCAAAGTATTGGAGCCTCAGCTTCAGGATCTGTCCTTCCAGTGAGCACTCAGGGCTGATTTCCTTAAGAATGGATAGGTTTGATTTTCTTGCAGTCCATGGGACTCTCAAGAGTCTCCTCCAGCACTATAATTCAAAAGCATCGATTATTCAGCGATCAGCCTTCTTTATGGTCCAGCTCTCACTTCCATTCATCACTACTGGGAAAACCATAGCTTTAACCATTTTTCTAATCAATAGCTATCACCATTTTCATGGCCACTTTTGGTTGCCGCAGAGACAGACCTATAGCATACCAGGGGAACCAGCTGAGTAATATGTGACATGGAAAAGTTAACCAAATGTTGCACAACCCCCTTGGCATGAATGGGAAATTGACATTTGATTTTAATTGCTTTCTATTTCTTCCTTTATGTATTACTTCTGTATATGCTACATATATACTTATGTCAATAAATTGGCAAGTGCTAAATAATAAAAGAACTGTACAAATTACAAAATATGGGGCCCTTGCCATATGGAAAAACCTCTGTGCTGTTGTTAAACTTGAACTTGTCTCTGAAGTTTCTATGGATGTATATTTTATATCTAAAGCCATTTTTGTCCACTTTTTGCATCTGGTAAAGTAGTAATCATGTCACAATAAACATTATACTGTAAAATTAGCCTGTTGCAGCAAAAATAACCAAGAGTCCAGTTATGCACCTTTATGGTGCATATGAGGAACTGAATTCCAGCCTATGAACGCTAGCAACGCAACAATTATGTTAGTGTTTGGTGCACCACTCAGAATATTTTATTCGTTTCATGCTGCAAGTTGCTTCATGCACTTTGCAAAATATGACACATGTTCTATAAACAAGAAGCCTACTAATTTGATGGTACCATATGAAATTTTGTCTGTGTGCCGCAACAGATTTAGATAGCTTTTCTTTTTTTATCATTTATTTATAGAACGTAATTAAAAGGAAAGGTCAAAATACCTTATTTACATGTTGAAAACTGTATTTGGAAGTTAGTGATTTTTCACTAATTGTGTGGGAAGCTTTCAATCTCATGCTTTCCAGAGTTCAATTAGTGTCAGTTATTAGTGTTTAGGGGTACTCTTATTTTCCTACCCATATTGAAATACTGCCCCTCAATGAGGCCAAACTTAGATTCACAAAATGTTTAGGGGTATGCGTACCCCTCAGAAAAAAAAGCACTGGATAAGAACATAAGAAAAGCTTTCTGGATCAGGCCTGAGGCTCTCTAGAAGGGGGCTCTTTCATAGTTTGAATCCAGACATCCATTGGACTTTTTCTGTACTTGTTCCAAAGCATTATTTCTGCCTTGGGGTCAACGTAGTACTGAATGGAAATCCAACCAAACACTGGCTAGTGCTTATCTTTTAGTCTGCCCCATGGCAGTAATAGCAACAACAACAAAAGAAGCAACACCATTGCATCTGATTTAGAAGTTTAAGGGTGACCGTGCTTAACACATGCCCATTCTGGTTACTTAAAGGTTCCAGAGGCAGTTTCTACATGTAACCCCCTGGGAGATGTTATCTGTAGGTTTGGAGTATGGTGTCATCAGTATGTAGATGATAACCACCTCTGCCTTCCTTCTCTATTAAGATTCTGAAGAGGCAGTGAAAACCCATAACCAGTGTCTGGAGGCTGTGATAGGCTTAATGTGAGCTAACAAGCTGAGATTTAATCCAAACATGACAGAGGTGCTCCTAAGTATGTCTCCTGTTCTGGAAAGTGGGGTGCTTCCTCTGAAGAATAAGGTGCACAGTATGGGTGTTCTCCTGGACCTGGTTTTGCTCCATGATGCTCAGGTGGTAGCCATGGCCAGGAGTAATTTTGCACAGCCTTGGCTTATGCGCCAACTGCGCCACTGCCTGAAGGGCAGGTCTGGCCACTGTTGCACATGTTTTGCTCACCTCTGAGTTTGATTATTACAACACATACTACTTGGAGGTTTCCTCTGAAGAGTGTATCTAGCAACTACAACTGGTGCAGAATGCTTTGGGCAGAAGTGGTGGTGAGGGCATGTTACTTGTGCTACGCTGGCTCCCGGCTTGCTTCTGAGCCCAATTCCAAATGCTGTGTTTGGCTTTGAAAGTCCTAAACAGCTAAGGTGCAGGTATCTGAAGGAATGCTTGCTTGCACTGATGTGAGACTGCCTGTCTGTTGTGGTCATTTGAAGGGTCCTTACTTCAAATAGCGTCTTGCCTTTGTCTGAGGCGAGTGTGCGAACCAAAGTCTTATCCACATTGGAACCCAGGCTTTGAAACTTCCTCCTTCTGGAGTTGCATTTGGAACCTTAGACAATATTTTTCATTGGGCTTCACCTCTCCCCCACCAAGCCCTGATGTTCCTAAGGTATTATTATTGTTTGTCTTGACATAATCTGACAGCAAATTTATATTTTATATATTTCATTTTGTAATTTAAGTTCTTGTGCACCACTATGAGTGGCCTTTCAACTAAAATGTGGCATTAAAATAAACCTTAACTTACTTTACTTTTTTTTAATGAACTAAAATGAATTGACAGATTTATTTATTTTTGTCATTGTTTATCATTTACATTGCAATGTCAAGATTATGAATTTGTTGTTGGAAATGAATGCAAAGAGAAAATGTGATCTAATAGGTTAACTAATCAGCAAGTGATGAGATGGTCCATTGTGAATATACAGTGGTACCTCGGATTACATACACTTCAGGTTACAGACTCCGCTAACCCAGAAATAGTACCTCGGGTTAAGAACTTTGCTTCAGGATGAGAACAGAAATCATGCTCTGGCGGTGCGGCGGCAGTGGGAGGCCCCATTAGCTAAAGTGGTACTTCAGGTTAAGAACAGTTTCAGGTTAAGAACGGACCTCCGGAACGAATTAAGTACTTAACCCGAGGTACCACTGTATGGTGCTTTATTCATGATGTAGATTTTTTTGTAATAAAAGTATCTATAATAAATAAAAAAATTGTCCAATAGCACCTTAGAGACCAACTAAGTTTGTTCTGGGTACAGTGGTACTTAATTCATTCCAGGGGTCCGTTCTTAACCTGAAACGGTTCTTAACCTGAGGTGTGCTTTCGCTAATGGGGCCTCCTGTTGCCGCTGCACCGCTGGCGCACGATTTCCATTCTTATCCTGGGGCAAAGTTCTTAAAAAAATAATTAATAATTTCAACATACAAACTATCGAAACCTATCATATTCATTAATTTTCCCCACCCCCCTCAAACCCTCCCCCCCAAGACTTCCCTCAGCTCCTCTCTCTGATTTCTGAGCACATGTTATTCTCTGCAAGTTATCAAATTGTACATATCCTTACGTTAACTATCTATCATGTTATCCTGGGGCAAAGTTCTTAACGTGGAACAACCACTTCCTGGTTAGCAGAGTCTGTAACCCGAAGTGTCTGTAATCTGAGGTACCACTGTATAAGCTTTCATGTGCATGCACACTTCTTCAGAAGTGTGCATGCACACTTTTTCTTCTTTGTTCGTGCATGCACACAAAAGCTTATACCCAGAACAAACTTAGCTGGTCTCTAAGGTGCTACTGGACAATTTTTTAATTTATTTGTTTATTTCGACTTCTTCAGACCAACGCAGCTACCTACCTGAATATAGAGTATCTATAAAACAGACTTGGATATTTTGTCTTTTTCCATTATTATTTTTTCCCTCCCAGAGGTCTTTGCAAGGAGTTTTCATGTTCCATAGGAAACAGAGTAGCATTCTCTCTGTTTTTCTGGGTTTTGCTGTTTCTTTTCAATCGCTGATCACATTTTTGCCCTTTAGGTGCCTACATGGATACACTGGGAAAAGATGTGCTGAAGTTCTGCCCATGAGAAGCCAGTACCCAGAAAGTATGTTGTGAAATAATGTGAAATCTGCTTTCTCCTCCAACTGCAGCAGTCAAAATCAGTGTCACTTGGTGTTTTCATCCTTCAGTTTGAACTGGGCTCTGTTTCTTCTGCCTTGGGCTGTACATTGTCATATGTACATTATAAATCAGTGCAATGTTTTTTCAATGCATTTTTTTCCCATTATTAAAACTGCAAGCTATCCTATATGTGTCCTGAAACTTTGACCTAAAAGGAAAGCTTGCTGGTGTGTACTGATCTCATTTTGCCGTAAAACAAAAGTGATGTTTACATTTGGAGTGTTGTACTCTCGTGTTGTATTTCTCTAAAGTTCACCTCAATTCACTTCACTTTTGAGCTTTGATGGCAGTGATAAACAGAATCGGTTGCTGGAGATGAACACACCAAGTCCAAGCCACACACACACTAAAGAAGCTTCTCTCTTAGCGTGTATTCACCTCTTCTCTTTTTCTCTGTTTTCTCTACCTTTTTGTTTTTGTTTTTACTCTCAGGTGCCCAAATGAATTTACTGGTGATCGCTGTCAAAACTACGTAATGGCAAGCTTCTACAGTACGTCCACTTCCTTTCTGTCTCTGCTTGAATAGGAGCATGCTCAGTTGGTGCTGCTTTTCTTATCGCTTCATCTTTCCTCAGATTTTTTTATCTGTTAACTAAACGGATTACACAAACTCTGGTGTAGGTTGCCTCTGCCTTGTTTGCATGGAAAAGTGACGGCACAAGGAATTTCAAGAATTCAACTAAGATTTGAGTTGGCAAAATTAGGCAAATTGTAAAGGCACCTCTCTAGTTTTAACAGTTGAACTCAGCCGCTGCAATATGAAGTAAGCCCAAATAATAAATAAAATGTAGCGCTGCGCTAATGGAGTACACCCATATGCCTAAATCCAACACAGAGCTAGGCAAACTTAAGCCCACCAAAACCAGGGACCTTGAGCAAATTAGATTTCAACCATAGTAGTTATCCAAACAATAACCATGTAGCAAGCACGTTTTGAAAGGTGAATTTAGGTGGTCCGATTTTATCAGCCATGACCATGTGAAAAAGCATGTAAGGTGAGATATATAAAGGAGGCTTTCACTGGTGGTATCAATAAATATTTTATATCACACTAGTCTTTATTTTCAAAGGGTGTTTAGTTGCAAATAATGTATTTTTAAAAATATGAAAATATGAAGAGCTCTGTGGTGTCCCTCAAAATCTCACTAAGCATTTAAAGTACCTCCTTAGATGCCAGACAATTTTTTATCCTAATGAGGATAAAAACAAATAAAAACACCCTCATAAAAAGCTGAGACTGAGAAAACCCCTTGAATGTCAATAGAAAAATAATTTCATATGTTCTTACAAATACTGTATCCACTCATGGAATGAGTGTCCTGTGTTTGTGCTAAGTTGTACAGTTTTTTCCCCCTAAAACTAACTAGAAAAGATGGAACCAATCAATATACTGTATGCTAGTTCAGTTTAATTTCCATTAGTGTGCAGCCTGCACTGGACATACAGTTCCATCTTCCTCATCTATGAACAAAAAATGTATATGAATAATCTACAGTAACCCTCCTAAGCCTTACCTCTCCCATATTTCAAGTTTTCTGTTGGGAATGGAGGGAGTTAGATTCCACACTGGCCAGATGTTTATCTTAAGTACTAAAAAGCTCATTTGTATAGACTCTATGTCACAGTGCTTTAAAAGTTTTCTTGACAATCGTATTCCCCAAATAATATGAAACTATTTTCTAATTTATTTTCTATTGCTCTTCTTTTTTTTAAAAAAAGGTATTTTTGATGGTCGAGAATATGTGAAGACATAATATTAAAATGGAGTTAGATTGCCTAGTTAGATTAAAAGATTGAATATTTTATGCATTTGCTGCATTTTATGCATTAGCCATTAAAATACAGTATTTTTCACTCTATAAGACACACCAGACCACAGGATGCACCTAGTTTTTAGAGAAAGAAAACAAGAAAAAAGCAGCAATCCCTCTTGCTGTTCTGGCTTCTGGGATAGCTGCACAGCCTGCATTCACTCCATAAGACGCACACACATTTCCCCTTACTTTTTAGGAGGGAAAAAATGAGTCTTATAGAGCAAAAAATACGGTAATTGATTTTGACTTGTGTCGCTTTCCTAAAATATAGACCTAAATAGTTCTACTTATGTCTTCCCATAGACCATTACATCTTTTGAATTCCAGATTACCGTTACTGTGGACAACAATGAACAATGCCCACTCACTTGCACCACAGAAATCCTCTTGCCAAACAGAACCCCTGATTTGTCTTCTCTTTACCCTACTCCCATCACCTGCATATCCCTCAAAATATTCTCCAGAGATCCTCAGTCCTCCAGAGCAATTTATTAATTTGTTAAATTGCTTTACTGCCATTCATCTGAAAATCACAGGGGCGGTTCACAACATAAAAATACAAAACGAGAACACAAAATACATA
This sequence comes from Podarcis gaigeae, assembly GCF_964106915.1. Classification (NCBI taxonomy): domain Eukaryota; kingdom Metazoa; phylum Chordata; class Lepidosauria; order Squamata; family Lacertidae; genus Podarcis; species Podarcis gaigeae. The sequence goes on along the minus strand of NC_139694.1, from coordinate 11,407,677 downwards.
ATAATAAAAGAACCAATAATCCCTCTTCCCCAAACACATTTTAAAAGGCTATCGACTGTTAATCAGCCAAAGGCCTGGATACAGAGAAAGGTTTTTGCCTGGTGCCTAAAGATATGTAATGAAGGCTCCAGGTCAGCCTCTTTGGGGGAGGAGACAAAAGAGAACCCTTGTTGCATGAGGGGGTCACTTGCTCATGCGACATGGGATTCCACCCTTTATATTTACATAGAATGCATGCACCACACAAGTTTCTGGATATTGCTTTGTAATACAAACATACACTTCCTTTTTGTATGTTACAGTGATTCTCATAGTGAAATCCTCCCACTATAAAACACATGGTGGTCAACATTGACCCATTTTGAGGGATATACAGTACCACGTTTTGGATTTGTGTGCCTAAGATGCTCTGCTATGAAATGTCTTAAGATATTTTCAAAGCCGCACCTACTCATACTTCTTAGCTCCCTCAACTTCTGAGGAGCTTGAACAATCAGAGAACCATAGAATATTAGAGCTGGAAGAGACCCCAACCCCCTGCAATGCAGAAATCTCAACTAAAGCATAATTAAGAAACAAATTTACAACAAGAACTAAAAAGTGCACTATATTACTATAAACTGCAAAGGGCAGAGCCCAGAGTAAGTATTAACTGAGCATACAGCCAATCCATATTCTCTATATTTTTGTTCAACCTAATGTAGTTCAGATATGGATATTAAATGGAGATGGATGCCATTACTGTGCTAGATGCTCTGTCTTCAACTGGATTGAAAATATATGAATAGCAATTTTTATTTTGTTGGCATAGAGAATCCCATCATCAGTGTTAACCAGGCATGAATCCAAAACCCTTGGCTAGAGAGCCAGCAAAACTATGAACATGTTGATCATTATTTGGTTTAAATTTACATAATTTTGGAACATGAAACAGGGCTTGTTTCAAAAAAAGGCAGCACTTTGTTGCAAGTGTCTTAAATATTGCATTTGACATTCGAAGTTAAGACTTTATTATGTTAAATATGAACGTACATAGATGGTATTATACCAGTCTTTCCTAGTTTTAATCATAGCTGGAATATTATCATTTTCATTTATTATAATTATCCTTATTATCACAATCAATATGATTGAAAGCTGTTGGACAGTGAGCCATCACCACATGGGCACAGCTGACCTCAGCAACAGATAGTTGCATGTGTGCTGCCAGAAAAGTGCAAAAAAATGCTCAGTTGAATCTACATTCAACTCTCGCATGCATTGGCTGCCGTACCCTCGTGGTGATGGATTTTGTTAACTGTATTTAAAGTTATATTTTGTTGCTAATATATCACAAATGATGAAATACTAAGAGAACAATAGCAGAGTAAATTAGAATACATATATAACAAAGCACGGCTGTCTGGGTTATTTTTTAAAAAATCAGGGGAATGTTACTATGAATATCAAATAACAATTGGAGTGATACACATATTATTCTGGAGTCAGAATGAGCGATGCATGTTTCCCTTGCATGCTTTTTGGCCAAGGTTTACGTGCCAGAATATATTTTCTTTAAGTACCGATCTCCTGTTGAATTATTTCAAATAGAAGCTGTCTGAAATGAGTTACTTTCACTGGAATTAATTTCCATTCGGACTGCCCACCTTGCCTACAAACTAGTGTAAATGCAGTAACATATACGCATGAGCATGTCACTAATTCTATTGACGACTCAACCAAGCTTCTATGCAACTAATATATATTGTTAGTAGTGTTCATGTAGGCATGTAATACTGGCTCTGTAGGGGAAAATCTCTGAATTCAGATTCGTTTAACCCTTAAAATGTTACTGATTGCTGGGAGGGCAAATTCTCCCACCGCCGCCCCCCCTTACCATGTATTATTTTTTACCTTAGGTTTCTAAAACAGAGTAAATAAATGTTGATCTTATTTAAATACAGAGGAACAGAAAAGGTGGTTGTTTTTAAAGATGTAGAGAGGGGATCCAGAGGTAAGCAGAGTAGTAACATTTTGGTGCAGGAAATAAGGATTAAATATAATATGAGCAACCATATGTTTTATAAAAAATGCTCTTGTGCATGCTACACACACATGTAACTCCCACTGTTGTTGGTCTTCCAGACCTAGCAGCCTATCGAAGAAAGTGTTTTTTTTCCCCTTAAAAAATGTTTAGGGGTACTCTCCTTTTCCTACTCATATTGAAATACTGCCCCTCAATGAGGCCAAACTTAGATTCACAAAATGTTTAGGGGTATGTGTATCTGCATACCCCCAGAAAAAAAGCTCTGGTCCAAGACAATTTCAAAGGATCCATATAAACTAACACCATGGGTACTATTATTTAGGTGTTGCTTTATTGATTAGTCAGAGTACCAGTGTGAGAGACTTAGGCACTCCAAAATTTGTCACGTGTAATCCGGCCCCAAACTTTATTTTTCTGCTCCAAACCCCTATGTTACTGGAGATACATTCTTTCTTATTTCCAGTTTATAATAAAATGTAAAGAACACAGGAAAATGAGTTGTATCCCCAGTAATTTTCAGCACAGTCAAAATGTTCTGGTGCCATAATGTTTTGCAATGAGGAATACTGTTTTAAAATGAGATACTAGCAACTCTATTCCTTTTCAAGCAGTTTCCTCCATTCCTAATTCCTCTTCTGAGACTTCCATCCCAGACAATAAGATAAAGTAGTGTTTTTCACATTTGTGCCTTTAAAATATAAATCTACCTAGTTGATCAGCATGTGAAACCAATTAGCTCCACAAGGCAATGGACAAAAAAAGATGGCACTTTCCCTTCAGACATAAGCACTGTCAAAATATAACTTGGTTCTGTTTTAACTAATAAACTCCCCGGGTTCAATTTATCACTCTGTATAATAGATTGAAAGTCAATTTGATACAGCCCAGCGTAAGAGGGGAAATATAGAAATATACGTAGGAAGACATTGCCCTGCTAGAGTCACTATTTTAAATGCCCACTATGAGTTACAGGCCTACAGACTAGCGAATTTCACATACAGATGTTTTTAGATCCACATGTTGGGCAGATGCTACAATAGCCAGGTGTTACAACAAACAGTTCAAACAGTCCGTCACCATGATATATCAGAAATATATTTAAGGGTTCGCATAAACTGGTGCATTCACCATGTTCTTCCAGATTATATACAGATGCCAGAGTGTATTTGCTGTAAACTATCATTTCACAAATGGACACAAGAGCCTGCCAAAGCTTACATGAACTCTGCCATATTAACCTCATGCCATTTGTCCTGTCTCCGTGTGCAAACACCAAATAGATATAATATCCATGTGTAACTTGTTTTTTTTTCAGTACAGTGTATTGCTCTTTTCTGAAACTATTTTCCTTTTTCTTTCTTTTTATGTCAACTTTCTGCATTGGCAGAGCATCTTGGGATTGAATTTATGGGTATGGACCAATCATTCCTTTTAGCTTGCAGATTTTAGACCCTGAGAGATTGAAAACCTTTTTATTTCCCCCCCTCCCTTCAATTCCTAACCAACTTCCTTATGCTTTAGAAGGGATCATACAGCTATAACAGTTTTTGCCAGCTCCCTATCTGCACTTAACATAAACATGTATAAACTGTGGATTGTGCTTGAGGTGGCCATAAAAGACTGGAAATATACTTTTCCTGTTCGAATTCTTGGCTAACTTGCTTTTGCTACAATCTAGTATTGCTGCTGTCCTGTCTTGGAAGCACCTGCCAAATTTCCATCTGTCACAAAGAAAGAATGGCCATTGTATAGAATGGCAGGATTACTGTGCTCCTATTTAGGACATAGGAAACCTATTTTGCTAGGGAAAACTTGAAGCTTGCACCATTCTACCACCACAAATCCTGCTGAAGTGAATGTTTTACTAGAGGATTTGAGGATTGCAGATTGAAGCACTTGTGGACTTGACTTCTTCCATGTATTTGGCAAGCGTGGGCAGTGCCTAGCTTGTGAAGCAAAACCAGGTAAAACAGAGGCAATGTAAGGCAAAGCACAGGGAAAGTGTAGCAGGCCTATAGCAAGGAACATCTGCAGCAGTTTTAGTACAGACCAGAGACATCTACTTGAAGCCTTTTCACGTGATTTGCTGTGACCTATTGCTTTGCAAGGGATGCGGGTGGCGCTGTGGGTTAAACCACAGAGCCTAGGACTTGTCAATCAGAAGGTCAGAGGTTCGAATCCCCGCGACGGGGTGAGCTCCCGTTGCTTGGTCCCTGCTCCTGCCAACCTAGCAGTTCGAAAGCACGTCAACGTGCAAGGTACCGCTCCGGTGGGAAAGTAAACAGCGTTTCCGTGCACTGCTCTGGTTCACCAGAAGTGGCTTAGTCATGCTGGCCACATGACCTGGAAGCTGAAAGGACGCACCTGATTTATTATTTTTAAAGTAGAATAAGGACAATAAAAGCCTTATACTGGCCACACCCAGTGTACTAGTAATAATAATAGTAATAATAATAATGCTGCAGGAGGAATTTTCAGCAGAGTGCTAATCAGATGCAGCAGAATGTAGATGAGGTCCATCTGTTCCTCATTATTTCCAGCTGGGTGATGTGTATTCAGATATACATCCCCATCCAACGTCGTCTGCAATTAACCTGTAACACATACAGCTGGACTGGGGGCAAGTAAGCCTTCTTCCCTCATGGCCCCCACTCCCTCGCACAGATGATTGAACCCTTTTAGAAAGAGGCACAAAATCACCAAAAAGTGGGGATGTGGTTTTATGGAGGGTTTGCAAAACGTTTCCTCCATTTCAGCACCAAGAGAGAGTGGGCAGGTGTGAGAACGAGCTGCATGATTATAAACTTGGAAACTGTCGAGGACGTTGCAAGAGTGAGGAAGTGAAAGGACAAGGAGGGAGAGTGCAGGTCCACCAGGAAGAATGTTTGTAACACAATTCTTCAGATTACTGGCTTTTAAGTAATAATAAAAGCTTTCCAGAAAATATCACAAGAAGATACACAGTTCACCCCACGTAGCATGTTGTATGCCTTGGGAACGCCACAGACTGAGAGGCTTCTTGTTAATAAGACAGAGGCTGACTCGAAACGGTAGTGAAACAGTTTACGTTTTTACAAACGTTTTCTTGTCTTTTCCATAGTCACGGCCATGTTATATCTTAAGCTGGACACGGGATTGCCACCAAAGCCAGCATTCCTGTGAAGTAGCCTCTGCATGTAGTAATATCTAGGAGTACTTGCCACATGGCAGTTCTGCATCATGCAACACATTATTGCAGGGAGAGATTGCCATAGGAGATGCCATTGGTGATGGTATCCCTGGCGTTGGTGTAACCCTAACCCTGGTCTGTCGTGGGCAGGAGGGAGGAGAAAACACTATTTTCACAAGTTAATAACTGATAACTACAAACAGAATTCTATGTTAACCCTTTCTGAACTGCACTAATTAACTGGATTGCATTTAGCATGACCTTTCTGTCTCTTGTTGTATTGTAACATTATAAGACTCCAGGTGCTTGGCTGCTCAATCAGTGCTTTCAGGTGAGCATAGGTTAGGAGTTATGCTGTATGTGAAATCCCTTCAAACTCCGCTTCAATCTTATTTTCAAGCATTTTCCTTCACTCTTTTTTCCAGTTATCAAGCATGCTGTGCCAGGCTTATAGTTGACTTCTCAAACTTTTAACTTTCTCTTTCCCTTCAGTTCCTCTCTTTTTCTTCTCTCCCATATATTTGTGATTGCTTCCCTACCTTAACTTCCTTTTCTTGGATTTTTATTTGTATAATCAGTTCAATGTTCTAATTTTTATTTTCTCACAAAACTGACCCTTCCTTCCCTCTTTTAATAAGTAGTGCTATTAATTTTTGCCTGAATATGTTCAGAAGCCTGTTAACTGATGTTTACATTGGGATTGGCTTGTAGGAAATAACTCTTCCAACAATAGGATGCATTGTATCATAGAGATGAAAGGTTTTTTTTAAATTCCAGTCTTGGTTCATAGTAAATTTCAAGTTGCCCTATTTCTTTGAAGTATGTCTCAGAAACAAACTAGATGATATTCACGAAGTGTGTGTAATGCCTTTCATGGCTTTTTTTTTAATTAGAAAAACTATTTTCAGAGGGGTTATTGTTGTGGGAAGGGAGAGAATATGCCTGTGATCCTCTCTTCAGTCCTAGCTGAATAAATCCCATTGAATTTAATTCATTTTAAGGAACGTAAGAGATCACAGCAAAAGGGGCAATACCAAATCTAATAAAAAATAAAGTGGTCTTGCTAGAGAGCCTAGAAATCTCAATTATCCATTAAACATTTTGGTAACTGCTGTTTAATCTATGATACAAATAAAAGTCCACACAGGCAAAGCCTGAGGATAATAGATAAGTACAAGGGGGGGGGAAATCTTCATTTAATCTATTTGTCTCGAAAGAAATGGGCAGAGAAAAAAAGTCACTTAGAAAGATGTGCCATGAAAAACAAAACTATCTATGCACAAACACCAGTGCAGAAGCCAAACTACGTTTTCCAAAATGCCATGAAAGGAAAGCAAAATTTCTTCCAGGCACAGTCAGCACTTCATGGAAGTTCCTTCCTCCCAAACTGATACACCGCAGCATATCAGCACATGCTGCCAATTACTGGTCAGTGCCCACCATGATGTAATCAAACTATATGCTGGGTCAATGTCTAAGCAAATATTTACGCTCTTAGGAGCAACAGTGACGGCAGAGGTGAAGAATTTGGGACCTAACAGGCTAGTGCCAGAAAACAGTAACAGATGAAGGCAAAGCAAGCCCTAGCAGATGTCTTATCTACAAACATACAAAGATCAGCAGACCAGGAAATTGCCAAACACTAACAGACTCTTAAGGGGGACGCAGGTGGCGCTGTGGGTTAAAGCCTCAGCGCCTAGGACTTGCTGATCGAAAGGTCGGTGGTTCGAATCCCTGCGGCGGGGTGCGCTCCCGCTGCTCGGTCCCAGCGCCTGCCAACCTAGCAGTTCGAAAGCACCTCCGGGTGCAAGTAGATAAATAGGGACCGCTTACCAGCGGGAAGGTAAACAGTGTTTCCGTGTGCGGCTCTGGCTCGCCAGAGCAGCGATGTCACGCTGGCCACGTGACCCGGAAGTGTCTCCGGACAGCGCTGGCCCCTGGCCTCTTGAGTGAGATGGGCGCACAACCCCAGAGTCTGGCAAGACTGGCCCGTACGGGCAGGGGTACCTTTACTTTACCTTTTTAACAGACTCTTAAAGCATAAAAGTAGCAGACTTTCAGATTCTGTCCCATTGATGGTAACCTCATTTCCAAAAGAAATTGAAGTTATTTTTTCTTTCCCCCCCCCCCCATTAAATTTAAGCATTTATGTTTATCAGCAGTGCTCCATTCATTCAGGGATATGGAACCTGTGGTTTTCCAGAGGTTGTTGGACTACAACATTCCTGACTGGCTGGACCTGGTGGGAGTTGGGTGCCCTATATCATCCAGAGATCCACAGGTTCCCCATCTCTGCAACTCCTTGCTGGATCCTCACACCTTGGTTGCGTTAATTTTGTTCTATCAGGATGATGTAACATTTTTGCAATTTTGTACTGAAAATACAAACCACAAAAGGAGTAGAGGAAACAAAAAGTTCCATGAGCCAGTGTACAGTTAGTATCAATGTTCTAATTGTAACGTTTCCTTTGTTCAACATACAAAATGATGTTTTGCCAAGTGTGACAGACAATGGAATGTGGTGGTGGGGGGGGTTTCAAAACCAAACATTGCTTGCCCTAAGAATTACTTAATAATGATAAAATATCACTTGAGTGAGGTCATTGCAGTGGAACAGATCTTCTTCACACAACTGTTCTTTTTGCTACAGTTATGACATTTGAGTAAGCCCAGCAATATCTATGTGATACAATGCATTGCTGCAGCCACTTTGGGGCCAGTGGAAAGAACTGGGGTTAGCAGATAAACTGCATTAGCAATCCTCTAAAAGCGGTGCAATTTTCACCGGTGGCGTAATTGCAAGCCAAACTCAAAAGTACAATGGTAACTTTTCTCATGTAAAGATTGCTGTGATCTAAGTTAATACCAAAAAAGCAGCAGTGAGTCTTAAAATGCCAAAGAAGAAAGGGGGGGAGAAAATTGTTGGGTTCGGGCGAGAGATTGCTGTAAAGTTATCTTCATCCAGCTGTCTTTGCAAAGAGGAAAAACCTGTTTCTACACTACATGCATTGTTGTTATATCAGTGCATTTTATTTTGTGTACTTTTTTGTTTTTCTAATTTTTTATTAAAATTATGTTTAAAAACAGAATTTTTGAACTACAAGTACAAATTAATTTGAATTATATTTATTTTAAACTGCATATTCCTCCATCCCTAGTATTGCATTTGGATCTTAATTTCTAAACTTAAATTTTGTATGGTGATTGTGCCATTGATTTCACTGCGTGAGATTGTAAAATAATTGTTTGTGGCATTGGTTGCTCTGTCTTTTATTATCTAGTGTACATTTTGTAACCTTATCCTTTTTGCCCCTTTCTAGAAGCTGAGGAACTCTACCAGAAAAGGGTGTTGACCATAACTGGCATCTGCATTGCTCTCCTAGTAGTTGGAATCATGTGTGTTGTGGCCTACTGCAAAACCAAGTAAACTTTCCTCTTCCTTTCTATATTTGTGTTTATCACTGAGGGATCGGGACCCTGTCAAAACAAAAGGCTAAGAAATGTGCTTGCAACTGTTGATGCAAGATTAAGCAGCTAAATAAACTCAAGAATTTATTTGCAACCTTATAGTGAAGCTGGAGTGTGCTATATTGTATAATCACAAAAAAAAATTCTGATGGAGATGACCCCTTAGAAGACTATTATTATTATTATTATTATTATTATTATTATTATTATTAATTATGCCACCCATCTGAATGAGTTGCCCCAGCCACTCTGGGCAGAAGGCTGCCTTCAGATGTCTTCTGAAAGTCAGATAGTTGTTTATTTCCTTGACATCTGATGGGAGGGCGTTCCACAGGGCAGTTGCTACTACCAACAAGGCAGGTAGTTACTGGGATTGTTTGTCTATAAGGAGACGATCCCTTAGATTTTTTTTAATCTAACTTATGACCCACTGAGATAACTGCCTAAGTGTCCCATCTGTTCTGTAGGGCTTCAGAATTAAAATTCATTAAGTTAGAAAGTTCTTAATCATGCTGTAGGATGACTCTTGAACCAGGTTTAAATCCAAAAATCTCATCCACACTTTAATATACTAGCTCAGTATGTTAATAATGAAAGTCAAAATGCATGTTGATAGGTAATTGATCTGTCACCCCATGAATTGGCAGCCTTCAGTGGTGTCCAAACTTTTTTCAAAGAGGGCCAGATTTGATGAAATGAAGGGCCATGAGGGCCAACCAAAGTTGTTCACCTTTTTTTTAGGATTGAAGTTGTTGAGTATTTTTTAGGATTTGACCCCAGGAAATAAACTGCCACAGGGGCCAGATTAAACCAACCGGCGTGCCAAATTAGGCCCCCAAAATGAACTTTGGACATACCTGCACGAAAACCTTATTAGATTAAGATTTATTACTTCAAACAAAAATGACTCCAGAGCTGTGTCTTGTATTGTACACCTGACCCATGGTTACTCTGATCTATTTATTGTGCCTCTTGACATTTGCAAATACACCCAGTCTGGACATAACCCTAAGCCTAAATTGCATGACAGCAGCTGGACTAGGGGAAGAGCACTGCAGCTGTGAACTTCATTCTGAGAACCTGCTCGTTTGCTCATGCTAAGCCATGGGCTGGCTAAATTTTACAAGCAAAATGGGCCATGATGTAATTGCAGTGTTTCCTAATCTGATGACAGAGCCACACTTGTTTGTGAACTAAAATTGGAGGTGCACTTCGTTCTTAGAGAAATATCGGGATTTAAAGCATATTGGAATAAGAATTGCTTATTCTTAGAGCTATCCATCCTTAGGTTTACTTGCTGAGGGTAGGTAATTCTGTTTCATCTCTGTATTGGAAATGGGCCATTTTTTTTTCTGCACATGAAGGGCACTCACTAACCAAAAAAACACAAAAGCAAATCACTAAAGGGAAACAGAAAAGAAAAAAAGGATTGCAAAAGCTAAATGCGCATTCTGTTCCTAGCACTGGTGCCTCTTCATTGAATTAACTGCTGTACAGATGGAACATTTTGGAAGAGTCAGTGTTATGTGATGTCACCTTATCACTTTATTAACATTGCCACTGGAAATGCCACTACACTTTCCTATTAATGAAATTTAAATAAGAAAAACCCATACACTTATTTTGCAGCTAGTAAAGGTTTTAGTGAGGGATCATTCAGTCATTTCCTGCTATGAGAACACCTATTCTTAATCAAGGGAACGCGAGAGAGAGTTAACCTTCATGTGCAGAGTCAAACCAATATAAACATACACTATAATATTATATAATAAAGCAGATTTCTTTGCTGTGGCTGTATCCCTTGACTCAGGTGAATTTGCAGTTGATGCAGTATCCTCCTCCCATCTATAGTTCAGCACAGGCCAGCGAGTGATTCAGCACTTTCTGTGGCAGCAGAGCTAGGGGAAAAGCTCAGTAAAACACAGTTGCATCTTTCTGAACAAAGTTCATACCTTAAAAACATAAGAATTACAACCTTTTGATTTTACTTTATTTAAAAGCATTTCAAAACAGCTTACATTTTTAAAATATATGGCTGCTGTACAAAAAGAGTTTCTTTTCTTCTCTTTGCACAGCTAAAGTCAGTACATGTCCACGGCTGTATATTACATTGCAGGCAGGCATCAGGATAACCAGGTTATTTCAGAAAAGTGGTAAGATGCACATGAATTCAGAATAAAGCCTTGCAAGGGCCTCTGCACCTAGATAACTGTACAAGAAACTAGCTGCTGTTGGGAATGGTGCTCTCCTGTAAAGATAAGAGATAAGAGCATTGTTGTCACTGAATTCTAAGGGACCCAGAGGGGCATCCAGGCCAACTCCCTGCAGTGCAGAATCCTGCCCACAGCCATCCCTGTGTGGGTTAACAACCAGATACACTGACCCATTCTGCCACCTGAGTTTCCTAGAGCCCACCTATTAAAGTCATAGGCACACTGACAAGGGAAGAAACATGATCATACTCCATAGAAAGCCCTTGTGCATTATGCCAAGCACCTCTCAAAACATATGAAGTGCACATTTTGGGTAGAGACGAAGAAACAAGGGTGAACGTGGACATATAACATATATATCATAGGGTCTTGCTTCTCAATTGAAATCCATGGCTGTCATCCCCCTTTGATCTCAAAAGAGCAACCGACTGTGAAAGTTTCAGAAAGGCAATTCATTTTGGAAGGTAGAACATCTTTTCCCGATAAATCTTCTCTCCTCATAAGCCTGACAGAGTTCTGGAAGTCCTGAAGTCTTCACGTCATACAGATCTCTTGCAGTTTCTTGTCGTTCAGATAATCCATGTATGGGAATGTGCTGGTCAGATATGGTTGCAGAGCAGAACTGCTTTGTTCGTTTGACTATTAAAGCTGTTCTTTATTTAAAATGCAGGAAACAGCGGAAAAAGTTGCACGACCGCCTCCGGCAAGGCCTTCGATCTGAGCGCAACCATAGAGTCAATATGGCCAATGGGCCTCACCACCCTCACCCGCCACCAGAAAATGTCCAACTGGTGAATGTAAGTTTTGCACAAGTGGCACCGCGAAGTGTAACTCATCACTTCATCACCAGTTTTTATTTGAGAGCCATTTAATCAGTTATCAGATAGAAATGATAAGCATGCTTCTCTCCCCCCACCCAAATAACTTGTTATTCTACCACGACCACCTAAAAAAGCAATTGTAAGAGTGTTTTCCAATGTAACTGGTGTGCCAACCTGAATAAAATATGCGGGAGGCCAGGTAAGCCCCACCCTGTATAATCAATCACAAGATGTGGCACATGCACACCATCTGAATAACAATGCCCATTAACTTTTGGTGGGGGCTCAGCCTCCTCAAATATTTTGTGGAGGATGCCGAAGAGACCCTACGCCCCTAGGAGTTGGCTCTTATGAATGTAACTCAGAATAATTCTAATTTACAGACTTTCTTTTTCTGGGCAAATGCATAATTGAAGTTACATAAATTAAAGTTATAGAGAATTCAAATCCTGGTAGTTCTTCTATATGAAATCATACGAATTAGATTTTATCAGCACAGTAGTGTAAAGACATCCTTCTGCACAGATTGTCCACAAAAAAGCAATCATGAACCATGTACCTTGTCCAGACAACAACAGTCACCTGAAGTTAGAAGCAGGGTATTTTTGTAGGCACCCTTTCTGGTTTTGTACGTGGAATTTTACTTTGAAAGCCATCTTAAGGACACAGAATATCAACATCAAAATAATACTGAGCACTGCCAACTTGGGTTGAACCATCTGCCTAAGAGGTAGGCTACAAAAATGTTTGTTCTCACAAAATGGAATCCATGTGAGCGGGAATATTCCCATGGTTGAAGCAAAGGATGTGCCATATCTTGTGTGGATCCCACATTCATTCATTCATTCACTTTCTTAATCACAAGAGCAACCGTGCCCTTGGTTCTCTGTGAAAGTAGATAAGATTTTGTTGCAGTTCTTTTGCCTGCCATCACTTTGTTACAAGTAAAAGAGCTGCCTTTGGTCATACATAGCTCATGTAAAATATTGCCAGCGTGGTGTAGTGGTTAAGAGCAGTGGACTCGTAATCTGGTGAATCGGGTTCGCTTCCCTGCTCCTCCACCTGCAGCTGCTGGGTGACCTTGGGCTAGTCACACTTCTCTGTAGTCTCTCAGCCCCACTCACCTCACAGAGTGTTAGTTGTGGGGGAAGAAGGGAAAGGAGACTGTTAGCCGCTTTGAGACTCCTTAGGGTAGTGAAAAAGCGGGATATCAAATCCAAACTCTTCTTCTTCATGTTCATTTCAGTGGAGGTTCTGCCCTCATAATGTTTCCAAGATGTCTTTAGAGCCCAAATTTACTCCCAAGAAAGTGTTTCATGAATATGGAGGAGCTACTGGCTTTGTTACTCAATGTACACACAGTGCTTAAGCTGAGTGCATAAATATCATTAACAATGTGATTTCTCCTAATCCATGCCTGCTGGCAAAAGGAGAAGCAGCTTCCAATCCACTGCTACTGAAGAGCTTTTTCAGACATTCTCAGGTTGGAAAGGAGCAATGTCTGCTGGCCAGAACCGAAGTGGAGAGGTGCTTGCAAGATTAGACATGCAGGGCACCACCTCATTTGACAGGTGCCACGCTAAGGAAAGGGCTAAAAAAAAAATGACAATGAGAGTTGAATGCAGTCCATGGCCTACTAGCCAAAAAACCTGATTTATGGATTAAAGATAAAAGAATGGGGTGAACTCCTGAACAGAACCAAAATAGCACTCAGCTAGCAGTACATTTTACAGATGAACCAGAGCTACCTTGGGGGTAATCCTAAGGATCTTTGCAGTCAATAAGAGTTTTGCCATCAATTCCAGCGGACAAAGGATTTCACCTGTTCTCTGTGTTTAAACAATGCAGATATTCCTCATATTGCATCATTCCCTGAGAGAGCCAATTTGTAGACAAACTATGCCTGTTACTTAGGCACCACATAGGCGAACTATTTCTTCTGTCAATTGCCTTTTGAGCCATTAGGAAAAAATAGGCCAGAATTCAGACTCTATTGTTCCTATAAAGTCCCCAAATGATGGCCAAACTAAATATTTTGAAAGACTAGTTTGTAAAAATACAGGAAATTTATGCTGCCCCTAACACACTTCACAAAGAACTTAAGAACAGATTGCCGCCTCACCACTGAAATTCAGGGGACCAGCATATTATTATTTTTTAGTTGTTATGGGTGGAGAGAGAAAGTATTTGAAAAGGGAAGTCAAAACATATCCATAGCCCCTACTCAGAAGTCTACCCTTGGTTAGCCAGAGCATTAGGAGAAAGCCAGTCCATATTCTGGCCTGATGTGCTGTTATCAGAAAGCACCTTTAGTGTTGTAATTTTAGATAGCTAAACCTTTCTCCCTGATGAACTAGTTTGTAAGATGGAGGGAGTTTCAGTGGGAGTATTCATAAATTTTATTTTTGTGTTTTCTATTTTACATAAACAAGTGAATTAAATACATAAACATATAATCCCTTTTGACTTCCCTCCCCGCCCTCCATTGTGGATCTTAATGTAATGATTTTCCCCTCTGCATCTCTTTCATAACTCTTATTTTTATAAATCCTTTGTCAATCCATAGTTCAAATTTTTACTACAGTGGTACCTCGGGTTAATTTGTTCCAGAGGTCCGTTCTTAACCTGAAACTGTTCTTAACCTGAAGCACCACTTTAGCTAATGGGGCCTCCTGCTGCCACCGCACCGCCAGAGCACAATTTCTGTTCTTATCCTGAAGCAAAGTTCTTAACCTGAAGCACTATTTCTGGGTTAGCGGAGTCTGTAACCTGAAGCATAAGTAATCCGAGGTACCACTGTACAAGTTTTCTGTCAATCCTTTCCCCATTCTTTATTAAAAACCTCCTGAGGTCTCAGTGGGAGTATTCAAGCACATTAACTTGCCAGACCCAAATATATAGGGTTCTCCTGACACACACACACAAGCCACTGGTGGGAGGCCACAAGGGAGAGGAGAAAGGCCAGTTACACAAGTAGAAGCCCTTCCATTTAAAGGACTAGTTGGGTAAATCCCATCCATGATGTATGAGTTGTGCTTATAAATATGAGTTATGTCTCCCTTTTATTTAGCAATATGTATCAAAAAATGTAATATCCAGTGAGCATGCTGTGGAGAGAGAAACAGAGACATCATTTTCTACAAGCCACTATACCTCAACGACTCACCATTCCACAACGGTCACCCAGACACCTAGTCACAGGTAGGAGGCTGAAATATAACCTGCAAGGTTTTTTTATTATTTTTAAGAAAAGGTACATCTTGGTAAACTTTTAACCATGTTGGACCTTTCCGGTGATTGCAACCAATCTTTGATTACAGAGACTTTTTACTGGTTGCTGAAATATTCACATATTCTTTTAAACCATATTAAAAAGCAGCTTTTGTTGGCTGAGGGGAAGGGCTAAAGCAAGTGTCAACCTTCCATGATTTTAGAGTCCATGTCTCTTGCAGAAGAGCTTTCCAAACTGTCTGTCGTCACAGGTTAGTGTGTCGGCTGCAGTGCATAGGTGTATCACACAAACACTCCCTGCGCCCATCCCGGGGCTGGAAAGGGGTTAGTTTAACCTCTGGTTTGTTTGTAAAACTGAATTAATGTATCTCGAAATGATGCATGTCCAAAAAGTGTGTCACCAATGTGAAAAGTTTGGAAAACTCTGTGTTGCAGTAATCTCACACCTTGATCACACTATTATTGTTAATGGCTAATACATCATAGGATGCGGGTGACACTGTGGGTTAAACCACAGAGCCTAGGACTTGCCGATCAGAAGGTCGGCGGTTCGAATCCCTGCGACAGGGTGAGCTCCAATTGCTCAGTCCCTGCTCCTGCCAACCTAGCAGTTCGAAAGCACGTCAAAGTGCAAGTAGATAATAATAATAATAATAATAATAATAATAATAATAATAATAATAATATAATAATAATAATAATAATAATAATTATTATTATTTATTTATACCCCGCCCATCTGGCTGGGCCTCCCCAGCCACTCTGGGCGGCTTCCATAAAAACCAAAAATACAGTAAAATAGATAGATAGATATCGCTCCGGCGGGAAGGTGAACGGCGTTTCCGTGCGCTGCTCTGGTTCGCCAGAAGCGGCTTAGTCATGCTGGCCACATGACCCGGAAGCTGTACGCTGGCTCCCTCAGCCAATAAAGCGAGATGAGCGCTGCAACCCCAGAGTCGGCCACGACTGGACCTAATGGTCAGGGGTCCCTTTACCTTTACCTTTAATACATCATATGAGTAACAAGGTAATCAAAGTAACAAGGTAATCAATTTTTTTGTTCCTGGGATGTTGCAATTATTCCTTTGAATAATAGATTCACTGCTATTAAGTTGTTGTGTGGAATTAAGCTATGCCTAATTCTCAATTATGCCTCTGATTAGAACAATGTTGAGCAGTGTAATTCCTGCCCAATGTGTGACCCACAGAACTGAACATCTCCCACCAACCATATTTAGCTGCTTGCCATGTGCTTGACAACCCTGTTTTTCTAGTGTCAGACATACAGAAAACTATTAGTGGCCCCAAAATCCCCTTGGACCCTACCATACAGGGAGTGGGTAGGCAGTTCAGCTTGGTGGGTCACTGGTTGTGAAGGTCTGGCCATTTATTACTTTGTATGATGGCAAAGCCCACTTACTTGGGAATAAGTCCTGTGCAATTTACTCCTGGGTAACCCTGTATAGATACTGTAGGTGTTGCCACAGTTTACCGCTCAAGGCTAGATGAACACACTCACGTCCAAGTGTCTTCATCTTGCCTTTAAAGAAATAAAAAAATCTGGTGGACGCTAGCCAGGCTATTCAGCTCTGTAGCCTATTTTAAAAACCATTTGCTCTTATTTTGTTTAATTTACTGTTTTGAAATGTGTGTATTCCTCTCCAGTGATTTTATTTGAGAAGAGGTAAGCTACAGTATAGTGGATGTGGGTGGGGCTGTGGGTTAAACCACAGAGCCTAGGGCTTGCCGATCAGAAGGTCGGCGGTTCGAATCCCCACAACGGGGTGAGCTCCCGTTGCTCGGTCCCTGCTCCTGCCAACCTAGCAGTTCGAAAGCACGTCAAAATGCAAGTAGATAAATAGGTACTACTCTGGTGGGAAGGTAAATGGCGTTTCCATGCACTGCTCTGGTTCACCAGAAGCGGCTTAGTCATGCTGGCCACATGATTTGGAAGCTGTCTGCGGACAAACGCTGGCTCCCTCGGCCAGTAAAGCAAGATAAGCGCCTCAACCCCAGAGTCGTCCGCGACTGGACCTAATGGTCAGGGGTCCCTTTAGCTTTAAGCTACAGTATCCCCCCTCTCTCCCACAGCAACCCTTTCCCCTCTTATCTGTGGTTTGTGTATCCAACAATTAGGTTTTAATGAGGATGTGCAAGACCGTTAGTGATATTCCGAATAAATTCCAAGTAAATACGCTTATAGTGAACTTCATAATTTATTCAGAGCATATAATTTCTTATTTGTTTATATAATTTCCTTGACACAGAGCGATACCATTTGTTCCTTTGTATGACAGTAAAATCTTGAAGACTATGTCAGTTGAAGGCTGAAAGTTTCAGGGTATGCCCCATTTTGTGTACATAGTAGTTTTTTAAAGAATTATCTTCTTAATAAGCAGCATTAGAAAAACTTTACCTCTATGCACACTCCTGGATCATGCATTACGTAGTTTTCTCTTTCCAGTGTTAAATTTTAAAATATTCTCTTCTGTTCTTCCCAACGGCTTTTTATTAGTTGGAGCAACGGTCGGACCGAAAGCATAATCTCCGAAAGCCATTCTGTGCTTGTGAGCTCCTCAGTTGAGAACAGCCGCCATGCAAGTCCGTCAGGCCCCCGAGGGCGTCTCAATGGCATTGGAGGGCCACGGGAATGTAATAGTTTTCTCAGGCATGCACGAGAGACACCCGACTCCTACCGCGATTCACCACACAGTGAGAGGTACCTACAGCCAATAATTCGAAAGGTGTGACTATCTGGGATACAAGCCGGCAGAAATGAGTTCATTTTTAAAACTGCTTTTTCAGTCTTTCAAGAAAATCCTTAGGTTTTTTTATTGTATGTTTGTTTATTCATCTCAAATTTAAAACTCAGTGATAGATGGGAGGGGGAGAGACTCTAAGCTGAGAGCAGACTTCTTTACAAGGGGATTTTATGATCTTCTGAATAATTAGCCAAAGATGTTGATCCCTCCCATGGCACAATGTCTTTTGGAGTGGCTTTTTAGGAGGAAAGTGGAGCTTAAGTACAGATGCAGCCAAAGTAGTCTGTGAATAAAGCAAGATAGCCAGGAAATCAGAATAACCAGGAAAGGGTTCCTACTAGGAATCTGGTCTGCTTTTTCCAACCTCCAACCTGATGCACCATGTGTGTGAGAGAGAGATGTGCTTAAACTATAACAGAAATACACAGCCTATCCCCTTCTCCTTATTTTGATAAGAAATTTCAGTTGATTTATTCTCAGCCTCTTTCAAAGAGCAAAAGATACAAAAAGCAGGTTGAATGCATCTTCCCTACCCTCAGTTGAGGTTTCGGGAGAAGAAAACTCCACTCACTTAGATACCACTAATTGATGTCATAGTCACGTAGTTGCCTCAGTTCAACCATATATTTAACATGCATCAATTCCTATTAAGAGAAATGTGGAATATAGAATTATTGTTTATGTGACTATTTATTATCAGAGTAGGGCCCACTTGATTCTTCCCCAGGAGGTCTCTGTTAACTTCCTTTCTGGAAAGCAATTACACTGAACGCTCGGGTTGCGAACGTGTTCCGTGCGGGAGGCACGTTCGCAACCCGCAGCGGCACATCTGTGCACATGCGGGTTGTGATTCGACACTTCTGCGCAAAGCACAATTTAGTGCTTCTGCGCATGCGCGACCACCAAAACCTGGAAGTAACCCATTCCAGTACTTCCGGGTTTCGGCGCGTCCGTAACCTGAGAAAACGCAACTTGAAGCGTCTGTAACCCGAAGTATGACTGTATCTGGAATATACTCCCATGACTCATACCCAGTGTAGCACAGCAAATGGAAGACACACATGGAGGAAATAAATCAATAATGATAGATACATAACTAAATCATATAAATGTGATCATATAGAAATGCCTGAAATGCTGCAGGGCCTTACAGTAGATTAATTAACTGGGAAGAGTGCTTCCATTGTGCTACTATTCTTAAACTTAGCCTTGAATGCTTTCTGAATTCATATGTAAATGAGCACCATGATGAAGATCCTTGGTGTAAAACCTTGAAATTCCTTTGACATCCATACAACCAATTTGCCCTTCCCAGCCTTGAAATCTTTCAGCGCTAAAGATTAAATTTTCTCTTCTCGAAAGCTGATGGAAATGAATATCGCTGGAGATGTTATCTATATTTCATCATGGGTTGCTATTCATTTTCATGAAAACTTGTGAAAATGAGGAACATTAATATATAAAATTTAATTATACATGCTAATCAGTTTTGTCTCAAGCACTGTACAGATTTGGAGTTTAGGAATGCAAGTATTTTATTTTATTTTTAGAAAATGAAGAAGTGTATCACTGCGGCCCCACTAATGTAATTCAATATTACTAGCAATTTGGCAGGCTGTGCATCAAGAATCCAAATGGCTTGGGAACCTCCAAGAAATTATTTTTTTAATGCTGTCACATTTTTGTTCTTTCACTTAATTCTTCTCCAGCTCAATTTTATCTGTACTTCTTTAGGTACGTATCTGCTATGACAACACCAGCTCGCATGTCACCCGTAGATTTCCATACTCCAAGTTCTCCAAAGTCGCCTGCCTCAGAAATGTCTCCACAAGTCTCCAGTTTAACAATGTCTGTCCCTTCTGTGGCAGTCAGCCCGTTTATAGAAGAGGAGAGGCCTCTCCTTCTGGTGACCCCACCCCGGTTACGGGAAAAATACGAGCACCACATGCAACAGTTCAACTCCTCTTACCACCACAACCCCGCGCATGAAAGCGGCAGCCTGCCACCAAGTCCGCTGAGGATAGTGGAGGACGAGGAATACGAAACCACACAAGAGTATGAACCGACGCAAGAGCCCCCCAAAAAACTAGTCAACAGTCGGAGGGCCAAAAGAACAAAGCCCAATGGCCATATTTCCAATAGGTTGGAAATGAACACCGACACAAGCTGTGAGAACAGTAGCTCAGAGAGTGAAACAGAAGATGAGAGGATAGGGGAAGATACACCTTTTCTGAGCATACAAAACCCCATAACAGTCGACCTAGAATCAGCTACTGCATATCGACTGGCTGACACCAGGACTACCCAAAACAGTCGGTTCTCAACACAGGAAGAATTGCAAGCAAGATTGTCCAGTGTAATAGCTAACCAAGATCCCATCGCTGTATAAAAGAGAGAGAGAGAGAGAGAGAGAGAGAGAGAGAGAGAGAGAAACACTTAAAAAAAAAACCAACCCACATAGATTCACATGTAAAACTTTATTTTATATATTGAAGTACTCCACCTTTAAATTAAAAACAATTTATTTTATTTTAGCAGTTCCGCTATTAGGATTAAAAAAGACAAAACAGGAAAAAAACTTTTATAAATTAAATATATAATGTATATACAAAAAGTGTTATGTGCCATATGTAGCAATTTTTTTACAGTATTTCAAAAATGAGAACGATATCAATGGTGCCTTTATGTTATGTTATGTTGAGAGCAAGTTTTGTAAAAGTTACAAGTGATTGCTGTTCCACAGTATTTCGCAGAAGTCTCTAACATTCTGGGTTATATCTTCCCCACAACCTCTGCCCACAACCCGGTCCCCTTATTTACTTTGTGCATTGCATTAGTGGCGACTGGCTGTACAACTTGCAAGAACTGCAACAGTCCCTGTGTTTGCTTGCTGTAGCCCCTAATCAAAAACGTTCTGTAGTGGCATAGCTACCTAAAGAACAAAGCATACGCCTTTCTTTTATAAGAGGTGGTTATTTCCTTACCTTATATGAGTTGGGTTTTGTCTGCTCTCTCACAGGACCACGGTTTGCTTTGGGAGCCTAGAAGGAAATGGTAGATCCAAATGTTATGCCATTGTTTACGACAGGTCAATACCAAAAGACGTAAAGCTATATTAAATATTTGACAGAAATACTGTGGGCTTTAAGTTTAATATAATCAGCCAAGAATCTCCCTGAACCTCTATAATATTTTGTAATCGTGTTTCTTTGAAACACAAGTTCAGGCTTGCTTGGTCACAAAAAGTAAATGCACCATAATCCAGCAGGGAAGTCCTCCTATGCAACCAACTTTGAAATAAATGGGAACTATATATATCAGGCCTTTTGACCAACTCCTATTTATTCCAGTGTGGTTTATACAGAAGAACGCCCTGCTGCATTGTGCCCAAGGTAAGTTGGTTGCAGTTCCTGGGTAAAATATTAGACCAGCTTTTGTAACCAAACAAAAAAAAAAGAGGGTGACTCATAGTGTGGGGAATTAAAATGCCAATGATAAAACCACAGTCATTTTGAACCTGTATCTGTACCCCTACCACGGAGTGAAATCTGGTGCACTTCAAATGGGTAACATTTTTTTATGTTCAAACTGGAAAACAAATGTCTCTTCTACTGGGGGCGGTATCTCTTCCTTTGCAATCATTGGGACTTAAACATGCTTAACTTTGGTTAGATTTGGATTGAGGCCAAAACTGCCAACTTACATACAAGATGAAACCCAAATGAGCTAGAATGAGAGGTCTGGCGGGGAAAGGCTAAACATTTAGTAAAATAGAAGGAAAGTGTTGATCTGTATTGGTTTTCATCTAAGTATCTGTAAGGCAAAAATGGTACATTTGTCAAGCATGCATTTTGTTAGATACATTATGCCACTAATCAATCAAATGACTTTTTTGCCCCTGTCACCTAGAAGGTGAGCTACTCAAGACCCTATTTTTAGAGAAAAGGGGAGTGCAAAAGGGGATCATCTCCCCACATCACTTTTCACCTAGCCAAACATATTCCTCAGAACTCAACTGAGGGTAAAAGAGCTGGGGATAGGGCCGGTTGTATGGGGATA
This sequence comes from Podarcis gaigeae, assembly GCF_964106915.1. Taxonomy (NCBI): domain Eukaryota; kingdom Metazoa; phylum Chordata; class Lepidosauria; order Squamata; family Lacertidae; genus Podarcis; species Podarcis gaigeae. Next base: position 11,385,928 of record NC_139694.1, on the reverse strand, counting down.
TGCTGCAGGTAGGCCTCCCCTCCATTTTATCCTTAAAATGTGGGCCTCTTACCCTGATTTTATGTGTGAGTGAGGCAGTCTCTCGTTTAAACAAATAGGTATCCCATCTAGTTTGGTCCTTAGGCACCAGGAATAGAGTTATTTCAACTTCTCACTTTACAAGCCAACAGCCCCTTGTTGGACCTGAGTTTGGGTCAGAATGACAGTCCTAGCCTTTATACATCTCAGTTTGTGCAGCACAGACTGGTGACCGAAGGTGGTATTTTCATTCATTTTTGTGAATGAAAAATAAGGTTGGTTGTGCTGACATTGCCTCTCAGGAGAGGGTTAGGAAAAACAAATCTGTTCACAGTTCGTAACTAGTCCTTTGAGTTCAGTTAACACTGATGTATGAGGCTGAGATCTTTGCAACTCCCAGAGAGCCTAATCTGGATAATGTAACTTGAGTGCAGCGTAGTCTAAGGCTGCAGTCCTAATCCTATGTACCTGGAGAAACTTAATCAGTAGGATTTACTTCTGCATAAAGCTATTTAGAATCATGTTGTAACTGTTGATTAAGTTATATTACAGGGGGAAAACCATTGAAACAACTTTCCTGCAATGTAATTTACATGAACACAAGCTTGAAGTTTCCATTTCATCATACTGACTTCAGGCGCATGTTTAAGTGCTTTGCTGAGTATTGGCTGCTGGTTCAGAACCTAACAAGGGAATGTTTTCTAGCATTAGCTTCCTGGCACCCTGGGATTCAGCAGTATTATCTTCCTTTACTGGTGAAAATCTTGTTTTCTCAAGGCAAGAGAAAGCATTGCTCTGTTACCCAGAAACCCTACACAGTCTCCTAAGCCAGCTCAAAACATTACATGGCTATAAAAGTTACACTGCATTGGTCAAATAAGTCACAAAAATATAACAGTAAGAGGCAGAAAGAAGGAGATTTTTTACCAATCCCCAACATTAAACCTAAACCCTGCCACTGGCCTTGGAAATGCATACCTTCCGCATTCATCTTTATTCCACTTCCTAAGGTTTCACATGTATTAAGATGAGCTACTACTTCAGTTTTGAGCTCTAGTGTGAGTTAGGCCCTGCAACTGTGTGGATCTGAGAGAAGAGGTTAAATTGAAAACGGATCAGCTTTAATCCACTTTACAGAGCAGCTGATGTGAGACCTCAATGTTTGGACTGAGTACAATACTGTGCAGTTAAAAAGACATCAATAGAAGCTGCAGACTTCTCATTAATATTCCCAATAGATTTCTTCATTGTACTTGTCTTCCTTTTAGCTGTGTTTGTTTTGCTCCATTTTGTCACATAACAGAAAGGGAAATCACTGGACCTCGTTCTTCACCCATGTCAGTTTTGATCCTAACTAAATTCACTCTTCCGACTTGTGCAGACTTTTGCTTGTCTTGCCACTTCCCACCCCCACCCAGTCTTTCCTCTGAAATGGAGTAAAATTCATCGGGTTTTCCAGCGATTGACAATTCAGCGCTAAATAGTGAATTTTCCCAGGGAAAAAGGCAGGGCAATCAGAAAACCTCTTAGTGCACGACTGTACAGGATTTTACCATTATTCTGTGGTGCAGTGCACCCCTGCAAGTCCAGAAAATGTTACCAGTTACATGATGTTTTGTGTACCTACCCACTCCCTTTAATGCTGAACATTCATGATTTCTCGAAATATGTTGTGCAGACTACTGCAAGATGAAAACTGAATGTGGTACATCAGCCCATCCAAAAACCGAAGAAGAAATAGCACATACTTTTATTACCTTTTGTCCCTTTCTGCTGGCTAGCGTCATTGTTGATAAAGGTTGCTGGATCTCACACTGCTCTGTTAAGCTCCTATCTAGGCAAGGAGCTGTCACATTTCTCCATTTAGCACCCTGCTGCAGCTGATATGTCGCCACTAGAAACTGCCTGTTAAAATCATAAAAGTGGGGAAAGAGTATAAGGGTTTAATATTATCCCAGTATTGTAATAATATCTTGGAGGGTAAGTCTGAGTATATATGATATATAAAATATATTTGGTGATACATTACCAAAGGATATTTTAAAGTAAAAGCTAAATGTGACTTTCCCCTGGCAAGGTGATAAAAGTTAAAGAGTTCCGCCAAAAGTAGCAAGCATTCAGAACGGTTATTACATCTCTTATGCTGACATTTTATTGATGTAAAATAAAATAAAAAGTTATTTGCTACAGCTGAGGTCAGCATTTCCAAGGTCCATATGCACTATCATGGATTTGAATGCCGTGGTAGAGGAATTATCAATTTAAAATGTCAGTGCAAATGCATTTTGTTGTTCATTCTATCTGCAACTACAATATAGAAAGTAGGTCTCATTCTTATGCACCAGTTTTATCATTGTTTCTTTATTGACAATATATCCTCAGCTATGCTCAAGCATCTGTCATTAGCTGCTGTGCAATAATATAATTAATTAATAGTTACTAGAGAAATTCTGGAAAGAATGGATTAAAGAGATGAGAAAGTCAGTAGCTAAAATGGAAGGGGAGTATCTATGCATTTTAAGGTGGCCCTTTCATTTACTATTATTTTGCATTTTGGAAATATCACTTAGTTAACGAGAGCAAACACCTATGAATGAGTAAAATATTTGTGAAGCGGATGTTTATAACCAAATCACAGAAAGGCTGCTGAGAATTAGGTGTCTTTTGCTAGATCTCTAAGTTCTTCTGAAAACAGTCTTGTGTACAAAGTACTACATCTGATTTTAAGTGGTTAGACGATGAGGGGATTGGTAATACTTCCATGCACCTAAGTAAAAATGGGTTACCTATATTTCACCACATACCTTTGCTTTAAAAATACCTGGAATGTGCTGTACGTTAACAACAGTACTCTGAAATGTAGTAGCTTCTCTCTGTTCTGTTCTTAAAGCTCTGTTCTCTGAAGCACATGAGGTCATAGATTTCCAAAATGGGAACAGTACAAAAGAATCTGTTTTAAAACAGCTTTTTCCCAGTTGTTGTGATTCCTAAGGGGCCCACAGCCATTGAAATCTAAAAAAGAGAAAAGCCAGCAGTGATCAGCTGATTCAAGTGGTTTAAAATTTAGGCACAATTTTTTGAAGTAGCTTAAGTTCAATGAAAAACTGGTGGTAAGGCCTTTTAGACTTTAAAAAAAAATCTCGCCATTACAAACCTAAGACAATACAGCGGAACCTCGGGTTTCGAAAGTCTCTGTTGACAAACATTTCAGAACATCCAAAACCCAGAAGTAAATGCTTCTGTACGAGCCTCAGAAGTCGAACTTCCAAGGCGGCTTCCGTTTTGAGTTTCCCTGTTGTATTGACTCTTTTGCATTGAGTTTTTGGTTTTTGAACGTTTTGGAAGTCTTAACGGTCTCCTGGAACGGATCACGTTCGAAAACTGAGGTTCCACTGTATACAGAGTGGCTTAAGACAGGGATGGGAATCTTGCAGCCATCCAGGAGTCATGGAACTTCAAATCCAATCATCGCTGACCACTGGCCAGTGACAGTCATGCAGATGCTGGAGGAAGTGTGTAAGAACAGAGGGCACAAACAGAGGTCAAAAAAACATTCTGATCAGCATAAAGCTTCCTGTTAGTTCATATATACATGAACTTCGGTCTCTTGTTAATTGTTTGGTCTCTCGTTACTTGTTTACAGTTAAATGTATTGTGTTAAAAGTTTATTTTGGAACATTCCATCTGGGTTATTAATCGGCAATGGCTCATTTGCACATCTGCAGCAATGCTGCATCTATGACAGAGAAACATGAGGAAATAAATGAAACGCTTAGACAACAGCTGTGGTAATGAGCAAGAATTTCTGACCCATCAAAGCAAGCTCTAGAAAAAGCTGCTATTATTATTAATATTTTTTTAAAAAGCAACTTCAATTCTCAGGGCACTCTGTTCTAATGCATTCAAGCTTAGCACCATCATCATGTGTTTATTAGGTGTAGTCTCCCGTCTCCCACTTAATGTTTGCTAAAAACTTGTCCTGAACGAAACAGCAGTCAAAATAAAGAACTCCTATTCTGAATATAGTTCATGCTCCCCTGTGGCAAATAGTACCCTATCTCGTAAGAAAGAGCATGGCAGACCCAGCTCTGCATCCTTATTTTGTATCCCATCTCACCCCGCCATTAATGCACAACCAACAATATAGGCGATGCCCAACATTGGAGTATACCCATTGAAATCAATTGGCTTAAGTTCATTTGTTTCAGTGGGTCTACTCTGGGTAACAGTCTTATGTGTTTCCTTTTACCTCTTATTTCTTGATCCCAAAGCTGCCACCATGTCCATATTTTCCCTCAGCTCTTTCATCTTAATCCAGCTAAGGATTGGCACCTTAAGCATTTAGAAAGCCTGGCTAAAAGTGCACATCTTTCACTTGGAGACGTAGCAAAGGCTGTTCTCACTCTTTTCCAGTACTGGCTGAATTCCTACCAGCCGTGGCAATATCCAACAAATCAAACATATATACGAAATGCTGCAGAGAAATGTAAACAATGAAATGGCCACATACCATTTTAAGTATATATTCTTTTTTCTGTAAATACATCTTGTACATACGTCGATGTTCCCCCACAATCATTTATTGTCTTTATTGTCTTTATGAGTTATATATCAGTTATATCACTGTAAATAACAATGTTCTTTATTATTTATATTTAGGCATTTAAGAGAAAGAAAAGAGGAAGTCTTTTATTTTATGATAAATGTCAAAAAATGTTTGGTTATACCTTCTCCCTCCCCTCCCAAAAAAACCCTATAATGTATCCATTAATTTTCATATATATATGAAAATTATATATAATTTTCATATGTATATATATATATATATATATAATTTATTGGTTTGGAGAGAATGTATCTGTAATGGAAAATGTACAAGGAATGCACAGTGGAAGGCCGCAAGGTACTGATAAACTAAAGAATCTATAATCCCAAATATTAAGCAATAAGCAATTGTTGATTTATTTAACGTTTTGTTGTTCATTTTCAGTAAAGAGGTGCTGGAATAAATTGCTACTGTGTAGTATTGGCACAGTTGCTCTGTAGACCATTTCAGTCCACGAGAGTTCTCCCAGCACCACCTGCTCCTCCAGTTCTTGGCAATTGTGTCCAAATATAATGGCAGAGTTCTAATGTCATCTATGTTCAGACATCTGTTTGAGAAAAAGTTTGATTCTTTGTTGTCAGTTCCCCCTCGTCTTCCCAATTTCCTCTGTTCTTATTTCTGGAGTAGAGTTGACCATTGAAGTCTGTTACTTGTTGCCTGTGTTCTTAGAGATCACATGTCTAATTGCTGCTAAGCAGTTTGGCATTAATCAGGGTTCAATAAAACAATTAACAATAATTCAGCGACATGTCTGACATGTCCTTAATGTCGCTAGCGGAAACAGCGCAAAAATATTAGCGGCGGTGGTAGGAATGTGGAAGGGAGAACAAGAACCCACAAACTGCAGTGTTATGTATACATGGCTAATTGCAACCATTTCATGGTAACAAAGGCACTGTTAGCAAGACGCTACAGCCAATCCCATCTTCCTGACAAGGGCAACTGTGTGCATGCTCATTTTCAAATACCTGCTTCTCACATTTGTATACACCTACATAATTCACTTTTACATTGTCAAAAATATTAGCTGTGCACCTTGAAAGGAGAGGGGTGAAGAAGACTGTCACATTGCAAACCGGTCCGTATCCTGAAAAGCAATGGAACTAATTTTCACTATGACCACAGCATCCCTTTGTGAAGCTTAAGTCAAGCATCAGGTGCATATGCACTATACAATAGGTTACTTAAGAATGCTTGTGGGCCACTCATTGCTACCAGTTCCCTGCTTCAGATAATTGGCTTACAAGATGCTGCCCATCCAGACCATCATCATTCTATTAATTGACCTAATATTTTCTCCACAAATATCCATACACATCAGGGCTGGCCAGGGAAAGTGTGCATTTTTCAAAAATCCAAGGATTTAAATCTCGCTCTATAGGCCAAGGGAGCTGGCGTTTGTCCACAGACAGCTTCCGGGTCATGTGGCCACCATGACTAAGCCGCTTCTGGCGAACCAGACCAGCGCACAGAAACGCCATTGACCTTCCCGCCGGAGCGGTACCTATTTATCTACTTGTACTTTAACGTGCTTTTGAACTGCTGGGGGGGCAGGATCTGGGACCGAACAACGGGAGCTCACCCCATTGCAGGGATCTGAACTACCCACCTTCCGATCGGCAAGCCCTAGGCTCTGTGGTTTAGACCACAGCGCCAACTGCGTCCCTATTACTATATGCATATATACTATCCCATAGAAACAGCATATTTATGACATGCTCTTGTGGTAGACCGACATCACAGTTGCACACGGAGTAGACAAAGGAATTTGCTCAACCTGCCCAGCTGAAAAATAGGGAACACGGCATGATCTGCTGGGATGGGTACAGCATGAGGCTCTCAGGGTTGTGGGTTCAAACTCCACATTGGATGAAAGATTCCTGCATTGCAGTAGGTTGGACTAGATTACCCTTGTGGTCCCTTCCAACTCTACAATTCTGTTTCTAATGGAGAGCAGAAAAAATCAGGAAAGAACAGGCCCCAGAGCAGATTAAGTAGGGTTAGAAAACCGCTTCTATGGTGCTTACAGCTACAAACGTTTTTAAACTATTCTTTGCTGAAGCAAGGAAAATTGCTCACTCAATTTAGGTTCCACCTTTTCTGATATTTTCTGCTGAAGACAAACTCATAATTTTTCAGTGAAGCAAATGACCAGGGCTTTTTTTTCCAGCTGGAACTCATTAGAACTCAGTTCCGGCACCTCTCAGGTGGGCGCCATTGCCTTTCTAAGAGAACGAAGGTTCATGATGAGTTCTCTTCTTCTAGAAAAAAAATTCTGGTACCTTTTTTCTGGTACCTTTTTCTTTTTCTGGTACCTCTTTTTCTAGAAAAAAAATTCTGGTACCTTTTTTCTGGTACCTTTTTCTTTTTCTGGTACCTCTTTTTCTAGAAAAATAGTACTGCAACTGATGATTTGCGTATTAGAAAGGGCAGATAAGTTACACACACACTTCAGTTCCAGTACTTTAAAGGGACCCCTGACCATTAGGTCGAGTCGTGACCGACTCTGGGGTTGCGGCGCTCATCTCGCTTCACTGGCCGAGGGAGCCGGCGTACAGCTTCCGGGTCATATGGCCAGCATGACTAAGCTGCTTCTGGCGAACCAGAGCAGCGCACGGAAACGCCGTTTACCTTCCCACCAGAGCGGTACCTATTTATCTACTTGCACTTTGACATGCTTTCGAACTGCTAGGTGGGCAGGAGCAGGGACTGAGCAACGGGAGCTCACCCCATCACGGGGATTCGAACTGCCGACCTTCTGATTGGCAACTCCTAGGCTCAGTGCTTTAACCCACAGCGCAACCCACATCCCTCTCCAGTACTTTAGCTGGGTACAATTATCCTAAGTCAGAGTATTGGCTCATCTAACTAAGCATTGTCTCTACAATGGCTGGGAGAGGCTCTCTGGGGTTTTAGGCATGTCTCTCCCAGCCATAACTAAAGATGGTGGAACATTCTGCATACGAAGTGGATGCTCTGCCACTGAGTGGAAATGCTAGCATCCCTTAGGAGAAGTTGCATCAAACGGCAGGCAAAACTAGTTTTCTATTGCTCATGCCACGTCCTGCTCCTACAAGCAAAGGAAGCTGTGCATAATGCAGCTTGCAAAAATTGAACGTGCTAAGCAGAACCAAAACCTTATTTCAAACCCTTGTGAAAGTTCTTAGATGTGGTGACAGTACATTATTCAAGGTTAGGATCTATTCAGTAAATACATTCGTACCTTGGATCTCAAACGCCTTGGTACTCAGATGTTTTGGCTCCCACAAACCCAGAAGTGAGTGTTCCAGTTTGCAAATGTTCTTTGGAACCTGAACCTCCAATGGGGCTTCCATGGCTTTCGATTGGCTGCAGGAGTTTCTTGCAGCCAATCAGAAGCTGTGCTTTGGTTTCCAAACGTTTTGGAAGTCGAACGGACTTCCGGAACGGATTCCGTTTGACTTCCAAGGTACAACAGTACATGGCATTGTGTCTAAAAAAGCCCAAAACCATGTTCATGAGCTGCTTCTCATTGGACCCAGTAAGTACGCACTATACGCAAACACATATCTGCACCCAGATATCTGTAAAATATACACAAACAGCCATGTATGTCCTCTCATCAATGCACAAAGATTCCACAGTCTTCACGCGTAGTCACATGAATCCAAGACAATGTGCCTGTAATCATGTAACCAAGTGTTTGTTTGTAACAATATGTACATTGAAAACAACAGTCAGGGAGAAGAGTTCTTGCCTAAACTCCCTGACATGCAAATTTTCTTTGTGTGGGGATTTTCTTTCAGGGGAGGAGCTTTCAAGCAAACATGTCTCTTCCCCAGCACATGCACACATCTGCAACAAGTGGTATGATTCAGGAACAGTAGAAGCCATTGTTTATGCACATCAGCCGATACCACATTTGCCCGGGAAGCAATGGGAGTGAGCACAGAAGCGGAAGATTTAATTAGGAAATCAGATTGATCCACTCACATGCTTGAATAGGATCTGCTAAGTGGTCACTGTGGGGGTGGGGACAGCTTGGTTTGAGGGTGGGGATTCAGCAGCTATAGCTTTTCACAAGAAGGAGATAAACACTGTCGCCTGCTAATACATATTAAGGAAAAGTTTGTATTAAAATGCAGAGAGAAAAATAGAATTAAAAATGCATTTTACTAGGAGAAACTGCTTGTAAGAATGGGCATAGTAGGCAAATTTGCATACAAAATTGTATGTTGAGAGTAACGAACAATGAAATGTTGACAAATGCTTGTTAGGCCTTTAAAAAACACACCCACGGAAATAGATGTGGAAATGTGATGGAATTAAGCCTGGAAGGCTAGAAACTGAAATTGGCTGGTGTGCCCATTTCTAACCAAGCATACAGGTACAATTCCACCTGCCCTGGGCCCATGTGCATTGCCTGTACAGTGGTACCTTGGGTTACATACGATTCAGGTTACAGACTCCGCTAACCCAGAAACATTACCTCGGGTTAAGAACTTTGCTTCAGGACGAGAACAGAAACCGTGCTCCGGCGGCGCAGCAGCAGCTGAAGGCTCTATTAGCTAAAGTGGTGCTTCAGGTTAAGAACAGTTTCAGGTTAAGAACGGAGCTCCGGAACAAATTAAGTACTTAACCCGAAATACCACTGTACATACAGAGAACAAGTGTCCAGGCCTCTTGTTCTATCCACTTGCTTCAGCCGGGAAATTTCCAGATTTAGCAGAAGAGTAAGGATGTAGATGCCCAGAACAGACAGTTCTTGGCTGACCCAGGAGGAGAACTTACAGTCTGAGCAGCTCTGTTAGGCTAAGCGTAATTGCTGATAGGCTCATTTCTGCCCTTGGCACTTTGCCATTTATCCTTCACACTGCCTCTGAAATGGAAATTACTGTGATAAAGACCCAAGTGCTTTGGGGGGGGGGGTCATGCACACAAAGGGAGGGAGGAGCATTTTGCTGTTCATCACTTTCCTGCCCTGTCCTACAAAGCCCAGTCCCCCATATTACTTACAAGACAGCTGCTTGGTCCTAGAGCCTTAGAAAACGAGACTGCAGCCTGCTCTGTCAAGTAACATAAGGCAAGACTTCTCTTTTTCAGATTAGAGATCTAATAAATGCAAATACAGGTTGAGACGTGAAGCTGGAGAAGCAAGGAGGTTAGGATGGCATTATAAGGCTGCTATTCCTTTCCATTTTAACAGTGTTGGTGGGATTCTGCTCTGCTATTTAATCTTCACGCTACTGGTTGGCACCGACCCAAACTGTTCTATAAATGTCAGCTACTACAGACCTTGCAGCTTGCTTTATTAGAGAAGTGCCTCTTATCTAATAGGAAACAAAATGTTAATCTGTTCGGCCAATTGGGCTTATGCAGAGCCTGATTATCATATGCAAATAGAGAGCATGCTAATTGCAAAATGCTGAAGGGCCCCATTTGTCTTCTGACCTTTACAAAAGCTTAGTGGATAGATTTCAAAGACATGCTGGGGGCGGGGGTGGGAGCAGAGGAACAACCAGCTGAACTCTGATAGGGCATTTAGCAGGAGGAGACTGCTGACACAACCTATCAGTGGGCTGCCACAGCCTATAATTAGAGTTGCCAGCTTTTTTTGGCAAAGCTCCTGTGCTATTTAGTGGGACACAGGTGGCGCTGTGGTCTAAACCACTGAGCCTAGGGCTTGCTGATCAGAAGGTCGGCGGTTCAAATCCCGGCGACGGGGTGAGCTCCTGTTGTTCGGTCCCAGCTCCTGCCCACCTAAGCAGTTCAAAAGCACATCAAAGTGCAAGTAGATAAATAGGTACCACTCCGGCAGGAAGGTAAACGGCGTTTCTGTGTGCTGTTCTGGTTTTGCCACAAATGGCTTAGTCATGCTGGCCACATGACCCAGAAGCTGTCTGGGGACAAAGCGTGTTCTCCTTCATGGAGAGCACGTGTTGCGGTGGGGTCTGCTGAGCCACCCCTCTGTTACCAGGCAGGGTCTCTAAAGATGGCCTGGGGCAGTGATTGGTTCACTGGGTTGCTGGGGTAAAAGTTATGTTGCAATTTTGGTGGGAGGGGTAAAAAGTTTAAATACTCTGCACGCAGCCTGGAGCTTTCTCTTTGCTGTGTGCAACGGATCACCCGCCCACCCGCCCTTGAGTAAGGGGTTGTTGCATTGACCTTGCTATGCCTGTCATCTGCCGTTGGGGCAGGGGCCTGGTAGGAATTTTGTCCATCTGGCTGATTGGCTGGTTGCTGCGGAAAGGGAATTCCGTTAAAGGAATCCTGGGGCTTGCCATCGTCCAATCCCTGGAATGGGACTAGGGCCGGCAAGCCTTCGGGGAGCATGTGGATGAGAATTGAGGGTCTGTGACTCAGCTCCATTTCTCCCCAACATGCTTTCCCCCGCACTGTCTTTCGGTGGTGCCCGGAAGCCAGTTCTGTCCCCAGGCAGGGGGACAGATAGTCATAACCAATGCCTAAACAACCACTCATGGTTTTGTATTTAAATAAAGTTGTGGCCAAAATTATGCCCAAAACCTTAAACAAAAATTAAGTGTGCGTCGTGAGTTATTTGGGGGGTGGCTTGGGGACCTCGACACGCAAATGCCGGCTCCCTTGGCCTATAGAGCGAGATGAGCACTGCAACCCCAGAATCGTCCATGACCGGGCCTAACGGTCCGGGTACCTTTACCTTTACCTATGCTATTTAGCATTAGGGTGCTCAATGTGCTGTGCATGGGCACCACCAGCACTCTCCTTAGCAGCCCCCAAGCCCCACTCCCCTCATACTTTTTTAAAATAAGTTATTTTGGGGGCGGGGGGGGGGTTGCTTTTTATTTTGATGGTTTGGTTAAGAAGGGCTGCCTGATGGGGAGTATGGATTTTTCTTTTTTTTTCTTTTTTAGTTTGTTCTGTTTTGTTTTTGTTGTTCTTGTTTTTGCAGGTAGGTAAATTGCTTTTCATGGGGTAGTGCTTCTCAGCATTACCAGCTTTCCTTCTCAGAAATGGATATTTTTGTGGTGCTCACAGCAGCCTTGCAGCTTTCCAAATGGCTCCCCAGGCTCAGAAATATCAGGGAAGCCCGCTTTAGACAAGCAGACACTTGGCAGATGATGCCTGGTGGGGAAAGTTCCACTTACTGAGACCTTGTTAAATGCAAAGGACAGGAGCCATGCCAGAAAGCTCCTGTTAGAAGAATTAGCCTCCCCCCCCCCCCACCAGAATGTTAGTCCCAATTTTTTGAGACTGTGACATTCCTATGTGATGGTGTCTAAAATGTCCTTGCTCAGAAGTATCTCCAAAAAAAAAAAGTATGCTTTAATTTCAATCTATCTCCCCTTCTAACTACAGATTTGCTACTTCATTCACAGAAAGCAGCTGCAGATCCAAGCCTGAAAAATCACCGTCCTTCTCTTCCCCCTACCCTTCTCTATCCGTTTAACAAGGGCAGCTGCCTGGATAACAATTTCAATTACTATACAGAAGAGGGAGGGAGAAACCTTCACTGCATCTCTGTAAATTCTCTCAATCAATAAGGCAATGGAGTGATGTTGGGGGGAAAACAAACTGTATTTACTCTTCCAATTCAGGCGATTGTGAAGGGCTGCTGGAAACGTACTTACTGAGAAATTAGCCCAGTGTGAGTCCAATTGGAGGACAAAGCAGCATGAAATGGATGGTAGCCTGAGGGTACCACTCCATCCAGGGTAAAGTCTACTGACAATGAACACTGGATGTGCCCCCTTCTGATTCGGAAACCACTGCAGCCAAACAAGAACAAGAGAGAAGGTGGGGAGGTTAATTTCAAGATAGCAAGCTCCAGTTTCCCTGCAGCAATAGGGAGACAACAATTCCTTCACACAAATTGCTTTAAAAAATGTGAACTCCCCGCAAAAGCTGTGCTGATAACCTCTTTCAGCTTTATGCTAACTGTAAAGGATGGGGCAGGTGCTGACAAAGCCATAAAGGGGCCTGGAAGAATTATTTTCAGATTTAGCCCAGAAAAAAAAAAGAAATGAATGCTACTGCACTAACAAAGCCAAGTTCCCAACACTTGTTTACACACCACAGTGAAACTTTTGCACAGCAAAACATTACGTTTTTGAAACAAAATTTAAAAAAAATCCTTCCAGCAGCACCTTAGAGACCAACTAAGTTTGCTCTTGGTGTGAGCTTTCATGTGCATGCACACTTCTTCAAATGTTTTTGTTAGTCAGGGACAGTGAAGTTCTACTTCTTAAAAATGAAAATCCTGCTCTGGCTCCCTCTGGCTTTTGAGTTTGCGTCAGGTACTATAGCAACATGCTTCAAGTTTAGAAAGTAGAAGCAAAAGACGAGGTTCTCCAGATGGTATGTTCTGCTGCTCTGCTTTCAGGTGAAGTTTGTTTATAAAGTGACACTTGGCATCAACAGAAATGGAGCTTTAGCTGAGGTCAGCCTCTTCCATGGCAAAGATCCTAACCGCGTAACGCTATGCATGTTTAGTTAGAAATAAGCCCCACTCCCCCCCCCCCAAGTAAAGGAGTACAGTGGTACCTTGGTTCTCAAACGCCCTGGTACTCAAACAACTTGGAACCCAAACACTGCAAACCCGGAAGTAAGTCTTCCGGTTTGCGAACTTTCTTTGGAACCCGAACATGCTCCAGTTTGAGTGTTACACTTCTGATTTGAGTGCCACACTTCCATTTTGAGTGTTACACAGAGGTCTGTCTGTTTTTGCTATTGATTTTGCTTTTTTGTTTTTGCGGCTCCTTTTTTGTGTGTGACTGTGTGGAGCCCAGTTCAGCTACTGATTGATTGCGTGACTGCAGTACATTGATTATTGCTTTCATCTTATGGATCAGTGGTCTCGTTAGATAGTAAAATCCATGTTAAATGGCTGTTTTGGGGGTTGTTTTTAAAAGTCTGGAACGGATTAATCCATTTTGCATTCCTTTCTATGGGGACGTGTGCCTTGGTTTTGGAACGCTTTGGTTTTGGAACGGATTTCCAGAATGGATTAAGTTTGAGAATGAAGGTAACACTGCATAGGATTACAGCTCAAGATATGGGAAATTGGTGGCTACATTCTGCTTCTGCAGACCAGGTGCTGGTAGCTACAGTTCCTGCAGGCATCTGGGTGAGCACTGTCGGAGCAGAGCTCATCTTGTGGTTTTAGGAATTCCTCACAAGATAAACTCACTGGGTAGGATTAGGTAAGCCACCATGCTGTTAATCGAACTCCCCCCTACAATACACCATGAAGATATTATAGAGTTGTTGTCAGGATTAACTGAAACCAGACTCTCCAAATGCCCCTATTTTCTAGGGACAGTCCCGGATTTGCAGAAGCCATTCCAATTTCTGATTTGATCCTGGAATGTCCTGCTTTTCCTTAAGACGTCCCTATTTTCATCAGAGAAATGTTGGAGGGTATGTGATATGATGTACTTTTACTGTAAGGCCCTGCTGTGCAGGCTAGGTTAAGCTGGAGGTGGGGGATTTGGGGGTTTTTTAATGCCATTTCAAAATAAGAACATGTTTCTCAGGATTACATTGAAGATGGAGAGCATCAGATTGGGGGATTTTTTTTTTTTAAATAGAGGGAAATCTTAATCGGTGCTTCATTAAGTTTCCCCTGGCTTTGTTGGCTCAGACAATGGCAATACGCTGGATATTTTCTCTTTTGTTTGTCAACATCTGTGAGTCGTTCAGGTCAATTAGTTCCATCTGTAGCTGTGGCAGCAGCATCTTCTGGTGACACAGCAAAAGGGCCATTAAACGGCTAGAACAGCTGCCTTTTATGTTCCAAATAAGAACTTCCTGCAGTTTCTTTGCAATTCACGTTTGAGTCCAGCATCTTCTGCACTGTTCTTCTGCTAAATAATGGATAGTTTCTATGCAGAGCTTAGTGTGCTCTTTTGTTGTTTTTTAATCTGCACCTTGGTAAGACAAGGGACGCAGGTGGCGCTGTGGGTTAAAGACTCAGTGCCTAGGACTTGCTGATCGAAACGTCGGCGGTTCGAATCCCTGCGGCGGGGTGCGCTCCCGCTGCTCGGTCCCAGCGCCTGCCAACCTAGCAGTTTGAAAGCACCTCCGGGTGCAAGTAGATAAATAGGGACCGCTTACCAGCGGGAAGGTAAACGGCGTTTCCGTGTGCAGCTCTGGCTCGCCAGATGCAGCTTTGTCACGCTGGCCACGTGACCCGGAAGTGTCTCCGGACAGCGCTGGCCCCTGGCCTCTTAAGTGAGATGGGCGCACAACCCCAGAGTCTGTCAAGACTGGCCCGTACGGGCAGGGGTACCTTTACCTTTACTAAGACATATTCTGTGTCAAGAAAGGCAAAGTGCTCCAAACCGAATAAAGTATGCAAAACAAAGACATTTTTATTGCTTATTAATTTTACTCTTTTTTCCAGTTCTGCTTCTTTTATTTACGAGGCCAGGTAAAGACACAGAGGTTCTGATGAATAGTCCAGCTTCTCACTAGACTTTTCACTAGACAAGTAGGCTGGTGTCAAAGTCTTATACACATTCACTTGGAATTAATAGGTAATGTTTGACTCAATGGGATTTACAGTGCAATTCTATGCGTGCCTAAGCAGAAACAACCCCATTGCATTCAATGGGACTTACTCCCAGGTAATTGTCTATAGGGCTGCAGTCTTGTTTACATCAAAGACGAGGAACCTGCAGTCTTATAGATGTTGCTTTATGATAACTTTCATCATCCCTGACCTTGATGGCTGGGAATGATAGGAGCTGGAGTTGAACAATTACAAGTTCCCATATAAATCCAGGGTACTACTCAGTAATTACAGAAAGAGGGATCCTTGCCTCTGAGATGTGTGGGAAATCTCTACGTCTTGATGTAACATCTTTGTTTCTGTTTGTGTGAAAGAGGGAGGGAGGGGGGAATTTGGAACAGCTCAACTCCCTGCGCATTGCTTTAGATTGTACAGCTCCCCCCCCCCCCTCACCTCTCCAGCAATTAGCAAAGGCAGCTGAACACCCAGCTAGATCCAAGGTCGGGTTTCTAGTCCAGAATGGAAATGGCTGCATACGTGCCGCATGAAAAAGCTAATGGCAAAAGTATGAACCAAGATCGTAAACAACAAAACATAGCTGGGAACAGAGCCGGGCTCTTCTACAGCAGTTGTGTTCATTCAATCAAACAGAGCAGCCAGCAAACACTTTTTCTGAGCAGAAGCTAACTGTTCCCAGGCAGACCATAATCAAAGTGCATATGGACACACACATACATATATATGAGGATGTAGAAGCACAGCTGATAAGAAGCAGAGAAGAAGCCTGGAGAGATAAAAGCCATTTTAAAAGCTCTGAACAGCTCCTGCCACGTGGAACAAGCAAGCAAGCAAGCAAACATCACTGCCCTTCTCCACATGGCTGGCATTTTAATATCTGCTGCAAGAGCCCAAAGCCCGCTCACAGCACAATCCAATGCATGCCTGTTGTTGTTGTTGTTTAGTCGTTTAGTCGTGTCCGACTCTTCGTGACCCCATGGACCAGAGCACACCAGGCACTCCTGTCTTCCACTGCCTCCTGCAGTTTGGTCAAACTCATGCTGGTAGCTTCGAGAACACTATCCAACCATCTCGTCCTCTGTTGTTCCCTTCTCCTTGTGCCCTCCATCTTTCCCAACATCAGGATCTTTTCCAGGGAGTCTTCTCTTCTCATGAGGTGGCCAAAGTACTGGAGCCTCAGCTTCAGGATCTGTCCTTCCAGTGAGCACTCAGGGCTGATTTCCTTCAGAATGGAGAGGTTGGATCTTCTTGCAGGCTATGGGACTCTCAAGAGTCTCCTCCAGCACAATAATTCAAAAGCATCAATTCTTCGGTGATCAGCCTTCTTTATGATCCACCTTTCACTTCATGCCTACTTAGAAGTAAATCCCTAGGTAAGTGGGTGTAGGATTGTAGCCATAGCATCTCTGGTTGGCCACTGTGAGAACAGGATGTGGGACTAAGATGGGCCATTGGCCTGATATTTGAGATCAGCAGGGAGATAGCTCAGTTAGTAGAGCATGATACACTTAATTTCAGGGTCATGGGTTCAAGCCCCACATTGGGCCAAAGATCCCTGCACAGTAGGGGGTTGGACTAGATGACCATTGTGGTCCCTTTCAACTCAACAATTCTATTCTTCTTATGTTCTTGGCTGTTTAGCAAGTCACCTTGAATAACAGATGAAAGATCCCTTCTTCTTTGGATTTGAAGGAAACAACATCACCCTACCCTTAAAAAAAACAAAAATACTCCTACATGATAGAGTGTTCTATTCTCTTCTTTTATCCAAAGCTGTTTCAATTTAAATGGAATATATTCTCCCCCATGCAATTTTCATGAAGTACAACATGAGAGAGAGCGCAGAGCGGTTGTATCATTAGTAGTCGTGCAGGAGAGGGATTTCTCCAAGTGGAGTTTGTCACGCCACAGGGCTGAAGGGATTTGAGAAACTACTCCTACCCAGATCCCCTCCATCTACTGATATTACTGGTACAGAATCCCTTAGCATTACTATCTGGAGTGAAAAAAATAACGTAGCCCCTTTTTTGTCAATCTATGAGCCTAATAAAATGATGAGCCATGTTGGGCGTTGAAAATGAGTAGTTTTCACAGGAAAAAACACAACCACATTACAATGTAATCCTATACATACCTACTCAGAAGTAACTCTCAATCCGTTAAGTTAGTCTTACTCCCAGGTAAGGTTCGCAGCCTTAATTGTGTAAAAAAAACAACCCATAGTCAATAATAGATAATTTAAAAAAATCTAATATCCAAGTGGGCTGTCGGTTTCATGCCTTTAGCCCGAGAGGGCAATAAATTTGTGGAGCTTCAATGAAAAAATGCAGACTGAACAGTGTAAACTCTGTAATGATTGTGATGGAAAAACCTTATTCTTTATATTTCACTTATGGATAAAACTGAACTGTCTTCTGCATTTAATACAGCAAAATGTTCCTCACTTAGCCTGCTTTCCGACACCGATGAGCGATTAAACATCTCTTTATCGAGAGAACATTGCTAGTGGAAAACAATATTCTACTTTCATCCGTCAGCACAATTCCCATTATACAGACTTCAAAATGGGGTGGTTGATGCCATATTGAGGAACTAAACTGTTTTTTATAGACTTATAACCTTAGTAGAATTACTAGACATGCTGGCGGTAATGGATAGCTCTCACTGAAAAAACATCTTGGTTGGGTAAAAAAGTAAAAAAGGTAAAGGTACCCCTGCCCGTACAGGCCAGTCGTGTCCGACTCCAGGGTTGCGTGCTCATCTCGCTCTAGAGGCCGTGAGCCAGCGCCGTCCGATGACACTTCCGGGTCACATGGCCAGCGTGACGAAGCTGCTCTGGCGAGCTAGCACCAGCGCAGCACATGGAAACGCCGTTTACCTTCCCGCTATAAAGCGGTCCCTATTTATCTACTTGCACCCGGAGGTGCTTTCGAACTGCTAGGTGGGCAGGAGCTGGGACCGAACGACGGGAGCTCACCCCGCCACGGGGGTTCGAACCGCCGACCTAGGCAAGTCCTAGGCACTGAGGTTTTACCCACAGCGCCACCCGCGTCCCCCCAAAAAGAGTAAAAGAGTAAAAGGTAAAAGAGTAGGCGGAATCTAATCCATAATACCCAAATTTGAGCAACAAAACAACATGACAGATCTGACATACTTTGTGACAGTGGATTGTATCCAATGAAGTCACTTCACAATACAGTGGTGCCTCAGGTTACATATGCTTCAGGTTACATACGCTTCAGGTTACAGACTCTGCTAACCTAGAAATAGTGCTTCAGGTTAAGAACTTTGCTTCAGGATAAGAACAGAAATCGTGCTCCGGCAGCGTGGCAGCAGTGGGAGGCCCCATTAGCTAAAGTTTCAGGTTAAGAACGGACCTCCGGAATAAATTAAGTACTTAACCTGAGGTACCACTGTATGTGACTTCCGCTCACACAACAGAACTTCCTCTCCCTCTCCTCCCCACGTGCCCCCTTGCCAACCTCGCAGCTGTAGTGGAAATACGGAAGACAATTGTATTTTGAGGAGTTAGGAGGCATGTCCCTTTCCCTTTAACATCCCCAATCTGAGGTCTGCTGGATTCTTGTGTTTCACACACCTGTCGGGAGTTTCTTGGGTTCTTCTGTGTTGCAAGTGCTGGCTGGATGCCTGGCTGCAGGTAGTGGGAGACTCTCAGCCGCTCTGTATTAATTCCATCTCAGGGTCCTGGGCTAATCATGAGTAATGCACTTGATTACATCAAGGCAGGCTATAAAAGCCATAGGTGGGAGGGGCCCAGAGAGCTTTTACCCAGATCAAAGGACCTGATGCTGGGAAACCGGTGGTCGGGGTCTTTCTCCTGCTGCTCTACCTGGGGTTCCGGGCAGCTGAAGGGGAGATTGGGTAGCGCCTGTCAGGTATGTTTTATTTTATGCTTTGCATGCCTGCTGTTTATTTGTTAATAAAACTGTTTTGGTTCCCCTTCCACCTCCTCATTCCTTTTGTCCTGATATTCTTGGAAAGAACTGCGGTATTTGGCAGTACAGCAGCTTCCAAATATGCTCTGTCTAGCCCCCAACTTCCCATGGAAGGGCATTCTACAACCTTGGAGCCACTACTAAGAAGGCTCTGTCCCAGCCACCTAGACATGGAGGTGACTGTAAAAGACAGTTCATGCAGAAGAAGTCAGCCCTTCAAATACCTTGGCCTCAAATTGTTTAGTGAGTTGATCCCTGAAAAGTGGACTACACATCTTAACCACATTCAGTACAGCAGGCAAGAGTGTTTCAATTGGGTCTTTCCAGTCCAAGTCTAAACACTCAATCTGCTAAGGGTTTATGCTTGTGTGACTTTGGGCTAGTGACTTTCTCTTAGCCTAACCTACCTCAGCTGGTTGTTGTGAGAATGAAAGAAGATAGCATGTATGGGTGCTCTGAACACTCTGGACAATCTGAAAGAATTTTGTTATTATTAAAACTATCCAATGAGTTCATACTCAGTGCCCCAAATAGTCATTCCCTAAGAATGCGCATCTAACCGTTTTTGGCATAAGAGCCTACAGAATGGAATTTGTCGCACAGATAAAGCTCTCAAACAACAGCGAGCCCTGATTCCAAGGACATTTCCTCTGATAACAAACCGTCAATGTGGGGGAGAAAAAATATATATTATCCACTAATTTGTCTGAGGTCAATGATTTAAAAAACAATGTTTAGGAACTCCAGACAAGCCCCGTGCAAATGATGGTTTTATAACTGATCCAGGCTGCAATCCTAAACATGCTGGCAGCAAATCCTATTGAACTGGATGTGACTTCCGAGTAAACATGCTTAGGAATCCTCAGGAAGACTGAAATTCTACGTTCAGTTGCAGAAGAGTAAGGTGCATTGTGCTCTATGGGACTTCCTTCCACGCACAAGAACGGGCTGTGGGTAGTTTGCTAAGTCTTGCAGCTTTTCTTTCAGCCAGGTACATACACCTGAGGTAGCAGGACAAGCCACAATGGGATCAGTGCTGGTTATTTAAAAATCCAAACATGTGTTTAAGCGAGAGTGCTGAGGTTGGGGGGGGGGGGGACTGTCGCTAAGTTCCTTTTTCTGATATGAAGCTCACTGTGGGTATTTCTAGACACTGGTGCTAGGAGTGACAGCAACATGAAGACACCTCCTGAAACAGGACAGTTTACTCTATGGTACCATAGAGTATTAATTAGAATTAAGTAGACTCAAGCATGCTGGTTATATAGTCATACCTCGGAATAAATATGCTTCAGGATAAGTATTTTCAGGTTGCGCTCCGCAGCGACCGGGAAGTAATGGAGCGCGTTACTTCCGGGTTTCGCCGCATGCGCAGACAGTCAAAATTGTTAAGTTGTGGGTGAACATATCACAAGACACAGCAATTCTTCAAACAGCTCTTGTTTATTCACAGGCCAGAACAGAACAGAACTGAACTGAAGGGTTCAGCCAGCCTGCTTATATAGAGCTCCAGAACAACGTAATTGTAACAACTTTCTGTAACTATCCAATCACTGAACATCACTTTCAATCCCTTATTTGCATATGTGGACCTGAACTATCTACAGTATTCCCCTGCTGGTCCAAGGTGAGAACTTCAGTACATAACAAAAATGATGTCACACGCATGCGCAGAAGCAGTGAAACATAACCCATGCACGTGCAGACGTGCAGTCGTGTCTTACGTTCTGTTCAGGATGTGAACAGGGCTCCGGAACGGATCCCGTTCGCATTCCGAGGTACTACTGTATGAGGCAAATCTCATATACAAATCTCATCTTAGAAGGCTTGTTGAAATAGGAAGGTCTTCAATATTTTATTTATTTATACAGTTGCACAGTGGTACCTCAGGTTACATACGCTTCAGGTTACATACGCTTCAGGTTAGATTCTGCTAACCCAGAAATAGTGCTTCAGGTTAAGAACTTTGCTTCAGGATGAGAACAGAAATTGTGCTCTGGCGGCATGGCGGCAGCAGGAGGCCCCATTAGCTAAAGTGGTGCTTCAGCTTAAGAACAGTTTCAGGTTAAGTACGGACCTCCAGAACGAATTAAGTACTTAACATGAGGTACCACTGTAACTTGGTTTTCGAACAGCTTAGTTCTCGAACGTTTTGGCTCCTGAATGTCACAAACCTGGAAGTGAGCGCTCCAGTTTGCAAACTACTTTTGGAAGCCGAACATCCTACCAGGCTTCCGTGGCCAGAAGCTTCCTGCAGCCAATCAGAAGCCGTGCTTTGGTTTCCAAATGTTTTGGAAGTCGAACAGACTTCCAGAACAGATTCTGTTCAGCTTCCAAGGTACGCCTGTATTTCATTTCATTTATTAAATTTGTATACCACCCTTCTTCCAAAATGTCAGGGCGGTTCACATCATAAAAATGCACAATTAAAAAACACATAATAAAAACAAGAATAAAAACAAAGCACACCAATAACACATACACACCCCAGCAGACACTAAAAAGACAACTATTCAACTGTCTACTATTCAAGGGGAAGGACTTCCACAATCCTATATTATGTGGAAAGGACCTTTCAATGAATCAGCATCCAGACAACTGCAGAACGCAAGGATCAGTTGGGCAAAGAAGTAGCTTTCTCCACCTACATAAAGGCAACCCAATGAATCTCCATAATATTAATAATGTGCTTTTTAGCTGCCAGCTCTGCATGCCAAAAAGGCATGACAGGGGTCTGACAGGAAAACCTCAAATCTGCATCCTTTTAAGATTCAACTTCTACACTGCATTTCTGGGTGACACTTCAGCGCTGAAACAGGAACGAGCCGTTTCATCTATTGGCAAGCTGTAGCTCAAATCCTGCTCTCAAGAGACTACCAGTTAGGAAAGAGAAGAGTCTCTCGAAGGTTGCTTGTACATTTTGTAAACTTCCCCCTTCCTGCCACACACCTACAATCCCCATTTGGAGGGGTTAATCCGATGACAAGTAAAGGGATTATTAATTGAATCGGCTTTAGAGAAGTGCAGTCCAGGGAGACGTATACTTCTGCCAGTACATCTGCAGGCTCCTTTTCCTGTCTGTAGTCCATTCCCTCCCTCCACAACACACACACACACACACACCTGCTATTCTTAGGCATTCCCCAAGGAGGGACTTGCAATGCTGCCAAGTGGTATGGTTCATTCTGCGTGGTGGATTAATATCCACTCAGGGATCGGGGTGAGATCATCTCGTTCAGTTTCATCCATGCTGTCAGGATTTTGAATCTTTGCTAAGACCTCATATATGCTGCAGGCTTTAGGCCCAGTACCCCCATGCACTCAGAGTCCACTCTAACATAAGGCTGTAATAAGAACATGTCGCATTAGTACTGCAGAAAAAAGGCAAAAACCCAAGTCTTCACGAAGAGCAGCTCTAGCCAATAAAGGTAAAGGTGTGTGTGTGATGGAGTAAAACCAACTGAGGAATAGTTACAGATAGGTAGCCATGTTGGTCTGCCATAGTCAAAACAAAACAAAATTCCTTCCAGTAGCACCTTAAAGACCAACTAAGTCAGTTCTTGGTATGAGCTTTCGTGTGCATGCACACTCAGGAATAATGTAAGTATACAGTGCCATGCATTCACTTAATTTTGGAAGAGCCCCCACCCCACCTCAGAGTTAAGCAGTTTGAGTTGTGAGAATTAAGGGACGTGGCTTCCTGAATGGAGATAAATGCTTCTCTTTCTTCCCATGATTCAGAAGAAGAAGAAGAAGAAGAAGAAGAAGAAGAAGAAGAAGAAGAAGAAGAAGAAGAATTTATTATACCCCAGGCCTCCACAACCACTCTGGGTGGCTCCCAATAGAATATTAAAAACATGTTAGAACATAAAAAAAAACCAAAAACTTCCCTAAACAGGGCAGCCTTCTAAAAGTTGTGCAGTTGTTTATTGCCTTGACATCTGAAGGGAGGGTGTTCCACAGGGCGGGCGCCACTACCGAGAAGGCCCTCCGTCTGGTTCCCTCTAACTTCACTTCTTGCAGTGAGGGAACCACCAGAAGGCCCTCGGCACTGGACCTCAGTGTCCGTGATGAATGATGGGGGTGGAGACAGTCCTTCAGGTATACTGAGCCAAAGCCAAAGATGTGATGATGGCCATTAGCTTAGCCTCCTCTTATTTTTAAGAGCTGGAAAAATTAATGGAATATAGGTCTAACAATGGCCATTAGCCATAGTAGTTACATGGAGCCTGGGCACGCAGATAATTAATCTGGAGGTAAGTTTTTTTCTCTAACATTAGTTGACAAGCACTCTCCTTTCACTGGCCTTGCTCAAACTTGCAATGGTTCGATGGCGAGATTGGGTACCTTTCAAAGATCCTTGCTTCTAGCAGCTGTAGCACACATTTTGGCAGGGGAGTCACCTGTCACTTGTAAAAGCACATGGATGGCATCTAGGGCATCCTGGAACCAGAAGTTGTCATTTGCCAGCCTGTTGTTTTCCCATCTAGCTCAGGTGGCAGGCTGGAAAATGCCACTGAAAGATGACAGGCTGAAAAAATCCCACCTTCGCTTAGCAGTGACCAAGTGAAGGGAACATGCATACTTTGATCCATGAAGGAAATGTTAAAAATGGCTCTGTCAACAGTGGTAGGATGATACGATCAGAAGCACAGCTGCTTGTTATCTCATCTACCCCAGGCTCCTCTCGCATCATGGTTCATTTATGAGAGCTGAGCACCAGTTTGCGATCTGTCCGTGCCTGCAAGCTATGAACCTCAAACAAACATACATACATACATATGGACAGCTCCCTTGCACACCAAACACAAACATTTTATAATTTCTATAATATTCCCTGAGTGCTCACTGGAAGGACACATCCTGAAGCTGAGGCTCCAATACTTTGGCCACCTCATGAGAAGAGAAGACTCCCTGGAAAAGACCCTGATGTTGGGTAAGATGGAGGGCATAAGGAGAAGGGGACGACAGAGGACGATATGGTTGGATAGTGTTCTCGAAGCTACCAACATGAATTTGACCAAACTGCAGGAGGCAGTGGAAGACAGGAGTGCCTGGCGTGCTCTGGTCCATGGGGTCACGAAGAGTCGGACACGACTAAACGACTAAACAACAACAACATAATATTCTTTTTCTGACACCCAAGCATACACTGCTCCCTATCCAGCTATACTTCTATAGGAGACAGTGTGGTATAGTGGTTAAGAGTGTTGGACTAAGATCTGGGAGACCAGGGTCCTAGTTTCCACTCAGCCATGAAGCTTACTGGGTGACCTTCGGGAAGCCACACTGGTGCCAGATTAAGGGAGGATGATTTGAAGCAACAGTCAAGAAGAGAAATCTGAAAATAGGACGAATGTGACAGGACAGGGGGTTAGGCGGGAAGATGACAATCTCCTCCTTCACTTGATTTGACAATCATCAGAGAAGGGAGGGGTGGTAGTCCAGAACATATGTTTGCAAAATGCAAGGTGTATTTACTCATGTTTAGCAGTGGTTTTAGCGGCGAATCTGCTTTGCCATGAGCGAATGAAAAAGCAAAATAAAGAGTGCTGCAAGAAACCCTCAGGGGAAAGTGTGTCATGATGCACAAAATCTACTGCTCACAAAAGCGGCCCGTAATTTTTTTACTAGCCTTGCAGAGTGTGGGTAGGGTGCTCACCTGACACCACAGCCAGGATTTACAACTTTTCCTTGCTCAGCCTCATTCAAATAGAAGCTTCCTCCAGTGACATTTCCACATTTAAAGCCTTGATGAGCACTGCATGCTCTGGCACCCATATAATTTATAGCCTGTCATTAAGGGCTTTAGATGGAAGAGAAGTTACACGGGGGGTGCTTATGGCAGTGGATGCTTTTGATAGACTCTCAGTCTCACTCAGCCTACTGCTCTGTGTGGGCAACTATTATACTTTTATTGCCTGCAGAAGATGAGCTCGACTGGTTTTGAAGCGTGACCAAGTTCCTGGCATTGTATTGCAGTAACCCAGAATTACAACATGGCTCTCTTGGGGGATTCCCCACCCCCTAATGGTAATTGCCCCACCGGGGAAGGGGGGGAAGGGATTTTAATGGAAATTGAGACTGGGGAGGGAAGGCTTATTGCACAGCAATCTCTACAAGCATCATGGGAAGAACTGCCTCAAATCTAGTGTTTAAAACACGTGACATGATTGCTGGTATGTCATTGGTGTGACAGGTGCAGTTGGGCTCTCCCTCAGTATATAGTGAACTGGGAAGGCTAGTTATTCGCTTGATTTTGCTCTTGTTGAATGCTCTGGCCCAGTTCTCAGCTCAAGTAAGCCTATCAAAAGTGCATTTGAAAAGTTGCATTTTGAGTGAAAATACGCTGAGGTCCCGCTCCGAAGGCCTTCTGGCAGTTCCCTCACTTTGAGAAGTTACAGGGAACCAGGCAGAGGGCTTTCTCAGCAATGGCACACTCCCTGGGGAATGCCTTTCCATCAGATGTCAAGGAGAACTATACAACTTTTAGAAGACATCTGAAGGCAGCCCTGTGTCAGGAAGTTTCTAATGTTTTGTGTTTTATATGTGTTGGAAGCTGCCCAGAGTGGCTGGGGCAACCCTGCCAGATGGGCAGGATACAAATAATAAAATGATGATGATGATGATGAAGAGGATTTGTCCGCCTCTAAAAGTGAGCAAGCAGAACATAGGATAAGCAGCATATGAAAAGTAGCAAGTCCACATGGCACAGTGTAGAGGCCATGGCTATTATGAGAGCCAAACAAAACCTTCAGCTAGGTCCAGTCGTGGCCGACTCTGGGGTTGCGGCACTCATCTCGCTTTATTGGCCAAGGGAACTAGCATACAGCTTCCAGGTCATGTGGCCAGCATGACTAAGCCGCTTCTGGCGAACCAGAGCAGCGCACAGAAATGCCGTTTACCTTCCCGCCAGAGCGGTACCTATTTATCTACTTGCACTTTGACGTGCTTTCGAACTGCTAGGTTGGCAGGAGCAGGGACTGAGCAATGGGAGCTCACCCCGTCGCGGGGATTCGAACCGCTGACCTTCTGATCGGCAAGTCCTAGGCTCTGTGGTTTAACCCACAGCACCACCTGCATCCCTCATTAGGAATGTATCCCCTTTAAAGACAGCCTTTCCCAGTCTCAAGTCTAGGGTTGCCACCTTTGTTCTGGCAAAATACAGGACAGGGTGCGCGGAGAAGTTGGTGGACAATTTTTTGTTCATCTGGTGCAGACTTCAAAGCAATCCATTACAATGTATTGCAGTCTAACAGGATTGTCCCTCTTGAATTTCTCTCTCTCTCTCTCTCTCTCTCTCTCTCTCTCACGCACACACACACACACACACACAAATTTGTAAATTTGTCTATGCTTGGCTACCCATAGTTTAAATACATGACCTATCACACACCTTTTCCAACACATGCATGTGGAGAGGATCCCCAACTTGGTAGAGAGACAGAAGACTGTATTATACAGCACAGGTGTCGACCCTACTTGAGTCCCCAGATGTTGTAATGCCCATCAACTCCAGCCCACATGATGCCCAATGGGATTATGGGAATTGTAGTCCAGCAACATCTGGAGACCCAGGCTTGGGAGAAGCTGTCTTTAGAAGAGAAGAAGAAGAAGAGTTTGGATTTGATATCCCGCCTTTCACTCCCCTTCAGGAGTGACTAACAACCTCCTTTCCCTTCCTCCCCCACAACAAACACTCTGTGAGGTGAGTGGAGCTGAGAGACTTCACAGAAGTGTGACTGGCCCAAGGTCACCCAGCAGCTGCAGGTGGAGGAGCGGAGACACGAACCCGGTTCCCCAGATTATGTGACTGCCGCTCTTAACCACTACACCACACTGGCTCTTTAAGCCTGAATAGCGGCGTTTTGCCTGCCCACACTGGATAAGCTGCGACCGTCCCTTATTCAATCCGGAAAACTGACATAAATCAACACAGAAAACAATGAATTACAATGATTTGACAAAGATGTCGCCTGGACTCTCTGTTAAAACAAATGGGGTGGCGGTGGGGAATTGCAATTCCAGAGGAAAGATGGACTATAATTCACTTAGTCCATCTCTAGAATAATGACAGAATTCTCTCCACATCGCCACCTAGGCATAAGCATGGCAGTCCATTATGGCAGCCAGCCCTTGCTAGCAGATCATTCATGGCTAAGGCTTCACATCTCTTTGACAGTAAGCACTGTTTGGCTGCCCAACACGTTTGCAAAATAGAAGGCAGGTCATTGGTCTATGTCTGTACACACAGCACAGAGAGACACCTAGTGGACACACCTGGTTTTGCCTTGTACTGCAAAACAGCTACCTGCCTTCTAGACTGACCAAGTTGCTTCCATTTGGACCTTCAAACAGGTCAGTGGGGCTTTACATTTCGTTGCATTTTTAAGCTAATAACATAAAATCTATTTTAAAAGTGCTTTTTTTCTTAATTTCAATGTCTGCTTGAAAGTCTGTTTTAGAGGAGTCTAAACCTCATTTTTTGTGATATGGGGGGGGGGGGATGAGGAAAAGCAATGCTTTTTATCCTCATTAATCAAATTCAGCCAATTGAAACAAAGTAAAGGAGGAGCTCCCAGGCTAACATCAGCTTAAATGCAAGTGTTTGGTTTGGTTTCTGAGCCAGGGATGAAGTGAAAAATTAGTTTCCTTTCACATCTTAATGCAAACCCAGATTATTCGCGCTTCCCAAACCCAAATGCGCAAACCAAAGCATAGCTACCTTTCCAAATGTGCACGTCCCATTGGAAAACCAAATAAAAGCATACAAAAACAAGCATATTAGGGGAAAGAGTGTCCAAAATGGAGTATGTTAGGAAAAGTAATGTGCACAAATGCATATTGGGGGGGGGGGACATTTTGCAAAAATGTGGGCATTAGACAAAAAATTGTGTACAAAAAAGAATGAAAGAATGTATTGAGCGACATGCACATGTGTATTTTGTATGTATAGATTTACTTTTTAAAAAAGCAAATGGATACGTATATGAATTTAAGGTTGGGGACATGAGACACTTATATCCGATTATCTTCCATCGCTTTCTGGGTCATTTGCTAATGGTGCCTGACAAACTTCCATTCAACATTATGCACCACAACCAAATATCTCTACCTAACTAAAAGCGTGCCAAAATTACATGTGCGAAGTGTGTGTGCATTAATTATCTGTCGTGGTGGGGGGAAGCAGGTGCTAGCCAAGAGGCCAAATACCTATCCAAATAATAAATTATTATTATTATTATTATTATTATTATTATTATTATTATTAATACCCCGCCCATCTGGCTGAGTTTCCCCAGTCACTCTGGGCGGCTCCCAATCGAGTGTTAAAAACAATACAGCATTAAATATTAAAAACTTCCCTAAACAGGACTGCCTTCAGGTGTCTTTTAAAGATAAGATAGCTGCTTATTTCCTTGACATCTGATGGGAGGGTGTTCCATAGGGCGGGAGCCACTACCAAAAAGGCCCTCTGCCTGTTTCCCTGTAACCTCTCTTCTTGCAATGAGAGAACCGCCAGAAGGCCCTTGGCACTGGATCTCAGTGTCTGGGCTGAATTATGGGGATAAAGACGCTCCTTCAGGTATACAGGACCGAGGCCGTTTAGGGCCTTAAAGGTCAGCACCAACACTTTGAATTGTGCTCGGAAATGTACTGGGAGCCAATGTAGATTTCTCAGGACCGGTGTTATGTGGTCCTGACAGCCACAAAGGTGCTGTCCTTAAACATTTCCGGCCACAGAAGCTCTTGTCTCCCTCCACCTATCTTGCCAGGTAAAGCCTTGCCACTGGTTAACCAGGACAGAACTAGTCTGTCGTCAAACTACAAATCAGCCCCATGTACAGCCCCTCTTGCTGGTGACGAAACGGTTATTGAAGGCTCTCCATCTCTAGCATTGCAGTTGGAAATGTCACAGTTCCAGATGGCACAGCCTCCTGGAAGGGCGGGGGGCGGATGGAGGCTCTCTGCAAATACTCTTCAAGAGTAGCTTCCATTTCACTTCCAGCCTATTGCTAATTTTATTTAGTCACTGATGCAGGCTATTGATTTCAAGGCAGATTTAAACGTCTAACCAAGCCACGGGGGAATAGCGGCATGTATTTAAATTCCATATGTTGATTAAAGCTGTCAAGGGTCACAGATGCAATTATATATGCAAAGCTGAATGCAGTCTATTCCCCGTGTCCTGAAAGGCAGTGATTAAGGAAATGGAGCAAAGCTAAATCCAGAAGCCGAAAAGATTGCGGAAAGGGGGAGATGGGTTCCTCCTGCGAAGAAACTTACATGCGTTTATGTTAGAGGTCCATGGATATTGCCCATGTTAAAGGGTATGTGGTGTAGTGGTTAAGAGCGGTAGTCTCGTAATCTGGGGAACCGGGTTCGCATCTCCGCTCCTCCACCTGCAGCTGCTGGGTGACCTTGGGCCAGTCACACTTCTTTGAAGTCTCTCAGCCCCACTCACCTCACAGAGTGTTTGTTGTGGGGGAGGAAGGGAAAGGAGAATGTTAGCCGCTTTGAGACTCCTTAGGGTAGTGATAAAGTGGGATATCAAATCCAAACTCCTCCTCCTCCTCTTCTTCTATGGCAATCCACTGGGTAAGCCATGGACCATTTACCCATCCTAAGAAAGTGAGGGGCAAACCCTATGTTGGACTATAGCCACCAGTTATATTCAGGGCCGGATTTAGGTTTGTTGAGGCCCTAAACCACTGAAGGTAATGGGACCATTTATATGTCCAGCTGTCCTTTGTCAACAACAATTTGTCGCTGGTTTTTTTGTGTTGAATATACAGTGGTACCTCGGGTTAAGAACTTAATTCGTTCTGAAGGTCCGTACTTAACCTGAAAATATTCTTAACCTGAAGCACCACTTTAGCTAATGGGGCCTCCTGCTGCCGCCATGCCGCCAGAGCCCAATTTCTGTTCTCATCCTGAAGCAAAGTTCTTAACCCGGGGTAAAATTTCTGGGTTAGCGGAGTCTGTAGCCTGAAGTGTATGTAACCTGAAGCATATGTAACCCGAGGTACCACTGTATGCTATATGGTAATTTATGTACCTAATTGGTATCTAAAGCCATTTGTACATAACAAAATGTGTATTTTATCAAAGCACAGTCATACCTCAGGTTACAGACACTTCAGATTGTGGTTTTTTTTAGATTAAAGGTAAAGGTAAAGGGACCCCTGACCATTAGGTCCAATCATGACCGACTCTGGGGCATCTCGCTTTATTGGCCGAGGGAGCCGGCGTACAGCTTCCAGGTCATGTGGCCAGCATGACTAAGCCGCTTCTGGCGAGCCAGAGCAGCGCACGGAAACGCCGTTCACCTTCCTGCCAGAGCGGTACCTATTTATCTACTTGCACCTTGACGTGCTTTCGAACTGCTAGGTTGGCAGGAGCAGGGACCGAGCAACGGGACCTCACCCCGTCGCGGGGATTTGAACCGCCGACCTTCTGATCGGCAAGTCCTAGGCTCTGTGGTTTAACCCACAGCGCCACCCACATCCTTTTTTAGATTACAGACCGCCAAAACCTGGAAGTATCAGAACAGGTTACTTCCAGGTTTTGGCGGTTGCGCATGCACAGACGTGCTAAATCGCACTTTGCACATGCACAGACATGCCACTGTAGGTTGTGAACGTGCATCCCACACAGATCACGTTCACAACCCAAGCATCCACTGTAATTGTTGAACTTATCTTACGTTTTGGAAATGTACATCCAGGTTTTTTCCCCTTTAATTTTTTTGGGGCCCCTCAAGAGAGTGGGGCCCTAAACTATAGCTTGTTTGGCTTATATGTAAATCCAACACTGGTTGTATTAACAGTCACACATTATGCCAAGTTGCAAAGTGCCCTTGGGAGGGGGAAGTGATTTGTTCCAGGTTCCTTTACCCTGACCCTCCCACAAAGCTACTTCCACCCAGATCCAGCACTGACTAGCAGGGATCAAAATGGATGGTGGGAGAATTTGAGAGGAAAGGCAGACAGCAGGGATAGGATTAAGTAACCACTTTCCTTCTTCTGCACATGCATGCACTCCTGAGAGCACTTTGCAGCAGAGATGGGCAACGTCGCGATTAGGTCATTTTAGACTTTGAACCTAATGGTGAGGAGGGGCTGGCGGGTGAGCACTTTGCGGCCGATATTTGTTTATTTATTTACCTAGCAAAATTGATATGTTTACTTTAGTCATCGGAAGACCTCTAAGCAGCGTACAAAGGACACTGCTTAAAATAGTCATTTAAAAGAAAACCCTTATAAAAACAAAAAAATTAAGAACAAGTTAGCATGAAATTTAAAATATGAATATGGCCAGCAATGTCAAACAATTATAAATAAAATATAAACAGGAATCAGCAATTTTAAACAATTAAAAATAAAATTACTTACTAAGATTGCATGCCTGGGCAGGCTTGCTGAAGCAAAAAAGGAAAGGGGGGGGAGGTGTTAGCAGGCACCAAAAACAATACAGTGAAGACCTTTCTGGGAAATGATATATAATGAGCTAAAGAAAATGTTTAAAAATACATTTGCTAAAAAAAAACCCCAGAAGTCTTTTTACTAGGTATTCTGGGTGAAGAGTTTCCAAGAGAAGATAAAAGACTTCTTATGTATGCAACAATGGCAGTGAGAATGCTTCTAGCCCAGAGATGGAAGGAAGGAGAAATACCCACAAAAGAAGAATGCCAGATGAAATTGATGGAACATGCGGAAATGGTGAAAGTGACAGGGAAGATCCAAAACCAGGAAGATCAAGTGTTTTCTAAAGACTGGAGTAAATTTGTAATTTACTTAAAAGACCACTGTGAACAGTTAAAAATCTTTGGCGGGGATGTAAAGACACTTGTAACGTGGAATTGTTTTAATGGTAATTATGGTTATATAATAGATAGATAAAGGTAAAAGATGCAGTAAATTTAATCTTAAAGATGGAACCCATGGAGGGCCAGAAGGTGGTCTAAGAGTTCGAAAGAACTCTGCATTTTAATGTTTGAAATTGCTGTGTTTTATAGGTATTAAAACTTTTCAAAAATTAATTAAAACATTATAATAAAAAAACCAATACAGTGAACACATTTTAACTGCCGATATCAAAACTTCACCGACTTTTTGGCTTCTTAGAATATTTGAGCAACAGCAGGTATGTATGAAACAGCTAGTAGACTATACAGATGACACTCAGGCAGTGCTGCTGACCCAAACCTGGGTGGCAGAACTGGGTCTGTAGGAAAGAGTAACCTTCACAGTACTGCCATAAAACGGAAAGCCAGTATTTGCAAAGTCCAACACACCCTGCCTACTGCAATTTGCCAATTTGCCTTCAGCATGTCTGACCCACAAAAACCACAACACAGATGGAACAGAACGCTGGGCTCTGCCAGTTTCACACTCACCTTCAAGCAGACTCAAGAAGGGTGTCAAATGCAGACTCAGAGGGGTGTCAGAGGTCCAGCAGTAGGAGATGCGGCTGAACAGCTGCGCTCCTTCAGACTTCAGGCGGAAAACTGCATGTTGTTGGAAAACTCTCTGCATGTCAAAAGCTAGCAGAGGACAAGAGAAAGACAAACCTATTTCCAGTGCAACTATAGGAATGAGCAGTACTGAACGTTTAAAGTAAAGGTAAAGGGACCCCTGACAATTAGGTCCAGTCCTCTGCCATCTCGCTTTATTGGCTAAGGGAGCCAGCGTACAGCTTCCGGGTCATGTGGCCAGCATGACTAAGCCGCTTCTGGCGAACCAGAGCAGAGCACGGAAACACTGTTTACCTTCCCGCCAGAGCAGTACCTATTTATCTACTTACACTTTGATGTGTTTTTGAACTGCTAGGTTGGCAGGAGCAGGGACCAAGCAACGGGAGCTCACCCCGTCGCGGGGATTCAAACTGCTGACCTTCTGATCAGCAAGTCCTAGGCTCTGTGGTTTGTGGTTTAACCCACAGCGCCACCCACGTCCCTTATTGAACCTTTGCCTCAGTTGTGATTACTGTATGTTATTATTTGGCTTTTGAGAAGTGCACAGGTGACAAGCACTACCTGTTAAGCGTTAAGTCATAACTGAGGCCTGGTGTCTGAATGCAGCAAAACGTGGCAGTAGAAATACTGAGGTGGTAGAATGGACTGTGCCAATTTGGACTAGGGTGCTTTTCATTTTAGAATAAATTCATGTTTAGAGTTCTCTGCAAGATTTGTTGTTGTTGTTTAAAAGCCTAGCATGTAAGGGAAAGGGGTTCCAGCAAAGCCCACACCCTGCTATTCTAGTTTTTTACATGTAGTGAGTTTTTATGCAAAAAGCAAACACTACCAAACCGTTCTGTTGTGTACATAAACCAGGCCTGTGTTCCACGCAATTGCTTTCAATGAGATATAGATCATGATGAGTCTTTGCTGTGTTTGTACTTTTATGTCTTTTCCTCTCTTTCTTTGCAACTAAATGCCTCGTTCCACTTAGTCCTTTGGCTCAACTTTAAGCACTGCAACAGTTGGCTGTGTTTAAAAATGTACCAGTCTTCCTATTCATAAAATCAGGGCTTAATCAGTTGTTTCTCAGGGCTTAATTTCTCTTAAGATTCATGTTTGATCTCTAGAAAATCTTTACCCAATCCTAGACAACACGCTTACCTGAGAGAAGCTTTTAGGCAAGACCTTCCAAAGTACGTATGACTTGTCACAGTCTACCGGTCACTGTCTCCTTCAGCGTTAATTAACCCCTCTTCACTTCATTCAGAGGTGGCATTTTCAGCCCTCCACAACTCATTTCTGGTTGTTTTTCAGCTGCTTCCTGTGGTTTCACAGGACTATTTCTCCTGTGAACACAGCAGAACCAGGCAACTAAATTGCATCCAATCATTACTGATTGGCTCAACCTGAACTGCCTCAAGTCATTCAACCTGAGCAATCACTCCTGTGATAACACTTTTAATGGAATCTGTAATTTTGACATAAAAACACAGCATTTCTCGTTTCATAAGCTCACTTACCCATGGTTTAATAGTGTGTGTATTAAAACTTCATTGATCCAGATCACCCATATCGGAATCTTTTTTTTATAAGCTATGAGTGTTTTGTGTCTTCACTTACATGGATTTTTATATGCCTTATTTTCCCTTTCTGTTTCTGAACCACACAACACACACCATGAGAGCAAGCCTTGGGCTCAAGTGTGCCTCTGACCTGTCCTTCTTAACACAGAGACAATTAAATTATTAAATTCTGTGCTTACCATGTTTTATTTGTAAACACAATCTTTCTAACACACAACAGATACACTCAGTCCATGGAGGGGATCACCATTAACAAGCCCCCTCAAAGATCCACAGAGGCCTGGGGGTCACTTCCAAATTTTGGGGCTCCTGGTCATGATAAATATTTAAAAATGACAACACATAAAACGCAAAATAAGGCACCATAAAGGGGGTGGGGCATAAGGCAGCTGTCACTAGTTGTGGTTTGTTTATATCAGGTGTGGAGAACCTTTGGCTCTCCAAATGTTGATGAACTACAGTACCCATCAGCCTCAGTAGGCAAGCTCAATGGTCAGGAATGATGGAAGTTGTAGTTCAGCTACACAGAGGGTCCAAGGATCCTCACACCTGGTTTATATAATCTGCTGATCTGAAAGGACACAGTCATCATAGTCTGCTGTTGTGCCATCAGAATTGATATATTTTTATATCAATTTAGACCTGAAGGAGCGTCTCCACCCCCATCATTCAGCCCAGACACTGAGGTCCGCTTCCGAGGGCCTTCTGCTGGTTCCCTCACTGTGAGAAGTGAAGTTACAGGAAACCAGGCAAAGGGCCTTCTCAGTAGTAGTGCCCTCCTTGTGGAACGCCCACCCATCAGATGTCAAAGTAATAAACAACTATCTGACTTTTAGAAGACATCTGAAGGCAGCCCTGTTTCGGGAAGTTTTTAATGTTAGATGTTTTATCGTGTTTTTAATATTCTGTTGGGAGTTGCCCAGAGTGGCTGGGGAAACCTAGCCAGATGGGCGGGGTATAAATAATTTTATTATTATTACTTACTTACTTACAATATTCTTTATGGCAAAACCTACATCATTTACCAAAAATCTGTGCCTGTCATCACACATCTTATTTGCAGCTCTAAGCTAAGAGTGTATGTCACATTTTGATCCACTGACCATAAGAATAAGTTATTAAATGCAAAACCATTAACAGGTGTCTAAATCTGAGGCCCACTTTGAACATAATGTGCAGGCCACATCCCCACCACCAGGGGACCCCTGTAATTGGCCCTGAGCACAGAGCTCTCTGCAGAAGAGATGCTCAAGTGTTGAATAATTTCTGAGTGAGAAGCAAGGGCTCAAAGCCCACTCCGAATTTTGTTCACATTCGGCATTGATGCTTGTAGCAAGGGGGGCTGGTAGACGTGCTAATGCACAGATGTCAAGGAGCAAAGGGAGCCAGCACATGTGGTGTTTGGGGAGGGGCCATGTAGCACAGCTCCATTCCCTGCTGATTCAACAATTCAAGCATTGCTTCTCAAGAAGGCTGCAATGTCAGGGAAATCCTAGCTACAGATCGTGACGACATCTATTCATCTAAGTGGTGAAGAGGATTCTACAACTCTTCTGCATACCCAGTTAGAAACCTTGGCATACCCTACAACATTTCTCAAATGAAAATAGAGGTGCCCTGTTTTGTTTTGTTTTTATTATTATTATTATTATTATTATTATTATTATTATTCTCGATAGTGGCACCCGCCCTGTGGAACGCCCTCCCACCAGATGTCAAAGAGAACAACAACTACCAGACTTTTAGAAGACATCTGAAGGCAGCCCTGTTTAGGGAAGCTTTTAATGTTTGATACATTACTGTATTTTAATATTTTGTTGGAAGCCACCCAGAGTGGCTGGGGAAGCCCAGCCAGATGGGCGGGGTATAAATAAATTATTATTATTTTATTATTATTATTATTTATTAATCCCCCGCCCATCTGACTGGGTTGCCCAACCCACTCTGTAGGGCTTTCAACATATATAAAAACATAATAAAACATTTTTTTAAAAAAAATCCTCTATAGGGCTGCCTTCAGATGTCTTCTAAAGCAGTGTTTCCCAACCTTGTGCCTCCAGCTGTTTTTGGACTACAATTCCCATCATCCCTTGCCACTGCTCTTGCTAGTCAGGGATGATGGGAATTGTAGTCCAAAAACAGCTGGAGACCAAAGGTTGGGAAACACTGTTCTAAAGGTTGCATAGTTACTTGCCACCTTGGCTCGAGGGTTGCATAACTCCATACCCTCCAACATTTCTCCCGATGAAAATAGGGACGACCTAAGATAAAGGGAAGCGGGTGGCGCTGTGGGTAAAACCTCAGCGCCTAGACCTTGCCGATCGCATGGTCAGCGGTTCGAATCCCCGCGGCGGGGTGAGCTCCTGTCTTTCGGTCCCAGCTCCTGCCCACCTAGCAGTTCGAAAGCACCTCTAAGTGCAAGTAGATAAATAGGTACCGCTTTATAGCGGGAAGGTAAACGGCGTTTCCGTGTGCTGCACTGGTGCTGGCTCGCCAGAGCAGCTTCGTCACGCTGGCCACGTGACCCGGAAGTGTCTCCGGACAGCGCTGGTCCCTGGCCTCTTAAGTGAGATGAGCGCACAACCCTAGAGTTGGACATGACTGGCCCGTACGGGCAGGGTTACCTTTACCTTTAAGAAAAAGCAGGACATTCCAGAATCAAATCAGAAACCGGGACGACTTCTGTAAATCTGGAACTGTTCCTGAAAAATAGGGACACTTTGAGGGTCTGCAATGGGAGGAGTGTTACAGCTAACCAGGTGCTTATGTAATAATGAATTCTTGCCGTTTCTTCTGATTCAGGTTTGGGGCAGATGTGCAATAAAATTATTCCGAGCAACTGGAGGGAGAAACAGATGATCTACCTGGCACATGACTGCATGAGCACTACGATAAGTGACCTTCCGGGTGGATAGAACTGGACGTTCCAGAGTGAGAGAGCTCCACTCCATCATAACTGGCCTCCTGGTAAGGGATCGTTGTACACAGCCGCCCAAGACAGCAGCAGAATGGCATGCGTGCTGAGAGAAATATGCAGTGCTCAGCACCTACAAAGCTTCACATCTGCAGCAAAAAGAGCTGCATGGCTCTCCGAGATTGAAGCTAGCTGCGGCAAAAAAAAAAAGATGGACAGTCCTCCTGCCAACTGCTAAAAGCTTTTCTCCAGCAGTAACAGACTGCCAAGCACTATCCTTCTGGGATATGGCTAAGTCATGTCAGGGTCAACTGCTCTGACAAATTACTGGAATTCTGTCAAGGTACGGAAACTCAGTACTTCTCCCTCCTCCCCTCAGCCCACTTGCGCTACAAGAATCCCCCAGGCTAAACAGTGGCTGCTCTGCTGAATGAATGAATGAATGAATGAATGAATGAATGAACTAATCTAGGAGTTAACATCAGGAGTATGAATGTGTGCGCTGCCGTCAGTGGTACTGGATTACAACTACATCCAATAAAGAGGTGGCCTGCAGCGCAATCTGGGTTTGTTTGTGTAGAAGGAAAACCTAGGGAGTTCCGTGGCGCTAAACTCCCCCTAGTAAGTAAGGGCACATCCTTAAGACCTTAGCTTTCACAGCGGTTTTTCAAGCACACAATATCTATATTTTTTCCAATAGCACAAACCTATACGTGTCTACCCAGGAGTAAAACCCATTGAGTTCAGTGGGGTTTTCTTCCTAGGTAAATAGTAAAATCATAATATTAAAACAATAAAAACGTAATAAAAATCATAATAATAGACAGCATAATAATGGAATAATCATAATAACAGTCCCCGTCCCCCCAACCAGCTTTAACAGGCCATAGATTATTTAATGGCTAAAGACCTGTATCCCATATAAATAAACAGTAGTAAAAATGCCCTGGACCCTTTTAGAGTCTAGGTCAGGCATAGGCAAACTCGGCCCTCTGGATGTTTTGGGACTACAACTCCCATCATCCCTAGCTAACAGGGCCAGTGGTCAGGGATGATGGGAGTTGTAGTCCCAAAACATCCAGAGGGCTGAGTTTGCCTATGCCTGGTCTAGTTCTGAATTAGAGATGGAATTAGAGATTAGAAGTTCTGAATTAGAGATGGAATTTCCCCCATATACACACTTTCATATGAGGATGCATTCAGTCATGCAATTCCCCGCCAACCAGTGTAGATCCAGTCTTGTCAGGTTTCAGGAGGAGGTAGAAATATCACTTTGGAAGGTACATGGTCATAGCTTGTATTGCACAGGTTAATAATGGCTGATACAGAATTTCAGCTCAGCAAGGAGAAAAACAAATTGGTACTACTCTACACTTCCCCATGGTAAAGATGTGGTGGTTGCTTTCACACCCCTTGCCAGACCATCAGTGACTCCTTAAACTGCATTCAGGTATGTAGTATAACCAGAATCTATTAATTGTTTCTTTCTCTCAATTTTCCTGAAGCTTCTAACATCACATAGGCCCGTGTAAAGAATCGCTTCCTGAAACAATTCTCACATCACCAGTGAATTAGAGCCTTGAAATTTAACACTTTATTGCTCTTTCATTATTTTAAGTACTGGGGAGAAGGGGAGGGAATTCTGCACTGAAGACATGACCTGCCCACCAAACATTATTCAAAGATCAATGTGATTTTTTTATTGGACTGCCATTGCAACTGCTTGAATGGCCTTACATGTTCATTACAGAAGGAACAATTCTTCAAAAATTATATTGGTTTCTTCTATTGACTGGTCGTCTGGATAGCATTTCTTCAATTTGGAAGCATAAAGGTCACCTAGAATTACAGATATATTTTAGACGAGGAAAGTACCTGTAAAAATATTTATCCGAAAGCCAATTGTAATCAACCCCAGTGACTTGTTTGCGCTAATCCAGATTTTTCATTTGTGTGCTAGTGAAAGCGCTCTGTGCACACAATACAGGCCAGGGAATGTGTATGCAATGACAATTCTCTATATAACCTGCACAACTGAGCCAAAAAAACTATAGCTCTGCAAAGAAGGCTAGGGAGGGGCATAGGGTCCACCTCTCCAAACACTTTCCTGAATATGGGGAAGGGCACACAGCTAGCAATGTCAGAGGATTCCCAAGGAAATGGGAGCAGAAATTGCCAAGGTTTGCTTCTTTACCAAACGCTCGGAAAGGAAATCAATCCAGCGAATACAATCCATATTCACTGTTGCTGCTGTTTTCAATCCATAAATAATATGGATTGAATTTGCACTGCATTTCCTTTGCAGTTAAATGAATGGTGTGGAATAACATGAGAACCATGTAAGTAATTATGTAGAATTGTGCCACACCAGGCAGCAAGTCAAGTAACATAGCTTTTGTCAGAAGCCAAGCTGCAGTGGAATGGAAACAGCGCTGCATGCAACAGCTATTACACAGAACAGAAATCAGTACCTTTTATGCCTACATTAAATGAACTCCCCGTCCTAAGTAGCCCAGTCTTTTTTTCAATTTTGGTCACAGTGGCCACCGTTTCCCTGTCTTTCCTGTTGGGATTGCATGTTGGGAAACATGCATGCCATTGCATGTTTCATTAAGGGTCAAAGATATTTTGGAGTTTGTAACTAGAATGAAGATTCCCAGCAAAGATCAGAGGATAGTTTTCTGATACATTCAAGATTAAACTGCAAAAAGCAGCACAATGTAAGAACATTTATTCTGGTTATTTTTTATACTACCCAATAACCAGAAACAGAGCTACGTATGAAGAATGGTCATACATGATCTGTGAAAGAACGAGAAGAGTTGCGTTCTGTTTAGAGGCTGTTATCCTAATTGCTCTTATGATTAACTGCTAAACTGTTTTGATTTTTCCCCCCTTAGAAACATATTGCTTAGAAAAATCTTAAATTGTTGGTGATTAAACCTTGATGGCTTGTGGCCGAGATGACCGGCAGAATCCGAGACCTGGGAGAGGAGATGGTAGAAGAAGATTGGAAGAAATTTAAGACCTACCTACAGAAACATTGCAAATTGTATGAATGTTAAGAAGGATGCTAGATTATAAATAACTTGGCACCATTAAGTTAGGTGAAGTGATATATGAAGATAAGTTAAATTTAAGAAAAGACAAATTTTGGATAACTATTAGGCTAAATTTAAATTTAAATTTAAGGTTTGAATAAATGATATCGAAAATTTGAGACACAACGTTGGAAATTTAGATAATAAGAATGGAAATAAGGTGATAAATTGCTGGTTAGATATTTATAAATTAGGAACGCAGGAGCGGGAGATGCGAGGGAGTCCAAAGAAGTTAAGAAAATATGTCATGATATGTGTTATCTTATTTCTTTATTTGTATTGTAATTTATAAAAAAAAAACCTTCAATAAATATTTATTAAAAAAAACAAAAAAAAAACCTTGATGGCTTGATTTCCATACCATGCATAACTGCCTTAACCAGATTTATCCCCTCACAGAGCTACAATTGTCAGCACCCATAACAAACGGCAGTTCCCAGGATCCTTTGGGGAGTGCTTTAAATATATAGTGAGTACATGGCTGAAAAGGGACGTGGGTGGCACTGTGGCTTAAACCACAGAGCCTAGGACTTGCTGATCAGAAGGTTGGCAGTTTGAATCCCCGCGACGGGGTGAGCTCCCTTTGCTCGGTCCCTGCTCCTGCCAACCTCTCTCTTCAGGACAGCATGTCTTTTTAATGTGTTTTGAGTGGAAACTGTGAAATACAAGTTTTATGTATTAATACACACAGCATCCCTCCTGCCAATCACATGCCTTATAAATGGCAACAGGCATAAAAAGCAAACCTGTGATGAAAAGTTATGATCAGGATACTGAGTTTCACGGGGAGCCGTTTTCAAGGCCTTAAGTTTGCCTCCATCTGTTTAAACGCTCCATAAATCTCACCAAGTGCACAGATGTACCCACTGAAGCAATAATTATGTGTGTGAGGTTTGATCCTCGGCTGGTAGAAGCAGAAGTTAACCAATTTACCTCAACTATAGAGTCAGCCTTGTCCTGGGAAATAAACAATACACCATATCATGATAAAAAAATGCACGGTACAGTGAGAAGATGACCTAGAGCGAAATAAGGTGCTTCCAGATTGTCATATTCAGTGCTTTTTTATTTGGGGGGGCACAGGGGTACCTATACCCCTAAACATTTTGTGAATCTTTGTACTTTGGTCCATATACTGTATTTATTTCCCCCTATTTGAACTATGGGATGCGGGTGGTGCTGTGGGTTAAACCACAGAGCCTAGGACTTGCCGATCAGAAGGTCAGCGGTTCAAATCCCTACGACGGGGTGAGCTCCCGTTGCTTAGTCCCTCCTCCTGCCAACCTAGCAGTTCGAAAGCACGTCAAAGTGCAAGTAGATAAATAGGTACTACTCCGGCAGGAAGGTAAACAGCATTTCCGTGTGCTGCTCTGGTTCGCCAGAAGAGGCTTAGTCATGCTGGCCACATCACCCAGAAGCTGTACGCCGGCTCCCTCGGCCAATAAAGCGAGATGAGCGCCGCAACCCCAGAGTCGGCCACGACTGGACCTAATGGTCAGGGGTCCCTTTACCTTTACATGGCTGAAAGCTGGGATTAGTGTGCATGTGTCTGCTTTCAAACAGTTTTGGGGATTGGGATTTATGAGTCTATTGGGGGTCTTGCTCAAAGCTCTGCACATAGCCCTAAAAATATCGACCTGTCAACCCCCTAATTGTAGGTTTATAAATGTGGCCTCTACCACAAGGCAATATAAATCTATAGAACAATTTCATTTATATGAATTAACTGGGCTGACATCCAAAACATTACGAAAAGTGGAATTATTGGGAAATGAGACATTGCTTCTCTATAGTACAATCCAGCAAGGCTAAGCAGTTTTAGGTCCCATTTAATTTAGAGTTAAGCAGGTGCATGGCTAAGGAATTCTACACTAATATTGTAGTACAAGGAAGAGACGCTGGCACTAAATGGATGCAATGGCTGCCATGTTTTATACTCGCCTAAGAAGGGAAACCCATGGCTAGGAAATTATCAGAGTGACAGGGAAAACAGCATGCTCACTGTCTCCTCCACAATCAGCAATGTCCAAGCATGGGCAATAAGAGAGCCAATCTGGCCAGTCCAAGCCTCTCAAACCCCCAAACCTCCAACACAGAAAGAAACCAGACTACCAGGTGGCTGCCACAGGTACAACCAGGTAGGACTGGGAGAGACTCCTGCCTTGAAATTCTGGAGAGCCCCTACCAGCCAGTTTAGACAATGCTGAGCAAGATGGTCCAATGGTCTCATTTGGAATAAGGAAGCTTCCTACAAGGTGTGACCGGAAAGTTTGGTGAATGGTCACAAAAAATCGGACGGCGAGAAATATTTGAAGATACACACCTTACAGGCCTTCAAAGTAGGCCCCCTCTGATACAATGCACCGTTGACAAGGTTCGTAGAAATGTTGGAAACTTCTGGAGAAGTACTCTTTTCGTACTGCTTTCAGTTACTTCGTCACAGCAGCCTGGACGTGTGAAATGTTGGGAAATCTGTGCCCTTCCAGTGCAGATTTCAGTTTTGGAAAAAGAAAGAAATCTGCTGGGGCCAGATCGGGAGAATATGGAGGGTGGGACACAACTCAGTAACCTCAGTAATGATTTCACACAGAATATGCAATTCCTCCGCCATCATTCGGACAGACAAACGCTGATCCCACATCAATAACTCACAAACTTTGTCAACATTTGTCACTGTTCTGCTCGTTGGTGGTCTGCCAGATTGAGGGTCATCTTCGATGGTTTGCCGCCCTTCACAGAAACACTTAAACTACTCATACACCGCTTCATCTCCGTACAGAACTGTGAGCCTTTCATGGGTTTCTGACGCTGATTGTATATTCGAATATTTCTCACTG
Organism: Podarcis gaigeae; assembly: GCF_964106915.1. Classification (NCBI taxonomy): domain Eukaryota; kingdom Metazoa; phylum Chordata; class Lepidosauria; order Squamata; family Lacertidae; genus Podarcis; species Podarcis gaigeae. Next base: position 11,342,962 of record NC_139694.1, on the reverse strand, counting down.
TCCAATTTCTGTGACCGTTCACCGAACTTTCCAGTCACACCTTTTATATTCCTAGCTCTCTGGAAAGTTCTACGATCCCCTTGTAGCTGCCTTTCCTCTAGTGGAGGAAATGCATCCAGCTGCACGGCACCAACAACCAGTGCCGGATTTACATATAAGCTAAACAAGCTATAGCTTAGGGTCCCCACTCTCTTGGGGGCCCCCAAAAAAATTAAAGGGGGAAAACTGAGTGTACATTTCCAAATGTAAGATAAAAAGCAAATAAAAACTTACATACAGCAACAGTGTTTTGTGTTGTGTAGGCTCCTATGATGTAAGTAATGGACCCCACCTGCTAGCCCGCTCCCTAAAATATCACTGGTTTGCTCATTTCTATATATAGGGTGCCTACATTCTGCATGGACAGGCTGCATGGCAACTTGTGCAAATGGTTTTAGATACCATTTCACTGAAGCCATGGAGCCTGCATTCGCTCCATAAGATGCACACACATTTCCCCTTACTTTTTAGGAGGGGAAAAGTGCATCTTACAGAGCGAAAAATACGGTATTTTGTTATGTGCAAATGGCTTTAGATGCCTATTAGGTCCATAAATTACCATATAGCATATATTCAACCCAAAAAAACCAGCGACAATTTGTTGTTGACAAAGGACAGCTGGACTTATAAAGGGCCCCATTACCTTCAGTAGCTTAGGGCCTCATCAAACCTAAATCCGGCCTTGCCAACAACCAAAGAGACCTTATGCGATGTGCCCAAACTAAAGCCCGGACCTAAAGCACAACCACTGGCCCAGAATCAACACTTCAAAAACGCACAAGGGATTTTTGCTCTATTCACTTCATCTGAAGTTTTCAGAGAACTTAATAGCACATTTTGCCATGTCATTAATTCTGGATCCCACAATGTCTTGTTTGCCTGTCTGTTTACCGTTACTAGGTATTGGGCTGTTGAAGTCAGTCCCTTTCGCATGGACCCCTTCCCATTTGCTGCTCCATCCATCAACTATTCCCTCGACTGCTTCTTTAATTTCAGGCAAATAATTATTTTATCATTTTGTGATGATTTGTGCCATCTGCTAGCCCAGACACTTCAGTAATCCAATCTTGGTGACATTGTTTCTTAGTATTTGTGCCTGCTTTGCTTTTGTGTGTGTGTGTGTGTGTGTGTGTGTGTGTGTAGGGGCTTTAACTATAAATTCAGAGACCAACTCCACCTTCAGCCATACCAGTGTTTTCGAAACAATTATCTGGCATGCATTTTCAACACCTCTATCCAAGAAAAAGAGGGCTGCATTTTTATGTGTCGGTAATTTACACACTGTGAACAACAGATGTCCTAAATTTAGCAGCGAGGGAAGTGTTTCTGAAACTATCAATACCTGAGGCAGAGGGTTCCCCCTCTTCACTGCCTCGCAGGATATATTCAGGAGACGAAAAGGCTCAGGACAAACCCTTACGCAAATCAGAGTCCCTAGGACAGTTGAATGGCACCTCCTTCTGGCAAATCCTGCAGCCAAGCTGGTGCCAAACATATTGCTCTGCTTTCCTTTGGACCACATCAGCGAAGCCGAAAGAGGGGTCTTGTTTTCTGGGCAGCCCAAGATCTCCATATTTACTGCCCTGGCTTGTGCCCCGGGGAGGTCACTGCTAATACAGCAGTTTTACTTCACCCCTGGAAGTGCACTCCATTCTCTCTTGAGGCAGACGGATGCCAACAACATGGCTGGATCATGCCCACACGTTGATTCCAGCCCAGGTTAATACATTTTGATGCTTAGCAGAAGCCCGAGTTTATTCAATGCTCAGTTTTCCCGCTGATAGAAAGTATATAGCAGTATATAATACAACACTGTGACATGTGTCCAGGGATGACAGTTTATGGCACTTTGTGGAATAAACTGTAAAAATCCTGGGAAGCCATCAGTTGTGTTTTGCTGGACAATTTATGCCGGGATGCTGGGAAAATGAAAGCAGCATTGTTAAATAGTAACTGCCCCCCCCCACCTCCCATGAGAAATAGCAGTTGGGGGGGGCGAGGAAACAATCCAACACATTTCACCACAGCACTCCTTATTCTCCTATTTCAACGAAGGTGCCAAAAGTTACAGTCCAATGTATTTTATTTTTTTTTACCCGTGAATGTGAATGGGCCCGAATAACTGAAGAAACCATGGAGACAAGGCATGCTCAGGATATGGGGCAATCCATAAGAACTGCCAGAGTTTTACCCCCATCAAAGCTGCTATGTCTTTTTAGCAGCTGGGTGACAAACCAATATTTGGGCTTTTCTCCTCGCAGAGGCCCTGTGAGGTAAGTTAGGCTGAGGGACAATCATTGCACCAAGACCACTCAGTGAATTTGACTGACCTAAAAGAGATGGGGGGGAGATAAGATACAGGGAAAGAGGAATGGATAAATGTGTCAATTTCAGTTTATTACTTTTCCAGTCTTAAATTTATCCTGAAACAATTAGTGACTTTTTTTTTTAAAGGTAAAGGTAAAGGTACCCCTGCCCGTACAGGCCAGTCTTGACAGACTCTGGGGTTGTGCGCCCATCTCACTTAAGAGGCCAGGGGCCAGCGCTGTCTGGAGACACTTCCGGGTCACGTGGCCAGCGTGAAAAAGCTGCATCTGGCGAGCCAGAGCTGCACACGGAAACACCGTTTACCTTCCCGCTGGTAAGCGGTCCCTATTTATCTACTTGCACCCAGAGGTGCTTTCGAACTGCTAGGTTGGCAGGCGCTGGGACCGAGCAGCAGGAGCGCACCCCGCCGCAGGGATTCGAACCGCCGACCTTTCAATCGGCAAGTCCTAGGCGCTGAGGCTTTAACCCACAGCGCCACCTGCGTCCCGACTTTTTTTTTAAGGCTCATTAAATGTTGTCAGCATTTTAGTGTGAATTTCTCCCAAGGTATTTTTGCTATGGAGTTTCGACTAATATACTGTACAAGCAGGTCCTGCTACCTGCCCACTCATTATCACCCGCAAATTCACTTATGCAAACATAAAGAATTATGTCCCAAACCTCACTATACACTCTGCAGATTCAAATAATATCCAGACAGCTGCAGCTTGGCCACTTCTTTCCTTGTTCCTACTTTGCTGGTCAGCAGCAGCTATTTTGGGGCAGAAAACTTGGAAAGAGAGAACAGGGAGAGAGATTGGACAAATCAGAGAGCAGGAGAGAACAGACAAATCATGTTTTTCCTTTGTCTCTTTTTTGCTCATTAGCCACAGCAATTTTAGGAAGAAACCATTTCAGGAGTGGGGAGAGATCACTTATTCTTGATGGAATCAACTGAAATCTTGGGCTCGTTAGGCAAATGGGGCCCGTGTGTATACATTTTTGCAACTACCTTCCCCTTACATTTTTGTAAGTTATTTTCAGTAATATATGATGTTTTGTGCACTCTTTACCACAGTATATGTACGTTTTTGTCTGCATTACTTAGCTGGCAAACTGCACTGCAAATTTTAGAATATTTCAAAGTATGGTTCTCATATTGTTTTGGAAAGTGAGAATTTGGTAGGTTTGCCTTTAAATCTGAACTGAGCTGAATGTCTGCCCCGTCCCCAGTGCCGGATTTATGTATAAGCTAAACAAGCTATAGTTTAGGGCCGCACTCTCTTGCCCCCCCCCCAAATTAAAGGAAAATGAACCATGGATGTACATTTCCAAAATATGATAAAAAACACTATTAATATACTTCTTATTAACTGTATTTCACTATTAATATACTTCTTAATTGTATTTCAGTTCAACAATTACTTTGATAAAATGTACACCGTATTTTTCGCTCTATAAGATGCACCCGACCATAAGACGCACCTAGTTTTAGAGGAGGAGAACAAGAAAAAAAAATCTCTCCCTCTCTGCGCATCGCCCCTTCAGCGAAACGGCAGCAGAAACAAAGCCCCTTCTGTTTCTCAAGCTGTGCAGTGCCTCTCTAGCAAAGCGAAGCCAAGAGAGCAAGAGGGATCAGTGCGCACCGCCCCCTCTTACTCTCCTGGCTTCAGCGAAAACAACGCGAAGCCCCCGGAGCGCAGCGGGAGCTCCATAAGACGCACACACATTTCCCTTTACTTTTTAGGAGGGGAAAAGTGTGTCTTATAGAGCGAGAAAAATACAGTATTTTGTTATATGCAAATGGCTTAAAATACCTTAGGTCCATAAATTACCACATAAAAAGGTAAAGGTACCCCTGCCCGTACGGGCCAGTTGTGTCTGACTCTGGGGTTGTGCGCCCATCTCACTTAAGAGGCTGGGGGCCAGCACTGTCCGGAGACACTTCCGGGTCATGTGGCCAGCGTGACGAAGCTGCTCTGGCGAGCCTGCACCAGCGCAGCACACGGAAACGCCATTTACCTTCCCGCTATAAAGCGGTACCCATTTATCTACTTGCACTTAGGGGTGCTTTCGAACTGCTAGGTGGGCAGGAGCTGGGACCAAAAGATGGGAGCTCACCCCACCGAAGGGATTCGAACCGCCGACCATGCGATCGTCAAGTCCTAGGCACTGAGGTTTTACCCACAGCGCCACCCGCGTCTCTAAATTACCACATAGTATATATTCAATACAAAAATCAGCAACAATTTGTTGTTGACAAAGGACAGCTGAACATATAAAGGGCCTCATTACCTCCAGTAGCTTAGGGCCTCATCAAACCTAAATCTGGCCCTGCCCCTCCCTATGGGGTAATAAGTAGTGGGAAAGGAAAGTTTCAACTCTTTTTTAAAAAAACATATACCATAAGCGATTGGGACAGACAATGTATCTCATCTGCTGTCATCACATGCAAGATTGATCCTGATATAACAAGAAGAAACCCCTGTCTTGAATTATTAGTACTGTAACGCTTTTCTGTTGCCGTTCCGATTGACAAATTTACTCATCCACGGCTTACCACTGCAGCCTTTGACACAGAAACCCTGGACACGTATTTGTCAGTGTTAATAAGTATACATGCTATGTAGATCTTTCAGTACACATAAAGTCCAAGTAAACAAATTGCAGTTCCATCTGGTCATCTCCAAGGCAGGTTGCCGTTAGCAGGTTGCCGTTAGCAGTTCTCAGAAAAGCTTTCGATGGTATGAGTCATACTTTCCCCCAATCAGTGCAGTCTATGATGTAGGTGATTGTGTAAGAAAATGTCTGGAATGCAATTCACCTAAGTTTAGAATTGTGTCGCAGGGCATGACTAGGTAAAAATAGCAACCTTTGCTCTATGATGGAGGTGGGAGAACATTCATTCACACTCACATCCTCTCTCTCTCTCTCTCTCTCTCTCTCTCTCACACACACACACACATACTATACCTGAACTGTTAGTTCTGAACTGTTGAAAGCTGTCTTTAATATTATCAATAGAGAGATTTTACTTTCTTGGGCTCCATGATCACTGCAGATGGTGACAGCAGCCATGAAATTAAAAGACACCTGCTCCTTGGGAGAAAAGCAATGACAAACCTAGACAGCATCTTAAAAATCAGAGACATCACCTTGCCAACAAAGGTCTGTACAGTAAAAGCTATAGTTTTCCCAGTAGTGATGTATGGAAGTGAAAGCTGGACCATAAAGAAGGCTGATCGCCAAAGAATTGATGCTTTTGAATTATGGTGCTGGAGGAGACTCTTGAGAGTCCCATGGACGGCAAGATCCAACCTCTCCATTCTGAAGGAAATCAGCCCTGAGTGCTCACTGGAAGGACAGATCCTGAAGCTGAGACTCCAATACGTTGGCCACCTCACGAGAAGAGAAGACTCCCTGGAAAAGACCCTGATGCTGGGAAAGATGGAGGGCACAAGGAGAAGGGGACGACAGAGGACGAGATGGTTGGATAGTGTTCTCGAAGCTACCAGCATGCGTCTGACCAAACTGCGGGAGGCAGTGGAAGACAGAAGTGCCTGGCGTGCTCTGCTCCATGGGGTCACGAAGAGTCGGACACGACTAAACGACTAAACAACAACATTTTTAAAAAAGTTCTTATAACTATATTTCCAGTCATCTTTTATGCCTGTAAGTGGCCCTTAACAGCTGAAATTCCCTGGCATTTTGGAGCTTGAACAAGCACATAGCTGTCAACATTTCCCTTTTATAAGGGAAATTCCCTTATTCCGAATAGGATTCCTTGCAAGAAAAGTTGACAGCTATGAACGAGCATGGAAAGAAGCCCTTAATACAGCAGGTTACACTTAAAGGTTTTTGTTTTAAGTGAATCCTCCTTTCATTTGCTTTATGTGGCTGGATCTCGCATCTTGGACTGCCTCTGACTCCTCTTCCTTCCAGTTTCCCTTCCATTGCATCTTGAACCAGGCTCTCGTTTCTTAGGCTATGTCCTGTCCTGTTTAATTGCCTCTTCCTCATGCTTTGCACAGGTCATAAAATGCAATTAAAATAATCAAATACAGTTCAGCCTCTTATCATGCTATTTTCAGGTTTCTTACAGCCAATTGTCTTGTCTCCAGCCTGCACCATCGTGCTGCCTTTAAGCAGATCTAAATCAAACCTAGAGCACACAAGGCTTGATTATATGGAACTATTCTTTTATCAAATTGCAACCATAAACCATTTCAGCACATAGCAAACCACAGCCATCCTTGATTCAAACCCCCTCATCTCCCCTGGCTCTCTAGTACTCCAGAAGCTTCTTAGAGTCATGTCATAGTTCCCCTGCTTTCCTCTCCATCCCACAAGCACTTCGATCCCACATGCCATTAAGTGCTGTCAGAAATAGAACCGACTGGGCTGATCACCATTTATTTCTCATCCTGCAGCAAGATCAAGGAACAAGGTCAAGAGGTTTCTCTTGACATATTAAAGAAAGGGGGGGAGGGAGGCACATAAAAATCTGTTTGCAGAACAGCAGGCATGTTCATGTCCTGTAGCAAGAACAACAAAGATCCCAGTGGCCCGCTAGAAAAGACTTGGGCAAATTTATTGCTACATGAACGGCTGCAGGATGGAGCCTCTGCCTTGTCAGATGGCTGATGAAGGAGTCTAGAAGTTGGTAGGGAAAGGGATGAAGATCTGTAATTTGTTTGTTTATTTATACATTTACAGAGCTAATAAGTCTACTCAGAACTAGGGCTAGGGGAGAACTTAGATTCAGTTTGCATTTACCTGCCCACACACTTTCTTGCCAGAATGGTACATGCCCTGGTTATCGCCCACTTGCAGTACTGCAATGCGCTCTACCTGGGGCTGCCTTCGAAGGTGACTCAGAAACCACAACTACAGTGGAACCTCGGAAGCCGAATGCCTGTAAACTCAAACGTTTCGGCTCCTGAATGATCAGAAACTGGAAGTGATTGTTCTGGTTTTCGAATGATTTTTGGAAGCCGAACGTCCGGGACAACTTCCGCCACTTCTGATTGGCTGCAGGACGCTCTTGCAGCCAATCGGAAGCCGTGCCTTGGAAGTCGAACGTTTTGGAAGTCGAACAGACTTCCAGAATGGATTCTGTTCGACTTCCAAGGTATGTCTGTTATCCAGAATGCCGCAGCTAGACTAGTGACTGGGAATGGTCTGTGGGATCACTGGCAAATTTGCTGTATTGGGTCTTAAAAACCAGGAGCACTTGGACGCAGCTGCTCCTTCAAACATGGTGATAAATGTCCTAGTCTGCTGCCCGTTTTATGGCTTGTCTAGGATTTTAGCCTTGAACACTTTTTAAGTCCCGCTGGTTTCAATGGGAGACTTGCTTAAATCTCTAACTTTGACGTCAATGGTATTTTTTAAAAGGTTTATTTTGCCTAGGCAGTGCCCTGAAAATTAACCCTGTTTAATTGTTTCTCACTGCATAGTTGTTTTCTGCATGAATAATCTTCAATTTTTCAATATAGCTGATTTGTAACACATCCCTAAAATTATTGGTCTGTGGAACCGACTTCTGAATGGCATTAGTTAATGCATATCCATTGTGCATGATGCTTTCTGCAGATTCCCTCTATAAACCAGCCTATAATTTTGTGAATATAAATATCTTAGTACTTCATGGGTAGCAATTAACCTTTCCCCAGCAAGCTCATTTATCACTTGAGGTTGCCCATGAAGAAACATCTAGATTCTACCGCTTTCAAATAATTCTGAACGTAAATGAGCCCAGAAATTTGCAGTATGGCATATAAACACCGAGAACAATATAGAAACGTTCAGCATGCTTGCATCTTATTGATTTTACATGGAAGTATTGAAGTCCTATTGATTTGATGGGACATAAAACTTGTTCAACATGTTTCAAGGGCAGCTTTGAGCAATTGTGTGGGGAGGGACCCTATGTCTGAATTGGCCAACTTTATAAATTTGATTTTGCACCAACAGTTCTGTGTGAAACAGGAATATCAAACACAAAAAGGTATCACTGTATTGCAAACGTGCCTTCAGCAGCTGGTGAAAATACGCACACTCCTATCCTTTGGGTTGCCAGAAACTAAACAACTGGGTATTGCCCAAGCAAGAAGGAAATGAAGTAGGAGGTGCAGTGACAGAAAGTCCCCAATAGAAAAGGTAAAGGTAAAGGACCCCTGACTGTTAAGTCCAGTCACAGACTACTCGGGGGTTGTGGCGCTCATCTCACTTTACTGGCTGAGGGAGCTGGCGTTTGTCCGCAGGTCATGTGGCCAGCATGACTAAGCCACTCCTAGTGAAACCAGAGCAGTGCATGGAAACGCTGTTTACCTTCCCGCCAGAGTGGTACCTATTTATCTACTTGCACTTTGACATGCTTTTGAACTGCTGGGTTGGCAGGAGCTGGGACCGAATAACGGGAGCTCACGCCATCGTGTGGCCTCGAACCGCCGACCTTCCAATTGGCAAGTCCAAGAGGCACAGTGATTTCAACCACAGCGCCATCCGCATTCCCAACAGAAAACCACCACAAACTCATAGTGAACCTCCCATTGAAAAATGACGGCACAATGCACTGAAGCACATCTACAGTTGGGCAAAGTATGAATTTATGCAAGAGGTGGACCCAATGTTAAGAAAGTGCAGGTTGGCACTTGGATAAGGACGTTAAGCAGATGTTGGGGAAAGCATGCAGGTGCAAGTAGCTCCAGATCCACTGCCATGTGGATGGGCTCCTGGTTGAAGAGATGAGGGAGAGGGACATGCAGGCATCTCAGAAATCCCCAAAGAGCTGCTGCCAAAAGGGTGCTATGCTGTTTGGGCAGGAAAGCCAGTAAATCATAAACTGAGAATGGCACCTCAGTAATCAGTAGACTTGCCGCATTTTTCCTGGTCTCGAAAGACGACTGAATCCACTGTTCCAGAAATGACTCTGCTTTCCCCACTTGGTTCTGTACTAATTTGCTGATGGTCTTATACAAAGCATCTCATAAAAGCTCATAAAGTTCCAGCTTGGGAATTGCTAAGAGACGTTCATAGCATTGCCACCTAGTGGCCAGAAGCCAAATTCATTTCATTAGAAAAGTTGAGACTCAACATTCTTCAGAGGCCGAACACTTTTTCCAAGATGGATGCCACAGGCTTGGGGCCTGTGTGAACAGAGAGCAAAACGAAAACCAAGCATTACCTCAGATTGCTGGCCTTGCCTCAATAAGTTATAACTGACACAAGGCATTACCCAAGTTTCCATTTTAATGTGACATCGTATACCAAGTTTTATATATATATATTTTTGAAAATAATATTTATTAAAGTTTTAAAAGTTACAAAAAGAAAAAAGAAAAACACCATATTAAACAAAAACAAAACAGCACATCACAATAAGGAAAAAGAAAAAAGAAAAAAAAAACAGAAAAATAGAAACAATTAAAAAACACATCAAACCTTCCCATAACTTATCTTTCATTTGCTTGTTTCCTTGACCTCCTCACACCTCCCTTTTTTGTATTCTAGTTCGGTTAACTATTTCAGCAAATCCTTTCCATCTTTTCCAATTTTTGTCCTGTAATTTATCTTAATATAATGTAACTTAACTTTCCCTCCTTTCACCAATTAACAGTCTGTTTTTTCCTAAACCTTTATAACATTTCTGCTAAAACCACATAACTTCATTCCAACATCCTTCTAACATACATTAATTTTACAATGTTTCTGTAGATAGTCTTTAAATTTCTTCCAGTCTTCCTCCACCTCCACCGACTCTTCTCCCTGGTCTCGGATTCTGCCAGTCATTTCCGCCAGTTCCATGTAGTCCATCACCTTCATCTGCCATTCTTCCCGTGTGGGTAGATTTTGTGTCTTCCGTATACCAAGTTTTATATAGTACAGTGGTACCTTGGTACTCGAACGGCTTGGCTCCCGAACAAATTGGCTCCTGAATGCCGCAAACCTGGAAGTGAGTGTTCCGGTTTGTGAACGTTTTTCAGAAGCCGAACGTCTGACGCTGCTTGCTTGGCTTCTGATTGAGTGCAGGAAGCTCCTGCAGCCAATCAGAAGCCACACCTTGGTTTTCAAACTGTTTCAGGAGTCAAACAGACTCCCGGAATGGATTAAGTACAAGAACCAATGTACCACTGTACCTACCATATAATGAACACTTGTTTTGATTTGTCTCTACAGAGGTTATATGACACTGTATCAATCGTTATTTTGTACTTTCCAGTGCTTCCCCCACCTGTGACTTTTGGTACTGCGAAAAGTTCAGTTTTTCTTAGCATTGAGTTTCCTGTTCCAGAGTGTCAAATCTATGTTTGTGCACCCTAAATTTGCAGTGTGTTATTTAATCCCACCTGCCAAAGACAGGCAGCCTGAAAGTGGATTTTTATTTTCTGAAAACTTAATCTCTTATTGTGTGGTGTGAGAATAACATTGTTAGAGCCACACCCCTTTTCTATTTCACTGTCTTAATCTTCCATACTTCATTTACATCGTTAAGAATCAAAGCTTTTTGGCTGTGCAAGCTTTCGAACTTTTGAACATGCTCACACAATTGCTTTCCTTGCGGTAAATAACGGGAAATGGGAGGGGGTAAGAGAAAATATTTGCTTGAGCTATGCATGCATGAAGCAAACGGAGTAAGAGGCAGAGGCAGTGAGGAAAGAATACAGGATGGAATTAGGATTTCTACCATGAGCCCTCCCTGCTTTAAAACATACAATGAAACAGGCACTTTATCAAAGCTTGTGGGGTTTTCCAGTGTTGAATGGGATCAATGCTTCCTTCCCAAATGCTTGGGGAATGAGTCACTAATCAAATGTCAGCTACAATTTCTTCATTGTGCAAAATACTGATTGCTCTGCAAAACTTCACAGAGATGTCGTTTTGCAGGAGAGGGTATTCTGGAATGGGCCCCCCTCCCACCAAATCTAGGTCTCCCCCCCCCCACTCCCAAATCTAAGTTTGTTCTTAAATGTCACTGTAAAATATTGACAGATTCTAAGGTTGCCATACGTCTGGACATACCCAGAATACTGCAGTCATAAGCAGTCCCCGTTCTACCAACTATGTGAACCACCAGTGGCTTTGCTGCCTGTCTGGATCTGCAGAAACAGGAAGTGTTGGTTTGGTGGGTTATGAACTGTGCAGGCCTGCACTAGAAGAAGCAAGAAATCCACTAAATGTTTGGAATCTGTATTTTTAAATGGGTGAGAGGTGGGTGGTGTTGGAGAGAGGTTTGGGAGAGAGAGTCTTACTCTCTTGTGGCTGAGTGAAGCACAATGGCAATTGCTCTTAGCACATTAAAACTTGGTTAGATTTACAGTTGCCCTTCCCCACCTTTAAATAAATGTTCCCCACAAAAATACCTAGGCTAGAATAAATCACAGACACTTAGCTTTTCACATAGGTGAATATTTTACTTATGAATTTTCCAGATGTTATGGCAAACAGGCCTCCATGCTGGCAGTAAAACAAAGATGAAAAAGGTTCCAGGCAACTTTAAAAGAAGATAACTTGGTTTCCTTGCAAAAGGGATCTTGCAATCTTTGAGTTGGCAAAGATGCAGGCTTTAAAAGCTCCCTTTGGGGGAGATCAAGTTCACTTGGTTTTTGTTGCAGTTGGGAGCCATAGCCAAATGGCTCCTTGCTTACTTGTTCCTGGAAGTTACCTTAGCAAGGATCATGCCACTCTGACTTCTGGCTAGATAATACCTCCACTGCCACCTCTTGGTTGACTGCCTTACTGTCACCAGAATTAACCCTTAAATTACTAACTCAATAGTCCCTTCCATTATACTTTCAACACTTCTCCTTCTTGGCTTCTTTAAAATATGATAGCAGTGTGAGTGTGTGTGTGTGTGTGTGTGTGTGTGTGTGTGTGTGTGAGATAACTTTCAGGAACCAGAGAACAAGTTCTGTATTTATCATTTTCTTACTGCATTCTTGCAGAAACTTGCTTGGCACCTGTAGAGCAATAGGAGGGCATGTATAGGTGATAGAGGTTTAAGCACCAGCAGAGGCTCCATTTTAATTTCATTAAAAGCTTCTCGTAACGTTCTCATTAATCACTTGGTAATGCTTTCACATTAATCTTCCCACTGTGAAGCAACTGCAGCTATGTACCTCGTCTTTAAGATGCAGGGAATATAATACTGCTGCTGCTTTGCAAAGAATAGAACTTGGAAGATATGATAGGCTGGCCAGGATAGCCCGCCAAAGTCCCTTGAGCCAAGCAGAAGGCTGCTGGGCTTCCCTATTTAGGCCAGCAGTCCCTGGGTGGCTGAAGAACAACCCTCCTGCCTTCACATTATGTTGTGCTATGTGGGTCTATTCTTTCACGTTCAATGATGCAGTGCCTGGTGTGTGTAGTTGTATGCTAACCCCTTTTCTTTCCTGCACTACTCAAATGACCTTTGGTGGAACATCCCTATCCCAAACAGGTGTGATCTCAGGGTACCCTATTAGAGGGGTCTAGTGGGAAGTCTCTGTCCAGAAGCCAGGCGTGGAGCAGATGGACCAAAGAGCATTCAGCGGCAGCCTCAGAGGTCCACCTAGGTAGACTCTCATCTTGAGGTGGTCCTTCCATTCCAACAGGGGCTGAAAATGAATATACACCCAGTGCCTGAGCCAAAGCCTACCTACATCTGGAATCAATAAAATTGATACCACGCCCTTAGAAACTCTTGGCCCTTCTGCATAATTTTTTCCTAGGTACTTGCATAGATATTTGTGCTGTGCTTGGACTCTGTGCCTCTTTGCCTGAAGGTTATTATTTATTGGTAAAGACTGCAGGCATCACTCCTTAGCTAATTGTATGCCTACATGAGCTGCACTTGATTTTAAAGAAATGCTCAAATTTACACTACTGGAGAATCTACTCCATTATGTGGACTGTGTGCGACTCGGTAACAAAAGACATCATCAATGCAGCAATTTGAAAATGAGATAGTTACTGAGAGAGAAATTTACTAATGGAAAGACCATGTAAAGCAAACTAATGATGTTTTATCTAGACTTTTGTCAGTATGGTGTAGTGGTTAAGAGCGGTGGACTCATAATCTGGTGAACCGGGTTCGCTTCCCTGCTCCTCCACATGCAGCTGCTGGGTGACCTTGGGCTAGTCACACTTCTCTGAAGTCTCTCAGCCTCACTCACCTCACAAAGTGTTTGTTGTAGGGGAGAAAGGGAAAGGAGATTGTTAGCCGCTTTGAGAGTCCTTAAGGGGAGTGAAAGGTGGGATATCAAGTCCAAACTCCTCATCCTCCTCCTCTTCTTCTTCTAACTAATACCTTGGAATGTCACATAATTACCACTGGTGACTATTAAGTTGTTGCTTAAATGAGAATTTATTGCTGATGGCTACTAGCTAGTGAGCATCACACCACACTCAGTACTTACTTTTAAAAGTTATTAAATTTAATTACAGGAAGGAGTCAAGTACTTACTGGAAATTTAGTCCAGTAAGTGGATTAAAAGCCCTTTGCCACATTTGTGCAACAAATCCATTTTTATATATATATATATTAAAAAATCAGCCTTTTTGCTGTTAGAAAAGTGATCAGGAAATGCTCTGAAAAGTGTGGGGTCAACAAACAATTAACAGGAAGCTATAGTAACACCCCTCAAGCAAAGGAAGATGAAAGCAAGATGAATGCTCTTTGTTGTATAACCCTCTGCAAACAAATCAGAATGAATAAAGACCGGACAAAGTCTAAACCTCCGTTTAAGCTTTGCAAATCAGGATGAATGCTCCATAAAGAGGTTATCTGGAGGACCCTCATGTCCCCCCAGCTTTGGAAGAAGAAGAGTGATATTGCACTTGATGGTTCAGATTATGCAGCACCTCACTTGCTGGCACCAATACGGAATGATCTCACTGCTGCTTTCAAGCAACCCGCTCCTAAATTCACAAAAGCAATCTCTTTTTATGACTCTCCGGTGCCAGATATCTTTGTCATGTCAGAGTGTATGTTTGTGCTGGTTGTTACTTTGATTGATCTTTACAGCTTAGCATTTTCGCTTTTTATTCACCAGCGTTACAATCCCATGTCACAGGAACTTTATAAATGCTCTGCACGACAGCACTCCAAATTCAGGCGGTCTCTCCCAGGAGTCCAGCAGCGTCAGCCCTGTCATTCTCCTGCCTCTTCAAGCCAAAGGCTTATTCCGTCTTGACAGCCAGTAGGTAGGTATGTGGACGTTCATATCCCCACATTTGCTCCAAGGAGGTCAAGGTGGCAAAGATGGTCCTCCCACTCCCCATTTTCTCCAGCCCAAGGTCACCCAATGAGCTTCACGGTTGAGTCAGGATTTTAACCTGGGTCTCTCAGGCCTACATGGACACTCCACTTTTGGTGCTGCATTCTGTATACAAACTCATTTGGGTATCATGGTGCACATAGGCACCAAAATACTTTGATACAGACTCCAAAAAAACTTCAATCCTGACTCAGCTGTGGTTACTTTTTATATTATAGCAGTCACACAGAGGCTGCACCTTCTGAGGAGCATCTTCCCATGGTTCAATCCTGTCCTTTCAACGAGTGAACACACCTAAGAAAGGCATCTTTGGGCAAGTTGGGCAGCTCCAGGTAACCAACTTGTGAGAATAGCCCTCTAAGGTGTCCTCCTCCTCCTCCTCCTCCTCCTCATTATTATTATTACTTATTCCCCGCCCATCTGCCACTCTGGGCAGCTCCCAACAGAATATTAAAAACACAATAAAACATCTAACATTAAAAACTTCCATAACAGGGCTGCCTTCAGATGTCTTCTAAAGTTGTGTAGTTGTTTATTTCCTTGACATCTGGTGGGAGGGCGTTCTACAGGGCAAGCGCCACCACCAAGAAGGCCCTCTGCCTGGTTCCCTGTAACCTCACTTCTCGCAGGGAGGGAACTGCCAGAAGGGCCTTGGAGCTGGACCTCAGTGTCCGAGCTGAACAATGGGGTGGAGACACTCCTTCAGGTATATGGAGGAGCATCCATGAGTACAGAAGGAGCTCTTCTTCAGATACGCTCCAACTCACAGAGGGTAACCAAAATGGCAGCAGTGTTGGGTGGAGCTGGAACTTTCAACTGTCCATACATACACTTGCTTGTTAAAGTCTAATCTGAACTAATCACGTCTTGTGGGTTTCCTCTTTTCTCACCAGCATTATTATATAAGCCTGGGCAATGGATACTGGGCAATGGATCCCAACCCAAATCAGGCCAAGCTGGGTTGATTGGATGGGGTTGAGGACCATTTGGTCACCTTGGGTTAACCTGGAGTGATCTGGGGGGTGTCAAAGTGGGGGAGCAGTCTGCCAGTGTGGAGTAGAGCCTGTTTATGTTTCCTTCACCCCTCCATCCACACAGTGGCGTAGCGTGGGTTGTCAGCACCCGGGGCAAGGCAAGTAATTTGCGCCCCCTAACCCGTGGATTTGCGCCCCCTAACCCTAACCCCCAGATGTTGCGCCCGGTGCGGCCGGCCCCCCCTGCACCCCCCACGCTACACCACTGCATCCACATGTTTAATTTGGATTTAAAATCCTGATTAAACATATGGTTGGAAAGGGAGGGTAGGAGAGGCATGCCCTGTCCCCCTCCCTTTCACCTGACTATGGAAGGCCCCCTAATTGGTTTGGGGCCCGGATCCAGGTTGGATTGGGGCCACTTTGAAGTGCTGGATCGGGTCCCGAGACAGATAGGGTCCAAAAGTGCTTTACTGTGTCAGGCTGCAGGCATGGAGGTCAGTGAGGAGCTGCAACAGCGTGGACTTTCCTCTGAGCAAACCGTTAAACCTGGCTTGAAGACAAGCTCAAATATGTGGCATATTGAAAATAAAACATAATGTAGTTTAATATAATTTTAACAGCTGTCAATATATGACACAATCTATGATGCCCATGTTGGGTCCTTTTCCGCATTGCACCCGCGCTAGGTCTGGTGGACCGTTTACGCAGAGTTTCCCTGTTCTTCTCTGCCCCTGCATCTTATTAGCATGCGACGGAGCATTTTTAGAACTGCCGAGTCATCAGATGTCAGCCTCTAATATTGAAACAAATCAATTGAGTGCTGCAGCGAGTGTGCATTTCTGCCAGTTTATGTCACGTCCCCGAGGTTAATGCTGTTGCTACTTCCAGGGTATATTACATTATTGTGCCTGCCGTTTTCATGTCAGCGTCTATTTTTGGATTTCAGACACACACTGTTAAAGACGTTGCCCTCCCACTGAATTACAGCATTGTGAGATGTTAGCTGTGAATATATGCCCAAGTGTGTGTTTTTCTCTCAGAATCAAAACAAGATACGGTGCTTTGCATGTAATGACAGACACCTAGATAAAGGTAGGTGGACTCTGTAAAGGTAAAAAAGGTAAATAGTAAAGGACCCCTGGGTGGTTAAGTCCAGTCAAAGGTGACTCTGGGGTTGTGGTGCTCATCTCGCTTTCAGGTCAAGGGAGCCGGTGTTTGTCAACAGACAGCTTTCCGGGTCAGGTGGCCAGCATGACTAAACCACTTCTGGCTCAACGGGACACCGTGACAGAAACCAGAGCACACGGAAATGCTGTTTAGCTTCCCGCCACAGCAGTACCTATTTATCTACTTGCACTGGCATGCTTTCAAACTGCTAGGTTGGCAGGAGCTGGGACAGAGCAATAGGAGCTCACCCCATCACAGGGATTTGAACCACTGACCTTCTGATCGGCAAGTCCAAAAGGCTCAGTGGTTTAGACCACAGCGCTACCCGCATCTCTCTGTAAAGGAAGATGACCTCAATAGCCATCTAGCCAGTGGGATGTAGTGTTTAGAGTGTTGCACCAAGGCCTGGAAAACCAGGTTTGTTATAACAAGCAAACAAACCCATTTGCAAACTGATGCAAAAAACATGGAGAACCAAGCTTTAGAATGGAAAAACTGGAAACTGAGAGGAACAGAAAGTGACAGATTTACTCATTATTATAAGGAATGCCCTAGAGAACAGGAACTGGCTAAGGTGCTGAATTACCAATCCAGTTCCCCAGGCGTCAGCAATCAGAAACTGGTGCCTAGATAGTCACAGTGGGCTGTGTCATCAGGCATGCTGAATTTTTCAGCTGTCAAATTCCCAAAATGAGGGTTGCTAGAAAGTTGCAACATGACTTGGGGATTCAAAAGGTATTTCGGTTAAATCAATACAATTTAGTTTTGCTTGTAAAATTGCATAGGAATCGTTAAAAATGATTGCCAAGTACTTGCAATTATGTATTAATATTAATAGTATTTAATTATTTAGCATTTCTTGACATTTTCAGTAGGTAAAATCTAAATTATTTTTGTTTTCCAAAAGCAGTTTATGTGCTTCTTCATCAAACGTAGACTCACCAAGCTAAATGTTGTCCAGTCCACAAAAATAATAACAGATTCAAATTCCTCACAACCATATTTTAAAGATATCTGTCTTACTGAAGAAATGTGCAAAAACTAACCCCTGTCACCTGACAATGGCACATGCACTACTGTATCAGTTTGACTTGCCACTACAGTGGTACCTCGGGTTAAGTACTTAATTCGTTCCGGGGGTCCGTTCTTAACTTGAAACTGTTCTTAACCTGAAGCACCACTTTAGCTAATGGGGGCCTCCTGCTGCCACCGCACCACCAGAGCACAATTTCTGTTCTCATCCTGAAGCAAAGTTCTTAACCTGAAGCAATATTTCTGGGTTAGCGGAGTCTGTAACCTGAAGCGTATGTAACCCGAGGTACCACTGTATTTGCCTGCAAGGGCACAGGGTCTCTAACGTGGGTTTAGGCCTGATTCTGTAAACATCTGACCCTGTACATGTACTGGCTAAGTCTAGAAGTAAGCTACAGAGCCCAAGCTTTCAGCTACCTGGGAGGTCTGAACATATCGGTGCAGCCAACTACCGATGCTGAAAATACAGATGATATATTGCAACAGCCCTGAGTTGCTGTTGTGAGAGGCAAGCTAGCAGCAGAAATGTGCTGGGGTTGATGTGTGCCCAGCAGCAGCTGTTGAGTTTTACATGACCCTTTTCATGAGAGTGTCAAGGAAAACAGACCCCACCCCAATGACTATAACAGACCCCAAAAAGCCACAAGAAGCAAGCATTTCATTTCAGGCAGTTATGGGTGATGCTGTAAGAGCCAGGCGAGTGAAGGAAGGAAATATGCTGTATTGGGCTTGAGAAAACACATCCCAAGTCAACCAAAAGACAGCATTGGGCTCAGAGAGTCATGAGGTTGCTCCTTTGGTTTTAGCCTAATTAGGGATTTTTTTTTAAAAAAAAAGTTTCATAAGTTATTTCTCAATTTGATCCTTTTACATGGTTTTGTATGCATTGTGGCATTTTATGCGTTGTGGCTTGCAGTTATTTTTTATTGAACATAGTTTAATAATTATTTATTGTAGTTGTTAAAGAGTGAATTTCTGTTTAATTGTTCTGTTTAATTATTCTAATAGATTATTGAATATAACTTGCACTGATATATAGTTGGAAAGTGCCTTTGATATGTTGTGACTGCCACCATGGCTATTACAAAACCATTGTAATTTGTGGCATGCCATGCCTCCCTTGCTTGAGGTTTGTATGCTGAATGTTGGCAGAGACAGGCTTTTCAACCTACACATATAAGGTAAAGGTAAAAGGTAAAGGACTCCTGGATGGTTAAGTCCAGTCAAAGGCAACTATGGGTTGTGGCGCTCATCTTGCTTTCAGGTCAAGGGAGTGGGCATTTGTCCACAGACAGCTTTCCAGATCATGCCATTTACCTTCCCACCATAGCAGTACCTATTTATCTACTTGCACTGGCATGCTTTCGAACTGCTAGCTTGGCAGGAGCTGGGACAGAGCAACGGGTTCTCACCTCGCTGTGCAGATTCGAACCAGCAACCTTCTGATCAGCAAACCCAAGAGGCTCAGCGGTTTAGACCACAGCGCCACCAACCCACACACACATATATTTACAGTGTTCTACAAAAGGTGCCTCTAAGCGCCAGCATTCTGTCCTCACAAGAAAACTGACCCTGTAAAAGTTTGCCCTTGGGATTTCCTGCACCTTGGGCAGG
The DNA here is from genome assembly GCF_964106915.1 of Podarcis gaigeae. NCBI lineage: Eukaryota > Metazoa > Chordata > Lepidosauria > Squamata > Lacertidae > Podarcis > Podarcis gaigeae. Next base: position 11,323,569 of record NC_139694.1, on the reverse strand, counting down.
TGCAAAATGACGTGAGTGGGTTATATTTGACAAAGCTGCAGGGAGAACTTTTAAGCAAAATGAAACCTAAGTATTCGGCATGATAAGCTTCTTCTTTTTTTGTTAGCAATCTCTAGTCCCCGTTTCATCTAAATCATGGAACCATGCAAACAAAACCAAGACAAAAAATGGAAAGCCTCTAATCAACTCTGCCTATAATGCCAGCCCTATAAACTGGAGATTGGCTTGCAGACCAAATGTGCTATGATGTTTGCAGATACAGATTATTTGTCTCTTTCATTACGGTTATCAAATGATGCATTTGTGGTGTGTGGCATGAAAATCTCCCTGTCCTATTAAGTGGAATACCAGCAGCCTTAGGCCAACCAATCTCTCTCTCTGCATTAAATATATATTGCCTTCCAGATTTCTATCTTTTTTGGGGTTTTTTTAAAAAAAACCAAACCTAAATAAACTCACAATGAAGAAATGTGTGTTCTTCAGCCACCTTAAAAGGATTAGCTGCATCTTTATCTGTAGATCTGGCCAAAAGCCAGGAAAAGCATTCATGCTGTTGCAGGAACTGAATATATATATATATATTAGCAGATAGGAATGGGCAGTGGTGGTGGTGGGGCTTTGCAGGGTAGACACTCACTCAAGTCCTGGCCTGGCACCCAGCAAGCCAACTGGGGACAAACTAGACATTTGCAGGATTGGATCAGTCTGTGTTAAATTGTTTTGTTCTTCTAAGAGAAGCTGGAGGGGTGCTCCTGCTTTTAATCAGATCACAGCATGGAGGCAAGGAGGCTCTAAACAGTGGGCGCTGGTCTGTTAGGGCAGATGGGACACAGATCCACCTACCTCGTCTGCTTGCCATCCTACTTACGACCACTCCAGGAGGTAGCACTGGCTGTCAGCTTCCTCCTCCTTGGTTTCCGGAGCTACCCTTGCAGAACTCAGCAAGGAGGGCGATGGGGATAAAGTTAGAATTATTCAGCTCTGCATGTCATTGGCTCTGGTCTCACCTACAGTTTGGCTTGCTTGCCTTTTGCCCTACCAGCCCCAGTGGACACTAACCACTATTCTGCATGAGGCTAGATGTTGGGGAGGAGGGCGGAAAACATGTGCTTATGAGGTGGAAAGAGTTATGTTCAGGAAAACTGGGTCAGGAAGAGTTTTGAAACTTTGCCCAGCTCAGAACAAACTGTTGTTGCTGTTGTTATGTACTGAAGTTCTCACCCTGGGCCAGCAGGGGGATACTGTAGATAGTTGTCACTCAGGTCCACATATGCAAATAAGGAATTGAAAGTGACGTTCAGTGATTGGATAGTTACAGAAAGTTGTTACTGTTGCTTTGTAGTTGAGCTCTATATAAGCAGGTTGGCTGAACCCTTCAGTTCAGTTCTGTTCTGGCCTGTGAATAAACAAGAGCTGTCTGAAGAATCGCTGTGTCGTCTGATATGTTCACCCACAACTTAACAGTTGTTGTTATTGTTATTTTGTTTTCCTGAATATTTACCTGACAGTAAGAGTTCTCAGCGGCACCATTTCTTTTCGCACAGTATTTTACATCGAAAAGTAACCACTACAAGGCCCATTCTCATAATTTTTTTTAGTGTGTGGCAAAACTTGTGGTTTTGAGGCAGCCTGTGTGTTTTCTGTGGAGAGGCAGAATCAAACAGACATTCTCTTCCATCTTCAAAGGCCACAAGCAAAAGCGGTTGTATGAATGTGGATAATCTACACAGAATTCGGATACCAGGATTCTTCTTGCTGAGATTATAACCCTTCCAACTGTACTAAAAGCTTAAAGCAATGCCTCCTCCCCAATTTCTTATAGGCGCACTTTTTCTGAATTAAAATTGCTGGTACACTTCACTCTTAGCAACCCATGAGAAAGTCATGTCAGCTTTAGGTTCTCTCAGTTTTTCCGTCTTAAAAGTTACTTGTGAGTTTTTGTTCTAGGTCTGGTGTGCCTTCTGATTGGAAGGTAACACATATAGAGCTGTGTGTGTCTCATGCAGAGACACAGTAGGAACCCATTTTGGAGGACAGGTAACTATTTGTTTAAGAAGTAGCAGAGCAACTCCTTTGGACCTGAGTGAGGCTGATTGGAAGGACAGCAGGCTGGAGCAATAAGTCATGCATAGACGCAGCAGCATAGCTGCCAAGCGTCCCTTATCCCAGTGTCATGTCCCGCTGCTGTCCCTTATTGATGAGGCTTCATTTGGCTGCTGGCTGGGCTTTCTGCCCTTGACTCGGAGGGGCTCAGAAGTTGAACATACCTGTGCCCGGAAAATCCTTTATTTTGGCTGCTGATCCCTTATTTTCGAGGCTTCTGGTCCCTTATTTTCAAATCTGTAAGTTGACAGCTATGCGCAGCAGACAGAAATGAAGACAGAGAACCCATCTCCATTGATGGTTACCTTAAATTCACACAGGAACTTTTAACTATTTTTATTTTATTTTTCGCAGCACACAATCTGGCCTAGAGAGAAGGCCGTCATGCATATACCTAAAGACCAAGTTGGCAATAAAACTACTGTTTCACATAACGGCTGAAATCGAAGCACTTGTCTTCTGACCATGAAGGAAGGTTAGAGAGTGATTTGCAATTTCTCTCTCTCTCTCTCTCTCTCTCTCTCTCTCTCTCTCTCTCTCTCTCGCTTCAGGACAGCATGTCTTTTTAATGTGTTTTTAGTGGAAACTGTGAAATACAGGTTTTATGTATTATTACACACAGCATCCTTCCTGCCAATCACATGCCTTATAAATGGCAACAGGCATAAAAAGCAAACCTGTGATGAAAAGTTATGAACAGGATACTGAGTTTCATGGGGAGCCGTTTTCAAGGCCTTAAGTTTGCCTCCATCTGTTTAAACGCTCCATAAATCTCACCAAGTGCACAGATGTACCCGCTGAAGCAATAATTACGTGTGTGAAGTTTGATCCTCGGCTGGTAGAAGCAGAAGTTAACCAATTTACCTCAACTATAGAGTCAGCCTTGTCCTGGGAAATAAACAATACACCGTATCATGGTAAAAAAAATGCACGGTACAGTGAGAAGATGACCTAGAACAAAATAAGGTGCTTCCAGATTGTCATATTCAATGCTTTTTTCTTTGGGGGGGCACAGGGGTACACATACCCCTAAACATTTTGTGAATCTTTGTACTTTGGTCCATATACTGTATTTATTTCCCCCTATTTGAACTATGGGGTGCGGGTGGTGCTGTGGGTTAAACCACAGAGCCTAGGACTTGCCGATGAGAAGGTTGGCGGTTCAAATCCCCGCGACAGGGTGAGCTCCCGTTGCTCAGTCTCTGCTCCTGCCAACCTCGCAGTTCGAAATCACGTAACAGTGCAAGTAGATAAATAGGTACCGCTCTGGCAGGAAGGTAAAAGGCGTTTCCATGCGCTGCTCTGGTTCGCCAGAAGCGGCTTAGTCATGCTGGCCACATGACCCAGAAGCTGTATGCCGGCTCCCTTGGTCAATAAAGCGAGATGAGCGCCGCAACCCCAGAGTCGGTCACGAATGGACCTAATGGTCACGGGTCCCTTTACCTTTACCTTTAGTTGAACTATAAAATGGTGGTTTTCTTGAGTCAAATGGAGAGTTCCCCTAAACATTTTTTAAAGAAAAAAAGCACTGGTCATATTTACATACAATCCTATATTATTATTCATATCATTATTGTTATTATTGTTACATTTCTTTTATTCATACACAACCTTTCCTGCAAAGAGCTCAAGGTGGCACAAAGCATTCTCCCTGTTTACCTTCTTGACAACCCTGCAAGGTAGGCCAGGTTGAAAGATTGGGGCTGGCCCAGGGTCACCAGGTGAGCCTCATGAGATCTGACCCCAATTTTCCCTAGCCCCAGGCCCAACATTTTATCCACAACAACCACAATGAAACTTTTTTTAAAAAAAAGTTTTTATTTATACTTTTCAGGTTTAGACATTTCATAAATTTTACAATCATTTTAACATTTCAAAGCTTGACTTCCTTCCCCACTTTCTGCAGTTCCTTAAATTTATTTTTTAATATCTTCTGCATATCCTAATTCATTTAATTAGCTCAATGAATTGTCTTTTAAATATATACCCTTATGAAACTGCAGGTTATTACAATAATGTTTTTATCCGTTTTCAATTTATCTGTAAATATTCAATAAACTATTTCCATTCTTTTATCAACAGTTTGTTATCTTGATTTCTTATTCTTCCGGTAAGTTTTGCCATTTCTGCATATCCCATAAGTTTTTGTATCCGTTCTTCCTTTGCTAGGACTTCTGCTTCTTTCACTTTTGGGGCAGGTAACATTCTTGCTGCTGTAGTAGCATACATAAATTAATTTCTATACAGTTTAGGTAATTCTGTCCCTATTTTCAAAAAGAACGCTTCTGGTTGTTGTTTTTACAGGGATTATTTTGAACATCCTTTTCAATTCATTATATATCATTTCCCAGTATGTTTTAACCTTACTACTGTTACCATAAAGCACCAATGCAGCAGCAAGCAAAGGCTGTAGCAGCTCAGTCAGCTGCTTGAGGCTGGAAAGCCAAACAGGATGTTTGTGACTGTTGCCATGGGAACATAGGGGCAGTCCATTCTGTACTGAGCACCGGATGTTAGCTCAGTGTGTGTGTCATATGACCCATACTGGAAGTACATGAGTGGAGTTTATTCTTACTGCTGTTGAGTGCAGACATGTTTTCTCTGTACTGATGTAAGAGACAGAAATAAAGAATGTAAATAGATTTCTGTCTGCTTCTTTCCCCTCCCTGGGGATACCAAAGGGGAGAGAGAAGAAACGGTGTGTTCTTCTCACATCTGGGAAGAATCGCCGAGACCTCGCCTGCTTATCTGCCGGGAGTAGCAACGGGGAGGTCGACAAGGAATATCTGCCAGTGCCTATGCTGTGGCACATTCCTCTGACCCAGGCAGAATTCCAACAACTACAAGACCACCACACATGATAAAAAGAACCTTCTTTCTCTTTACATTTCCAACAACCACAACAAAACTTCCAAGGGCATTTCCCCAGAACCTTCAGTGTAAGTAATGTTTTCATTTGGGATTTCAAGAAAGGCCCATGAAACTGAGTGGGACTTACAGCACATGTCCTCTCAGAAGAAAGTGCTGCTGAATTCAGCAGGGACTTACTCTCAGGTAAGAGGGGGGTAAGAATGCATCCGGGGCATCTTACCCATAGAGGCTAGTGGTGCGGGCGCCAGGGAAGAGGTGGAAGCTGGAAGAGGCCTCCTGGCATCAGCTCGCTGCCCTCACCCACCTCCACCATGTCACACCGGAGCAGCGGCACGCCTGGAGCCTCCGTCTGCCATGGCCACCATGGCACGAAGCTGCCAGCTGAGCTGGGAGGCACCGTGTCCAGCCTCCGCCTCTTCCCTGCCAGAGGAGCCGCCCTCTGTGGCGATCACACAGGGTCCGCAGACGTTTCACCATCTGTTGATCCCTGTGCCACCACTTTATTTCTTGCTGCCACCACCCAGGCCCTACCTGGTACAATACTGAGTCCAGTCAAGGTTAAATTGGAACATAAACTTCTGTTTATTTATTGCAGTTTAACAAGCGTGTGGTTTCATAAACGGTATCGGTCCATTACAATCATGGGGTGCCTATCGAGACCTATCACTTCCGCTACCTGTTCTCATTCACTAAACCACCTCTCAGATATTTACTTATCTTCCTAGCCCCTAACTATTCCTGACTCAGCTTATTTCACTACACTAACTCAACCTACCCACAGACTCTATCCCAATTCACTCCCACTTCAACCACCCACCCAACTCCCAACGAACTCCTTCCTTCGACCCTCTCAGAGCTGGTTTTATAGTCCCTCTGACTCCACCCCCCTGGGTTCTGATTGGGTAACCTGTTTAACTATTTCACCTCCAGCACTCTCATATGTTAATGTCACACCCTCCAGCTGCTGCCCGCCTCCTCCAGCCCCACTGGAAGTGCCGTCCTCCCTAAAAAAAGGTCAGCAACTCTGGGAAAGGGGGCGGGCGCTGGAGGGAGCTTTGCACCATGCTTAAGACGGCCCTAAATGCATCCTTACTCACCAATGAACATGCATAGGTGCAGGTCACAACATTTTCCAACACAGCAAGTTGTATGAAGGTTTTTTTAAGAGAGAGGCGCTCAGACTGTCCCTTTTTAAAACACCAGCCTTAGGTCAGGCCATGCAAAAGCTGCTGTACCGATGCATCTGAGGTAATCTGAGTCCTCTGTTTATTCACAGAGGAGATAAAAGCAGACTGCACAAGCCCTGCCAGCTTCCTTAACGCTCTTATGAGCTTCAGTGAAAGACTTACTTGATGGGGAGAGAAGGAATTTCAGTCTAAAGTAACTCATGGGTCACTGACCTTCCGACTAACGTCGCTTACCAGCCACATACACACCGCCCAGATTGCTCCAGAATCTTCCATCAGAAGTTTAACTGGTGTGAGACTGGGAAGGGGTGGCACAGATTGTGAGAGAAAACCCGTTTCAAAAGCGCTGTTCTAATTCTTTCACTTTTCCTGAAGAGCTGACTCTTCCGGACTAAGAAAATGCCTGTAAATGTCTTAACAACCTGCGCGTGCATCGTGTTAAAAGTCAAAACCATTTTTTAAAACTGTTCAGATGACAAGGCTGCAAATTGTGCTTCTATGGCCTACACCACAGTGACCCCTGGTGGTCTAGATCCAAACAGCCCCATCTGCGATGTCGTAAAGACCTGGGGAAGTTATATGCCATGAGACCACTTAAAGGCGGAAAAAGCCATGGTAATTTCATTTCAATATTGATCCTTAGGATGCGGTTGGAAACTTTATGAGGAGGAGTATATATATTGTAAGAGCTAATAAAAACCCCTGGAATTAAAATGTTGTTTTTAAACATCTAAGTCGCTGCTCGCAAGAGAGGCAGCTGGCACTATGCTGTTAAGTAATGTTCTGCTTTGTCCTCGGGTTTGTCTGTGTTAAGAATTTACTTATGCTGAGTTCCAGGAATTGACGGAGCAGTCATGACAAGATGCATTTGCACAATTTACAATGTGCCCCTCTGAAGAAGGTAATACTTTCATCTAAAATTATGCAGAAATGTTGTTGTTGTTTAGTCGTTTAGTCGTGTCCGACTCTTCGTGACCCCATGGACTGGAGCACGCCAGGCCCTCCTGTCTTCCACTGCCTCCCACAGTTTAGTCAAACTCATGCTGGTAGCTTCGAGAACACTGTCCAACCATCTCATCCTCTGTTGTCCCCTTCTCCTTGTGCCCTTCATCTTTCCCAACATCAGGGTCTTTTCCAGGGAGTCTTCTCTTCTCATGAGGTGGCCAAAGTACTGGAGCCTCAGCTTCAGGATCTGTCCTTCCAGTGAGCATTCAGGGCTGATTTCCTTCAGAATGGATAGGTTTGATCTTCTTGCAGTCCATGGGACTCTCACCTACTTTGTCCCAAAGTTAAATCTGGCGATGGTTCCCATTGGAACTAGCAGTTTGGAAGTCAGGGAGGCCAACAGTAGGCAGAGGCAGAGCCAATGACACCCACAAAGGCAACATTGAGACTAAGGATGTCACAGGAACGTGCCAATCAATGATCACGCAGTTCAAAGTTAACTTTATTCACAAAAACACAATCTTCATAGATTTGGCTGAGTGCCAGGCCTAATGAGCACAGCAGCTCATTCCTGGTAGTCTTACTCCATGAAAATAAGTTCCTGAGACTGAAAATCCCTGCTTTCTCACAGCCGTCTAAGCCCCCTCTTCTCCAGGGCTTTTTCCAAGCAGTTGGAGACTGTGCCTGTGTGCAGCCAACCCCTCTTCCACCCTTTTCATGCCTCTTCTGGTTCTGGAAGACAAGGAGGAAGGGGATATTGTCACAACAGGAGGGGAAGATACCTGTGATACTTCACCAGCCTGACTCATCTCTGCTACTTGACCTCCCTTACCCCACTTTCATGCTTCAGCTTCTGATTCTCATTCTGGACTGCTCTCTGCTACAGCCTCTCCCAGCTCACTAAGCCCTGTTACCCCTTCAGCTTCCAACACCTCCTCTTCCCAGTCTTCTCCTTCTGACCGCTCCCCTGGCTCTGAGGCTTTTTCCCTTGGTGGTTTCCCAGCCGGTTCCTCCCACCATTCCTTTGTGTCCAACCTGTCCATGCCAAAGGAGGAAGAAGCTGGCAGCCTGGTTGTATGTAAGAAGGCAGTCAAGCAGGCACTGACTGAGCGCAGACTGAGGTAGGTGGGACAGTGCCCCATTTGCCCTAATAGACCAGCCTCCTCTGGCCAAATCTGATTTGCTGCAGAGCATCATAACATTATTCTACCAACTCTGCAGTGTTCTAAACTCCCATTGTTCTAGGTGCATTTTGTGATGGGGGATTTCATTAGTGTCAGCAGTTTCTGAGCTCTGGGTGCAGTGCTGAGCCTAAGATTTCAGATTAAAACTGCAGAGTGGAAGGAAAGGAGGACCTTTTTCTGCCTCCCTACTTCCAGCTATTCTCTGAAGACTGGAGAAGAGACCCTCTTAAGAATATTAGGGGGGTGGGCAGGAGAAGGACTAGACCATGTGAAAAATGAACATAATATTTTAGCTGCAGTTCATTCATTTTCAGCTTTGTATTCTTGTTATACAGTGGTACCTCGGGTTAAGTACTTAATTCGTTCCGGAGGTCCGTACTTAACCTGAAACTGTTCTTAACCTGAAGCACCACTTTAGCTAATGGGGCCTCCTGCTGCCGCCGCACCGCCAGAGCACAATTTCTGTTCTCAACCTGAAGCAAAGTTCTTAACCTGAAGCACTATTTCTGGGTTAGCGGAGTCTGTAACCTGAAGCGTATGTAACCTGAAGCATATGTAACCCGAGGTACCACTGTATATATAAAAAAGTGTGCCTAGACATTCCATTGTTGCGCCCACAACCTAGGTTTAAGGTGCCATTTAGCTCCTAGCTTTCATATCTCAGTTTCTAACACTGCAACTCTGTAGTCCCTGTGTGGCTGAGATTGGCCGTGCTACTTTACCCAGGAAAAGGAGACTCCATAATTATAAGGGGGGAAGTGGTTCTAGGACAGTAGTAGGTAGGCAGCGAAAAGCATCAATGAAAGTTGAACCATCACACCATTTCACGGGGAGCAAGAAACATTTCTGTGCTGTTTTTGACCCCAATGTGGGAGAACATCTGGCACAGATCTAATTCTTCATGAACCACCCCCCTAATCAGTCGTCTTGATTGCTATGGATTGCTGAAAATATATACCACAACTCAGAGCCAGCTGTCAAATATAAAAAATATAGATCAAAGTATGTAACACGGTGAAAACCATGTTTTCATAAATATGAACCTCTAGAGGTCAACCTTCATTTTAAAATAAAGTGTCTTCATGCAAGATGCTATTGTTTGCAATGCAACCAACAACAACAAAAAGAGCTGGGAATCCATATTACATTCAGCTGCAACACATGGAGTGAATAAGGTGATGATGCACTAATAATGTGCCGGTGTCAGGTGGCTCACCATTGGCTCCGCAGTGTGATCAGCCTGGCCAAAAGTAAGCAGAGGAAAGCCAGCAGTGTGGCAAGATTGCCAATGCAGACATCACCCCATAGAAGGTGATGCTGTGGTGAGAGCAGTGGGTCGCTGGAGGGTGAGGCAGCAGCTGGGTAGAGGGAGTGGAAGGGTCACGTTTCCCAGCAACTTGGCCTTAAGGACAAGGTGAAGGCAGAGCTAAATGGCTTTGGAAAAAGCTAAGCCAGGATCCTAAGGACAAGCGTCGAGAAAGGCACTTTTCCCACTCCTCCCTGCCAGGAATAGAAGGTGGTGTGAACACTTGCTGGTGGAGCACAGTAGCGGCAGCAAGAAGTGAACATTTGGTACAGTTGCAATCGAAATTATTCAATTCTACCCCATTGCAAATCAGGGGTGGAATAATAGTGAGACTGGAGAAACCAGTACAGTCATACCTTGGTTGCCGAACACCTTGGAACTCGTACGTTTCAGCTCGCAAACGATCGAAAACCGGAAGTGAGTGTTCCGGTTTTCAAATGATTTTCGGAAGCCGAACGTCCGAAGCAGCTTCCGATTGGCTGCAAGAAGCTTCTGCAGCCAATCGGAGGCCGCATCTTGGTTTTCGAATGGTTCTGGGAGTCGAACCGACTCCCGGAATGCATTCTGTTCAAGAACCAAGGTACAACTGTATAAGTTGCAATTTCAGCTGAATTTGGAGAAACCACTTGAAGCATCCGTTGTGTTAAGCTATTTCAATTGCTTTTCTTTGATTTGCTCATTGCAAACAGCTGAACATCTGTAAATTTTGATAATAAACCTGGTTTGCAATGGGGGTTGAATAGTTTTGATTGCAACTGTATCTCAAGGTCGTAGTATTTAAACTTTTTCTTGTGTTGGGTAGAGAGAAAATAATAGAAATGCCTACCAAATTACCTTTCCGTTCATTTTAATATATATATATATATATATATATATATATATATATATATATATATATGCTTTCGTAGATTTTCACGGGTACAGGAATGCAGGTTTTGGTGTCCTCGGGTGTCTTCCCGTGTAAAAGTTGGGGTGTCTAGGCGACGTTTCGACGAGGTCTCACTCGTCATCTTCAGGCTGGTGCTTTCGGCTTCTTGTTATATATATTAAAACAACTATGTTTAGATCTTTTAATTTGTTTAGTTCTTGTGTGTTTGCAGCCCTTTTGGAGGAAGAGTGGGATGCAGTTACAATAAATAAAGTAAAATAGACTACAGCAAGTTCCATAACACTTCAGCTTTTTGGGGGGGCGGGGCGGGGCGGGTCCTATGTTTGCTGGACTCACATCTTGGCCTGGGTATTTCATGCCAAATACTGAGAAATACAAATTTCGAAGACTGGCTGTGTTTCGGGTCACATATTGCTTCGGGAAGTGTGAATTAGGAGCGTTCACTTTCTGATGTGAACTGAATTGATTCCTCCCCCCCTCCCCCCCCATCCCATCTTCATCTGTACCTCTCAGTTCCTGCTGAGCAATGTTGTTGTTGTTTAGTCATTTAGTCGTGTCCGACCCTTCGTGACCCCATGGACCAGAGCACGCCAGGCACTCCTGTCTTCCACTGCCTCCCGCAGTTTGGTCAGACTCATGCTGGTAGCTTCGAGAACACTATCCAACCATCTCGTCCTCTGTTGTTCCCTTCTCCTTGTGCCCTCCATCTTTCCCAACATCAGGGTCTTTCCCAGGGAGTCTTCTCTTCTCATGAGGTGGCCAAAGTATTGGAGTCTCAGCTTCACGATCGGTCCTTCCAGTGAGCACTCAGGGCTGATTTCCTTCAGAATGGAGAGGTTGGATCTTCTTGCAGTCCATGGGACTCTCAAGAGTCTCCCCCAGCACCATAATTCAAAAGCATCAATTCTTCAGTGATCAGCCTTCTTTATGGTCCAGCTTTCACTTCCATACATCACTACTGGGAAAACCATAGCTTTTACTATACGGACCTTTGTTGGCAAGGTGATGTGTCTGCTTTTTAAAACGCTGTCTAGGTTTGCCATCGCCTTCCTCCCAAGAAGCAGGCGTCTTTTAATTTTGTGACTGCTGTCACCATCTGCAGTGATCATGGAGCCCAAGAATGTAAAATCTCTCACTGCCTCCATTTCTTCCCCTTCTATTTGCCAGGAGGTGATGGGACCAGTCGCCATGATCTTCGTTTTTTTGATGTTGAGCTTCAGACCATATTTTGCGCTCTCCTCTTTCACCCTCATTAAAAGGTTCTTTAATTCCTCCTCACTTTCTGCCATCAAGGTTGTGTCATCTGCATATCTGAGGTTGTTGATATTTCTTCCGGCAATCTTAATTCCGACTAGGGATTCATCCAGCCCAGCCTTTCGCATGATGAATTCTGCATATAAGTTAAATAAGCAGGGAGACAATATACAGCCTTGTCATACTCCTTTCCCAATTTTGAACCAATCAGTTGTTCCATATCCAGTTCTAACTGTAGCTTCTTGTCCCACACAGAGATTTCTCAGGAGACAGATGAGGTGATCAGGCACTCCCATTTCTTTAAGAACTTGCCATAGTTTGCTGTGGTCGACACAGTCAAAGGCTTTTGCATAGTCAATGAAGCAGAAGTAGATGTCTTTCTGGAACTCTCTAGCTTTCTCCATAATCCAGCACATCCAGCTGAGCAATACTCAGGGACAATAGACCCGAACACCACCATGGATGTGAACTCTCTAGAACAGAACCTTCTGCAACACGCATACATGAACACACACCATTCTAAGGCAGATGGCTTTGGTCCTCCTGCAGATACCTCAGTTCGGAAAGTATGAAAAAAAAATCTCGCTGTAGGAGAGGAGCATTCCACAACTGAAAGATCTCTGTGTGTTTGGAAATCATTTCCCTCTGTGATCCTAAAAGCATTTTTCAGCAATTAGCACACACATGAGAATGTCGTTAAAAAGGGGAGAGAATGCAGAAGAGATTTTTAAGGTCAAGTGTATGTTCCAGGGATTGTAGATTTCACGTTCCCATTGTAGAAATACAAGAAGCGATTTTCACCGAATTACAGGAGACTGGAGACAGACTAGGCTTTCTTTTGGAAGAGTAGAAAGCGATTTGAAACAGCCATCACACTGTTTGTGCTCTTGCCCTTGCCTCATTCTTGCCTTTGGTAGGCAGGACACGGGTGGTGCTGTGGGTTAAACCACAGAGCCTAGGACTTGCCGATCAGAAGGTTGGTGGTTCGAATCCCCATGACGGGGTGAGCTCCCGTTGCTCAGTCCCTGCTCCTGCCAACCTAGCTGTTTGAAAGCACGTCCAAGTGCAAGTAGATAAATAGGTACCGCTCCGTTGGGAAGGTAAACGGCGTTTCCCTGCACTGCTCTGGTTCACCAGAAGCAGCTTAGTCATGCTGGCCACATGACCCAGAACCTGTACGCCGGCTCCCTTGGCCAATAAAGCAAGATGAGCGCTGCAACCCCAGAGTCGGCCACGACTGGACCTAATGGTCAGGGGTCCCTTTACCTTTATCTTACCCCAGCTGTTAAAAAACAAAACCAAGAGTCCTAGCAGGAAAAAAATGCTGGCAACACATCTAGGTACCTACATATATACAGATGCCATTTTTCCCCCGGTAGGGCTGTTGCACTTTTTTAACAGCTAGGTAAAAAGCACCAATTTTCACTGATAAAAGGATTTCCCCCTCTTTTATTTCCCCCTGGAATCAGCATGTTGGTAAAAGCGACACTTACTGTGTGTGAAGAAGTCTTTTGGCCCCATACTTCCAGTTACTTCCAGGTTAATCCCCCTTCCCCATTCAGCAACCTTAATCTGGATAGTGGATCCCCCCAGCTTTTCCTTAAGAAAAAGAGGTACTCAGTCTTAACCACACTGTTTAAATATGCTGTAATTCTTGTATGGCATAGTCTCCATTGGGAACATGAGATGCTAAGGAGTTAGAATTTTTGGTCGCGGGGTCGAAGCAAGGCAGGATATGTGTATTATTCCAGGAGGCCATGCCAGGATCAAGGGGACAATGGGAAGAGCTCAGAAGACCTATAGACTTACCAAAAAAGAGTAGACCTGTAAGCATTGGAGCAAAAGTGTAGAGCTGGTTGGAGTGAGACATGATTCTTCTGCCCTTCTATGCGAGTTTACCCACATTTGCCATCTTGCTCCTTCCATTTCTGCTGCATAGTCTCATCTTTCCAAATCATAAATGTGCCACAAAAGCTCCCCTTCAGTAGAATTCAATTTTTCATGGACACTAAATTATTCATGCCCTAATGTGTCCTTCTAGCAGTTGCTTGCAATTTAAGCTATTTGTTCCTCCAACCCCAACCCTCCGGCCAACACACAATAACTCTGCCATTTTGACTGAGCCAGCGAAAACATATCCTGGGCCTTCCATCTCAGTGTACATGTTTACAGTTACCACAAGTCTTCTGCTGCAGCTGGAGCTTTGCGCTGGTTATTTTACTACCAAGAGTCAAATGGATATTCTTGGAGATGTCCTTCAACAAAGATCTCCATTTGTCCTGCTTTTTCCTTTTACACAAATGACTCAAACATATAATAGATTAAAATACAGATTCTGTCACAAAGACTCATTTAAGTGCATCTCAGTAGCTGACTCATGCAACGCTGCCTACAGAAAATGTGCTAAGGAAAATTACCCAAATTATCATTTGGATCCTAGCACAGAATTTTCCTTTTTCATAACTGCTGCACACTGGGTTGACATCTTCATCAAGCTATCCACTTCAACCAGTCAAATTCCTGGTAAATCATTGCCAGTTCAGACGACATGAGTGCATATGTAAATTTAAGATATTTTTTTTGCTTTGATATGCATTGCTGTACAGTGGTGCCTCTGGTTACAAACTTAATTTGTTCCGGAGGTCCATTCTAAACCTGAAACCGTTCTTAACCTGAGGTACCACTTTAGCTAATGGGGCCTCCTGCTGCCGCCGCACCGCGATTTCTGTTCTCATCCTGAGGTAAAGTTCTTAACCCAAGGTACTACTTCCAGGTTAGCCAAGTCTGTAACCTGAAGTGTTTGTAACCCAAGGTGTTTGTAACCCGAGGTACCACTGTACAATTGCACTTGCCATTTTAGAAAACCATAAAATTGTAGAGCTGGAAGGGACCATGAGCTCATCTAGTCCAACCCCCCTGCGATGCTGGAATCTTTTAGCCCAACATGGGGCTCAAACCCATGACCCTGAAATTAAGAGTCTCATGCTTATACTGACTGAGCTATCCTACCTTTTTACTACCTATTCACTCCGTTTGGAGAGATCAGATGGGGCTCCTCACCATCCTTTTTTGTTTCAACTACCCTGAACAATTTAGTATCAGCAAACTTGGCTGCCTCACTGCTCACCCCTAACTCTAGATTGTAGAATTAGAAGGGACACTGAGAGTCATCCAACCCCCTGAATATCAACATGCAGTCTCCCATCCAATCTGAAACCATACCGGACCCTGCTTAGTTTTACGAATGTGCTAGCAGTTTTATTGCTTCCCACCTGTCAATCAACCAATGCCATGATGCCAGATTAGCTGGTCTTGAGTCAGCCATG
Source organism: Podarcis gaigeae (assembly GCF_964106915.1). Taxonomy (NCBI): domain Eukaryota; kingdom Metazoa; phylum Chordata; class Lepidosauria; order Squamata; family Lacertidae; genus Podarcis; species Podarcis gaigeae. The sequence continues at coordinate 11,308,504 of NC_139694.1, read as the reverse complement.
AAACCACCAGCTCTCCTTTACCAGAGCAAATTTCGAAGTTTAAATAAACAGTGAGCGAAAGCTTTCTTTCTTTCTTTCTTTCTTTCTTTCTTTCTTTCTTTCTTTCTTTCTTTCTTTCTTCCTTCCTTCCTTCCTTCCTTCCTTCCTTCCTTCCTTCCTTCCTTTCTTTCTTTTAAAGAGCACCCAGAAAACCCTACAGTGGATAAACTGGCAGGATATGAGAAAAGTGGGGAGGGAGTAGAATATGGGTGGAAACTTCTTGTGATCCAAAGTCTGTTTGTGGCCAGGGAAGCCAACTTGAATAAAATATTGGGGGGTGGAGTGGATATATAAGGTCTGCCCTGGATAGTCAATCACAATACATGGCATACGCACACCATTTGAATGGTGATGCCCATAAACGTTGCAGTTTATTTCACTGAAGGGCGAAGGGACCTCAGCCCCTAGGATTTGGCTCCTAGGTTTGTGGCAACTGAGGAACAATGAAAGGCAACAGAGCTCACCCTGCTGTTGAAAAAACCCATTCCTCTTTGGGTGTACAGTGGTACCTTGGGTTAAGAACTTAATTCGTTCTGGAGGTCTGTTCTTAACCTGAAACTCTTCTTAACCTGAGGTACCACTTTAACTAATGGAGCCTCCTGCTGCCGCCGCACAATTTCTGTTCTCATCCTGAAGCAAAGTTCTTAACCTGAGGTACTACTTCTGGGTTAGCAGAGTCTGTAACCTGAAGCGTCTGTAACCTGAAGTGTCTGTAACCTGAGGTACCACTGTATTTTAATGACGATACACATCACAATCCCTCCCTCTGTAGATGGAAAGGTTTTTTACAACGGCAGGCTGATCGTCTGCCCTCAGAAGCATTCCAGCCTGGCCAAAGGACACAGCTTTCACTTTGATTGAATTTATAGGGAGACCTTTGCTAAGCGTTATGGTTGCCAGCTTATTCTTGAGGTTCTGAGAAATGTCAAGGACCACGTCAAAGAGGGAAGAGCATCAGCAAACACTGGATCAATGAAACTGATGGATGCTGGAAAGGAATCCGGTTGAAGTCCAAGAGGGGGCTGGTTTGGTTTTCTTTTCTTTAAGTACATAAAGTTAAGATAACCAAACGAAATGTAGTGAGAATGAATGGAAGCATTGCTCCTTTAAAAAAAAAAAAATACTATGGTGGGCTTTGGTGTGCATAGACTGGCTGGGGAACCTGTGGGTCTCCAAATGTAATAATAATAATAATAATAATAATAATAATAATAATAATAATAATAATAATTTATTTATACCCTGCCCTCCCCAGCCAGAGCCGGGCTCAGGGCGGCTAACACCAATGTAGCTTGGACGACAATTCCCATCACCCCTGAGCATTAATGTGCAGGCCTGTGTTAGTGGGGCAAAATTCAAGGCTGCAGTCCCAGGCACACTTACCTAGGAGTAAGCTCCATTTAGTACAGTGGGGCTTACTTCTGAGTAGGAAGTGGTGTTGTAAATATGCTACCGAGGATATTTGGAATGATGCCCGAGAATCTGGAATGCAGCCCCTGTCTGTGGATGTTCCCTTTTTAAACACTAGATGGTGGGTAAATCTTAACCAGCACTTTTTGGCCTGTCTCCGGATCTCAGCATATGAGTGCCAAGTGCTAATGCATTTTATATTCTTCCTCCGTATCAGGAAATTTCAGTCTGCCAAGTAACAACGGAAACTGCTGATGCTGGGGGTCGGGGTGGGAACGGATGATGCATAAACATGCTGAGCAAAGGAGCACTCTGATAGATCCACTCACCTGCTTTGAGGTGTGTGCAATCGCTGTTCTTGCCACCCAGCATGGCCTCCATCGCTCACCACAAACAAAATGTGCGATCAAGAGCAACAAGCTGTGTGTTTTTGAGCCTTGATTATGCCTTGTCAGGTCTTGATGCTGCAAATAATGATGCAGTCCTAAATTGTCCCCAGTTCCACATGCAGTGATGAGAACATGTTGATGCAGTGAATGGAGGGGAGGGGAAACCTCTATCAGCCCAATTTGCACTTGTTTACCCCAGTTGTTGGGACGCGGGTGGCGCTGTGAGTTAAACCACAGAGCCTAGGACTTGCTGATCAGAAAGTCGGTGGTTCAAATCCCCACGACGGGGTGAGCTCCCGTTGCTCAGTCCCTGCTCCTGCCAACCTAGCAGTTCGAAAGCACGTCAAAGTGCAAGTAGATAAATAGGTAGCGCTCCGGAGGAAAGGTAAATGGCGTTTCCGTGCGCTGCTCTGCTTCGCCAGAAGCGGCTTAGTCATGCTGGCCACATGACCCGGAAGCTGTACGCCGGCTCCCTCAGCCAGTAAAGCGAGATGAGCGCTGCAACCCCAGAGTCGGCCACGACTGGACCTAATGGTCAGGGATTCCTTTACCCCAGCTGTTAAAAAACAAAACCAAGAGTCCTAGCAGGAAAAAATGGTGGCAACACATCTAGGTTCCTACATATATACAGTTGCCATTTTGTCCTTGGTAGGGCTGTTGTACTTTTTTAACAGCTAGGTAAAAAGTACCAATTCTGGCTGATAAAAGGATTCCCCCCCCTCTTTTATTTCCCCCTGGAATCAGCATGTTGGGAAAAGCGACACTTACTATGTGTGAAGAAGTCTTTTGGCCCCGTACTTCCAGTCCCAAGTAACGAAAACCATAGATACTCAAATCCCACATGTGGTGGGAATGTAAAAAAGTGAAAAGCTTCTGGGAAATGATATATAATGAGATGAAAAAAAATGTTGAAATATACATTTATAAAGAAACCAGAAGCATTTTTACTGGGCATTGTAGGAAGTGACATAAATAGAAAAGAATGTAAGCTGTTTTTATATGCAACGATTGCAGCAAGAATATTATTGGCACAAAAATGGAAGCAAGAAGAATTACCGACAAAAGAAGAATGGAGGAGGAAATTAATGGACTATGCAGAACCAGATAAACTAACAGGAAGGATTCGAAATCTGCAGGACCAGAAATTCACAGAAGACTGGTATAAATTTACAGACTTTTTGAAAAGTAATTGTGATGATTGTAGGTTTGCAAGAAGTTTTGTGAGATGAATTATTGCAATAATGGATAAAGGAGAGGATGGTTAGTTAAGATAATTAAAGGCAATATGAATTTAAGAAATGCATAAGAAGTGGTTAAAACGGTGGATCATCAGAGGTGCTGATGGAAGTCCAAAAAAGATTGTATAAGTGGTGAAGTTTTGTGGTATGTATTATAATTTATATGTTAAAATTAATAAAAATTATTATTAAAAAGATACTCAAATCAAGCCCCAAATCATCTGATATTGTACAGGTCTTAACAAAACAAAATCTCTGCCTCCATGAGCCTCTGCATGGTCAGCCCTCCCTCCTTAAGAGAAATGCTTCAGACATTATCAGAGCATGGACATGCTGCCTTGCCATTGCTGTTTATAATACTGTTCAATAGATGACATCTCCATCACCCTGGCCCAGCCAGAAATGAAAAGAAAGAAGGTCCTTCATTCAAACCACAAAGTGGCTCTTTACAGAATTTACCAGAGGGGCACAGAATCCAGTCTCCAATAACAGGGACCACACTTAGGTGGGACTCTATTTCTAAGGCCTGCTTTCCGTAAACCATCCCCCCTCCCAGAGCATTTGGCACACTGCCCCTGAGGTTGCTCCTCCTCCTCCGCTGCTCTGCGATTCATCTGCAAGGTCCTCCTTTCTCCTGCACGGCTTGGCTTCCTGTCAGGTGCAGAAATGACATAAGCAGCAAGGCCACCCCTTTAGACAAGGCCCTTTGCTTGAGAGATGCCAGGAAGCCAAACCATCTGTATGGAAGTCTTGACACGTATCCAACTCAAGGGTGGGAGGAACTGCAGAGGCAAAATAAACCACACACACAGAGAGGGAAAGTAAAGTGCAGATGGCTGCATTTTGCTGTGAATGCTCCAATGTTAATTACACTAATAATTTATATTAATAGTTTATACTGAACGTTAGTATAAAAAATATAAGATGACCCAACTGGGTCCTTCGTCTTCTGGATTAGTATTCGCTGAATACGATGATTTCTCATCATCTCAGTGGTTAAAACTGCTTCCTATCTTATTAAGGCAACCGACAAACAACAGCTCCTCATAGAGGCTCCTCTGTGTTGGTTTGTTTCCCCCTCTAGCTTGAGTCAAGGGCCTATTGTCTCCCTCTAAACTCATTCTCTAAACACCATAGTCCAAAACTCCTGAGCTGTGAAATTTCTGTTCCTTTCGACCAGCTGCCTCAGGGCGTGAGCTTCTCTCTTGGACTGCTCAAAGCTCGGTATCCACATCTCCTGCAGAGCCGTTCTGTGCGTATTGCGAGACGAAAAAACAAATGGTTGCGGTTTGGAGCAGCTCAGGTGGCTTGCTTCTGCATTCCACTTTTTTGGTAACATTCCCTGGTTGAGAGAGAAAAAGAGAGAAAGAGAGATGGGAGGACACAATCTGAATTTTATCAACCACCATGTAAGCATGGATGAATATACACTCATTTCCACTTCCTTGGCTGGGGAGGGCGGGATATAAATAAATATTATTATTATTATTATTATTATTAAGGTCCCTTAGGAGTGTAGCCAGTTATGTTAGTGGAATGGTTTGCACAAGAGAAGGTGCAGGAAGCTGGAATGGTTCTGATGGCTGGTTGCACAACAGACTGTTGTAGGCACAACCTGTCGCACAGCCATCTTCCACTAGCACAACTGTTGTGCTGGATTTCATATTACACAGGTATTATCACCATCATGTATTTATTTATATAGCGCCATTTGTGTGCATGGCTCCACATTGCAAATGCGGCCCTCCGTCTGAAAAAGACTCCCCTCCCCACTGAGCTAGGAATGAGGTCTACGTGTTCGCTCCATGTAGCTTTGAACGGCTGAAACATGCTTGATGCAAATAATAATAATAATAATAAATTTTTATTTGATATTGTATCCCGCTCTCCCAGGCCAAAGCCGGGGATGCAAACTTGATAGGGCTTGGATGAAAATGTGCCCGCCACTTCTTACAGTCTTTTTTAATGCTGCGGCAATTCTGTAAACAAGCATTATGTTTCACTCAAGAGGCTGTGAAATATTGCAGTTTAATAAACTGTGGGCTGTCATTAGATCTAATCATTGCTTGATGTGTGCAACCCACTCCGTAGGTCAGCCTTGACTGCCAACTGAAGACCAAGTCAGCAGCAATTTCACTCAAGGCAATACCGGATGAATTATTTCGCTGCAATATTGTAGGCAGCTGGAGAAGAGTTGAACTCACAGAATATGAGACGGGGGGGGTATTTGAAAGCAAAGAACCTGTGGCCCTGCAGTGTTGTTGGACTCCAACTCCCTTCCACCCACGACCATGTCCATGCTGCTAAGTCTGATAGGAGTTGGAATACAGTGGTACCTCTGGTTAAGCACTTAATTCGTTCCGGAAGTCCGTTCTTAACCTGAAACTGTTCTTAACCTGAAGCACCACTTTAGCCTATGGGGCCTCCTGCTGCTGCCGCGCCGCCAGAGCATGATTTCTGTTCTCATCCTGAAGCAAAGTTCTTAACCCAAGGTACTATTTCTGGGTTAGCAGAGTCTGTAACCTGAAGCATCTGTAACCTGAAGCGTATGTAACCCGAGGTACCACTGTACTACCACAGCTGATATGCCACAAGGTCCTTATTTCTCTTATAAAGACTCATATAAACTCGGAACTCCGGGAGAACAACATCTGCCTTCCTTTCCTTGGGAGCTCTCCTTGGTCCTGGAGAGTGTGTCTCTGGCCCTGCTTCTATCTGTCAGAACTCATACATCACACCTGCCACAAAGTGACTCCACTCTACAATTAGTACCTGGCAAGTCTGACTCAGAGACGGTGCGAGCCTGGCTATAACAGGGCAGGTGGCTTTATAATTACCTTTGCTTGTCTCCTCATATTTCCCCATATTCTAGTGCACACCATGCATTCAAAGGCATCTATGTAATTGTCCTTCATTATATCTTGCACTCCCCATGTGCGTTCCTTTATAGCAGCAAGCAGGTGTTGGTTGGAGATGTCCCCTTTCAGCTTCCATTCAAGGTAGGCCTCATATTTCTCATCATCTGCATCCAAAGCTTTGATGTACTGTGCCAGGTCCCTGGGGTGTGAGAATCCTGTGACCAGGATTGCACTCTTATTGCTGGGAAGCCAGTCTTTGATGCTAGGAGAGCCGTAATAAACTGGTACCACACCCAGCTTCAGTGGTCTCCAGAGCTTTTCAGTGATATAATCTTCACAGACAGCATTCTCAAAGGCAAGGACAAATTTGTACTGAGCAAGTATCTTGTAGAAGTTATCGTTATCCATGGAGGCAGGGTTTTCAAGCTGCTCCGGCAGATCTCTGTTATGCAAGCAGGCACCATAGGAATCTACCTCAATGTGAGCCATAAGCTCCTGTACGTAGCTGTCCCGGTCAGAGGGAGGATCGCAGTCAGACTGTACATATACGAGGGGCGCGAGCCTTTTCCTCAAGCTGTTCTTGTTTTGCAAAGGAATCATGTACCTCAGGGATTTTAAGGCCTCAATACTTTCAAGGTACTGTGTGGTGAGTGGCAGATGTGAGTTGCGGCTGAACGTTGCTGTGTGGTTGAACAGAGTGATGGCGGGTCTCTGGAAGAGCTTGTAATTGTTTTTGGGTGACTCCTCGTGGAAAAGGGCCCAGTCATGGTGGTCTTTTCGGGGGAGAGGTAAGCTATCTATGCTGAAGTCAGTACCTAGGTGTTGAAAATACAAATGGGAGAGAAAGAAATCAGATTGCTCCCAGTGAAAGAAATATTGGAAAACACTATTCAATCTGGCTGCGCTTCCATGAATGATATGAGCAGCATATTACCAAGACAGCATAGTATTTATGACCATCACCTCCCCTCTCTCACCTATGGCTCCTCCCCACAACATCTTACTAACATGCAAAACAAGTGGGACCCACAATGGAATGTTGCATGTGCTTCTGTTGAGAGAGCCATTTTCCAGCATACTCCATTCCATTCCCCTTTCTCCTTCCCCAAGGTTACCATTCCACTCATCACACACACACACACACACACACACAGAGAGAGAGAGAGAGAGAGAGAGAGAGAGAGAGAGAGAGAGAGATGGACAGCATTTCATGCCTGTTGAGGATGCTCAGTTGTCAGAAGCAAGCCAGGGGCAAGTCACACTGTGCAAAGTGGAGTTAATTAGCAAAAACACTTGGTGGAGTGTCAGACCTAATGAGCACAGCAACTCATCTCTGTCAGGTCTTGCTTCCTATGAAGTAGTCACTGAGAATGAAGATCACAGCTGCATAAGTACCCTCCTCTCCATGGTTCCCCCCCCCCCAAGCGATAGGAGACTATGCCTGAGTGAATCTAACTTCTCTTTCACCCTTTTCATGCCTCTTCTGGTTCTGGGAAACCAGGGGGGAAGGGAGCTGGTCTCAGCAGAAGGGGGAGACACCCATGACTCTTCACCATCCTGCCTCATCTCTGCTTCTTGGCCTCCCTTACCCCACTTTCATGCTTCAGCTTCAGCCTCTGGTTCTGGTTCTGGACTGCTCTCTGCCACAGACTCTCCCAGCTCACTAAACCCTGTTACCCCTTCAGATTCCTCTGACCATTCATCATTGTCCCACCACCACTCCCTGAGCATTGAGCCTTCTTCCCTTGGTGGTTCCCCAGCTGGTTCTTCCCACCATTCCTCTGTGTCCAACCAGTTCATGACATCAGTCCTCAGTGAGCTATACACAAATATACACTTGGGTTCTTCCTAAAGGTTTTTTTTTTTGGGGGGGGGTACTTCTAGTCCTTGGAGTTCCTCCAGATCTGCTGAGAACGAGTTCTGTGTGGGAGATGCCATTTTAGCTACAAATGAGATCCTAATTCTGCTTCTAAGCAGATAAGCAACAAAGGCTGCAGCAAGGCAGTTCCTAATGAGTCTTCGCAATATAAAACAGTTAACACTGCAATCCTATATACAACTGTAAGACCCATTGAATTCAACAGGACTTGTTTCTGAATAGACATTTATAGGACTGGACTGTAAGTTTATGCTAGTTTTCTGTTTGGAGTTCATAAAACATTGAAGGATAAAAAGTGCTGTGATAGGTATCTAAAATTATATATAAAAAGGATGCTATACATTCTGAGAAAAGCTCAATAAAACTTGATTCCCTTAAACTTCCAGTGTTCGGATCTATCTGAATAATAAATCTCTCTAGATGTGGTTTTGAATTATAAAGGGAATATCCTGCGGAAAGGTATTGTGAAAATAATATTTTTATTACAGCTCTGAGGAGAGATATAATAAAGTCAGTTTTGTGCTTGACAGCCAAAATAATTCAGCCCAAGAATCACCAGCTCCATGGGAATCGTGAAACTTGTTTCAAAACTTTTATCTACTTTTCCTGCTCCTGGATTTGAGTTGTATCCATTGGGGGCAGCTGCATGTTTTTAAAGAGAGTAGCTGCATGTTGTGACTTGGGTTTCAGAAATGGAGGCTTTGACAACATTAGCAGCAAAAAAAAAAAAAAAAAAATGCAGTGCACCCACTAGAGAAGTACTGAATACAACTTTTAAAACCGCATTAAACTGGGGCACCCTTGAGTGGATATTACAACTTTTAGGTGATATTGTAAACAAACAGAGTCCAATTCTTGCTGAGAAAATAAAGTCAGAGCTGTCTACTAATGGTGAAGATAAAGGATCTGCAGAGAGAAGCCTATAAAAGGATACTTCCAAGGTGAAACACTAGGATGACTGATTGATTTGATACAACGCATTAATCTTAGCCAAGCTGATAGACAATATGTCTTAAAGGATGCGAGAGATGATAAAAAATATGCTTCAGACCAGAAAAAGACAGAGAGGCATTACAAGGTTTATGATGAGAAAATGCAGAATAAGATTGCAATTATGAGCACATTTCATACTTTAATGTTTGTGACAAAATAAATAATGGTCTAAGTTACGGATGGGCAACATGCAGGTCACTGACATAACTGAAGTTTTCTTATGATCCTCATAGGTATTTTCCAAGAGCTTTTATTAAAGTAAGTAGCCAGTCCTTATTTAGTAAGTAGCCAGTCCATTTAGGCTTGAACTGAGCTCATGGCTTCCTTGTCCCACTTAAGGTATTATTAAGATTTGCAGTGCTAGGATGATTGTGTTACAACCAAATAGTATTATTGTGAAAGGTACGTAGATTTTTCACAGACTGTACTTTTTGCATCTTGTTGCCATTTGTCCCCATTGTTTCCAATATTTTTTCCTCTAAAAGTGTGTACATATGTACACACACACACACTCCACAACTGAGGATAACAATTCATGCACCTGAATTTACGCCCAAGTAAATCTGTTGGTCTTTATAGTAACAATAAAACTGGTTTTTTTGCTTGCAACTAATATGGCTACCTCTCTGAAAACTGACTACTCACATTAATTATCTCCATTCCCAGTGTTCAGCTGTGAGTGCCAATCCTTATATAGCCAAAATGGCACCGTCCCCACATAAAAGGGAGGTTTCAGCAGACTTGGGGAAATCTCAGGGTTTGCAGAAGTACAGAAACATCCTTTGGGTGGGAGGGGACTTAAGGCAGTAAGATCAATGGCCATAGCATGCTCACTGACCATGGTGGGGTACAGAAAACCCAGAAGAAAGGAGGACTGAAATGGAGTGGCAGGCATCGCAAACAGCAGACCCCGAAAAGCAGCATGCCACACTGCAACATTTTGTTGCAGGCCCCACTTCTTTTCTCCGTTATGCTTGGCAGCTACAAGATAAATGAACCATGTGAGCGAGGGAGAAAGGCAAAGTCACTCATCATCTTGAAGAATAAAATGAACCAGCCTCTTACCATAAAACAGAAATGCTTTAGTCATAGAGTCGTGCTGATAGGTCCTGTTGATAGTAAAGAAGCAAGCGTCTTGTCCGCACCGACCAAGCCGCCCTGTCTCTCCTGTCAGTGGAGACCACCACAGCAAGATAGGATATCGGTCGTTGTTCAAAATGGTCTTTGTATCGCTGGGGAGTTCCGGTTTCTTTACAAACAGATAGGTGTATTTCTGCCATTCTTCATCTTTCAGTGCGCTGTTTTGTGAAATGGAGGTTTTCGTCATCTTCCTTTCAGACTTTCCAAGCTCTACAACCACCTTTCAAGGGGAAAGAGAAATCTATCCTTATTGAAGTCTCATTATACATGGCATGAACTATTGTTCTGTATAACAGAGCACCCACTGAGGCCTGCTTTAAAATGGAGAAAACAGTAGGCCCTGGTCTCTGTAGTTGGGGAAATTATTAAATGATTGTGACCTTACTATTCTCATGTGACTTAAGATGTTGGGTTGGTTGGATTATTGTTTTCATCAGTAGGCTGCCAACTGTTCAATCAACCACAGCAGCTGTGTCTCTTAACAGCATATCCCTGAGAAGCTCAGGCTTCCTCAGCCCTCCAGATGTTTTTGAGACTACAATTCCCATCATCCCTGACCACTGGTCCTGCTAGCTAGGGATTATGGGAGTTGTAGGCCAAAAACATCTGGAGGGCCAAGGTTGAGGAGGCCTGCATTAGCTCATAATATTTACCTCCGTACAGTGGTACCTCAGGTTACATACGCTTCAGATTACATACACTTCAGGTTACAGACTCCGCTAACCTAGAAATAGTGCTTCAGGTTAAGAACTTTGCTTCAGGATGAGAACAGAAATTGTGCTCCGGCGGCGCGGCAGCAGCGGGGGGCCCCATTATCTAAAGTGGTGCTTCAGGTTAAGAACAGTTTCAGGTTAAGGATGGACCTCCGGAACGAATTAAGTAATTAACCTGAGGTACCACTGTACCACATGTTAATATCATGCATGCATTAAATTCCTTTACTAATGAAAAATCCATCAATGGGGGAAGCTCAACAGCAGAGGGCAGAGGTTGGGAGAGTTGACTCAGGGAAGGGATGTTGCAGGAGTACACAACTCCCATCAGCCCTGACCACTGGACATGCTGGCTGGGGCAGATGAGAGTTGGGAGTCCAACATCCATGGCACCAATAGCGGCCCCAGTATTTTGGAACACTGTTCCTATTGGATGTAATTCAGTGTAGTGCTAACTGTGACATGCATGCAAGGTCTGCTCACGCAATAAGAATTTCCCCCTTCGCCCCCTTTGTCTTGGTGTTCCCTCAACCCTCCAGAGCAGATTTAGGGGGGCATGGGTAAAGGAGACAGTGGGGAAATTCTGATGCAGGAACAGGCCTTGTTCCATGCTTGCACAACAACTTAGTTCAATCCCAATGAAATCAGTCAAGCACCTACAATTTTGATGCTCTGTCATCTGCTGAAAACCAGGTGTTTTTGTTTTGGTCTTGTCAGGAGTTTTTATTTAGAGAAATCTATTGTTGGTCATTTGCTTTGGTGTATTATTATATTTTAGTCCGTTGTGTTTTGGGTGCACACAGCCACAATGTTTTTCTTATATGAGTTGGTGCCTTATAAATAAATATAAATACAATCTGGGTGGTCATGGAGACGCCATACCCCTGGGGTAGAAAGATAAGCAAAAGAGGATCTCCCTTAGGACCTGGAGACCCAGGGAAAGGTTATGTACTGAAGCTGTCTGGGTGGGCAAGCCTGCCCTCCCTTCTCTTCATGCCAACAGTCCTGCCACAGAATCATAGAGTTGGAAGGGACCGCAGGGGTCATCTAGTCCAACCCCCTGCAATGCAGAAATTCTTCGCCCAACGTGGAACTTGAACCCATGACCCTAAGATTAAGAGTATGGCATGTTTCAGCCTAAAGCAGTGCTCAACTCCTGACCCTGAGTATCTGTAGTACCTGGAGGGTGACGAGCAGAAAAAAGATGGCCATTAAACAGAAGCAGGATGCCCAAAATCTCTTCTTCCTCATTGCATTCATGCCTCACGTTTGGGCACAGGCAAGCAGGTGTTGCCTCTTCAGAACTGCTGCAACATACTCCACAGCTGGTCTTAACTGCTGTTTCCCTTCACCTCCTGGTCCTTCTCCATTGCCACCAGTGATGGGGGAACCGATGCCATCAAGGGCAGTGATGAAAAATTGGCCGCACTTCTGATCTTCTACCGTGCAGCTTCTTGAACCAATGGCTTCTTGGAAGCGAATGCATCTGCTAAAGGAAAACAGGGCAGAGGTGTGTTTTAGAGGCACTGGTACAGCCAGTTTGATATACAGTGGTACCTCGGGTTACATATGCTTCAGGTTACATACGCTTCAGGTTACACACTCCGCTAACCCAGAAATAGTGCTTCAGGTTAAGAACTTTGCTTCAGGATAAGAACAGAAATCATGCTCCGGCGGCGCAGTGGCAGCGGGAGGCCCCATTAGCTAAAGTGGTGCTTCAGGTTAAGAACAGTTTCAGGTTAAGTACAGACTTCCGGAACGAATTAAGTACTTAACCTGAGGTACCACTGTACAGTGGTACCTCTAGATGCGAACAGGATCCGTTCTGGAGCCCCGTTCGCATCCAGAAGCGAACGCAACCCACGTCCACATGTCTGCGCGTGCGCAGGTCGCGATTCACCGCTTCTGCGCTTGACATCATCTTGACCGTCTGCGCATGCGCGAGCGGCGAAACCCAGAAGTAACGCATTCAGTTACTTCCGGGTCGCCACAGCGCGCAACCCGAAAATACTTATCCCAAAGCTACTTCAACCCGAGGTATGACTGTACTGCACTTCACTTTATATCAGAAAAGATATTGGACGCAAATGTTATTTCATCGTAATCAAGGCTTTGTGTGTTTTATGTCTGTAACTATACAAGTAAAAAAGAGAACAGGCTTTCATTTTAGGAACAGAATTCTGCAGTCCAAGAACTTCAGCTTTCTTTATATATAACAGAGTTTCTATTAATAACCAGCTTATAGTCCTTATGTGTTCCACTGACCGCTTTCTAGTCTGCAGGTATGGAGGTTCATCTAAGTGTCAAGATATACATACTTTTGTTAGAAGACCAGCAACTTCACATTTGAGTCCTTTAGGAAATCTCAGCAGAGTGCCATCTGAACCCAGTGATATGTCAGTTTTTAATTTGTCCATAAGGCCTAAAACCTTGTCACCACTCACTTCTTCAGGTTCCCTTTCCAAAAAAAAGTTAGTTCAGGCACAGGAATCTATCTGCCCTCCGACTTCCAGTGTGAACAACTCATTCAATTTCTCTACCATCTTGTTTGCCTCTTTTAGCACGTATCTGACTCCGGTCATTGCTGAAAGCTCCCTATCTCATTTCCTGCTACTGCTGTACTTAGATATTTTCTATGGTTGGCACTTACGTTTTTAGGAACATGCTCCTCAAGCTTTTTGTTGTCTCCATCATGGTTTGATTGCATTTATGTTAACAAAAGTCTGTATTTATTTATTTTTTTCATTTGCCCAAGTCTTCTTGCCTTAAATAGTTTCATTGACTCTGCTTATTAACCAATAAGCAGAGTACTGGCATCCTCTTGCCCCTGGATTATGAATTATGACAAAAAACCTGAAGCAATTTGTTTCCTTTTTGTGGGATACTCTGGCGCAGCACTACAGTGGTACTTCAGGTTACATTCCTTCAGGTTACATACACTTCAGGTTACACACTCTGCTAACCCAGAAATAGTGCTTCAGGTTAAGAACTTTGCTTCAGGATGAGAACAGAAATCGTGCTCCGGCGGCGCGGCAGCAATAGGATGCCCCATTAGCTAAAGTGGTGCTTCAGGTTAAGAACAGTTTCAGGTTAAGTACGGACCTCTGGAACGAATTAAGTACTTAACCCGAGGTACCACTGTACTGTTAACTAGCTAAGGTTCACACAAGACAAGACCTCTCACTTTAAACAGGGTAGTACAGTAGGTCAGCCTTGACTGCCAACTGAAGACTAAGTCAGCAGCATTTTCACTCGCAATGCCTGATGAATTATTTCGCTGCAATATTGTAGGCAGCTGGAGAAGAGTTGAACTCACAGAATATGAGACGGGGGGGGAGGTATTTGAAAGCAAAGAACCTGTGGCCCTGCAGATGTTGTTGGACTCCAACTCCCTTCCACCCATGACCATGTCCGTGCTGCTAAGTCTGATAGGAGTTGGAATACAGTGGTACCTCGGGTTAAGTACTTAATTCGTTCCGGAGGTCTGTTCTTAACCTGAAACTGTTCTTAACCTGAAGCACCACTTCCGCTAATGGGGCCTCCTGCTGGTGCCGCGCCGCCAGAGCACGATTTCTGTTCTCATCCTGAAGCAAAGTTCTTAACCCAAGGTACTATTTCTGGGTTAGCAGCATCTGTATCCTGAAACGTCTGTAACCCGAGGTACCACTGTATAAGGATCCCTTTGACTAGAAGAAGCTTCCAGAGTCAAAGTTGCCAACTTTCCTTTACTGGCCCTGCTCCTCTGCCTTGAACAGTAGTGGCAAGCATAACTACTGCTATGTCTTCTTTTTAAGTAAAGCTGTTCCTGGCACAAGGATAAAATAAAATGTGAAAATGAAGCAAGCAAACGTTTCCCCATCAGCCTTCTGTTACAGGCACAAGGGACCAGGCAGCAAAACACGATTAGAAATCTGAATTCCTATCCTTGTTTCCCGATGGACTGAAAGACTCAAACGGCCCTTTTATCAGGGCAGCTGGGAGGGCGGGGGGAAGCTTCAGGGAACCAAGAAAGTCTTTCTTTTCTCTCTTTTCCCCAATCCTTTAAAACATACAACAGCCTCAAGCGGCTCCTTCATCTTTATAGCATTGTGTAACATCCTAGACTGCAGGAGATCTGTCTCTCTCTCCCTCCCTCTGTGTATGTTTATATAGCTATATTTATATTATATTTATAAAACAAAACTCACCCCGGATAACAGCTCTTCCGTCTTGTTGCTGCTAGGCTGTTTTTTGTGGCTTGTTTTTTTTTGTTTTTTACTTTCAGTTTGTACTTCTTTTTTTTTAATCGCCCTCGGGATTACTGCAAAACCTGGAGAAGGATCGGAAAGCTACAGTGCTAAAAACCGACCGTCCGTTTGGGAAAGCGCCTGGGAAATCCAGTTCATGAATTCCCACGTTCCGGGTTTCACTTAGGAACCGGCTTCGGGAAGCAGAGCTGGAGCCAGGATTTGCGGAGAGAGGCGACGTCGTCTCTCTTTCTCTTTAGATTTTGTAAAGGAAAGTTAGTCTAATCGCACTAATAATATCAGCATTTTAGCGAAGTCATTCCCTCCCTGGAAGAAACCATCGCCCGAGCCAGGCGATCTCGGCAAGCGGGGTAGGAAACAACAACAACACGCAATTAAATAAATTAAGCATCAGCGACAATCTGGGGGTTTTGGGGGGGAGAAAGGTTTCGGGCTTCCCGTTGGAAAGAGCGCGTTTAAAAGAACCGGCGGCTGCGGCTCTCGCCTTTGCAAGGATGGACGGCTGCTGCATTATGCTAAAGCTCTTTGCCAGCGGGAGGCCTGAGTTGCGTCAGTGGAATACATACATATATCTACAGAAACGCTAAAAAGCCCTTTGAGATTCATCACGAAGCAGCTGAGGATCACACACACATCCGAATCATTTAAGGCGGGACAGTTCCGTCTTTGATCCCTTAATATTGCTTAGCATGTCTTTACTTAAGGTAATTTGTGCATCGCTCTTTCTTCTCAGAGAGAGTTCACATAAAACTGAAAATAAGAAATTCAGCAGCCAGCAAATTGTCTTATCAACTCTTCAAATATATATCCATATGCATAGATAATTTTAAACATGCATACTCTTCAAATATATATTCATATGCATAGATCATTTGAAATATGTATACTCTACAAATAGATATTTCAAATTATCTATGCATAGGAATATATATATCTACTCTTCAAATATATATTCCTATGCATAAATAATTTGAAATATGCATAACTGGCCATAGAATCATAGAATTGTAGAGTTGGAAGGGTCCACAAGGGTCATCCAGTCATCCACAAGGGTCATCCCTTGCAATGCAGGAATCTTTCACCCAGGGGTGCCAACTTGAATAAAATATTGGAGGGGGGGCGGGTGGCAGGTAAGCCCCATCCTGCATAATCGATCACATGATAATAATAATAATAATAATAATAATAATAATAAATAATTTTATTTATATCCCGCCCTCCCCAGCCGAAGCTGGGCTCAGGGCGGCTAACAACAATCAAAATAATCCAACATTCTAAAAACATTCATTATAAAATTAATTAATTAATTTAATTAATTAATTAATTAATGTGGCGCTGACTATTTGAATGGCAATGCCCATCAACCTGAGGGGCGCAGGGCCCCCTCAAATATTTTATTGGGGGAAGTTGGAGCCTATGCTTTTGCCCACCATGGGACTTGAACCCACAACCCTGGAATGAAGAATCTCATGCTCTACCAACTGAGGTGTGGCATTGTGGTGTGCCTAGGACAGGGGTCAGCAAACTTTTTCAGCAGGGGGCCAGACCACTGTCCCTCAGACCTTGTGGGGGGCTGGACTATATTTTTTGGGGGGGATGAACGAATCCTATGCCCCACAAATAACCCTGAGATGCATTTTAAATAAAAGGACACATTCTACTCATGTAAAAAACACACTGATTCCATCCGTGGGCCAGATTTAGAAGGTGCCTGGGCCAGATCTGGCCCCCGTGCCTTATTTGCCTACCCATGGCCTAGGAGAACAGGTTCATATCCCCACTCGGCTATTGAAAACACTGGGTGGCTTAGGGCCATTCACAGCCTAACAGCAAGGTCATTGTGAGGATGGCTTGGGATGGCTCATGTATGCCCTTTCGAGCCCTTTGGAGAAATGGTGGGATGAAAATAACACACACATTGTCTCTCAAGATAGACAGGTGCCAGCAACAATATATGCACACATAAACCAAACACTATAGGGACACAGGTGGCACTGTGGGTTAAACCACAGAGCCTAGGACTTGCCGATCAGAAGGTCAGCGGTTCAAATCCCTGTGACGGGGTGAGCGCCCGTTGCTCAGTCCCTGCTCCTGCCAACCTAGCAGTTCGAAAAGTACGTCAACGTGCAAGTAGATAAATAGGTACCACTCTGGCGGGAAGGTAAACGGCGTTTCTGTGCGCTGCTCTGGTTCGCCAGAAGCGGCTTAGTCATGCTGCCACATGACCTGGAAGCTGTACGCCGGCTCCCTCGGCCAATAAAGCAAGATGAGCACCGCAACTCCAGAGTCGGTCACGCCTGGACCTAATAGTCAGGTGTCCCTTTACTTTTACCTTACACCAAACACTCAGGATAGATAGTACTGCACAGTTAGGTTTTTTTGTTTGCTCTGAGCTTGTCTCATGCCTCCCCACCCCACTTTAAGGGACATCCTTGAAGATGATGCAGAAAATCCAGCTACTGTAAAATGCAGCGACTTGGCAGACTATCAGCCCCATGTTACTTATGCCGGTTGCCAATTAGCTACAGTACCAAACTACTGAACAAAATTCAGAGTGTTGGATCTGCTGTACAAAGCCCTTTACAGTGTGGGGTTAGGATCCTGAGAAAATCCTCTCACCCCTTATGTACCTAGCTGTGCTCTGCAGGAGAGGGCATCCTGCTCATAGGATCTTATCAGGAGGCCCATTACGCATATTACAGGGATCAGGCCTTTAGCCTGTCAGCACCTCCCGGCTTAGGAATTCCCTCCATTATATATCAGGTGTCCTCTTTGCTAATTAATTGTTATTACTTTTCAATTTTTAAAATGAATTTACATCCAATTAATTCAATTTAATACAAATTTAAAGTTGACCTATGTTGTTTTCCGTGGTGTTGCCCTTCTCCCCCCCCCCCCCCCATTCTGGCTGCATCATACTTTACTCTACTTCACTTAAAATAAAAAAACGTTTGATAGCACACTGCTTCCAATTGTTTTTTAATTATTTTTTATTTTTACTTAGATTTTTTTTGTGAAACAAAAACAAACAAGAAGAAGTACATATAGCATCTCCACTTTCAATTCATAAGAGTCTTTTTTCACAGTTTGTTTACATTCGACATGAGACACCATTGTCATAGACTTTGATTGTTGAAGATAATTTGGTGCTGCATAGACAGATATTGGCTGATGATGTGATAATGAGATGGAATATAACCATGTTACTTGACCTGCTCTGCCATCCACAGGAATCAAGAGGTTACTACATTCTCAATACTGAGAAAGTTTAACATGAAGTAGGTTAGCACTGTGGGTTAAACCACAGAGCCTAGGACTTGCCAATCAGAAGGTCAGAGGTTCGAAACCCCGTGACGTGGTGAGCTCCCGTTGCTCGGTCCCTGCTCCTGCCAACCTAGCAGTTCGAAAGCACGTCAAAGTGCAAGTAGATAAATAGGTATTGCTCTGGCGGGAAGGTAAACGGTACTTCCATGTGCTGCTCTGGTTCGCCAGAAGCGGCTTAGTCATGCTGGCCACATGACCCGGAAGCTGAATGCCGGCTCCTTCGGCCAATAAAGTGAGATGAGCGCCGCAACCCCAGAGTCAGTAACGACTGGACCTAATGGTCAGGGGTCCCTTTACCTTTATGTTTCAAAATTTAATGTATGGAGGACAGTGTTGACAACCTACAAGCTATGAGCTCTTCTTTATGGTACAGTAGTAGAAAAAATACATTGCATCCGATGTGTGTTCACTGTTGACACTTCAGGGATCTGATAACAATGTTAAACCTTTATTGCAAGCTTGTAGTCAGGGCTCTTTTCTTATGTTTAGGGTTGAGCAGAAATGGAAACATTTTGCATGGCCACAAAAGTTGTCCGTATGTCTCCAGAGTTCTTTTCAGACTGCTCGTTTAGAGAACAAGAGGCACAAAAGAAAAAATCACTCCTCCCAGCTTTTCTCCACTGCCACTCCACATTTCTTCTTTCCCACAAATCCCCATTTGCTCTAGGGCAGTGTTTACCAAACTTGAGTCTCCAGCTGTTTTGGACTACAGTTCCCTGACCTGCTAGCTAGGGATGGTGGGAGTTGTAGTCCAAAAACAGCTGGAAACCCCAATTTTGGAAGCTCTGTTCTAAGGAATAAAAGAGGTAAAAGGTAAAGGGACCCCTGACCTAATGGTGACCGACTCTGGGGTTGCGGCGCTCATCTCACTTTATTGGCCCATTGTGGGGATTTGAACCGCTGACCTTCAGATCGGCAAGTCCTAGGTTCTGTGGTTTAACCCACAGCACCACCCTCAGAGATCCCAGCAAACCCCAGTATTTGGCAATTCAGGCCAAATTGCCAGCCTTTTATAACAGCAGCCCAGCACTGTTTTCATTTTATTTTATGGTGAATTGTGCCTTGCTTTTTAAGGCATTTAGGAAATCATTGTTACTGCTTGTTTATTAAACTTCCAGTACAGGAGATCACTGGGCACAATAATAAAAACCACTGCTCCCCTGGCAGCTCCTCCTGCCCTGCAAACTAGTTCCAAGACTAGTCATGCAAAACTTGTGGGCTCAGATGCAAATGTGCAGAGCTTTATTAAACGAGTACAAAACTTTGGCATCAGTTTGGAGGGGGTCCCAAAATTTGGGGTCCGTCTTTAATAAAGCTGATGTGCCGGTATGTAAAAAGCCACATGGGGTCTGATCTGAATGAGTACTGTGATGAGCAGTCCAGATGTGACTGCATGTGTGCATTGTCTGAAGAGTCCTGCTCTCCCACGGAGATCTTTCTGGACTGGGTTGTAATGATCTATTTTGGCTTATAGAGAAAACCAAAGTAATGATACATAAATGCAAAATGTATAGCCCAGGTCTGTGCATGTTTACTTGGAAATTAAGGCTGCAGACTAAGCTTCATTTGCACCCGGTAAGCTGGACCATAAAGAAGGCTGATCGCGGAAGAATTGATGCTTTTGAATTATGGTGCTGGAGGAGACTCTTGAGAGTCCCATGGACTGCAAGAAGATCCAACCTCTCCATTCTGAAGGAAATCAGCCCTGAGTGCTCACTGGCAGGACAGATCCTGAAGCTGAGACTCCAATACTTTGGCCACCTCATGAGAAGAGAAGATTCCCTGGAAAAGACCCTGATGTTGGGAAAGATGGAGAGCGCAAGGAGAAGGGGACGACAGAGGATGAGATGGTTGGACAGTGTTCTCAAAGCTACTAACATGAGTTTGACCAAACTGCGGGAGGCAATGGAAGACTGGTGTGCCTGGTGTGCTCTGGTCCATGGGGTCACGAAGCGTTGGACACAACTAAACGACAACAACAAAAGAGGCATCCCGAGGTTACATGAGTTTGACCAAACTGCGGGAGGCAGTGGAAGACAGGAGTGACTGGCGTGCTCTGGTCCATGGGGTCACGAAGAGTCAGATGCGACTAAACGACTAAACAACAACAATGAAAAAGGTTTGTATTGGGCAGAGGTGGCCAGGTGCAAATGAGGGCAGGGTTCCTGCAATCTAACAGCAGGTACAGTGCTGAAATTTCCCTCTTCTGTTAAAGGTTCAGGAGCTGCCTCTCCCCCCCCCCCTTGTTTTTTTTGCAGAAATTTTGTATTTATGCAGCCTCTGAGAGGGGTGGAGAATCTGCGGTCCTCCTAATACTGCTGGACTACAACTTCTACTCTTCCTAACCATTGACCATATTTTATGAGACAGATGGGTGTTAAGAGTCCAGCAACATCAAGATCACAGGTCCACACACCACCCCCTGCTGCCTACACAGTAGCTAGAAACTGTGCTGTAAACCATAAATAGCCTCTGTTATAAATGTCACCTTACAAACCTCAGACAAGTTGCATTCTTACAAACGCAACTCCTGTACCAGTACTTTCTCTATTGAATTCTGTTTAAAATATCAGTCCTCAAAAGATATGACAATATGCTAAAGAAGAAAATCTCTCTGTAGGGATGGGATTAACACGAATCTGCCTAATTTACACTTCTTGAATAATAATAATAATAATAATAATAATAATAATAATAATAATAATAATAATATTTTATTTATATCCTGCCCTCCCTAGCCAAAGCCGGGCCCAGAGCAGCTAACAACAATAAAAATAGCAGTTTACATAACATCAGAGTCAATTAATTGAAATACATTCTAAAATCAATGCAGAATCAAATTAATGGCAACCATTGGGCTAGAGTTCTATGAAGGAGAGAGGAGGTCAGACTGTGCCTTGGCCAAAGGCCTGGTGGAACATCTCTGTCTTGCAGGCCCTGCGGAAAGATGTCAAGTCCCGCAGGGCCCTAGTCTCTTGTGACAGAGTGTTCCACCAGATCAGGGCCACGGCCGAAAAAGCCCTGGCTCTGGTCGAGGCCAGCCTAACCTCCCTGTGGCCCGGGATCTCCAAGATGTTTTTATTTTAAGACCGTAAGGTCCTCCGTTGGACATACCAGGAGAGGCAGTCCCGTAGGTACAAAGGTCCTAGGTCGTATAGGGCTTTTGAAGCAGCCATCCTCCAAAATTCACACAACTCTGAATTGTGCAGTGCAGTTCTCCAACACAAAAGTATGTACAAAAGCATGTATATCCATTTTTCTTCTTAAAGTTGTATCACTATGCTTGAAAGTAAGCCCCACTGAACTCACTGGGGACTTCCTCCTGAGTACATGTGCCTAGGGATCAGGTTGTAAGAATCAAGCTGCAATCCTACACGCGTAAATCTGGGAGTAGACCCCACTGATCTTGCTCCTCTGGTCAGCTTGTATTTGGTCATCTCCACAGGTCCCCACTAGCAATGCTGCGCATTTCCCCCCATGACATAGAGACTTGAGCACCTCTATCCTGTAGGAGGAACCATAAGCAAGAGAAAGAGACGGATTCGATCCTACCAAGAGACACGGTTAAAAACATCTTCACAGGCTCCGACTTAGCAGTCCTCCGATTACTCCATGCATTGGGAGGGAGGGAAATGGGTTGTTGTTTTTTTAAGGGTAAATAAAGCAGGTATTTGCAGTGCATCAAAATAATCATGCTCTTCATCTCCCACCCACAAAATTATTTATTCTCAGGAGGGTGATCCTGATCCTGTTCCCTTGCGAGACATGTATATATATGTATGTATGTGTATATACAGTGGTACCTCAGGTTACATACGCTTCAGGTTACAGATGCTTCAGGTTACAGACTCCGCTAACCCAGAAATATTACCTCGGGTTAAGAACTTTGCTTCAGGATGAGAACAGAAATTGTGCTCCGGCGGTGCAGCCGCAGCAGGAGGCCCCATTAGCTAAAGTGGTGCTTCAGGTTAAGAACAGTTTTAGGTTAAGAACGCACCTCCGGAACGAATTAAGTACTTAACCCGAGGTACCACTTTGTATGTTCCCAACATTTTTTGGCCATGCCCCACCTAAGCATCTCTAAAATCCTGATCCCCCTCCCCCACTGTGACATATAATTATTATTATTCAAAAAGTGAATTTATATTCACGTGGAGGATGCTTAAAAGTCTATTAACTGTTAATAACTCATCCTCAAATTGCCCCCCTTTAAAAAATCAAATTGCCCCGCTGTGGGGCGTGTGCCCCACATTGGGAACCACGGATCTAAGTATGCTATTTATCAATATAGATCAATATATATATTAAAGGTACAGTACAGATGATGAAAAGCCCCACGATGCCCTGCATATGGCAATAAAGGCGTTCAACTGAGTACCCGAAGTGGAACTAAGGAACGCAAAGCTCTTTGGGCATCTTGTTCTTCCAACACTTCCGGTGAGGCGACTTCCGCTTTACTATCTCTATGGCAAAAGCCTTGTTCCCGTTGGCGGAGAGAGAGAGGAGGGCGCTGTGAATCTCTCCCGTTCCTTCCCGTGCGGCTCTTTCGTGATGGAGGCGCTCTAGGCCCAGCAGCTGCGCCTCTATGGCGCGGGGCGGAGCTTGTTCCTCATAGGGAAGCCTCCGCCGCTTCCTCTCTTCCGGGGTGGGCGGGAGGCGGCTGTGATGATGGCGGACGGGGAAGGCGGCTTAGACCCCGAGCCCTGCGCTCCTCACCTGGAGGCGGAAGGCGAGGCCGCTGGGGACAGCGAGCTGGACTGCGGGCTGTCCCTGGACACCGACGGCTACGTCCTGTACAGGTATGTGCGAATGTCGTGTTTTATATACACACACATATATATATGGGGCTTACTTATGAGTAGACGTGCAAAGGACTGCGCTCCAAAACTTAATTATATATGGAGAGAGAGTGTGTGTGTTTTGGAACGCAGTCCTTTGCACGTCTACGTACTCATAAGTAAGCCCCATGAAGTCCAATGGCATCGACCCCTAGGTAAGCGTGCTTAGGATTGTAACCTCGAGATGCCTCTTTTGTTGTTTAGTCGTTTAGTCGTGTCCGACTCTTCGTGACCCCATGACCAGAGCAGGCCAGGCACTCCTGTCTCCCACTGCCTCCCGCAGTTTGGTCAAACTCATGTTTGTAGCTTCAAGAACACTGTCCCACCATCTCGTCCTCTGTCGTCCCCTTCTCCTTGTGCCCTCCATCTTCCCCAACATCAGGGTCTTTTCCAGGGAGTCTTCTCTTCTCATGAGGTGGCCAAAGTATTGGAGCCTCAGCTTCAGGATCTGTCCTTCCAGTGAGCACTCAGGGCTGATTTCCTTCAGAATGGATAGGTTTGATCTTCTTGCAGTCCACGGGACTCTCAAGAGTCTCCTCCAGCACCATCATTCAAAAGCATCAATTCTTCCGCAATCAGCTAGATCACTAGATGCCTCTTTTATGAAAGCCCAAAGCCCCAAACCTGCTGTTTGGTTTATTGCTAGGTTTATGTGTCTCTTGAGTTTGGGTGTTGTTGTTTTTTAGCAAGTTGGGGTGTAAATGTCCAGATAAATGAATGAAACAGATTCGCCTAAGCAAGGCTTGGGTTTTTAAAACGAAGGATGCCCAGGTCTGTTTGGAAATAGCCTTGTCCACTTTCCTGGGCTTCCTTATTCCCGGAGAGGGGCTGATCGCTCTGCTTAGCATAGATGGAGAGACACTCTGAATTACTTTTATAATGTCATGAAACATGTGGTTGGAAATAGGGACATTGTGGATGGGGGTGCAGGGCAGTGGAGAAATTGCCTAAAGGAATCAAGCAGTGCTGCCCACATGTGCGAACCAACCTTGGTCTTTAGGCAGTAGCTCTGAACTATATATGTCCTAGTATTTTATACTTTCCCCCTGGTTGTCAAATTATGATTATTATTATTTTTTACAGGGATAGGAAGGAATGGGCTGATGTGGAGCCAGTACCTCAAGATGATGGGCCAAATCCAGTAGTCCAGATCATATATAGTGAAAAGTGTAAGTTTCAAGTTCTTCGGTTAAAAAATAAAATCGGTATGCCCATCTAACTAGAAGTGTGGCCATTGAAAGGTGATTCATTCTTCATTACTATTGTCTTTATGGGAATTCAGAAGTAGAACTGACAGAGTAAGGCAATTAGGATGATTCAGGTCATGAAAGAGGGTGTGAGATTAGAACTACACTTGCTACTAGCACTTAGGTAGATTGTTTACAACCCCACCCACATTAGAAAGCTATCATTAAAGCTTCATGTATATGAGAAGCTGGGATACACATTTAAAGCTTATTTGATGCTTGATTGCCCTGGGTTTCTTCAGAAGAAAATACCATGGATAAAGAGGTTGTTTTTAGTAGATAATCTAGATACAGATAAATGAGTAGCTTTAATGCTAGTTAATTCTGCTGTTTCAGCAAGAAAAAGCAAGCTACATTAGGTACTTCTCTGTTTGATACACAAAAGTACCAAAAAGGTATTTACATTTTAGGTGCATTTTCCAGATTACTGTACCTTCAGTGGGTGGGGGTGGGTTTAAAACAATATTTCTGTAAGCTGCTTAGAGGTTTTCTTACAATCAAGCAGTATATAAGTTTTGTTAAGTAAGTAAGTAAAACACAATAAGCCAAAAAAAAAAAAAGAGAGAGGACAGGTTCCTTCCTCCTCCAAGTCTTCAATCCAAATGTCAACAATGGGAGTAACAAAGCAGGAGGAGGGGAGGCAAAGTTAATGCACGACAAACGTTAACAAGTTAACTTCAGTTGAAAATGGTAATTAAAGGTTAAAGCCATTTTGAAGATGGATTTAAAGGAAGAGGCTGGGAGGTGACCAAAGAGAGAGAGACTCAAACTGTGTTGGTTTTCCGAGAAAGAGTTCCAGGCATAAGGGTAAACAGGCAGAGTTGATGAAGAAAGCAATGTGGACTGTGTGGCACTTGCTCTTGATCTGGAAGCCGCAGTTAGTGTAGAATGCAGCAGAGCAAGATCCTGTCAGCATATAGCACCTGAGCTGGGAGACCTGTGCTGCTTGCTGGTTTGCTAGCAGGCCAAGTTCAAGTTCAAAGTGTTACTATTATTATAGAAAGCCCTTAACAACTTGGGACCAGGTTACCTGCAAGATGGCATTACCCCATATAGACCCACTTGGCTGTTTCGAACTGCGGAACTGGTACTGTTACAGGTGTTGCATTATACTGAAAATGGCTTAGGGTGCCAAGAGTTGGAGAAGGGAAGATCACAGGAAAGGACATGGCAGGTAATAAGGGCAGGGAGAGGGTGGGGCAAAGCAGTGGAGAGCTCTAAAGGCCACGGGGCATTTATGCTGGATAGGGAGCCAGTCTAGGGAGGCCAGGGTCTGAGCCATGAGGGATGTTAATGGTTTTGGCAGTAGAACTTTGGGAAGAGATGAGATCTTTGTCCTTCAAGGAGGATAAGACAATTAATGGTCATGATGGCTGGTGTACTGCCTCCAGCAATGGCCCTGGTATGCCTCTGAACACCAGTCGCTGGGGAAGACTGTTGTTGTGTTCATTGCCAGCTTGAGGGATTCCCATAGACATCTGGTTGGCCACTGTGAGAACAGGATTGTGGACTAGATGGGTATTTGGGCTTCTTCTGACCATGAAGGAAGGCTAGAGAGTGATTTGGTATAAAGAGATTTTTCTCTCTCTCTCTAGTTAAAGATGTATATGATTACTTCCGGGCTGTTCTGCAATGTGATGAAAGGAGCGAAAGAGCTTTCAACTTAACGGGGGATGCCATTGATCTTAATGCTGCGAACTACACTGTGTGGTATGTAGTGATGATGAATCTGTCATTTATTGTTAATTGGGAATTGCTGAGTAAACATGAAGAAAACCAGAAGTTGAGTCTGAATTTCTTTTATTTTTGTGTGGAATCTCTAATATTTGGGTAATTTTTATCTGAATAGCTTGATTAAAATGCATTTTTAACTAAGCAGTGAAACTGTGCTAAAATGCTACCTCTCCAGGCCTTGTTGCAAAATAAGTGAGTATACTTTTTCCTTGCAGAAAATGATTGCTCACGTGAGACTCGTATACCATGAGACATGACTGCCATTAATGCATGGCATTGTAACCTCGAGGTTGAGGTTGGATTACTGTCATGAGCTCTGAGTCTGGCTGTCTTCTTTTTTAAAAAAAAATGTCCGGAAACTGCAGGTGATCCAAAATGAAATGGCTAAACTCTCTTCTGGAAGAAGCTGGGGGAGAACTATGCAATATCTGTCCTTCAACAGCCAATGATTGTTGGCCTCGATGAAAAGTGGTGGTGTTCACTTTTAAATCTCTGAATGGCTGCCCCAAGGCCACCTGAAGGAGCAGGTCCTCTTGAGTATTCTTCTTTGGGTCTCGCATTTTGCTGAAGAATATTTTTCTTGTCTGATTATTGTTTTTCCTTCTGCAGGCATTTCCGCAGGGTTCTTCTGCAGTCCCTGAACAAAGATCTACACGAGGAACTCAATTATATCACAGCTATCATTGAAGATCAGCCAAAGAATTATCAAGTCTGGTAATGTCTGGCTCCTTTTTGATAAGGAAAGTTATTTCCCTTGAAAGGAAATGCCCACTTACTTGGTCTTGCCTGTCTTTTGTAAATTATAAGTGCAGAATGCTTATATGGAGACCATTGTACATGGCAAGAATGCTTAAGATGAGGAGGGTTTTGTTTATATGATGACACGACATACATAATACATTTTGCAGAAATGCCAGTATTGTAAATGCTTATAGAAAAACGAGAAGAAAGTAGGAGTGTTTGCAAACATGCACAAACAGCAACAGAAAGAAAGGGGGGGACCCAAAAGCAACATTTCATTGGCCATTTTCTGTATATAACTTGAGAAGAATTACAGTGGTATATATTAATATATTATGACAAGGTCAAATGCAGCAAATCAAAAAGATTTCTGGGTGGGGGGAGGGGACAGGGACGGACACACTCATAATCATATAAAATTCAAAATTCTTTATAAACATTCTTAATGAGAAACAACAATAATTTGACGTCCACATAAATGCTTTGAAAAGGTGAGCAAAATGTCCTTAGAAGCCAAGCTACCAGGTCCATCAAGAATTACTAGTCTATGAAAATGGTCAAAAGCCTACTTACTAGTTCTTCATAGCATAACAAATAACATTACCTTTGTAAACTTCCCTGTCTGGTCACCTTTGTGCAGTTTGCGCTCACCATAGATAACTAGGCTGATGGCTGTTTTCATGGCTGCCTTTGTCCCTCTTTATTTGCCCTTGGCTTGAATATGGCAGGCTGTTGGAGCAACAGCATCTTCCGGTACTTGACATAGCAGGGCAGTGCCATGTGGCTCTTGTAAAGTGCCTGAAAATCCTTTTGCTAGCAGGAGGCAAGAGTCTGTTGGTTTTCCTGAGATGCCATGCTAAGACTGGGTGGGTGGGACTCTGTGCCCCATCTGATTAATGACTATTAATACTCTGCACAGAAAACGTGGCAAATTCAGACACGTACGTCACTTGCATGCTGGCTTGTGGCATCAAATGATGAAATTGTGCATATGAATAAGCTAAGCGGATTAATTGCTGCAAGGACAGCTTTCTTTCTGCCTCGTATAAACTCAAAACACAATGTTTGTCAGTGGGTCCAACTTGCACTTTCAGCGGGAGAGTTGCCGAGCGGTGTGATAGAACATTGTGGCCTTTAATGAGCTGTCTCGCACTACAAGATCAGAAACAACCAAATATGACGATGTGCCACTCATTCAGTTACCGTTCCATTCAACGTTTTTGTTTTCAAGTGCAAATGCCAATTATCCATCACTCTTGGCAGGACTGCATTTCAATAAAATACGGCTAAACAGTAAACAGGCACCGAAGGGATGCTGGGTATTTAAAAAAAATGCTAAAGGGACCCCTGACCTTAGGTCCAGTCGCGAACAATTCTGGGGTTGTGGTTCTCCTCTCGCTTTATTGGCTGAGGGAACCAGCATACAGCTTCCAGGTCATGTGGCCAGCATGACTAAGCCGCTTCTGGTAAACCAGAGCAGCGCATGGAAATGCCGTTTACCTTCCCGCCGGAGCGGTACCTGTTTATCTACTTGCACTTTGACATGTTTTTGAACTTCTAGGTTGGCAGGAGCAGGGACTGAGCAACGGGAGCTCACCCCGTCACGGGGATTCGAACCGCCGACCTTCTGATCAGCAAGCCCTAGGCTCTGTGGTTTAGACCACAGCGCCACCCGCATTTTTTTTTTAGTTTTGTTTAAATAAGGATTTATTCATGTTTTAGGCACCACAGACGAGTGTTGGTGGAGTGGCTGAAGGATCCATCCCAGGAACTTGAATTTATAGCAGACATTCTTAACCAGGATGCCAAGAACTACCATGCATGGCAGCACAGACAGTGGGTCATTCAGGTATTTTGATGTTGCTCTTAGTAGCAAAATGTCCACTGAGATTTGGGGCGGGGAACTTGTACATTGCAAGGAGCCCTGGGGAATGCCACTGGGAGTGGAATCCCTTCACTGATCACTATGGTGGGTAGAAGGCAGGTTTTGCCCCCTCTGCAATGTTGTTCCCATTTGCGTCACTTTTATTTCCGAACCTCCTAACCCTGGGAATGAATGGCAACCATTGACCAAACTGCTAAGGAAGCAAAAAGGTGCCCCAAATTTTGGGTTCAGTTTCTTGGTCATACTAGAGTGTGACAGAATGTTGGGAACTGTCGTTTGTGTATACAGGTTATTACTGCTTTGAAATGATTAATCAAGGTTGCATTGCAGGGGGTTGGACTAGATAACCCTTGGGGTCCCTTCCAACTCTGATTATAAGTAATTAATATCATGATTAATGGTATTCTCACGACATGACTCTCATGACATTCTCCTGTGTATGGTATTCAAGATGCTATACCGTGGCTCTATCGTTGCTTTTTCTCATGGGCATCTTGGCTTGCTAAAAACTGTCTTGTTTTTATTGTTCTATTCATCCTGAATCTTTTGCTGCCTAACTCTTAAAATCTAGCATTGCTTCAGTTGCGGCTATATGTGGAAATGAGGCTATTTCCCAAATGTACTTCCTTCTTCTAGCATTTCTCCTTTATTGTTGTGCTTTTAGGAATTTAAACTGTGGGATGATGAACTGGAGTACGTGGAACAGCTCCTGAAAGATGATGTCAGAAACAATTCTGTCTGGAACCAAAGATACTTTGTCATTTCAAACACAACTGGTTATAACGATCCTGCTGTTTTAGAGAGAGAAGTCCAGTAAGTAAAATAAACACTCAACTTCATTTGAGGCCATTTACACTTGTCACAGGCAGAGGGATACATCAGAGATGCTTGCTTATATATCCTTGCATGGTTTTTCTTTGTTTTAGTCTATTGGGTTTTACCATTAGATAAGGGAGCCTCTGCCAAACAGGATGCCTCCGGATGTTTGGGACTACAATTCCCATCATCCCCAACCAGCACAGCAGAGTTTGAGAGTTGTAGTCCTCAATTTTTGGAAGGCATCAAGTTGGTGACAGCTGAGCTAAGGACATCAAAACTCATGCCCTTGGATTATTTTTGCCTTGTGAATAAATCTTTCTATCGTATTATCTTGAGAGATTCCCCACTATTTTTCTTTCTTTTTAAAAAAAGAATCTGTAGAACATCTTTTCCTTGGTAGGAAATTTGTTTATTGGAGAGAAGACATTTTTAGTTGTGTTCAGCTAAGTCTTACTTAGAGTAGACTCACTGAAATTAATGAGTCTGCTAGTCATGTCAGGGCGGCTAACAACAATCCAAATAGTCCAACATTCTAAAAACATTCATTATAAAATTAATTAAAAGCAAATTAAAAGCAAATTAATGGCAACCATCAAGCAAAATTCTGTGCAGATTGCCAGAGGAGGGGGTCAGGCTGCGCTCTGACCAAAGGCCTGGTGGAACAGCTCTGTCTTGCAGGCCCTGCAGAAAGATGTCAGGTCCCGCAGGGCCCTAGTCTCTTGTGACAGAGCGTTCCACCAGATTGGAGCCGCGGCCGAGAAAGCCCTGGCTCCAGTTGAGGCCAGCCTAACCTCTCTGTGGTGTGGGATCTTTAGGATGTTTTTATCTGCAGACCGTAAATTTCTCTGTGGGACATACCAGGAGAGGCGATCCCATAGGTACGAGGGTCCTAGGCCCTATAGGGCTTTAAAGGTTAAAACCAGCGCCTTAAACCTGATCCTGTACTCCACCGGGAGCCAGTGCAGCTGGTATAGTACCGGATGAATATGATCTCGCAGCTAAGACCCCATAAGGAGTCTTGCCGCAGCATTCTGCACCCGCTGGAGTTTCTGGGTCAGTATGACTCCATATTTCCACTCTTCTTTTTCAAATACTATGATTTTCTTTTTTCAGGTTTACCCTAGAAATGATCAAGATGGTGCCCCATAATGAAAGTGCTTGGAACTATTTGAAAGGGTGAGATAAATTTGTTAGCGGCATTGGCTATTCTGAAGGGCAGAATATGCTAGTATTTGTTATTTTATTTATTACATTTATATACCACCTTTAAGGGACGCGGGTGGCACTGTGGGTTAAACCACAGGGCCTAGGACTTGCCAATCAGAAGGTCTGCTCCTGCCAACCTAGCAGTTCGAAAGCACGTCAAAGTGCAAGTAGATAAATAGGTACCGCTCCGGCGGGAAGGTAAACGGCGTTTCTGTGCGCTGCTCTGGTTCGCCAGAAGCAGCTTAGTTATGCTGGCCACATGACCCGGAAGCTGTACGCCGGCTCCCTCGGCCAATAAAGCGAGATGAGCGCCGCAACCCCAGAGTCGGTCACGACTGGACCTAATGGTCAGGGGTCCCTTTACCTTTTTACCACCTTTATCTTCCAAAGATCTCAAGGTGGTGTTCATGGTTCTCTTCTTCCCCATTTCATCCTCACAACAATCCTGTATGTTAGGCTAAGAGATGGTGACTGGCCCAAGCTCACCCAGTGAGTTCAGCACTCTAACCCAGGGGTTAGCAAACTTTTTCAGCAGAGAGCCGGTCCACTGTCCCTCAGACCTTGGGGGCGGACGGCGGACTATATTTTGAAAATAAAAATGAAAGAATTATATGCCCCACAAATAACCCAGAGATGCATTTTAAATAAAAGGACACATTCTACTATTGTGAAAACATGCTGATGGGCCGGATCCAGCCTTTGGGCCTTAGTTTGCCTACCCATGCTCTAACCATTATGCCACACTGGCTTGCTGTACTAATAGCAGGCCCGGGGTTCAGCTTCCTGAAAAATGTTGCTTTCATTTTTAAAACAAGTTTCCAGCCTTTCACTGCAGAGGTATTTGTGAATGTACGTGGGCGGTGCCTATTGCAGCCAATGCAGTTGTGAAATACGATTTCCTACAGTTGGTAGTGGAGCTCTAAGTGCATTTCCTTTGCTCCCATGACTAGCAAAACCAGAAAGAAATTGTCCAAAAGCAGACAGAAAACGTAAATCTATTGTCTGCCTACTTGTTATAAGATGCAGAACCTATGCTTTTTTTAATTTGTTTTTGATTGCGTAACTTCCATATTTTTAGCACAGTGTACATGGAGCCCTGGATATTTTGTAATTCCAGATATTTTGTAATTCCAGAGGCTCTAAGAAGGAGTTACTCCAAATGATTTTATGCTCCCGGTTTTGGCAAGGGTAGCAAACTGTAACACAAGTAGAGGATGACTGAGTTGCAAAACGGCGCAGAATGCAGACACAAAATGGCTTGCAGAAGGGCTGTGTCCTCCATGCAGGTTTGCTAGTGGGGTGGAAGTTCTCCAAGTGCTTCAGGGGCTGATGCATGTGCAGAGTGATACTGATCAGCTTTAGGTACCAGAAAAGGACTGTCACTACCCAGCTCTGGAGGCTTTGTGTTTAAGATCCGAAAAGAAAATGTCAGGTGACACATGGCCATAAGAGTCACATTGTAGAGGAAGCACATTCTGGTGAGGATGTGGTTGTCTTCAGGGTTTTGTTTTGTTTTTTTAAAAAATTAAAATCATGTAATTTTTCAAGCTGCCCCTAGCATTCAGGGATAGAGGTTGTAAAGAACTGTTGTTGTTGCATATCCTGTACATGGTGGGTGGGTGTCTTACATAATGTAAACGGCTTACATAAACATATTTATATTGGTGTAAGCCATTTTATTAGGGACGCAGGTGGCGCTGTGGGTAAAAGCCTCAGCGCCTAGGGCTTGCCGATCGAAAGGTCGGCGGTTCGAACCCCTGCGGCGGGGTGCGCTCCCGTCGTTCGGTCCCAGCGCCTGCCAACCTAGCAGTTCGAAAGCACCCCTGGGTGCAAGTAGATAAAATAGGGACCGCTTACAAGCGGGAAGGTAAACGGCGTTTCCGTGTGCGGCTCTGGCTCGCCAGAGCAGCAATGTCACGCTGGCCACGTGACCCGGAAGTGTCTCAGGACAGCGCTGGCCCCCGGCCTCTTGAGTGAGATGGGCGCACAACCCTAGAGTCTGGCAAGACTGCCCTGTACGGGCAGGGGTACCTTTACCTTTACCTTAAGCCATTTTATTGCATAGAGCAAAGTGGTTTGCAGTCAGCATAATCTTCTTTTTTAAGGCTACAAAAAATAGAACAAAACCAGGAACCACAGGTCCAAAAGAGCCCATAGCCTTGGGTTTTGTTGTTGTCTTTTTAAATAATTTTTATTAAATATTTTCTTGGTTTACAAAAGTACATGCAATGTCTCTTTTTGCAGGTTGTAAAGTGTTTTCTGCAGATCAGTTTTGAGACAGATTTGTTTTGAGACATTAGCGTTGTGTACAGTCTAAGGTTGGGGAAGAAGAGAGGGAGGAGAGGAGGGGTGGGGTGGCGAAACTTATATTCTGTTATACATATAGTGTATGTGTGGGGTTTTGTGTCAGCGTCAGCTGAGCAGGTTCTCCTTCTGCCTTGTTGAATTCAAGTTGTACCTGGTGCCCAGATGACATCTGGGAGGATGCCAGTCGGATTGCACACGCCATGGAGTTCCAGATGTTGTTGGACTCCAGGTCTCCCAACCCCAGCCAGTATAACCTGTGGTCTGAGATGATGGGAGGTAGGGTCCAGCAATGTCTGTGGAGCCACAGGTTCTCCAGCCATAGTGCAGACTTTAGTGCTGAGCAAATTGCTGAATCCTGCTTGGTCTGTTGAAGTGCTTTCCTGGACCTTGTTTCATTTTCCAGGACTTTCTCAGCTGTGCACGTTCCCTCTTGCACTTAGCTCATTGCCATATTTCAGGGGCAGGGGGGATCTTGCCGCTTGTCCTCTGAATAAAGGTAAAAGGACTCCTTACCATTAGGTCCAGCTGTGACCAACTCTGGGGTTGCGGCGCTCAATTCGCTTTATTGGCCGAGGGAGCCGGCGTACAGCTTCCGGGTCATGTGGCCAGCATGACTAAGCCACTTCTGGCAAACCAGAGCAGTGCATGGAAATGCCGTTTACCTTCCCGCCGGAGTGGTACCTATTTATCTACTTGCACTTTGCTGTGCTTTTGAACTGCTAGGTTGGCAGGAGCAGGGACCGAGCAACGGGAGCTCATCCCGTCGCGGGGATTTGAACCGCCAACCTTCTGATCAGCAAGTCCTAGGCTCTGTGGTTTAACCTACAGCGCCACCCACGTCCCTCTGAATACTGGCACTGATTCATGATACTGGTTGAGATGGCTTGCAGGTTAATGATACCTGACACTATTTGTAGTTGCTTGCTTGCTTATCACTTTATATAGGCCATAGGAGTTTTCCACGTTCTGTAGGAAGCATCAGATTTGTAAATATACAGCAAATGGTGTGGTGACCGCATGCAAATGAAGTGTGGCGTTTACAGCTGCATTTTATTTCAGGATCCTGCAGGATCGTGGCCTTTCGAAACATCCAAACCTCTTAGGACAGCTACTGGAATTGCAGCCAAGTCATAGTTCCCCCTACCTGATTGCCTTTTTGGTGGACATATATGAAGATATGCTGGAAAACGAGTGTGAAAACAAGGAAGAAACTCTCAGCAAAGCATTAGAGGTTAGTTTTTAAAAGTTGTTCAGCCTCTGTGTTACCCTTTTAATAGACGAGTTGCAATAAGCAGATGGGGAAGTCCATCTTTTCTCCAGTCTTCTGTAGAATTTAATCTCACCTGTGGATAAATAGTTTGTCAGTTTGAATGTGGTAGCACCAACATTTGGTACCGCAAACAAATTTTAAGGAAAGGATAATGATTTTTAAATTGACATAATTGCAGAATGTTATCAATTTTTGCAGAATTGAAAATTGGACAGAAATGCCACAGGCCACTTCTCTGCCATGCACTGCAGTCTGGAAGTTATAATTCTGAGGAAAATACTTGTTTAAAATGCAGTATTAATATGCTGTATAACTGCTGTGACTATTACTTTCATGCATGCTGATTATCAGATTGCTAACTATTTAATCCCAGCTACAAAGGAAATGTAAAAATTAAAGGGGTTTCACTTTTTATGTAACCATTTTGCCTCTTTCCATATATGCTGTTCTGTACAGCAGCTGACTCCCATTTCATCCCTAAAATATGCGCTCAGAACTTTTGACTTATTGTTAAAGGCTTTCAGCCATCTGCTATCAGTCAACACATGAGGGACAGGATTTGCCTTTCTGTCTAGATTCAGCACTATTTATTATTATTATTTTGGTTAGAACCGTGGCAGTTTTTTTTAAAAGGCTTGGTTATAACCTGTGGTACATTGAGAAATGCAGTCTTCAGTTGACAAAAAAACTAGACTGGAAGGGTTGGAAAGCTGTATTTTAGTGTCCATTAAGAGAATTAGGCTTGTATTTTATCCTGCCATGTAGGAGAGAGAACTTTGTGTATTTCATTTGCTTTGCCAAATCTTAAAAGCCAGGCTGAGCTGCCAGATTATCTGGATAGAGTATTTTGCTTTGAGAAAAGGAAAGTCTTTTTTTTTTTACATGCTGATAAAGCCCTCTACCAACTTCCTTTGCACTCCAAAAGATGCCTTTTAATTATTATACTATTATTACAATATTGTATAAACAGTGAAAGTGAAGGTCCCTGCCCAGTGGTGCTTACACTTTAGAAATAGAGAAAAGGGAAGCAACAGAAGGAGGTTAGGAAAACTGAAACTGGTAGGGGAATACAGTAATGTGAATGAATACTCCAGTTGTACATCATTCCACTTCATTGTTGGTGTGCATGGGGCTTGGGGGAAATGCTAAAGGTTGTATTCAGAATTAGGTGACAAAATAGTGAACTGACCCGCTTCATTCTGCAAGAGATGGGATGGGGTATATATAAATGTAATATCTTGCTGCATATACTAAGCCTTCTCCTTTCTTCTGGAGATAACAATTGATTTGCCATTTCAGGACGTTGCCACTGGTACTCTGTGTGTGATGTTCCCAAAGGAACATGAATTACTGTTAACTATTTTTTTTCTGAGCAAAATAAATACCCACTTACAATCTACCCCATAAAACAATTGTTTTTTCTCGTTGGGGGTAAGTTTGCACCCTGGTCAGTGTTATATTTTAAGGTGTAAAGATACCCTAAATATGTTACCATTGTGTTGCCCTGCTGACTGTCATTTCATTACCTCGGCTAAATTTCTGTTCTTTGCTGTACCTTAAGATTTATTTATTTCTGCTGGAAAAGAATTCTAAATCAGTTAGCGTGGAGTGGGTTGGAAATTGGAAGATTGTTGGGTATTTACTACTGGAGAATCAATAGTGAATTCCATTATTTGTCTCTCTTCAATATTTCAAAATAAATATCACTGGTGAATACCACACATAACTTTCAGGCTTTCTAAGGGCACTGATGAGTATTCCCCAGGAAAACAACAGCAGAGGATTCCATCCTTTTTGGGTCAAAAAATATTATAGAAACTTTAATAAATAAAATCATTGGCTTAAAAACAATCCCTGTAGAATTAGTCTCGATAAATCTTGGTTAGGTTAGGATTCCACTGCTGAAAAATAGAAAATAGTTCTGGCAGGGGCTGATGGGAGTTGGAGTCCAAAACATCTGGAGGGTTACCAGGTTGTGGCACGCTGGGCAAGATTAAACCCATAGTTTGACTTGGCAGAATGTAGCTTCAGATCCATGCACCTGCTTGACCCAGCAGAGTTCTTCCAGTTCCACTATCCAGTGTTGTCTTCTGGTCTGTTGCAGGTTTCCAGAGCAGGGAACTGCCTTTCTGCTTATATTGGCAAAACACCATGAGCCTTTGGGGTGCTATATAATAAACAAAATGGCGGGTATAAACCATGCAAACTGTTCAAACTTGTAATTCTCCTTTCTGTAGCTATGTGAAATCCTGGCTAAAGAAAAAGACATAATCCGGAAGGAATACTGGAGATACATTGGTCGGTCCCTTAAGAGCAAACACAGCCCAAGTGAGGAGCAGAATGTGCCAACGTACGATGATCCGCAGTAACTCCATGTTAAAGCAGGAAAGAATATGACATTCGGCTCTGGGTGAACTACAAGAACTTTAAGAGTGGAGATAGCTAGGCAGGCAATTAAACAGAGTGATGTTCTCCACCCCTTCCCAAAATATGTTGCAACTCTACATTACTACAGAGGTATTTCTTCTAATCTCACCAGGAGTGTAAGGCACTCTCCATAACATACTGACCCCTAGTTACTGCTGCTGTACAGATTAACTGTGGGGGTGGTCCAAAGCACTGTGCATTTAAAAAAACACTTAGCAATTACTTGAATTGTACCAAATAAAGGAATTGTTTTCTTCATTTTATGTGAATAATGCTGTACTAGTGATTTTAATACCCTAAATTGGTTCCCAGTCTTGGCCTCCACAGAGTGGCCCCTGTTCTCAATAAAGCAAGCGCATGTAAGATTCTGAAAGTATTTGAGTTGGATTGCAGAGTCCTCGTTTACAGTGGATTTATGGAGTAACAATTTTAGTTACTTGAAGGAATGAAGTTGTATATCTGAGCAGCTATGCAACACTGACGTGTGTTTTCATTGTATCCAACTAATGCCATCAATAATTTGTATTAAAAGATATGGAACTTGTACAAGGACTTGATGTGTGTTTTGAGATTTGGATTTTCTTTAAAAAGAAAGAAAGAAATGGTGTCCCATACAAAGTGGGAATGGCGATGCTGTTGTGAACTCACTGCTAGTTTTGCAGTGCAGGGAAAATGCCTGATCTTGCCACCTTGGCAGCCAGCCTTGCAGCAAACCCACTCTATATAGTACAGCACAGTCAAACCTCAGCTCCTGAATGGCTCCATTTTTGAACATTTCAGCTCCCAAACGCTGAAAACCTTTGAACGTTTTTCGGAAGCCAAACATCTGACGTGGCTTCCGCTTGAGTGCAGGAAGCTCTAGCAACCAATTGGAAGCCGCTCCTCGTTTGTCTAACATTTTGGAAGCTGAACGGGCTTCCGGAACAGATTACGTTTGACAACCCAGGTTTAACTGTACTCGGTAAAGACCTGAGCCATTGTTTACAAAGCTTGTGTGTTCTCTTCGATAATCGGGTCACATTTTTTTAAAAAAATGCCTTAGGCAAGGCAATATCTTTTAGCCTCAATATTCCATTTACAATATGGAGATGATATTACTGATTTAATTTGCAGAGTTCTAAACATCATGACGGGACACTAAAGAATGATAAAAATGCTAAATATTAATATTCCATTCCCTAGAGTGCTTCTATTCATCACAGACCATATAGTTATTTTCATTGTATGAAGCTATTACTATTTCTTACATTTATATACCACTGTTCGTCTGAAGATCACAGAAGCTAAACCAAGAACAATTCTGGATTATTCCACCTCAAATCCAATATGAATTTGCAAACCGTGATTCTCTTTCTGGGGCAAAATCAACATTTTCCTTTGCTGGGATTATCTCAAGTGTGCATGGGGCTTCCCCTCCATTTAATCTTAATAATATCCTAGAGCTGGATATTTCTGTGCAATCTATCTTCCAAACATCCTAACGGAAGCATCTTGCCACTTAAGTTAATGAAACCATGGGGCATAAGAATGTTTCACTCCAGCATGTGGAATTTGAGAGTACTTTCGGCTTCTAATACTCATATCTTTTGTCTTCCCAAAGAGCCATGGCAACGGAGCCATAAAGCTGCCCTTCGTAAAAATGGCTGGCCAATTTCTTATATTCTTTCTTTGAGGCCAGGCTGCCACTAGCAAAGATGGCCACATTTTTTTTGTTGCTTCCAAGAGGACCAGATCAAAAAATGCCCTGAGAGAAGAGTGTCATAATTTAGTTAGGGTAGAAAATCACTGGGGGGAAAAAGTAGGCAGTGAAATGCAGGAAAGGAACAACAAGTACTGTGGCATCTTAATGACTAACTCTTATTGTGGCTGAAACAAAATAAAAAAATTCCTTCCGGTAGCACCTTAGAGACCAACTAAGTTTGTTATTGGTATGAGCTTTCGTGTGCATGCATACAGTATGCATAATACAGTAGTCCACAAAAGTTTATGCACTGCTATAATAAATTTGTTAGCTCTAAGACACCGTAAGTCTTTCTCTGGTTTTTATTGCAAGACACTAACACACAGCTACCCCACTAGAAAAAGAGATAGGCGTTGGAAAGGATATGGGAAATGGGCAATAGGTCTTTAGAGGTATGAAGAAAAATGAGTGGGGTTGATGAAAGGTTTGGGGTAATCAGGAATCAAATCGTGGTGCTAAAAATATGGAAATTTAGCATCTTTGAATTATTTATAAATAAATCAAAATATGCCTTGTGCCTCAGCCCTTGAAGGGCCTCCCAAGACGTTCGTGACATGGGCAGCCACAGACGTACAGTGACACCAGCAGCCTCCAAGTAGGATGGGGGGAATGGAAGGTGGTGGGTGCCCTCGGGTGCAAAGATATACCTAGGGATTGGTTAGGTTCCTACCAAAGGCACAGGCCCCAGGGGGTTGCAAAAATGGTGCCTCTCACTCTGGTTCAGAGTGACTAGGAGCCCACCCGCCCATCCAAGCACTCCGTGGACTGCTTTGCCGCGTTGGGTGGCCAACATCTCCTTGCCAAGGGCCCAAGGGAGCCTAAATACGCCTCTGGTCATGTGTAAATATATAAGCTTTTTTTTAAAAAAAAAAAAAAACCCTACCTATTCATTTTCAGCAGTTGATGTCCGCTATTAAAACAAGTACTGTATCATTGTTGCCTCTCCCCGCCCCCCACATTAATGTTACATAAAATCTTTGTTTATGTAGGATTGATATTACCTTAATAGTTTGTGTTCTATAGCGCTCACATAAAAATGGCAAATTAAAAAATGGGGCAATACAAAAATGGAGATTGCTATGGCAAAAATATCAATACAGTCGTACCTTGGAAGTCGGACGGAATCCATTCTGGAAGTCCATTCGACTTCCAAAATGTTTGGAAACCAAAGCTTGGCTTCCAAAAATAGTTCGCAAACTGGAACACTCACTTCCAGGTTTGCTGAGCCAAAACGTTAGAGAACTAAGCTGTTCGAAAACCAAGGTACAACTGTACATAGCATTTATATAGGACTTTAGAATTTGAAGTACTTCATATACGTTGTCTCAGTAGTTCATGGCTGGAGTGAGATGTGAATTGTGGATTTCTCATATCCTGGTTTTGGCTTTATACCAGTTAGCTATATTTTATCCTCCCTTTGTGGTCTTTCAAATAATATAGCAGCAACAGCACAGCAAAGTTTGCACCATTGTAATTATTTCAATTCCCCCCCAAATGTACACTGGCAATTGAATAAATTCAACATACTACTTTGATTAAACATGCCTTTTGTCACAAAGTTGTTATTATGAAGGACCATTTTGAGAATTGAGTGAGGGGGCCGACACTTTAAAACCCATCCCATAAAATGGCCTGCCAGAAAATTCTGCCATAGGTTTCTCCACAGTTTTTTTGCTGCTATATTGGCAGTTGTTCGAGAAGTCAGCATCTTGCAGTTGGTCAGATTTGGACCAGAACAAAATTAATAAATGGTGCGAATCCTGTTCTTCTGGATTTACTTGCACTTCCAGTACATTTTCTGAAGTCCCAATTTGTTGCAAATGGGCACAAACGATAATACAATACAACCACATATTACACGTGTTCACCTCATGCAAATTCAACCATATGTGCTCGGCCAGAAAAAAAGGGGTGAGCGATCAGGAAAAAAAGCACAGGAAATCCCACCTGCCCTTCCACTCATCAAACAGCCTCAGAATAAGTGTGGTCCCCTCACTGAGCATGGTTAGTGATTAAAGAACAGTGCAACATTGCCCCGAAACGCAAGCCACGTATCTGTATTGGTGTGCAGCTGAAGAGCCAGCAATAAGTTTCAACGCTGGAGGAAAAACTTGCTGTGCTGGACTTACTGAGAGATGGCATGTCGATCTGCGTTGGTTCCGCAACTACTTTGTCCTGGAGGTTAAGTGGTACCTTATGGAGAAAGAACTTGACCATTGCTGTTTGTAGACAATGCTCCTGGTCATTCCACTTTGCATATACAGTTGTATCTTGGTTTACTAACTTATTCCGTTCCAGAAGTCTGTTCTTAAACCAAAACCGTTCTTAAACTGAGGTACGCTTTCCCTAATAAGGCCTCCCACCACCGGTGTCCTTACACTGTTCGGATTCTGTTCTTAGACCAAGGTAAAGTTCACAAACCGGGACACTCCTTCCAGTTTTGCAGAGTTCGTAAACCGGACTGTTCTTAAACTGAGATATCACTGTTGTCGTGTTGAAGTTGTCTTTCTCTCCCCCGCCCCCCATATCACCTCCATCATACAACCTGATGACCAAGGTTTTATTTGCTGTTTCAAGGCAACTTACATAGGCTTACATCCTCATGGGCCCATAACATTAGGGATGCTGATCCCAGTCTTAATGCGATTGAGTGTTGGAAGTCCTTTAACATTACCAATTGCATCACATATATTAAGCAGGCTATAGATGCAATCAAGACTGAATCAGTCGATGCATGGTGGCCTTATGGAAAGAATGTGTGAACGATTTTAAGGAATTCCCTACTATTGACAATGAAGTGGAATGAATTGTTCAGATGGCCAGGCAAGGGATTGGTGATGGCTTCACTGATACCCTTGAGGAAGAAATTGAAGAATTAATTGACAAAGAGTAACATTGACTAATGAAGTGTTAGAGGAGCAGATAAAATTATGAACAAAAGAAGATGAGGGTGATGAACAGGGTGAGCCAGCAAGTTGGAATCTACATAAATTAGTTGAAGTGAAATGCTTGAATAATTTAACTGACTATGATCCCTCTATGGAATAAAGGCTCAAAATCACACATGCTGTTACAGACCCTTTGAGACCATACCGAAAGTGTTTATTTTATTTAATATTACATTTATATTCCATCTGTCCCCCAAAGAACGTACGGTGGCATACAGACTTCTCCTCTGCCCCATTTTATCCTCATAACGAACCTGTGAGGTAGGTTAGGTTGAGTCTATGACTGTCCCAAGATAATCTACAGAGCTTTATGCCAGCTTGAACCCTTGTCTCCCAGGTCCTAGTCCAACCCTCTAGCTGCTTCACTCTTCCACAGTGTGAATATATATGTGAGGACCCACTACACTACTTTTACCTGTAAACAAGAAAATGGATTAAGAGAAGGATTCACAAGTGTAAATATGTCTCCGACTCCGAGTTTGAAATTCTAGTGGATTTCGAGACATAAATGTTTTTTTGGAGGGGAAGGGGTCTCTTTGGTTTAAAAAACCCACACAATTACCCACAGCCAGGGCAGAAAACTGATCAAGAGTAACAGTGTGAGAGGGGAAATTAGCAAACAGGGGGTAGCAGCCAATGTCACAGAAGACAGAATTGGGATTCAGTGTGACCTTAACAGATTGGAGAGGTTCTGCACTTAGGCAGGAAGAACCAACTGCACAAATATAAGATGAGAGACACCTGGATTGCCAGTAGTACATATGTGAAAAGGGGTCTTAGTAGACCACAAGCTTTGCCTGAATCCACAGTGTGATGCAGCAGCAAAACAAGCTAATGCTGTTTTAGGCTGCATTATCAAGAAGTTTAGAGTCCAGATCAAAGGAAGTCATAGCACTAAACTATTCTGCCTTGGTCAGACCACGCCTGGATTACCGTGTCCAGTTCTGAGCACCACAATTTAAGCAGGATATTGACAAGATGGAACATGTGCAGATGAGGGTGACCAAGATGATCAACCAAGCCTTACCGAGGAATGGTTGAGGGAGTTGGGTATGTTTAGCCTGGATAAGAGGAGACTGAGAGGAGATAGGATAGCAATTTTCAAATATCTCAAGGATTTGTCACATGGAAGATGGTGCATGCTTTTTTTCTCATGCTCTGGAGGCTAGGACATGAACCAATGGATTCAAGCTACCAGAAAAAGGAGATTCCTGCTAAACACCAGGAAGAGCTGTTCAATAGTGGAACAGACTCCCAAAAGAGGTGGCAAGACTCTCTTTCCTTGGAGGTTTTTAAGCAGAAGTTAGATGGCCATCGGCCACGCCTAAGACATCCCTGCATTGCAGGCGGGTTGAACTAGATGACCCTCAGGTTCCCCTTCCAACCATTCTGATTCCAAGCCGAGCCTCCCGAGTTTACTCGGAAACAAACCCTACTGTCTTCAAACGATGCCTTCCTGACATGTGAATTAACGTGGTAGCCCAGTGTGTGCTACTGGGACCCCCAAAGTTGCAAGGGCGGGGAACAAACCAGCGCTTGGAGTTTGGACCGGAGTCTTAGTAAAAAAACCAAATCCATAAGCGATGTAGGAATTCCGACCCCCAAATTTCTGCACAAGCTGTACATCTATGGGGAGGGCTGTGGGGCCTGGTCTTCCGAGGCTGAAGCCCTATTTTATTTTCTTCTTCAAACGAACGGTTGTTGTAGCCGCCCAGAGAGGGAAAGCGCGTTTTGTGAGGTAAAAGGAGGCGGTTTTGTGAGGGAAAAGGACTGAGAGCCGAGAGCGGGGCTGAGGTGCGTGAGGGGAAGGCGAGACCCTCCTCCCCTCAGCCGCCCGGCCGGCTCTTTCCTCCCTCTCTGGCC